>NC_052131.2:26038138-27238138 GCF_016086655.4 Lepeophtheirus salmonis
CAGGCACTTAATTTGCCGATTTGCCACCAGAATAACCAGTTTTCAATCAACAGACCCATAAATGAAGGCATTAGCTTCAAAAATTACTATTTCTGAGTCAGTGACCGTACCTTGCTCTGCATTTATATCTCAAACACCCCTTTTTCTGATTTTTTTTTCTATATACTCAAAACTAACAGAATGGAAAGTTTTGTGTTTGGGGGAAATGTCCATTAAATGCAAAATGGACAATTTCAGATCAGGGTGAAATCTACTAAAAAATGTCATTTTTTGAGACAAAATCAAGTAATGTCAGCTAGGTTTTGGAGTAAAATAATCTACTTGGAATAAATAAGTATGAATAAATTATTGGTCACACGAATCACTATATTGTATATTTAGTATGTATATTATATTCATAGTTAGTTAGATATCAGATAATAATTTATATAAATTTACTATAAAATCAAGGTTCCGTAGTTAGTTTCCATCAGACAGTATTGAACGCCGCTCAAAATTCTTAAGGAAGAATGGGAGTGCCCTCATTTGCAATTGAGCGGGAGCGCTCTCATTGCTTTAAAAAAACAAGCGGGAGAGAGAGTGCGTTCGCAAATTAGTAACTGAGCGAGAGTGCGTTCAGGATTTCTTGAGCTGACTAATGATCTGCAAATATTTATTTTGAAAGTACTTCATATCTTAAAAATATAAAAATAAGGTTTCGATCATCATGAGCGTCTTTACCCAAAACAAAAATGCAAATAAATTATATATTCACAGATACATATTCAATATATTAACTGGCACAAAACAATAATGGAATGAAAAAAAAGAACTAATTCTGCGGAAATTTGCAATCAATCCTACCGATTTATAATCTGATATTTGATAGAAACACTTTGTTAATTTCATTAAAATGTTTGACCTTCATCAGAAAAAATGCTGAAATCCATTTAGAAAACAAAAAAAATGCAAAAAAGTACATAAGAGAATTAATATGTTACTGATGTCTGATTGTATCACCAGTTCATTTTCTACTCAGCTGTTATGGTGGATTATGCATGTACTCCTCATTTTGTACCTTGTTTTGTTGACATCTTCTCACCTTCCTCCAATTTCTTCTTCCCTTTCAGATAATATTATAAAGATTTCCACATCTGCTAAGAGGACAGCTACACAAATACTACTAATCCCCTGCAACCCACATCTAAGCCTGTAAGTAAAGTTATGTCAACCTTCAATGTCAGTAAGTGCCATGCACAAAAAGCAAATAACTTATTGATTGAAAAATGCCTCTAACATATAAAGGAAAGGTTTTACCATTTTCCACAGTTGACACAGTTACATTATTTTTTTTGAAAAGGACGACTTTTTACGTGTAATGCAAGGAAAGAAAGACTGTGTTAGTGTCAGTAAAAATGTTCACTAACAAAAAAGCAAAAAAAGATTTTGATCTTATAATCTGGAGTCGCCATGGTATGTGTTATATTGATAAAATATGGCTATAGAAAAATTTGTCACAAAGCATTAAGGTCTATGCTGGAACTTTTCTGCAAAGTCAACCCAAGGGAACTTCTTCATCTCAAAAATCTCTTTTGAAAAAATCGCTATTTTCAATTAGCCGAGATATCAACATTGGAACACGAAGGGTTTAGAATATTAATAAATGTTATAGGAAATCCAGGAATATTCATTCACTGATTCCAATGGGAGATGAAAGTGAAACAATTGAGTTTCTTGGGGATGAAACTAAACTCAGTCGAAATTATTTTTGTCCGGAAGAACATAGTAAGGAGTTATTTTTTTGGTTGAGCAAGACCTGAGTGTCGATGAGTTGTGTTGTGCTAACGAGGAGAGGAAGCCAACGCTGAAGAAAATGAATGACATAGAATGTGCTCAGATGAATGCAACAAAAAAAAATATCATTAAGCTTCGAAGACCAGAGGAGCTGAACCTCGATATCGAGTTGGAGGACTTTGAGGAGGGGTGTTGGAGATTCGAGGAATACATGGTGTCAATGGAGGCGAGTCTTCAACCTATGTAACCGCAGGTTATTGTTTTTTGGAGCTTGTTATCAAAAAGTATGGCTCATGACGTTCGATATAATTTACAAATTCCAAAAGACGGAAGCAAATCTGTGGAAGATAATCTCAATACTATTAGAAAAAAGTTCAAAGACAAACTTTCTAACATTGTCCATAGGGTTCAATTGGAAAGTAGAGATCAACACAAGAATGAGTCATTTGATGAGCTAAGCAAAAGTTGCGTCAATTATCTAATAGTCACGAGAATTGTTGCAGGTTTACCAAATGAAAACAAGAGGCGTCATATTTTCGAGATGAAGATGACATCATTGGAGGAAATTACTCAAGTTGATATAGTAATACAAAGAGATACTATTGGGAAGAATGTGGAATCAACTTGTATAGCTGAACGCTACAATATTCCTCTCCCGAATTGAAATTACGAAACATAGGTAAAATAACTATTCAAGAAATTGTAAATGAAATAAAACATGTCAAAATATTAAACTAAATGGAAACGTAAGCTGCTTTTAGGCGATTAATGGACTGTTTTGAAGGGGTTTCTCTTCTGTTTAAAACAAAATAATAATCAAGTTTCTCCAATATTTCGATAGGAGGGTGTCCTATGGAGCATCAAGAGGTCCTTTGATTGGGGCATTCATTACGAAGGCTTTCTTGGTTAACCACAACTTTCTTTCTTCTCTAATACCAAAGACCTCTATTTTTAAATGTAGAGTACCTCAACTGTGTATTGTTCAGAGCTGTACTAAAAGAACGCCAAGTCATAATCTTTTAAAATTGAAAGTACTTTATCGATGTGATCATGATGTTCCTTTTCGGACTAGAAGCAATCATAATGTTGTCGATATAGATAAAAACATAATCCAATCGTCCAAACTGGGAATCCATCAATCATTGGAAAGTATTGCAGGCGTTGCGTAGCCAAAGGACATTCTTGTGAATTCATAAAGCCCTGTGCACGTCGTTATTGGAGATTTCTTGCAGTTTTGTTTGACATTGGTACCTGATAGTAAGCATGCTTTAAATCTAATTTTGTTAAGAATTGACAACCTCCGATATTCCTTATAAAATCATGAATATTAAACATCAGTTATGGTTTGGAAGGGTTAGGGTGTTCAACTGCCAGTAGGCACCGAACATGCCCCATGACCCATCCAGCATTGGTACCAAGTGATTGGGGAAGACCAATTGGATTTTGATCTACGTATAACTCCAGCAGACAATAGTTAAGAAATTTCTTTGTCACTATAGTCTCTTTTCAGGAGTTAAACGGGGAACACGTGAAAAGTAGGGTATCCGGGTTGAGGAAATTTTTCGCTGAACTGCATGACGTGGCTCCCGACAGAATTTTTCTTCAGACTGAGAAGCGGCATGTCGAGCTATAATTTTTCTGGGAATGTTGCACCTTCCTTCTATCCCCAAAGACATAAGTTCTTTCTGTTGCAGTGAACCTAGTTCCATATTTACGGACAGTTTAAAATGGTTCAAGAAATCTACATCAACGACACCGTACTCAATATCCGCCACGACAAACCCTCACTGGACCTTGTCCACGGTTCCAACTTGACCCATAATTGCCTATAACCATGAGTACTCACAGGAGCTCACTTTACGACAACGAACATGGGGCATGATGGATTATGTCTGCCGGAGTGGAATCTCTTCGGAATGATCGATTGCTAGGATGTGGTATCGACGAGGAACTTTATCCCAATACTATGAATAAATAAAAGAAAATTTCCAAAAGAGGAATCCATCATGGTGTATTTTAGTTTAACTTCGGGACGAGGACCCGACGATTGTTTTTTTTTTTTTTTTGAGTGGACATCTTTCAGGAGTTTGCACTTTGTCGCCTTTCTCCGCCATTTCCTGTGGGAGAAGCATTCCCTTTTCTCTTTCATTAGATCATGGGGCCTTAAGTTGCCCTTAATTCGTCTCCGCTCTGATTATCAAAAGGGCCCAGGACTTTGCCATCGAGGGTACACAATGAATTATTATACTTGTCTAATTTTTCCTTTACGTGGTATAACTGAAACTGGGTTCGATGCGATGGAACCAAGCTGTAGGTTTGGTCGGCCAGAACGAATATACTTTGAACTGTCCTATAAAGTGAGGGACTTCATTCGACTCCGGCATGTCGGGGTCACCAGCGTAGTATCTCCATAATAATACCTCTAATCCGAGGGGACACCTGTAGAAAATCATTGCGATGGTCTGATGGGGTTTAGGTTAGTCAAAGATTAGGTATGGCCAAATAAAAAAATTGCTGTTGTTAACAGAGTCAAATTTTTTGGAGTAGCATTCGCAGCCACTCCTTGCTCGTCTCCGTTGAGGGCTGTTAAGGGAAGCATTTGGAGCACTTTCTCTATTCCCCGAACTTGAATGATAAAATTGAAGCCTGACAAAAAAAAAATCTTGAAGAATATATGATTCGAAATTTAATTTAAAAAATACCAAAAAAATGCCTTACAAATTTTTTTTTTGCAAAAGACCCTGCTCACGGTCAAACCGGTCCTGATTGTGCCCTTACTTTCAATATTTGTGATAAAGTGAATAAAAGGGGAGAAAAAGATACTTTAAATATTCGAGTCAACTCTAGAGTTTACTGTAGTAGAAAGTTTCTACTCATTTTTATAAAAATAATCATATTTCAGGGCTAAAGAAAACATGTCGCACTATATTCTGCCCCTTCACTGTTTCCTCCAAAGTGCCTCGGGACACCACACTATTGCTATGGGCATGCCCTAGGGTTATAATAGTAGAATAAGTTGTCCAGAGAGTAGATGTCCTATTGAGAACACTTAAACATTGATGGTTTTAGAGTAGGAGGTGCCTGTGACGATAAACACTCAGATTCTGCTCTCATAAAATTTGAAGAAAAACAATTAAACATTTTCCAGTTTACTTATAGATAATTAAATGATTGAGGATCCATAGATATATGAGAATATTCATAAGAATTCAACTTTTTTATAAATATATTTGAATATAACTTATAATAATAAAAATGCAAACAAACAAATAAATAATGATACAATTAAATCAAAGAAAAAAACACAAGAGCCTCATTCCTTAAACAGCGTAGCAAAGGAACAAAGCATTTAAAAAATCATGAATAGTTAAAAGAAAAATCAATTTCTTTCGTCCTTGGATTGAGATGGTGTTTTCCTGATTGCTTTTATTTTGAGAAACATAAAAATAACTTTTATAATCCGAAATTCCTTGTTTTGTAGTTTAAAAATTTTCTTTTTTTAAAACCTTTTTTATACATCTACTTGATTTAGTGTTATTTACCTCCATTAAATATTGAAATAAAACAAACAAATATTTTTTAGTTACATAATTTCCAGATTCAAAGAAAATATTTTTTCTTGTGTATCTTTTTCTTACTCGAAAAAAATATTTTTATGTTAAAAAAAATTAACATTCTCATTATAATACATTTCTCATTATTAATGACGATGATAATAATCATAACTGTCATAAAATAGAGCCATATAACTTTACAATAAGATATAAAACATCTTAAAAAATGATTTTTTAGAAGTTATTTAAGATTTGTTGCTTGAAAATTAAATTTAAATAACTATCAAGAAATATTAAATTCTGTAGAACATTAAAATATAACTTTTATATATATATAGGTTATTTTGATATTTTTCGCAGTAAAATCATTCATGAAAAACATCGTTTCAAATTAGGGGCTGAACTTTGTTGAATGTTGTAAATACTATATAACCTTTTCTTGAAGCCAGTCATTCACAATTTTGACATTGGCTTGATTCTTCTCCCATTCTTCTGCAATTAACTTGATTACACCTTCAGAACTTTTTATTTTTTTTTCCTTAATGAAATTAGAAACCTGTAGATATACATACGAATAAGAATGCAGTTCAAGTATGGTTGTAACTGAATAATATTTAACAAGTATTTACCTCATCAAAATGCATCTTGTTATCGGAGAGTTCCAAAGTTTTATATAAAAATTGTGTGATATAATATGTCCAATAATCTTTCCTAGATATGTCAATAAATATATGTAATAATAAGCTCTAGTTGAATGAGAATAATGTGCATATTAATTTAAGAAGCTAAAAACAATTAATAAGGCATGAACAAAGTAACGGAAAACTCAAAGCAAAAAAATGGGCTACAAATTATGATCTTAAATTTAAAAAGGACTTTTCAATAATGGGGAAAGGGGATTTTCCAAATTCCTAAATCTTAATTGTAATATAAATACAAGAATATGCGTAATAATAAGCTTTACTCTAATTATAATTTCTAATTTATTAATTTAATTAGTTAGAACAATTGGTAGAACTTGAGCATACTAACATATCCATAACTGTAAGATGACGTAAAAGTTCTGAGTCTACAAATAATGGTTAGGATTTTTCATTAAGGGGGAGGGGAATTTCAGTATTGGACTGAAAAGCTCGAAAGAAGTAAAAATGCATATAACAATTTTAAAATATAAATTTAATAAATATTTTATAAAAGATAATTTAAATCTCATATATATTTTTTTAATTAGATCATTTATATATCTATATATATTTTTTTTTGTAAGTGTTTGAATAGTTTTATTGCTCGCTTTACAATCAAAGTATAAAAAAGTGAACAGAACAATTATAGAAATATATATATATCATTCCCAATCTGTAGAATGGGCAGTGAAACTAGTTTCAGAGGCTTCCTATAAGGTTTACGGATATAACCAACGACACGGATACATTGGTCAACTTTAAAATCAAGAAATAAACTAAGGAAATTTAAAACTAAGTGCCAGTTTGATATATTTCCATATAATCTGTTTAAAAATAACATACAGCAAAGATTAAGGATAATTATCCACATTATTATATACTAACTTATATAAAATTAAAAAAATAAGAAATTTGCAGAATTTTTTCCTTTTCATAAGTAATTTTTATCTTTTTTCGTCTATTTTAGAACTAAATTCTGGGGCGTTTTACGTTTATCTCGCTGTAGAAGTAAGAGATTTAACTTTACCAAAAAATTACATCACGTGCAATATCATTTTTTAAAGCACATAAAGCTTTTTTATAAATAAGAAAAAAAAAGTTTATCTCATAATTATTTTTTTTTTACTTCATACAGAAACGTTTCCGAACAAAAGGGTGGGGGGTAATTTTTTTTCTCTGGGATTTTTTTTTTTAGTAAAACGGATTTTTATTTACCATTCGCAATTTTTTAGGGGTCAGAATTTATGACATGCGTAATCCAGTTCCTTGTCCAGTTGTACCACCGTTGTTGGTAACTACAATTATTAGCAGAGCTCACTAAGAAAGTCACAGACGGACAGAAGCCACTACAAGAAAAATAGCATCCGGCTATTTTTGTAAGAAGATATAAGAAAAGCCACAAAATCACGACCCATGTAAACAAAAAGCCGTCTGTGGTTGATGTATTTAACAAAAAATTCTACCATGCCCATGTTTATTGAGTTGGCCCCTTGACTCAAGAATCTGCTGACTATAATTGAAAGAAGGACTAGATGTCTAGAAGCAGTGGCTCTTTCGAATACTACTGTTCCAGTGATTGTGGATGCATTTTAAGTAGCACGGGTGTCGCCTTTATAATGAACTCAGACTTAGGAAGACAATTCATTTCTGATATATAGAGGTACATGTGTAGTAATTTGGGCATAGAAAATTAATATACCCGCCATATCATAGAATTTAATACCGGAGGGAGTGAAAAAATAACTGGGAAAAAAACAAATCAGCCAATTTCAAGTTTAATTATAATTTAACCAAATATTCAATATAGTATTAATTATCACCAAATAGATTATTTTATATATGTATAGTATATAACTTATCTACGGCCAAAAACCAATTCTTATTATTTCCTAATTTATCCTTCAATAAAAGTGAAGTATATCTGCTGTTCATAATGTAATCGTCAGTATAATAAACAAGCCTCTCAATTTCATTTTAGTAAAATACTGATGTATATTGTCTATAATTGATGGAACGGGGGAGCCGAGGGGGCCCAGAATTAAAGTTTAATCAGAAATTGGATTCTACAATGGTGACCCCGACAGAAAGAATCAACTATACCGACGTAATTTAAAAAAATGCACACATAAACGACGTTTCAATCAAGTTACCAAGGTTCACGGCCTTTCGTTCATCTGGATATTTTCTTTCGTGCGGAGGCTTAATTGGAAAACTGGCATAGATAACAATATAAAGAAAAAATATAACTCTCTCCTTAGCGCTATATCCAAAGATATATTACATAAGACTCCTGACTATTTATTGAGAAGTGCATTGAATATGACAATCTTTATATATAATTAAAATCTTTATTTGTATAACTGTTTTTTGGCTCTAAAAATAATTGATTAGTGATTTTGTGAAATTAATTAAAAGCTGTGATATTAAAGAAGCGAGTGAAATTGAAACTAGAATTTGGTAAGTGATTAACAAGATTTGTAAGGATAAAACGGATTTTAAAGAGACATTGATCAAGTAAATGGTAAAATTACATTATTAAAGATGGATTTAAACGTAGGATGATTAAATCTTTCTATAATTGACAGAATTATCCAATTATCTTTTTAATGAGATTGAAGTCAATTTTATTTTATTGCAGAAGATCAATTCTGACCCACCTGAGAGGTGCTTCGGATAGCTCTTAAGTTGCCAACAGTTCATTGAAAGTGAAAATAAAATAAAAAACAATAAAGCACGAACAAACTAATAAATGTATATAATCCGTAAGGTGGTGTTGCTTGGGCTAATATAAGTATTGATTACTTGAGGGGGCTAGTGTTGCATAAGATAAATGAATATAATGGTAACATAGTTAGAGATGAAAACAGCATGAATAGGCTGCCAATTTATACTTGGAGGAGGTACAGACTGACAACATCAATGAGGGTATTTTAAGTCTAACACGAGACGAAGATGACTACGGGTCTTCCACGTTGATTCAGAACCGTCTGTTTCCACTATCATTGTTTCATCAGGATCAATGGCAGTTAACAACACCTGCGATATTTCATTTTTCAAGGCAATAGCGGAATCGTTTACTGGCTTATAAATTGGAAATTGTCTAACTTGATTTAAAGGTCGTATTTTCTCAAAGAAATTTGAAATCCACTTTGAATAATGAGCAAGCATACATAGAATTCTACATAGTTCTTGAAGGTTAACAGGAGCCGGCATATTTAAAAAAGGAGTAATTCTATCAGGATCTGGTATTAGATTACCATTTAAGCCAATAACCAATCCAACCCCACCGAGACGGTCATCCAGGACAAAAAAGAAAATTCATCAATTTTCTTTAAATTAACACATGATTTCCCATCCATGATTAATAGGAGGTTTCATAAAACAAAAAGTTGGGATACATGGTCGCTCGCTTGTAATTTGGTTCCATTCAATGATAATTGATAAGCTATTACAGCGTAAAAATCAAGTCGATAAATTAATATTTAGGAGTTGCACAATGCCAATAAATGACGTAAGGACTGGTGGAATTATCAAGGTCAAATTGGCAAGTTGTCATCCCATAATGCTTGAACAGGTTACAACATGAACAGATTTCAATTGTTAGTGTAAGTTGTGAATTAGGAAAGCCGCTATACTATAAGACACAATTAGTCATTCAGCCAACTTCATTTGATCTTGCAACATTAACTCTATTCAGAATTATTGGAACTGTGGGTTATTTAAAAAAAAATTAGCATTATATATTTATAAATTCCTCTTCATTGTCTTCACAGTTTGCAGAGAAAAAATGGCATTGGAAAGCATGAAGCAAACAGATGAAATTTTGTTGTGAGCAAACCAATTCCAGATTTTCTGGAACTAAATTTTCAAGCTATGATGAATCCCTGAAAGTTACTTTTTATTTGCATCAATCAGAACCCAAAATGAACCAATGCTTCAAAACGACTGCTACCATGATTTCTGATATCTGGGATAAGGCAAAAATATCAACTATCGCCCAATAGAATAATTGATAAACTCAGTAAGCTCCATCAAGAATACTAAAATTCGCGAAGAAGTAAAAACTGACCGAGTGGGAAGGCGATTGAGAATCAAAAGATGTATGTCCTCAATTTAGAAAATCTATTTGAAATATCACATCCAGATACCTTTTTGCCTCATAAAAATTCAAGAAGACAAAGATTTTCCTATTATGCAACGCAAACCAGGACGGCCAGATAGTATGGTTGGAGAAGACAGAAAATGGGCTACTCGGGAAACTAACAAAAGAAAAAGGTTGGAGAAGGAACAACGGCGTAGCGATCGATGGCTGGAAGAATAACGACCGTCAACATCAGCAGCCTCTATCTTGTCAGAAGAAATGAAAAATCCTTTATTTTCTCTTCTCAATAAGTTAAATGAAGTACGTCTACACCAAAGATTGGTATTAGTCAAAACGTAGCTTCAGCTATAGACAGAACTCAGATCAATGACTGAAAAGCTGCGCATATTTTACTTCTTTTTGCAGCTCGTCTTTGTCATAATATCGAAGATCTTACCACTTGCCCAAGCTCCATAAGAAAGAAACAAATTACTAACTGTAGTCTTCTGGCAGCTGAATTGAAGGAAAGCTTTCCTCCAAACGTTCCTTTAACATTACGTTGGAATGGTAAACTAATGCCTGACTTGGTTGGCCTAGAGAAAATCGAACGTTTAGCAATTTTAGTTTCAGGTGAAGGTGTAGAGAAGATTATTTTATTGGCAAAGATTAAAAGGGGGGATGCAAAATCAATTGTTTCGGAGATCTTATCAGTTTTAGTAGAATGGAATATAAGATACAGAATTAAATAGCTTTCCTTTGACACCACAGTGACAAATACAGGATCTAAATCTGGCGTCTTTCGGAGGTTACTTGAACATGAGCTCATATACCTTGCCTGTCGACATAACATTTGGAATGTTTTCTTATATTCTCTAATCTCGTGAGCCATCAAAAAGTGAAGATATGATTTAGTTTATAAAATAAAATAGAATTAAGTCGTGAATATTTTCGTGCAATAATTTTCCACAACTTTCGACGTGGGTTATCGCAACAAGAGTGCATTGACTAACTTAAATCTTCGTATGGCGATGAAGCACCATCCTATTGCACTGTGAAAAACTGGTTCAATGAATTCAATCGTGGCCGACACTCGCTCGAAGACGAATTTCGTGAAGGTCGTCCAAAAACGGAAGTTGTGCCAGAGAACATTGATGCCGTGCGTGAAGTGATAATGCAAGATCGTCATGTGACATACCGTGAGATAGAGGCATCCTTGTGCATTTCTTCCACCATCATACATTCGATATTGCATGTACACCTGGCCATAAAAAAGGTTTGTTCTCGTTGGATCCCGCACAATTTGACAATCTCTCAAAAGAACGCTCATGTCGATTGGTGCAAACAAATGTTGAAAATATACGCTCGCAGTGCTTCAAAAGACGTTTATAAGATTGTCACAGGTGACTAATTATGGATATATGCGTATAAGCCCGAAACAAAACAACAATCGACCGTGTGGGTCTTCGAAGACGAGCCAAATCCAACGAAACTTGTTCACGGAAGAAGCACTTCGAAGCAAATCGTCGCTTGTTTCTTCGGCAAAACTGGTCACGAGGCAACTGTTCCACTTAAGCATCGTAGGACGGTCAATTTTGAGTGGTACATCACAATTAGTTTGCCTGAAGTCTTCTGAGAAATTCAAAAAACGAACAAAAAACGACGAATCATTGTTCACCATGACAATGCGAGCTCTCCCACATCGGCTCAAACTAACACCTTTTTGACCGGCCAAAACGTCGAATTGATGGGTCATCCGCCGTAAAGCACTGAGTAAGCACCCAATAACTTCTTTTTATTCCCGCACATGAAGAAAAAAATTCGCAGTCCACGATTTTCGTCGCCAAAAGATGATGTTAAAGCGTTTAAAAACCCTGTTTTGGAGATGTATCGATCAAAGTGGAAAAAGAGCTTCGACAATTGGTTTGAGCGCATGCAAAAGTGTATTAATCATGCAAGAGAATACTGAGTAATGTTTCATAAATAAGCGTAGGTAAACAATTCGAGTTTATTTTTCCATTTTTAACAATATGTAAAGGACGCTACGAACATGAGAGGACAGATCTATTTACACTAATTGTAGTAATATTTTAAAATGACTTTACTTTTAGTTGAGGGTATTATGATAGGTAAAGTAATTGAGTATTTACTCTGTAAGCTATTCAATATTCAGTGAAATACAATCAACAACTTGCAAATTAGGTGGTAACTGTTTCTCTAGCTATAATCCTAAAATTGTCGATAAACTTCACCACGCAAAGATATTTTTCAACAATTTTATCTACAAACTTTTTAGCACAATTGTTTTATCAGACCCCTTTCAACAGATGGTGTAGACAGTCGTATATTTAAGTTGGTGTCATACAAGTGTTTGAGTAGGGTCACAAAAATAACTTTCAGAGGGCAAAAATACACATCATTATAAGAATGTCCTTGACAAAGATCGCATTTCTATCCTTTTTTGGACTACTTCTTCAAATTGAAAGTAATATGGTACAAGGAGAAGATTTGGAACTCACTGTTTTACATGTAAATGACATGCATGTGAGGTCAGGAGTGATTCATATTCGATTTCATTAATTTAATCCTATTCTTCATTATAATGTTGTAGATTTGAGGAAATAAATACCTATGGGGGACCCTGTAAAGAGGATGATGATTGCTACGGTGGAATTGCTCGACTCCAATACAAAGTCAACGAGATTAAGAGTTCTGAAAAGAATGTGATTTTCCTAAATGGAGGTGACTTTTATCAAGGGAACATTTGGTATTCTCACTTTAAATGGAGAGCTGTTGCCTATTTTGGTAATTTACTGAACTTTACAGCCATGTCTCTTGGAAATCATGAGTTCGATGATAAAGTTTCTGGTCTTGTTCCATTTCTGAATAACAAGAGTTTTCCATGTAGGGATTATTTGTTGGCTGTAAATACCTCAACGACTCTAGCGGAGAATAGGTTCAACGAATAACGAGGGTCACTTTTCATCAAACAAACATTCATAAGTTGTTTTTGATGCGCCACTTTCTTTTAATGCTTTAGTATAATCTTGTATTTCTATTAACCTTGGAATGACCTTTAAAAAAATAATTACCATTTAGAAATCAAAATATCCTAACAACGGGAGTGTTAAGAATAGTCAAATTTTAGCACAATATATCTACATTGTATATTTGCTATTTTTTGAACTACGGTGTTCATATTTTTCCACAAGTTACATTTGAATGCGACTTCTTGTATGTTGCAACTGTACCCGTAGACAGGTTGCAACAGTAAAAAAATAATAGGAAATTTGTCTTTAAAAATTGGATTAAATTTTGCTATTTGCTAGCAGAAATCCGCACTCGATGCTCTATTTCTTGATTATGAGCTCCTTTGCGCACAAAAAAGTGTCATTAAGAGTATTACTGTATAAAAATACTCTTTTAGGACCAAGCAATGGTTTAAATGGTTCGATTATACCTTTCATAAGTCCATAATGGCCCACCTGGTTAACCTATCCGAACCATGCCCGAATATCAGTAATCGACTTAAAAGTTAGGAATGAACAAATCGATTCAATAAATTTGGATAATGGTTCTAATTAGTTATCAGATATTCTTAACCATAGCAAAGTCAACAATCTTATTCCAACATTGCAATTTCTTTGTTGTTTAGTAGGACACCTGATTTCCCCAAGTATCATCAAGACGTTGATAATTTTCATCCTCACTCTACAATGGTGTGCTCCATTGTATCATAATCTTCTTAAAGGTGTGATAAACGTTGTCATACAACGGTCTAGATCTCAAATTGGAACACTGTGGAACCCATTCAATACGCCCGTGACTGTTTTGTAAATCTGTACAGGTATAGATCTTGCCATGAGGAAAGGAGACTTCTTGGCATGGATTTCTCTCTTACAATACTTATTGATTGGAGATCAATCCACTGTGCGTCTAGGATTTCCATCGTTTTTCCTGAAACTATCAATATTGCTGCATATCTTGGATCGAAGGAGTAATTAACACAATATGACACGTATGAAGTCATTATGAGCTTGCTCTATAGGTTGAAAGACTGATTGATGATGTCTACTCTGCTCAAAGAGTGGAGTTTGTGAGAGGCAAATTTCTAGGAACTGAGAACAATCAAACCTCTAAAACCGTTCTCACCTTTATGGTAAAGTCTGCTCAGGAAAATACACGGATGTTGTATCTCTGATCTCGATGCCAAATTTGAATGACAAATTCATCTTTAATCAATATATAGGTAGTCATAGTAAAAGCATTATACCAAATTTGATTTATTGGAATAGACTTATCTGTCGATAAACAACCAGCCAACTGGAACTTTTACTCCCAGCTTCTTTGTGGTGGTCATCTGCAAACATCCATAATTCATCCTCAGAATAATCCTTTCGAGGTGCATCTCCACTTTGATTCTGTGCACAATTTCGAAAATGTCTATAACTGATTTCAGTGGCAAGAATACTTCAAAATCCCCCATATCTCGCTGGGTGCAAAAACGTTTTTAAGTTCAAATTTTACTCACATAAAAGAGATATATCAGAAGGAATCGACGTATAAAGTAAGACAAGTTCATAAACTTACTCTCAAGTCTCTTCAACCAACAGCAATGGAAAAGACAATCGTGCAATTACCTAATATTTTTTTTTCATGAATCAACCATTAGACACCTGAAGTTTTGCTCTAATGAAAGACCTGATTAATTAAACAATTAAGTTTCTTGAATTTTTACGGACCATGTTGAATATTTTAAATGTAAAGACACCAACAGTTGGACTGAGGAAAAATGAAATATAAGAAAATCTACCACAGAAGAAAATCGTGGTGGTTCCTCCTCGTCAAAGAGTTTGCCTCAAAAAAAATTACCCGTCCTAATCATATTAGTTATAAAAGCTTCATATTCCTTTTTAAGACTGGCAGCCACTTTCTGGAGCGCATTTTAGTGTAAGGTGTGCAAAGAGTAGAAACGTCCGTGGCTCTGGTCTTAGCCTATTATAACCTATATTGATATTTTTAGACCACATTTATATTAGGTGCCGCAGGTGATTGAAGAATACTAAAAACAACCTTATCAGAAAAAAGATTCGAAGTTAATTAAAATGTTCAAAAATAAAAGATCCCAGTAAATTTATATTTGATACTAGCCCCACTCACGCTACAGCAAGTACTAGCCTGAGTAAGTATTCTAAACCATATAATCTCAATTTGGGTAGAAAAATAATTTATTTTTTTTCATATGATTGTTATTTAAAAGAATCTACTCTGTGCTGAGTCCTTATCTTTTATAATCAAATGCAGTTGGTGGAGTTAGGAAATGTGATGTTAAGTTTTCAAGGGGGATAAAATTGGCTTTAATGGAAGAAGAAAAAAACATTGATCGAATACACCCAAGCGTTAATTTGTCTTGTTTCCTCCAGTTTTCGTACACAATTAGTACTGTATTAATTTTGTCAGAACTTTCAGTTAGATGAAAGATATAAAAAATTCACCTGGTCTTATAATCTTAATACAAAAAATATTTGTTGACATTTTGTCTAGACATAAGTGACGAAATAAACACGAATACCCTCCCCCCTTCAACCTTTAAGGCACCCAAGAGAAACTCTATGATTAATAGTTTATACTAACTTACTTAAATAACTGTTTTTATTTTTAGGCTTTTGAGAAAAGTGTTTCAAGTATGTCTAAGGATAGAAAAGCAAGTAGTGGTGGATTTCTTCAAGTGTCTGGTGATTTATTTTCTTATTATTCAATAGTAGCATTAATGCATAATATTATTTACATTTAACAATGGTTGTTAGGTTTCAAATTGGTTTACAACTTGTGCAATCCCGTTGGTAGTCGACTCGTATCAATTCATGTGAGAAAGGGAATTAACTCATCAGAATATGAATTACTGAGGCTTGAAAAGTCCTACAAAGTAGTCATTCCGAATTATTTACAAAATGGAGGAGATGGATACACCTTGTTTGACGAGCATAAAGAGTGCTTGTTTCAAGGTAACTTTTGCAATAATTTTACTCGGCCGGTCTTAGGTGATGGCAAGTACCACAGGTTCCACACTAGATCTAATTAAATAAAACTTATTGAATATTATAGAAAATAAGGAATTCAATTAATATGCAGACAATTTTTTAAAAAAAGGGCAAGAAAGGATTGTCTTATTTTTAGGAAAATTCATTAAAAAAAATAAAAAAATAGAATATTGACATACGCACTAAAAGGCTGCTCTAAAATAGTGTTTTCACATTGTTGTCAACCATTTTTGGAGCTTAAGCAGTCAATTTTTATTAGAATGAAAACCCATTTTCATTAATATTAAGGAAATTAGTTAACTATTGGATGTCAAAATATGTAGTATCCAATGCAATGGAAAAAATAGAATATTTTTCTCCTCTCCAATCGATCCAAAAAAAAAAAATGGTACAAATCAAGCCATTTTTAAATATATATTCAAATGTCAGCATTATTCCTTTGCATCAAGTATTGTTCAATGCTGTTTTTTTTTTTTGTCTTTCTTTTTTTTTTTTTGTCTATTTTATGTTTTCTTAATTTAAAACACATTAATTGGAATTTTATTTGAAAATTATTTTTTAAACTCAAATTAAAAAGAAAAGGGTCTACACATTATTGCTGCCACATGCCCCGTTCCGGCTATAACTGGCTCTGTACCTTTACTTACATATATTCATTTTTTGTAATCATAGGTGTCAATCCGGATCATGTTGCTCTAAGTAAATATATTACTTTAAGGTCTCCAATCAGTAAGTTAAATAAATTATATTCTTGGGATTTTTAATTAATGGTATTAAACTTTCTTTATAGATGAAACCCCCATTTCCGTTCGAGGGGATCGTATAAAAATATATCCAGTCTTGAATTAATCATCATCGAACTTTACTGTAAGAATGTATTCCTTTCCCACTTTTCTATAATTATCTGACACTGTTTTTATCAAATTAATCTGACGTCATTTTTTTTTAATCTTTCCCTTTAATAATTTTACAAATTTTGAGTAATATTAATAAAATAATTATCCCAGCATGAATATAGTCCAATAGCCTTATCTTATCCAAGGGATACTCTATACATTATAGACTATTCCTTCACTAATAAGTTATTATAAAAGGAATTGCTTATAATAACGTTAAAGCCAGCACTCGGGGAGTACCTAGTTAACTGTCTATTTATTCAATACTCACATTGTTCATAATTATTTATTGTAGTATCTATTACCTAGTTTTTATTGAAATTTATTTCACAATGGTCGATCAAGGCCCTGTTAAAATAATCGAATGGGAATTTGGGACACTCTACACCAACTTCCAACTGATTTAGCATTTATCCATAATAGAAGAACCTGCCGAAACAGCCTCATAAGTCATGACTCGATGTTATAACATTAGTTATTATAAATTCGTATATTTTATTTATGAGTATTTGAAAGACTATACAAATTCATGGCGTCTCTGATAATATTACATGAATTGTCGGTGGGTTCCAACCAGTTTGGCACGCAAGACAACCCATGAACTGGTATATTAACCGGGGCTATAGTGGATGCATTTCTGATGAATTACGGTGGACGGTGGATTACGATCCGTTGGTTAGTGGTGTTGGCATGTAAGATAACCTGTGGGCCAGGATATCATCCGGGGTTGCAGTGGATGGCGTCCCTGGTTTTAATAATTAATTGACAAAGGGTGCTGACTTCTAAATCAAGCCCTGTGGACATGCTGCATATCCCATGGGTATCAATTTGTGTCTTTGGAAAGGGTCTCGGAAGATAATGTCAAATTTATGATTTCAATGATTTTGCACATTAACGGTCTTGTTGAGTTATTTTGTACATTATATTATTATGTTGGATTATCAACTTACGACGTTTCTATTGATACTAATACAAATAGTAGACATTAACTAAGTTTACTGTATTAATGTCATATTTTATGAAAACTGTAGCTATACATTTGTAGTTCCGTTCTACCTTAGCTATTTTATAAACAGACACCAAAACTTTACAATAAGAATATGGTCACCCTCAACGACATGTATTACTTCTCTTACATCAATAATGACCAGACGTGGGATTTGATGCTAATATAATTAATTACCATATGTTAAAGGGAGATTAACCCTCTCCTAAATTAAACCCCGATGTTTAAGTCCTCTTAGTTGAGGAACAAATATCAAAAAAAAAATTAGGCCCGTCTAAATCAGAATCCCTAATTTTCCCAGGCTCTGAGAGTCTGGGCACGAGAGAATTACCCTCGATGCCCCCAATAGTAGTGACTCTTTGAATCCCTCCTGCAACTGTGCGAACAGTTTTGCCCCTGTTCACTCGTGAGTGAAAATAATTGTGGGGGAGCAATTTTGTTTTTTCCGTCTCCTTGTAACTCTCGAAAGCAATGGAACTGAAGGGAAGATGGAATATGACATTTTGATATACCACTAATATGTAATAATGGATGAAAATTAAGCCATTTTTTAATTTGAAATAAAAAATTTAACGGACTTTCATTAGACTTTTTTCGACAGAAACTCTATAAATATTGATTTATATTTTCATAAATGATCGTGATATAAATTCGTTCCAATACATTTAGGAAGTCAGATTGTATATAATCTCTCAACTTAAATGGATAATTAATTTACAATAGTTTATTACCCACACTTTGGATTCATTAAATGATAACAAAATCACACGAATACATTTTATGTACACTGACAAGTAATTTAAAATATTCAGTTCTATTCCTTTGCAGTTTAATTTACAGTTCCATTGTAAGAAACCGCAAGTAATTATATAATCAAGTTCCTATTGAAAGTGATCATACGTTGACTTCAACTATGCACTAAAAGCCCTTGAGACGACAAAACTCTTTAAAGTCCTCAATGAAATCCCCTCTATACGAAACTTTACCAAAGAGCTCCGCCACTTGAGAAATGAATTGCATCTGATACTTTTCAAATAGGAATGCGTCCAAATCATCCCGAAGTGCAAACAGATCCCCATCCACTTTGCGTATTTTACTCGTCATGATTTGATTTTTAAAAGAGCGTTCAAGGTAGACTGGGAGCATATAAGTAGAGGTACGGGAGATGAAATAGCGGTTATCTCCAAATTTAGCAGTAGGAAGATAGAATCCTGAGGGATATAAGTCTTTTGGAGGTGGAGTGGGAATAACTGTGGACACGTTAGAAGTAAGGCGCTCAACAAAGTGCCATTCTGCCGAAGAGGCCTCATATTTCCGATCAGGGAGTTTGGGATCGGGAATAAGATGTCCTAGGTCCTTGTCAAAAGTTTTAAAAGCCTCATACTCCTCTTCAGGTTCAGCTAAGATCCCTCGTGGATGAAAAGTATTGTTCTCTGTGGATCTATTGTACATAAAACGAAATGAATGTCCATTTAAAAGAGGATAAATAACTCTTTTTCCACGGAGAAGATTCGTTGTCAAAGACATATTTTTCTAAACTTCAAACTAGATCTATAAGTATACGAAATATTTATGTTAAATTCTGAAATAAAAAAGACACTGAACCTCCTATTTTTACTACAGACATATATAACGATATACGTCGGTATTATTTATTATTATAAATGTTATTATTATCTATTCAATATTTACTAGTAAAAAAAAATTTCTAACATGTGCTTTTGTTTATTTCAACTTTTGTTACTACATAAAGCTAATATGACGTCACTTTTGATATCTGTCACACGTTATCCAATCAAAGTCAACGTTTTTCCTCTTTAGAGTGATAGTAACCAATAGTCTAGGAACTCCCTCACCTTCTTCTTCAATTATTAATTATTATAATTTTTATATTTGGTTCAATTTACGAAGATTCAATTTAATTGTGGGAATGAAACGTGTAGAAATCAAAGCAGCAGGTAGTCTTGGAGCCCTAGGGAGCCTTGCCTGTTATGATGAAGATAGTTCTTCCTCAGACTCGGGTTCTGAAGATGAAATTCAGAATGTTCCAAAGAACAACACGTCAAAGAATATCGTTGAATTTATTTTGGACTCGTTGATCAAAAGTGTTGTTTTGAAAGCTTCCCATAATTCTAGCTCTGAGGATTCGTCATCCGAAGAAGAAAATACTTCTTCTAAAGGGCCTTGTCCAACGGTAAATAAATTAATAAAATAATAATTAACAAAACGTAAGTTGACTATTACTCATAATACTCCTTAGGTCAAAGGGGAATTGAACGTCTCGGATCTGCCTCCTATTGAAGAACTGTATATAAGTGTCCCACAAGAACAAACAGAATTTGTAGGCAAAGTATTCTCCATTGTTGACTCTCTTGTTGTTGTAAAAAGTCTTCCAGGGATTCCTACAATTGATTTGGACTCTGTTCTGTTTTTAGACCGCGGTAAAATAGCCCTGGGAAGTGTCTTCGATGTCATAGGACCTGTTAATGACCCCTTCTATGTTGTTCGATTCAATTCTATGAAACATGTTGAAAGCAGGGGTATTGAAATAGGAAAAGAGGTTTACTTCGCCCCGAGGAATGATACTTTTACTTCATATGTATTCCTTGCACAGCTTAGGGCCATGAAAGGAAGTGATGCCTCCTGGCAAGATGACATTGAACCACCTATTGATTTTATCGACTATTCAGATGATGATGAAGAACGTCAGGCTAAGAGAGCTGTCAAGAGAAAAAGAGTATATAAAGAGCCTAATCCATCCCAAATAGCTCATAATCCATTTTATCGTCGAAGTCGTGCTTATAATCCTCGAGCAAATGGACCCATTACATGGAATTCATGGAATCCTCAATATAGAGAACCTCCACCACCTGGAACAAGCCAACGGAGTGATGTACCCATTTGGAACAATTCCAATGCCAGGGGTTATTGGAGTAAACGGGACCCTACATAAACTTCTTCTACGATTAAATAACTATCAGATCATTATTCATACTTAATTTACTTAAATACTTATTGTTTTATAGAGATATTGTATATTATGAATAAATGGAATATTATGACTGTTGCATTTATAATATATTTTTGGTCTTAATTAATTTTTCGTATTCTTACAAATGGATTTTTCTAGTTTGAAACATCATGGGTAAAAACCAAAGAGGGATTGCTCCAGAATTTATGGTACGAATGAATTTCTTACATCAGTCTGCTCATGCTCTAAACAAATCCCTTTCGTCCACAAATATGACTCAAGGAAAACTACATATGATCCATCGATTAAGTACGAATTATTCTCATTTAATGGTGGGAGTGGGTCTCAAGTCAGTCACCCGTGCACATCCTCGTGTCAAAAGAACCATTTGTAAGGGTTGTCATGGAGTCCTCACTCCTGGATCCACATGTAACATTAAAGTAACCCAGAAACAAATAATTATTAACTGTTCTTTTTGTGACACAAATAAATCATATCCCTTAAATCGTGAAAAAAAGAAGAAACCCCAGGAAAAAAAAGAAGATTTGTAATTCATTTTTCAAGTTTTTAAATTGTGATAATTTGTTATTAATTTTCTGTACGCGTGATAAGCGTTTATATTATATTCTGAACTCCATTAAATTCGATCAATATTTTTTTTGACAATGTTGGATTTTTTTTTTTTCAAAAAATGTAATATTGGAAATTGAAAATAAATTTTCTAGGAGTAGCTTTGGATTTTTTAATTTTTCCAAAGAATTATTTTCTTTGGGAATTGTTTTGGATTTTAAATTTCTTTTGGAAAAAAAATATTTTGATTTTTTTTCTTCAAAAAAATTACAAAAACCAAGCTCCCCCCTGTCACTGAACCTAAAATTGTTTTATGGTGTGAAGGGACTACTTGGTTTAAATAAAAAATTTGCAAGTGGTACATCACTAAAAAAATTGAGAATCCCTGGTGTAGGAGGAATTTAGATTTTGTTTAAAAAAGGTCAATTAGAAATCTCCAGGATCACGTTCATTTTTTTAAACGAAACGAGGACCACAATTTCAATGTTTGTTCAAATTTAGATGGCTACAAAAAAAATCCCCTTCCTGCGATTCAATCGTTTCAATAACTTAAATTTATCATCACTGAGTGAATTATGAACTTAAATTTTTATAATATCAGTTACAAGAAAAACAATGAAAAACTAACAGCATTATTACAAAAATAATGTTCCTCAAAAACTATTTTAACCTCCCCCCCCCCAAATTTCTAGTTCATCCAACCAACGTTCAAAATACTAACAAGCTCGAGCAGTAGAAGAATCAACAGCTAAAAAAATATATAGTGAACTTATATATATTTATTATTCAAGACGTTATCTCACTTACAGACAAAATTACTCTGCATTTTTTTGTCAATAATCAATTTTTCTACTTCTTTTACTCTTATTAGTGTTCTGAATGTTTATTAGTTAAATTAGAATTAACACTTTTTAAGCTGTTAATAATCTCAAATTATTATCTAATAATAATAATTCCTTAGTTTAAAAAAATACGCTTACTACTACCATCTGATTTTGGGTTCTCTTTTCTGTTTCTTTTCTGATAAATGGTTGCGAAGCACAATAAAGGTAAGGGCGTGTGTTGGGATATCTTTAAATTAAAATACTGAATAAACAAATTAATTGCTCGAATATTGTTAGGTATATTCGCAATTGCAATTTTGCCGTCTCCTAACTATGTTCTCAAATTTGGAACTTAAGAGATAAATAGCAGTTGGTATTATAGACTTATTTGGCTAACTATTGATAAGATGGCGTAATACAATAAAGGTAAGGACGTGCAAAGTTTGCAATAATTGAATTTTAAACTTCTGCTTACACGGTTACCAATTTTGAGTCGCACAGGCTTCCTTATACGGTGTAATCATATTTTAGAGACAAATGACTATTATAAAACTTCGTGTTCAGACATTTTCTAGTTTTCTTGAACTTCATCGAAACTTTAGAATGTTTTTTTAAAGCAACCTCCTCAAATTAATATAATTGGTGTTACAAATTTTTTAAATTAATTCTAAATTTTGGTTCTGCACCTTGTATACCCCATCATAACAATGAAATACGTTTTTATCCCATCCTGTCCAGGGAGGGAGATGCAAAATAAGTCATTGATATAGTAAAGAGAGATAAAGGCGGGAAAACGAACATGGATTAAAAAAGAAAAGGGGTGAGGGTTATTTTATCTTAATGTTACCCATAGCCAGCAGGACCTCAATTCCAGTCTACTATCGTAGAGGTCTATAGTATTTGAGTCTGTATTCGGAATAAATTAACTCAAATATATGTCTGACTCTCATTTCAAAGGTTTCACCTATTTAATTATGCTAAATACATTTAGGTAATCATATTCACTGGTTTAATTTTTCAAAGGTTCCCTGAGTTGAACATAAATTATGAATAATAAATAAATTATTTCAAAGTTTAAAAATAAACAGATACTAATTAAATTGGTAGGAATATTTCATTCGAATTCTAAATTTCTAATTTGATAATCAAATAATTAATAAATATGTATGATTTATTTTCTTGATTTTACTCCTCACTTCCCGTGGCAGATGTTCTCCGGCCCGTATTACCAAAAATCTTATTATTGATTCGTTGATTTGACTTGTTCTCATTTGAAGAGGGAGTTGAACTTTGTATCTGTGCATTTTCGAAGTTAATTATGCTTTGTGCTTGCTTAGTAATAGAGGAGACTGTTGTAGATGCTGCTTGGGATGTAGAGAGTGCGGATTTAAATGTGGCAACAGGGGAATTAGGATTAAGAAGACCACCTCCACTTAAAGGAACAAAGTTTTCTCCAAAAAAAACTGACGCCAGATTTTCATTTGATGGTTTCTCGAGTTTGGACTAAGGATAAGAAAAGTAATAATATATTTATATGTTTTTATATTTTATAAAGTTACAAGTAATGCCTTGTCAAAGCTCGTACACCTCACGGTTTCAAAAAAGTCTGCCAACTCTCGACGGAAAACCCTCTCACTTGTTCCTGTACGTCTATCTGTTCCATCCGGGTTGTATTTGGATAAAATGATTTTACTTAGATCTAAGCAAGAGTCAATGAAAAGATCTGATACCTTTTCTGAAACAATGAGAAACAAATTATAAGCGGTCTTCAAAAGGATTGTAACTTCATTTTTGGGCCTATTTTAATAATAGGGTTTTCAAAGAGACATTTATGAATAAGTATGATTGGATGTAAAGTAGATCTGTGAGTGATATAGCTATACTATTTACAGAAAAAATAATTCCATATGGTATTACTTCACTAACACAATATTGTAAACTGTATTTATTTGTCAGCTCTCGACTTTTAAGCTTCTTTTCCGTTATCCTTATTCTGAACAAAGTTGATTGTTTGAATTTGAATTAGCTCTGGTTGGTAAGTGAAATATTATTAACACTTAATAGGTTAAGATACATAATAATTCCATAGTTGGGAAAATTGATCTAATTACCAACTAATTTAGATTTTTTTCTGTTTCTTTTTAACAATATAACGGCCACTAAGTTAATGCTAGGTCAAAATTGTATGATTTTTCGAAATTACAATTCTTTTTTATTTATAAGAACAAATAAACAATTTTTTAATGGAATTTTAATTTAGTTTTTGGTTAGTAATTGGTTTATTTTATTTTTTTATAGTAACTGACAGACTGTTTTTGCTGATGTTTATTTACAAAAATGAATCATGCTTTTCGTATAACGTATCTAAAATTAGATGTGTTACTTGTCGAAGACACGTAGCTTTAGCATATACGTATATGAGGCTATACGTTTGCAACACCGGAAGGTCATAAGTAAAAAAATGCTCATTTTTCTGTTTAATGATCAATTGACTCTATATCTTCATATGTAACCATGAAGTATTTGAGGCAAAAAATTGCCCAACTCCTCAAAACAAGGATTCCTAAACTCATGTACTAAATATCATACGTATTAGGATTATAGAGGGAAATGTTACAAATAAAATTAAGATAACGACGTGCTAAAAAAGACATATATAATTTAAGTGAAGAGAAATTAAGTGGACACTACCTTTGATTGAGGTATCATTGTCTCCTCCTGATAAAAAAATATATTATTCAATAGAATGACTCTTATCATCAGAGTATGTAACATACGTAACAATTAGGCCATATAATTTGAATATTTATGAATGTAATTATGTTACCTATTATGCTTCCCTTGGTTTTATAACATTGATCTCTGAGACAAATAAGACATTTCGAATCATTTCTTTCGTCACACTCCTCACAACAATTAGGCCCAGTGCAACTTCTCGTTAGGAGACAGCAATGCTCCCTACGAACATCGCAAATGCAATCTCTACCATCTTTGAATGGATCACATCCCTTGGTAGTCTCCTCTTTCTTCTTACAACAAAATTCCCCCCTACAATTAGGACCATTGTCACAACAGAGATCCCCATCACACTCACAGTATTTGTCACTCCTTGGGTTACAAATAAAACAACATTTCTCGCGACAGCCTCTTGCATCGTCACAACATTTATCCCGATTGCGATTGCACAAACAGCCCCTGTCCCCAAATTTACATGGTCCTGTTTCTACACCATCACAATTCGGTGAATTAGACAAATCAACAATAAAGTCCCTTTTCACTCGAGCGTCATTCTCAATCATCACCAAATGATCATCATCAATATCTGATGAGGAGACTCTGTTAATCTCAATAATTGCTGTATACTTATCTCGGCCATCAATTCTATATCGTATATTCCTATATCCTGAACTTTCACTATTGTAGCGTACTATTACGGCGGATCGTGTTAAATACGCCATTTCCCACTCGACCTATAAGTATAATTAATTAATCGGAAAATGAGGTTATTCATTTTTTATTTTATTTTTCAATTGGAAGTTGACAATTTTAAAATTAATACTCACTTCAAATGGCCTTGAACTCGTTTCAAATTGAACTTCCAGACTATATCGATCCCCTATTCTCAAGTCCTTGGCACAGACCTTTATTTTAGTCCCTGATGTACCCACAAGACGTAAATCATCCGCATCATCAATTCTCCCACCTCTACCCAGACTCACTGTGGCTGTAGCTCTCTTTGATTCTTGTTCTCTTGCCGACAAATCAAAGAGAGGCATGGTGAATCCACATTGTAACTCTTGTCGATCATATTCCTTGAGTACTTGGAATTCAAACTCTTGGCAGCTTTAATAATGTACAATTATATAATTATTTGTATAAGAAATATATATTACATTTCTCCTCTTGGAGGATTCCGACATGAGTCTACATTTTTCAAACGCATAAACTTATTTCTATTCATTTGCAAGATAGGAGATGGCTCAGGATTTCCTCCTAGAACACTGCATTCAACCCTTGCCGTGTCTCCTTCACCAAATTTCAATTCTTCGATATTTCTTTTTCCAGTCACTGAAGGATACTCGATTTTTGAGTTATCATATGTCATTTTGATAGAGTTTGGGATATCTGCTTGACTCAAATCTATGAAATTAGATTTGAATTCATCCCTTCTTCCAACTCGATGAGACAATTCCAATTCCCAACGACCTTCATTATTATGAGTTATCAACATTATTATTGAATATTATAATTTAAAAAAATTGTATTTTACCCTCATGTTTAGAATTAAACCGATCTATTAAAAGAATACATGAGTAAATGTTATCTGTACGATCATAGTAATACTCTAAACAGAGCTTTGCATCTTCAAAACTTCCACAGGTTCTCTCCTGATTTATCATTTCTACGACGGTTCTTCTATTTATATTAGCCTTGCACCTATGTAAGTGGGTCATAGAATATACATCAAATATATATAAAACTCTACAATATTTGCTTTAGAAATACCCTGTGAAATCTGTGTTGCATCTCATTGTCAAGGATGTAGGAGATCCTTGAAGTACGTATACCTTATCCTGTGCAGGTGTTACTTCAAAATCATTACTATTTACCACAGTTAAGTTCAAATCTTCTTCCGCCACATTGGCACAACCATCCTTGCCACTGATTTTCAAATTCTCAAATCCAGCTTCTTCTTCACTACTGTGAGCCTTTGGACTTATTTTTAATGGAGCTGAGATGAAGTGAACAGCAGAACTATTATCAATGTTTAAGTTCTTGAAAGTGAGTGGACTAGCACCAGAGTAGATGGAATAAGAATTGGTTTTACTAAAAAAATCACATTTCCCTCTGACCTCAACACTCCATTTTCCGTTATCATTTTGGGCATTAACTGAATTAAGAGTCAATTTACACAATGATGAACGCTCAGATATATCCACTGTTCCAGTTGTGGAACTTCCTCGACCGATTCTGTTGATTATATATTGTAGTTTGGATGGATTGAGCTTTATACAAAAATAAGATATTTAACTACTCACTCGTAACTTGTCCCTTTTGGATTGGTCCAAATACAAGAATCAATGGGATCACCAGATGTTTTAACAGCAATCACTCCTCGCTCTCCGTCATTCACGAGGCCATTGAATTTTCGTATTATTTCGACCTTTTGAGAAACAACCCATGATGTCTGCAATATACAAAAGATATGATTATTTTTTAAAGGTTTTTTTTATTTATTTGTATTCCAACCAAAATTAAAATCAAACGAAGACTTGTTAGGAGATGCATCATCCAAACTGAAATCACAACCAAAATTAATTTTGTTAAGATACATAGACATTATGTGTTAATATTTATTCATGTCTATAGCATTAAAACGGCATGTCGTGATGGTTACTCTCTTGGCTCGCCCGTCAATTGGGAAGTTAGGTGAGACGGAGTTTTTTTTTGCGACAGATTTAAAAGTTATGGTGATTAATTATGATACATAATCATAAAATAAATAAACGTGTTCCATGGTAGATTGACTTTAAATTCATTTGCGTATTGTATTAATTGCTCTCCTCAAATTATGTATCTAAGCTCTCATTGTCATGTCTTTCAGCTTCAACTCCTCTGAGTGTAAATATAAAAGGGTTATTATTTTTTGTTAAATAAATAACGAGGAACACAAATTGTTGTATATGAATGATAATTACTTACAATAATCAGAACAATACAACGAACTCTGCAATTTGCAACGGGACTCTTGGCACTAGCTTTTGTTAGCATAGATTCAAATAGCTGAATTAATTAACTATTGCATTCTTAAAGTGCTTCTAAGTGTAATCCCAAATGAGTTCATAAATTATACGTTAGGGTGATTTATGAAAATAACGTCAAAATCACTGTTACTACATATTAATTATTCGAAAATCTCTAAGTTAGGGTGACCAATTTATTCCTTTTTTTATATCCTCTCCAGTTCGTCTGATCTAATCCTCGTATCCTCTTTTTTTGGAAACTAATATACGGTCACTCTGCCCCAAGCATCAAATATCGGAAGGAGTAAGAATATTTTAGGATTAGTTCATGTTAATATTGGAAATGCTGATCTAGCATATACCTGCTACGGCCAATTTTTTAATTCAAAAATTAACTAGAATAATCAGATTTGTTGATCTTAAAACTTTTGGTTTTTGAACTTTCCTGAATGCAGCAGGGTCCCATCAGGGCTGTTACTAGAACTTTTCTTTGGGTAGGGTTTTTTTTTTTTTAATTATAAATGTAAAATTGACAAAATGAATTTTATTAAAGTGACGAAAGACAAGACTTTATTTTTTTTAATTGGCAGTTAATTTTTTTTAAAGGAGACAAACAGAATAACTCTTTATATTTAAAAAAATAAAATTAAAAAATATTTTTAGGATAATTTTGACAGTGATTTTTTTAAGAACGACTAAATTTGCCTAAATTACTTTTTTTAGCAACTAAATTTTTATTTAAAGAATGACAAAATTTTGAATACAGAAAATTGTTCCACTAAAAATGTTTTCTTTTGTAGAAATTTTACAATACACTTTTTACAGGTCTGGGTCCTCTGACACATGTACTTAGAAATCTAGCAAGATTGTTTTCTCATGGTAAACATTTACTTATGGAGAGGAAATGCTTCTTCTTTAAAGTTATGATGCTTACGCATTGAAATATACCATATCCATGTCCATATCAAGGCCAATAATACTTCAGACCGAAATATCTAAGAAGCTCTATCAACAAGAACTGGGATCCTATGTTTTAACTCAATAATTCAGACGTAGTAGCACCTGCCTGTGATAATTGCTGCTGCTAAGGGGAGTAGATTCAATAAAAAAAATATTAATGGGAATGTAAGTTAATATTTTTGTATAATTGTACAAAAATTGTTATAGTCAATGTTATTGAATTTTATTGCGAGAAGTGTGAAAAAAATTCCGCACCCGGAATATACCTATGTAATTAGGTAGCCTTGAGTTGTTAAAATTAAGGTAACGCTTATGAATTATTAAAAAAGTAGACCGAGCATAACCATTTGACAAGTTATTATGGCGTTTATTATATCTGTTGCTCTCCTTATAACATTATAATTTTGACTTTAAATATTGTTTAAAAAAATCCTCCTTTTGATGTCTACTAAAAATAATATTGAAAAGCATTACTATTGGGGTCAAATACATGTTTTGCCACTCCTTTTGTTTGAACATTTGATTTATGTACGATGTAAAAAATGAAGGTTATAAATTATTCACAACAACGTTGCCAAAGAAAAAAAAGAAGATTCAAGAGATTTCTATTTCATATCTATGCATACTTTATATTATAAATGTTTTTTGAGTCAATGTTGGGTGATCTTCGATCATTTAATATTAGCCAGGCTTGGACCTGCTCACTACTTTTACATTTTTCCGTTCAATTCTAAAAATGTAACCTCAAGCGTTCGATTATATCCGTTAATTTGGCCCCATATGAACCAACATCAACGTGATCCATTTAAAAAAAATATAGTTGTCTAATTCTTTGGTTCCATTACTTAATAATTTACTGAGCAAATGTGAAGAGTCCTTATTTGTTTAAATAGCGCCATTTTAAAAACAAAATAAAAGTTATACTTATGTTATTATGCTGTTCATATAAAAAAATGGATAAGAAATAGCGAAAAGAGAGGGAAATCGGCAACAGGATGTCGGGTTGAAGCAAAAAGAGTTATCAACCCTTATTGGCGTCAGCCTAAGCACTGTGTAACGTGCAGCAAGGCAGAATAGGAGTGGAGTAAGCCTCTAGAGGAACTTTTGATCAGGGAAAATCCTTTCTGTTCTGAAGCTCGGAGATATTGAAGATAATCACTATAATACCATTAGGAGGGTCGTCAATGTATTGAGGTTTAAGTACTTTGTTTTGTAAGAAGCATCAGCCACTCATGGAAGTTACAAAGATCAGAGACTTGCTATAAGCTGTTGCTCTGAATGAACCCCCACTCTTTTCCACTGTGAAGATTCTTTCCGACTAGAAGATCCTAACAGTGGATCAGTTCTACAACAGGCGGAATGACGGAGGCTGATACTGGAAAAGAACAACGTTGAGGGGATAAGTAACTCTAAACACTCAAAGCAAGTGATGGTATATGTATGGCATCATTGTCAGTAATGAAAAGAAGAGGTTGCACATTTTCTTCGGTAGGGACAAGAAATGCAACTTAATCAGTCATAAAGTTTGAAGGAAAAATTATAGGTCTGGCAATTATACTCTAGAATAGCGTTTCCCAAATTGGGTGATACCACCCCCTTGGGGCGGTAATGGGAAAAGGGGTTATTGGGGGGCGGTAGAGCAAAAAAAACAGCGGTGATTACATATTTTTTTAAAATATATTTGGTGTTTAATTCATAAATTTGTTAAAAAAAAGGTCATTCGATGTGTGGGAAATAATCAAGCCCCCCCCAAAAAAAATGTCCATGGGAGGGGGCGCTACAAGTTTATTTGGAAGCCAGGGGGCGCCAGCATGAAAAAGTTTGGGAAACCCTGCTCTAGAAGAACGGTGCACCGGCGCACAAAACAGGCTAAGATTAGAGTTTCCTGACCAACTCTTTCTCAAATTTTTTGCGGAAAGAATATTCCCCTCAATCATCCGTAGATCTTAATATGTTGGATTATTTCTGGTTGAGCAAGGTCAACGCCACGTGTGTTTAGGTGGGTATCACTACAAATGGATCATATATTCATATATGGAATATTAAAAAAACAATGTATTCATGTGGTTCGATTTTTTTTTTTTTTTTATAAATCCACCTAAAAATAAAACAGTTTTGGCCAGTTTTCTGTGTTGTCATCTCACCCTTCAAATTCGCTTGTCCCCTTATTAATAAAATGTTCTCTTTAAATAATGATAGTATTGACAATTACTGGATATACGCATGCTTAGTTATGTTTGTGTCGCCATGGTGAGCTTGAGAAAAATTAGTAAAATATTATGAAGATTTAATGACTAAATAAAAAAATATAGTCGACTGTTACCAACAAAGCATTTCTTAGGAATTATAATAATATAATTCGTCATTTGGAAAAGAGTACAATATGTTAATAGATCATTTCCATTCTTCTATAGTCTTAATTGAGGCAAAGGTTATATAATATACTACTTCGATCAGAAATAAGGTGTCACTTCTAATCCCAAATTATATTATGATTCGATTCTCAAATTTATTTTTTTATTATGTAAAACGCATGTCTACACTATTTGAATTGTTATTTATTTTTATATAGACAAAATGGTTCGACGTCTTTTAGTATTCTCTGCGATTTCTTACTGTTGAAAAAATGGAAAGGAAAATCAATTAGGGGGAATTCTTTAAAAACATTTGTAATTGATTATCCTTCAAAATTTATACTTTAAAAAAAAAAAAAAAAAAAAAAAGAAGCAAATAACTATTTTGTAAGAAGAAAAAGCTAAAAAATGTCTAACCTTTTTATCTGTCAAAAAGAAACCAACAATGCCAATGCTATTTAACGCATGTATGCCAAAATAATAAAAAATAAATATGAAAATTCAGAATGAGAAAATATGGTTTTATTTATGATCAGACGTCGTATATGAGGCTTTATAGTTGGACTGATAAGATTGATTATACTATACATACCATACTGCAATTGGATCTAGTGTGGCCCTTCTCCATATTTTCTACATATATTTAGCTATAAATTTTATAGTATTACTAACTGTTGTCCTAATTGCCTCAAAAATGTGCCCTTTTTTTATCCTGTCAAGGGCGTTGACGATTTATTAAATAAATCCAAATATGATGGTTTTTTAAAGAAAATCCAAATCGAAATTCACGGAAAAAATTGCAAAATACTTTTTTACACTAATTGTGCAAAACTAAAAATAGTTAATAACATTTATTGGAATTGTAAAAGGAACACAAACTTTTTTCCAAACTTGTAAAAAACAAAAAAGTTATGAAGAATAATATTATCGAAAAAAGAACACTCGATAAATGCATTATTTTTGTAAATAATGTAATAAAATGTTCCAGAAGTTAAAAATATTCCATTCAAATAGTAGCGTTGTCATTTTTTGCGCAAAAAACATTGTCTTGTGTCATTTTTTCTTAAAAGACTGAAAATTGGCGTTAAATGAAAAAATGGAAAAAAAGAGAGAAAAAATTGAAAAATTATTCGGAAAATGAGAGATATTTCAGTTAAATGTCAATTTTTTTTTTGGCAAATTCAAATGCAAACAAATCTTCTGAGAAATTTCTAAAAACTTGATTCCATTTACTAATCTCATATTCCATTGGAAGTTGTTGTTTTTTTTGGGGTTTTTTTTTTCACCTGAAATAAACGAAACTGCAATTTTCACCGATTTCTTTTTTAGCCCATAACTTTTTTGATTTTGAATAAATTTAGAAAACGTAGTAATTCGTATAGTTGCTTTCGAAACGCCAATAACTTATTGATAAATAACTCAACCCCCTATCTAGTCTCCTTGAGCTGCAAAAAAAAACAACCGTTTTTTGGGTTTTGGGTATAGCCTAAAAATCGACACCACTGTCTTAGCCTGTCCATGCTCAAAAGAGGGACCCATCTAAAATTTCAGCCTCCTAGGTTGAATGATGTGGGAACGTATATAGGACATCTATACACACACGCAATCTTTCTTTTATATATATACAGATATATATATTTCATTATATTAAAACCCTGCATAGTGTTTTATTGGATACTAAATTATAATATTGCTTAGTAATATTTTATTAAAAGCGTAGCTATATGACGACGTTACCTCGACAACACAAAAATACCCTATGTTTTGTTCCCAGCTCTTGATTCACTCGTCTCACTTGATACGTCATGACTATTTCATAATTTATTCATTGTGATAAATAAACGAAGTAATTAGATAAATATAATATCGTATTGTTGATCCCTCGTATATATAATATATTGGTCATCTTATTATTTTTATAAAAAAAGTTCGACATTCATATATATAAATACAAATCTATAGGTAGGATTTTAATAAAATATTGCTAAGAAATAAAATCAATGAGTCTTTATTTTTTTTTCAAATTTTCCGACTATTTTAGTAAATTAAATTTCAATTTTTTGGCCTTTCTTTTATGTCCTCACAAATATTTTGTTGCCAAATTTCTTTTTATTACATTAAAAAAAATACGAAAATGTAATTAAAAAATTCTTATAAATATTTTAAAAAAAATACTTTCTGAGCTAGTCAAAAAAAAAAAAAAATATTTGATAACTCCCCAAAAAAATATTCAGTGTTACTCTCCATTTTTCATGAGCACACTCACAAGTAACTACTCAAAACTTATAGAAATTCATATGATGTGTCTGTCCCCTCCTCTAAAATGAAAGAATAATAATATGAATTCTATTTTTTTAACTATGAAGTAATTACTGATCAGTACTTAAGTCTCTAGAGCGCTCACCAACAAAAACAGTTCTCTTAGGACACACGCTTGATGCAAAATACAAAACCCCTTAGAGAGCTAATTGTTTTTTCAATAGAAGTGTTGATACTTTATTCCTATTGTAGCAAAATCTGTTAATGCATATAAATTAAGCATTATACTTCATGATGTACACAAGAGACTTATAACAAAAACATACAGAAACAGTGCTCTTGTCAACAGGCATTATTTCATTAATAGGAGTACATTATTATTTCATGTATCAAAAATATTAATATGATTTACATCAGGGATCACTACCTATGGTACACCCTGACCACGCACGCATTCGATGTTGTATGTACAAGCTGACAATTGCTCATAAAACGACTATATTGTTATGCCGCTATCTTCAACATTTAAAAGTTATAAGCTTAACAAATTTAAACATTAAAAAATGCTAAATTAAAAACCAATGTTTATTTAAATATGTTTTACTCATTTGCCTCAGTTTTATTTATATACTAACGGGAGTAACTGGCATTGCTTGGAGTTATTAGGCGTCGATGAATGGACAAAAATTAATTTAATATCTATATAGATACTAGCGGGAGTAGTCGGCATTGCCCGGAGAAATTAGGGATTGACTAGCATTTTTGTTTTAATAACATAGAAGATAAAATCCCAACAAATCCTCGGTGTTCCCTCCGTTTTTCATGAGCTTACTCACTCAAGACTTGGACATTTTGTCCTTAAGAATAAAAAAATAGTAATAATAGATTAAGAAAAAATATTAATATGACTTGATGAGCCAGAGAGTACTTTAGCTCAATTTTAAACCTCATCTAAAGTCAAATTAATTATTTAAATTTCCTATTAAGTACTTACCGTTTATATATATATATATAGAGAGAGAGAAGGAAATACATACAGACGACAAGTTGCGCTAAAGGTTGAGAAACATACTTAGGGTTGTGGGAATCGTGTTTTGCGCAAGCGTGCTCACAAATAACTATCTGATTCCTCTGTTTTCTTTCGGACATAAACAAACCTATATTCATAAATTATACTTATAGTTGATAATATTGTAGAGAAAAACGCGTGCGAGGAGGAGGGGAAAAAAAATACATATGGTATCATTGTTTAAAATACTGATGTGATTATCATCTGCCTGCTTTATTATGATTTTTACCCTAAAAAATCATAGTAGTATATCTTCATTTAACATTTTGCTAATAAACGAATGTATTTATTAGCAAAATGTTTAATGAAGATATACTACGTATAATTGACTTCGACGTTTTTTATCCGTTACAGTAGATTTGAAAACGTCACACTGCATGAAATTGTAATTCATTATGAACCTTATTCTCAGAATAATAGCTAATGAAACGACAAAGTAGAGTATTTGAAGCTCAAAGTTTAAAAAAGAAGGCTTTAATTAAATATAATCTACATACTAAAAAATAAACCATTAAACATTTAAGTTAAATATACAAAATTAAACAATTAAAATCATATAACTATTAATAATAAAAAATTATAAATACAGAATATTGAAATAATAGATTGATCCAGAAATGTTTTTCTTGTTTTAACATCGGAATTCAGTTAAATATGTCATAACTTTAGGTTGCAATACACAAGCGAGACGTGGAGTTTAATCAAAAGATAATCACCCCTCTTCTTCATGTGGAAGTTGCTATATACAATTGTGCACAGGATAGATATATCTCTACCGATGAGATCTAACTAATTATTAATAATAAAGTAAATGTCAAAATCATAAAATTAGACAATAAATATATTAATAAAAAAATGTTAGAAATAAATTAATCGTAAAGATTTAGAGCAAAAGCTAATTATGTAGTAATGTCCGGCGATATTACTCCCTATTAAGAGCATCAAAAAGATTTTCCCCGTTATTTAAGTATGCTTATATAACAACATACTGTTATCATGAAGGATATACACAATTGTTAATTATAATGCAACACCCAATGTAACTACCCTCGTTGTTGTGACCATTTAAACAGTTGTTTTTGCCTTTTATGAGTTTTCTGAACACCACTTCTTGGAGCCCATCAACCATAGCTAAGCCTTTAGTGATAAAAAAGTAATATTTATTGACTATGTAATATTGGAAAACCTAATTATCATACCCAAGTCTTAAAGCGAAGTAAGTAGTCTCAGACAAACTAGTTGCAAACCATCCAAAGCTACTACCCCCGTTGTTGTGACCATTTAAGCAGTTAATTTTGCCCTTTACTGAGTTGTGTTTCATAATTCTTGATATGTTTAGCTAAAATAGAATCATATTTTATGGTTAGATTAAAAAAAAATTGAATACTTACTGAGAGATAGTACAAAATTCAAAGTTCCATTTCGATATTCGTAAATACTTTTTACTGATAACTTGATCATCATTTGGTGTGGATGACTTAAAACATTTTTATATGTATTTCTATATATGACATCAGTACCAACATCCTCCATTAATTTAATGATGGTTCCTCGGGAAGGGATATGTTTACCCTTGTATTTCTCCATAAATTTTTTGAACGTAGATGATTAGCAATGGATAAGGTTATATTACATGCAATAAGCATCGTTGTGAGATCAAAGTTAAAGTCTGACTTGATGTATTCATCGTCAAATTGATTTTATAGATGAATATCCATACTCTTGTTATGAGATGAGGATAATGAGTGGCGTGTAATTCTAGACAGGGGACTAAAGGCACATTTAGATCGACAAATCCGACAAACCATCTGTTTCTCATCCGGTAAGTATTTTCCAAATTCCTAGGCCTCCATTTTCAGAAATCCAGACAGAAGGCGACGTTATTTTTTGCATTTCATTCAGTTCTCTATCGACTATCACCATCTCATATTATATTAATATTGAATAATAAAGGCGGGAATGATAACGTTCATGATTGATAGAAGAAGATGTATATTATTTAATCAATGATGCCATAAGTAATTCTTCTTTTCTCCTCGCACGCTTTTCCATTCTTACCAAAATTATCACCCTTAGTCATAACTAAGGGTGATAATTTTGTCGATATAAATGTGTTATATAAGCATACCTAAATAACGGGGGAAAATCTTTTTTGATGCTCTTAATAGGGAGTAATATCGCCGGACATTACTACATAATTAGCTTTTGCTCTAAATCTTTACGATTAATTTATTTCTAACATTTTTTTATTAATATATTTATTGTCTAATTTTATGATTTTGACATTTACTTTATTATTAATAATTAGTTAGATCTCATCGGTAGAGATATATCTATCCTGTGCACAATTGTATATAGCAACTTCTACATGAAGAAGAGGGGTGATTATCTTTTTGATTAAACTCCACGTCTCGCGTGTGTATTGCAACCTAAAGTTATGACATATTTAACTGAATTCCGATGTTAAAACAAGAAAAAAATTTCTGGATCAATCTATTATTTCAATATTCTGTATTTATAATTTTTATTATTAATAGTTATATGATTTTAATTGTTTAATTTTGTATATTTAACTTAAATGTTTAATGGTTTATTTTTTAGTATGTAGATTATATTTCATTAAAGCCTTCTTTTTTAAACTTTGAGCTTCAAATATATTTCAAATACTCTACTTTGTCGTTTCATTAGCTATTATTCTGAGAATAAGGTTCATAATGAATTACAATTTCATGGAGTGTGACGTTTTCAAATCTACTGTAACGGATAAAAAACGTCGAAGTCAATTATACGTAGTATATCTTCATTAAACATTTTGCTAATAAATACATTCGTTATACCCTCAAAAATCATAATAAAGCAGGCAGATGATAATCACATCAGTATTTTAAACAATGATACCATATGTATTTTTTCCCCCCTCCTCCTCGCACGCGTTTTTCTCTACAATATTATCAACTATAATTATACTTGATGGCCGATGGCTAATTTCGAACATACTTATAAGATATCTCAATTATGATTTTTTTAACATTACAACTTATTTGAAAATTTACGACATATAGAATCTTTCCTTCACCAAAATATAGCTTTACTTAGTACTATTTAATCAAAATAACATTATCCAGAAAATATCTTAATGTTAGCTATAATTTATTGTATGACACAAATAGTATTAAATATTAATGGTCACAATATATAACTTTGGTATGTAAGTATAGAGAAGCACAATTAAGATTATTTGATGATGCAAATAAAATATGTGAAGTATATATTAATGGAGAATGGTAGAAACGGCAAAGAATAATCGAAATAGTCTAAATGATTTAGTATCCAAAGTATGTTAACGCAAATACAAAGTCATGTGGATTCAATATATATCGAAAATGTAAAAGCTGTAGGAGATTGTGGAACAAGAGCCAAGAAAGATTGTGTAGACAGTGTAGTTTCCAATTTCCTCATAAAAATGGAAAAGTTTGCCTTTCAAAAAGCGTCGAATGCACAAGATGTGGTAAGAGAGGCCACTATGCAATTATAAATTACTTATTTACATTTATCAGAGATAGAATGTATTTTTACAACTACAATACTAATAATACTATTCTTATAAAGAGCAAAATTAATACTAATTTTCAGCTTTGAAATGAAAATAGGATGGACACAATACTATCTAATATAATATTAATCAATTAATCATAATTTAACCCTTTGATCCTCTCTCTCTTTCTTACTTCTCTATTAAGATTTAAGTTATATATGTTATATATCCTTTGCCAAAAAAATGACTTCTAGCTTTAACGGGTAAAATGTTTAATCTAAACTTTGTTTTTGGTAATTTTTTTGTTATTGTCTTGTAGAAAAATGTTAAAGGTAATGTCAGTAGCAATTCCTGGCAGAAAAAGATACTATACACAAGTTTTTTTTAATTAAAAACATTTTTATGTCAGTTCAAAAATGTTGTCTTTGTGGAAGATATATTAATTGTAACACGTGACTTCAAATAGATTTTCTGATGCCGTTGAAATAAAAATGGACTAATATTGTACAACGTCAATTAGATTTTGCCATTTGATTTTTAACCATAAAAAATACACATCCTCAACGATTTTAGGAAAAAATGGCAAGATAGAAAAAAAGGAAAAGTGTCTAAATGGAAAAAAGGGCAAGATTATTTTAAACTGATATAATATCTATCACCAATATAATATATAATTAGAGAAAAGAAAAAGAAACAAACACGACAGTAGTTCCAATGGAAGGAGCGCTAATCACTTAATTCTCCGTTATTAATAACAATCCAATTACAAAAGTTTAAAAGAATCTTGCCATTTTTTCCACTTAGACGCTTTTCCTTTTTTTTTATCTTGCCGTTTTTTCCTTGCCATTTCTTCCTGACACCATTCCCTACATGAGGTCACTCCAGATATTAGTAGAACTCATTTATTCTTCCATCTAATGCTGTGATGGTCTCGAAAAAAAATGATGGTGACAGGAGATTTTAGATTATGGATATTAATGAGTCTAATCAGGGATTTCTTTATTCATGATCTAGTGCAGGATTACAATCCCTCGAAAATAAATTCATAATTAAAGAAAAATAATGCTATTACTAATATATATTTTTTCAATTACTCAAATAAAATACTCATCAAAAGATCAGACAATATTTAGACCCGACTCAGAAAAGCTGCCAGTAGTTTAGTGTATCTTGGAATAGCCAACAAAATTCTTTTGGTGCCCTTGTTTTTTCTTCTCTTTCATTTTTTTTTTCTTTTGAAAATATTTTTTTATTACAAATGAATAATGATAAATAATTTATAATAAATAATAATATTCAATAGACAATAATAGTATATATTATTAATTTAACACTAAATACCCTCCTTGTGAGAAACGTCGGATAATACCAATTCGGGGGATTTATAACGGATCAAGATCTATCTAGGAGTTAAAAAAAGGAAGAAGATGGACTCTACCTTAGAGCTTCTCAACTATGCTCCAGGGATTTACACTGACGACGAGGAGGAGGAAGTCTCCTTTGAACCCTCTGAGGGTTCAAAGGAGACTCAGGGAAGGAAAACTTATCTCCATCAATCTCAAGAAGACGAGTCCGGCTTTCAAGAGGAGGAGCAAGAAAAAGAAGGGCTCGGGCCATATCCAGATCCGCAAGATCCTTTCGAGGCCTGGTTCAGCTCCGAGTCGGAGATGTTGATCCTCTACGAAATGTTCGGAGAATTCTACGACGAAGAGTTTGAAAAACTCAGCTACCAAGAAAAGAAAAAGGTCCAGGACAAGGTTCAAGTCTCGGAGCCCAAATCCGCTGAGGAGCTCATGCGACTCTATCCCGAAGAGGAAATGGATTCCTCCATCTGAATCATTCCCTTCAAGACCTGGAGCTCGCTCAAAGTCTTTCGGAGAACACCATCCAAGACACAAAGTCACTCTCTCCCCACGACCAAGAAACCCCAAAGGACTTTTCAGATTGGTTCCAGCCCATGGAAGAGCTCATTCTATTCGATATTCTGGGAATCAACTACAGGGAAGTCTTTGAAGAAATGACTCCCTTAGAACAAAGGGAGTTGCGCAAGAAAGTGGACAACACAGAGCCTAAGAGCAAAGAGGAAATCCTCGCAATGCTTGCTGAAGGAGAAAATGAGCACGAGGAAGAAGAAGATTCCCAAGTGTCAGAATTGGATGAGTCTCTGGATTCTCCGAAACTAAATTCAAAGCAAAAGTCGAGGAGACTCACTCTTTTAGCTCAAAATCAAGAAAAAGTCCCTGAAGGAGTAGAAAGAACTCCTGGTAAAGTGCCCCCTCAAGAGTATGTGTTCAAGACACCCTCAAATCATCGAAGAAATTATGGAAGAACAACACCCTCGTATTTGAGGCCCACTTCAGCATCTGCACTGAAGGAATACTCTCCCAAGAGTTCTGAGAAGCTTCATTGCCCCCGTTATTGTGAGAGCAATAGCGTCAGTCCACATTTTGGCTCATCTCCCAAACAATCTTCTTCTCGACGTCCCACGACAGGGATTGACTTATCTAAAGTAGTGTCCCCTGTTGCTCAATATATCCATTCTAATCCCGTTCCATCTCTCATTCGAAACATCAAACCCTCCCCGTATCATGCTAAGCAAGTGATAGCAGAGGTTGTCAAAGAGACTCAACCACTTCAGCCCTCCTGTTGTCGTCTCAATGACAGAAACTTTAGTCCCCTTCCTGAAGCCAACTACAAGCCCTCAAGTTTGTTTACAGAGCAAGAAATTGAATCCAAAGTCAAGACTCTGTCAATGTCATCTTTTCCTTCCACCGACGCTCTTGAGCCCAAGGTTCTGTATTTGTTTGTCCTTATCTTTACTTCAAGAATTTCTGAATGGATTTAATTTATTTTCTTTTTTACAGATCTTTCGTCATTTAGGAAGAGTTAAAGTCCCTCGTTCGATTCAGTTGAGCAAAAATGGTATAGAGAATTTGGAAAATATTATTCCTTCATCATCTGGTTCTTCTTGTAAAATGACTCTTAAGAAAAACGTTGGAGACTCGATAGCAACTCCCTCTAATGAAAGTATGATTGACATGTCGGTCCACGAAATCAAAGCAGTACAAAAACTATCCAACTTTAAAGTTTAGACTTTAATTTCCGCATTCCTTTATTATTTATTGTTTATAATACAAATCGATACTGTATTATATATTAATATTTAATTAGGACTTCCTAATACTTCATTTGTAAATTTACAAGAGTAATATTAATAAAAAAATTCTAAATTGTTATTACGGCGAATAAATAATTTTAACTTTTTTAAATTTCCTTTATATTGAAAAAATGTTAAGCACGGATCTGATCATTATTCGATTGTAACTTATGCACGCTGCTGAATGCATTTTGTCTAATAAAATTTATTGGTACCATAATTTGATGGACAAATATATCGAGGCAGATTATAACCAAAAAATCTATGGAACATTATGAATGAAAAAATTACAGGTTTTTTTTTTGTGATTAAGATAATTTGATCATTAATTATTTATTTCCAATAACAATTGATAAGTTAGTTGAGTAATTTTTTACTTTTCTTTTTACAATTTTTTAATTAAAAAGTTCTTATCAGAAAATTAATGTCTTTCTTTTAATCCGAGCTTTTAACGGTTCCCAAAAATTTCAACCTGTCACATATAACAAAAGATATAAATTTTATACTATTTTTCTTCCTTTTTATTTTAATATCTTATTGTAAAAATTGTTTAATATATTTAGTCCATAGGGATCAACCATCGAGAAGGAAAGATGTTTTTTATCTCTATGAGATTAAATATCCAGAATAAATCATTAATCAGACAAAGTTATTATATTTATGAAAATGTTCAAAATACAAATTGCCAATTATTTTTCATATACTGACAAACGAATTCAAGTTACTTTCAGCGAGCCGGACTGGGCCTAACTCATGGGTTGAGTTTGATGACCCATGTTATCCGTGAAAAGACAAAAAGCCCGTGTTCAGAATATATTGACAGATACAGAAAATAATCATTAACACCTTCATGCAAGAGTACAAAGCTGATAAATTAATTATTATTCGGTTAGATATTTAAAAAACAAGAAAGTCGCTCACAAACCATTGGTGGAGCACGTGCTCTCTCTCTGATACGTGAATGAACGTTGATATAATGGGTTGTAAATCCTAAGAATTATTTAGTGTCTGAGTTTTGTTGGCAACCTTCTTTCTCTTTTTCTAAAGCATTAATATTATTCTTTCATTATTGAGAAGGGAAAATTGTATAAATTGTAATCACACGAACGATTGTGCATATGAATGACGAAGTGTAACACAGAAGAATTGTTGTTCTGCTTAAGATACTATTACTAATAAGTAATAATATCTTTGCTAATTGATACTAATAGTTAATGATGTAAAATTTTAGCTGGTCCGTAAATTTGTTTTAGATAATATAAAGAAGGAATTTTCTTTTCCTTAGCAGTTGTTATTCTTTTTTCATTCCTAAGTAGTGAATATCCTTTCCTAAATAGATCAGGGAACACTAAAATGAATATGGAACGATATATTCCTTTGGTGTGGACTTTTTTTTTTACTAGAGTGCAAATGAATTTATCATATTAATAAAGTAAATGTAGTAAATTGAAACTTCAACAGCTCATAAGCCTTATTAAACTATTAAAAAAAAATTTTTTTTATTTAAAACTTAACAAATATTTTAATTGAACTTAATTTTATGATGAAACAAATATAATATCCTTTTTGAGTAGCCATTTCAAAAAATATGTTATAACAGTTCATCGAGATGTGCTCCAAGAAGATAGACTACCTCACTGGGCTTTTTTTAGACCAATTCTATTAATTTAATTAACAAAGGAGTCTAATTTTTGATTTTTCCCCAATTCATCAATTGAGAAAGTAATATCTCCATCCGAAGATAAGAACTTTGTGCTCACCCCAATTTAAAGGCTTTAAAATAGAATGCGTAACATAGTCACTTACAAAATAAATGAGCGACACCAGACCTTTAAGCAAGGTTGTGTCCGGTTCAGGCTCAGCAGTTTTATTGGTCCCGGTCTCGGTTCTTTCATTTCAACGGGTTCGGTCTCGGATCAGCTTTATCGGTATCGGGTTCTTTTTTATACAGGCTCAGTTTGGTAACGAGCACTTAAAATAAAGGTTGACGCTAGAAAATACGGTCAAGGAAATGATATTTGATACAAACAGGGCCACAGCTACCTTATACGGAGAGTGCATACTAATAAAAATTTCCCTCAGGGGCTCCGAAAACCAAGGTTGCTTAATACAATTGTTTTTAAAGTGAGGGACGTGTTGAAATTGCACATAAGAAACTCATAAAATTGAATTGTTGATTGAGTTAATTTATTTTTTATAATATCAGTATGTTGTATTTTCTTTATATATTCAATACATGAACAAATCACAAGAACTGAGACCGATAAGCAATATATTACGGTCTCAGTTCGACTTTTTCGGTTCCGCTTCTAATAGTTCAAGAACCGGAACCATTCTAAGGCACAGCCTTGCCTTTAAGTGAATCTAATTCCATTGCAGAATTGGAAGATATATGGCTGATAAATGTAGAAACATCTTCTTCACTTGTATAATTAGACTCTTTTGTATCAACTAAATTGATGCAATAGATTATATTGATTTTAAAAGTAGGCTAACACGATTTTTTTTTTCATCCTCAAAAAGCTGTCGCTAATTGATATAGCAATTTCCACCAGCAAGTTGTCTATACCACCCTAAACGCATTGCTATTGAGTCCGAATTAATTTTACGAAGAAAAATAAACTTAACTTTATTTTTATCCAGTATATATTGCTAAATGGGCTAGTCCTATGGATAGAGTAATATGACTAAAATGAGTTATTAGTTAACCCTAGTAGCTATTTATAAAAGAATGTCTTGTCAGGAACATACATGGGTAACCTATTTTCTACTTATTAGTTATTAGTTTATTGAGTTTGTTTCGGATTTATCATAATTTTGCAATAAGTACATAATAGGTATATAATATCATCTCTCTTTTGGACGTACATACTATTAGAGTTCACATTTATGCAATTCCAAAATTGCTTAAGAATATCCATAACTTGTGTTGTTTCTTTGAAGCTTCTGAATTTATCCTCTTTCGACATAATGGTTAAGTGTATTCAGAGTGGACTCGTGAAAAAACCTTACAGAAAGATCAACATTACACTTTTCAATTGGTTGAGGAGCAATTACTTTATGATTTAGATTGTGACCTAATTTCAATCCCTTTCCTAGCTCCATGTAGTAGATTTGGCTCACATTCCCAAATTCGGCTTCAAGAATAATATCCTCATTATCAAAAGATGGACATGACAATTTTCGTTTGCTAGTTAAGTTGTTAAATTTTTTTTTGAAGATATGTACCGAATCGACTTATATAAATATTTTTCTTTCGGAAATGGAAAAAGGATTCAGTATATATCTAGAAAATTATAGTAACCCGTAACGGGTTCTAGGCCAACATTGGCAATTACTTCAAGAACTTTCATATAATATTGTTTTATAATGAAAGATTTAATATTTGTGATTCGTACCATAGCTACCATGTTACTGTATTTCCCAAGTACACTCTTCACCATAAAACAAAGCATGGTTTTAGATTCGTTTCCATTCTTATCACATCCAAAAAAATTCCCACCACTAAATTCAACTCTCTGCGAGGAATAGACTTCGCCAATTATTATAGATTCATACTTGTCTTTTTCATCCAATAATTTAAGTCTAGATTCGACTCTTTCTGTTTCTACCCTTTAAGAGTAAGACGTATAAATATAAATAGTTAAATTAAATTAAAAAAAAAAAACATGAGTGAAAAATTCGTAGAAATAAGGATGCAGAACAAGCTATCCACCTTCTATGCATGCTGCATTTGCAATTCCCTATAATCATCAGTGGATATGTTTGGCACATACTCAAAATCTGACGCATAATTCAAATCCATTATGGATCAATTTTATAAATCAACGTTTTTGAGCATTTGAATGACAATATTTTATTCTTTAATGTATCATATTAATTAAAAGATATGGACATCTCGATTATAAATATGAACCATGGTTAAATATAATACCTATACTGCTTATCTTTTTTAGACCAACTAACTATTTTGTTCATTTAAAAAGGAATCGATAATAATGTGACTATCATCTTCTTCACTTATAATGTTTAAATTATATCACGAGCTAATCAGTTCTTTGCAACATTAATTTTTTAATTCATTCAAAAAAAAAAAAAAACCATAAATCTACCTAGTTGATATAGGACATTTTCCATTACCAAATGTTTGTTAAATAGGAAAGATAAAAATGGAAGATTTCTTTAGTATTCCTTGGTTTAGGAGGAGCAATTTATAGCTGTTCTGACGTTTCATTAAACTAGCTGCAAACAGCTATGAGATTCAGGAAATAAACACAAGTCCCACTCTGTATCAAGCAAGGAAATAGGCAAAAAATACTCCGTTGTCGATCCTCAATTCTGATCCCAGTCTACAGGGACTTGCAGTTATAACTCACCTTCATTTATGAGCACACACACATCTGCTTATACTTTATACTTTTATCTTCTCTCCCCAAGCTTTAGAAAATAAAAATAATGTTCAAGTTGCCAACAACAAACTTGTAAGCTAAAAAATGCTTAGGATTTATAACCGTAGTAAAGGTAGTACTTGGGGATTTTGATACTTTCTCAAGTGATTAACTGTAGCTTTTTCTCTAGGGCAATCTTCCACGGGCAATTTCCTCAGGTCAGGTTTCCTATTACCCACTGAATGGTGTTTATTTCAAATTGGTATACCTATCCTAGTAAAGTTTTTCAAATGTGATGTCCTGGTTGAAATGATTATTCAAAAGGTTGCGTCCTTACTGGTCTAACGGTTCAACCTGTTCCGAGTCTTGAACCGCTAGAACCGGAAGCGACAAAGTCGAACCGAGACCGCAATATATTGCTTATCAGTCTTGGTTCTTGTGCCTTTGTTCCTCTATGTAATATAGATATAAATAAAATACAATATATATTATAAGAAATTAATTAGCTTTAATCAATAAGTCAATTTGCTGAGTTTTTTTTTGCAATTGCAGCGTTTTCCAATGTTTTTTCTATGCGTCGCTAGGGTGATACAGTTGTATCTGATTTAAAAAAAGCTAAGGGCTTCTTATGGATATGAAAAAGTGGTTTTAGTGACGAGAATGTCTAAATAAATAAGGGAAGGGGTGGTACAGATTATGGGTCAAGATCCACTACTAAGCAATTCAGGGCCCAATAATATGATAACTATAATATTTCTTAAGCCAGGGTCTCCCACACTTCACTATATCAAGGTCCATTACACTAATAACATTTTTAGCTGAGGCCCTCCTTATAAGAAACATGTGTACTATGAGTATGTAGACTGAAAGCAATCCTCAATTCTCCATCTTCCTGCATCCCCTCCTCCTAGCCTTCGCTCACAGCTGTGAATTTTGTAAATTTTTCGAGAATAGTTGTGGATTTTTGAATTTCTTTTCCAAAAAAAATATTTTTAGGCAAACTGCTGTAGATTTTTGAATTTTTTTTTCAAAAAATTTAGTTTTTTGTGAATAGCCTTGGCAAAAAATTTAAATATCGAATGGTATATTTGAATTTTTTTAATTCATTGATTTATTTTTGCAAAGAAATCCAAAAACCAAGCACCTCCCCCAATACAATCTTGTGAAGGCCCCTGATAGCAAAATTGTACTTTTTAACTATTATTTAAAATATTAAAGAATGGGCATTGGGAATTTTTAATAGTATTGCATCAGAATCGGCATTGGGATGTTTTTTGGAATCGTCCCATCACTAATATATATAAAACAAAACATAAATAAGATTTTGAGTTTTTTTTTGTTTTTTTTTTATGTAATCACTCTAAAATCTTTGAAACATAATTCTTCATTGATATCATATTGATTAATTACTTGATCAAACAACTTATATGAACAAAGCATATAAATTTTAATTAATATATATTTAATGTTTTTTCACAACATTGCTTACATTTTTCAAAATGAGTTGGATCGGATTGGCCCTTGCTCTGATTTTTGTATATATACTTCTTTTTCATTCCATTGAAGGTAATGATTATAAATATAATAAAGACATATTATGAACTCAATATCATTAGTTTCTTTCGTATACGCACAGGTGCAAACCAAACTAGAATAAGTGGGGAAAGAGACTTGAACAACGAAGTAAAATTTGGAAAAAAAGTGTACATAAAACTTAATCGGACAAATCTGTACATAGAAAGAAAAAACCCAAAGGGAATGGTCGTTTCTGGTGTTCAAGGATTAAAACTTTTGATGGAAAACCAAACAGGAGGGAACAATACTGAAGAAAAACATCCTGAAGAAGGAGAAGGCAATGAGGCAGGAAGTATTCCTCCTGTAGTTGTAAACAATACTGGAGTAGGAGGAAACAATACAGGGGGAGGAGGCACGAAAGAAGGTCCTATCCAAAAGGCGCCGGTAAGGTCCCATTAAGATTGGTTTCATGATCAAACTTTAAAACTAACTGCATGTCATTTACTATTTAAAACATAAATAGGTGCCAGAAGCAGAACAGTAAGTTTTAATTGGCAATTTAAACTAGACCAGTGTTTTTCAACCTTTTTTAGGGATAGCATATTATTTTTTCTTTGAAGAAATTTTATGGAAAAAGAGATATTAATTGTTTATTTACATTTTCTTTTCGTGAGGATTTGTTGATTAGTTATAATTGTAAGTCTTTGGTGGACTCAGAGTAGAATTGAGGATCGAATTTTGAGTAATTATTCCTTATGTCCTTGTTTATTTCCTTCCCTGTAACTGATCTAACGAAACGCCATGACAGCTAAGATACTCTTGTACAAAACATTTTTCAAATTGTCTTGATAATCTGGTTAATTTTTGGTCTATTTTTTTTATAACATACCCAAAATACAAACAATTTTCATCACTGCACACCTGACAGCTTATCATGGTATAGTTCTCGGTAGTTTTCCACAGAACATTGGTTGAAAAACATTGCACTAGCCAACCCTTTTCTTATAAAAACTCTATATGCTTCTAGTGAATATTTTGAAAATGACATTATTTATGACTTGGATGAGGGTCGGCCTCAGATCCGTAAAAAAGTGAGCGGTTGTCTCAGATCACATCGTATCGTCATGAAATGTATTAGTTCAAACCAGAATACTTTTATGATTGATGGATTCGGTAATGAGGCTCAACAGGAAATTGTTTGTTCCCATTTGAAAAATATTCACAGATGCTTTGAAGACATGGACCGAAAATGCTCACAAAAAATTAAAAATATACAAAATAAATTGAAAAGACGACTTGATTTCCTACTCACACGGAATAGAGGATTCTGCAAGTTTTTAAATAGCGGATGCCCAAGGAGAGTTATTGTTTCTGGAAGAACACAAATTCTCCTCCTTGTTCTTTCCACATTTTCTATATTTTTCATTTCTTTGGAATAAAAAGTAAAACCAACAACACAATAGAACAATGTTTCATTTTATTAAAATAATCTATAAAAATAAAGTAAAGTTGTTTTTTTTTGTTTAAGAATCTGGGGAGAATCCATTTTTAACAAGGAACGGATGTAACTTAAGCTCATATTAAAAAAGAAAATGAAAGTACATCTTCTTATTAATAAAGTCAAGTTTGTCTGTATATATGAAATCAGTAACAGGGTGCACTGTATATTGTGCTCCCTGATATATATCATATATATATATCTATGAAATAATAATTTAGTCATATTAATGAAATATTGCAGGCGTGTGAATTTATACAAAGAAAACTGTTTCTGTTTGTTTTTATTATTCTATTAACATAAAATAAAATATAATATAAAGGTTGGTATATAAAAATGACCTAAAACTTGCAAGGATTTTGTATGTAGTATTGTGTTTTTGTCAGTGAACATTGTGGAGATTTAAGTAGACATGACTAAAGAAGGGATATGTACAAAAAAAAAAAAAAATAGTGAGGAACTTTTAAATTATGAAAGAGAGTTCATACTTCTTCTCAAGAGCGCTCCTTGATAGACAACCTTTCCTTCATTCATAGTGCTAAAAACGTGCTTATTTTTTAGCTGACATATTTTTTGGAATTGGTAATCTGAAGAATAAATTTTCTACTCCTTAGCTGTTGTCATTATTATTTAACTCCTGAAGAAGGAACTACCTTTTCTGTTATAATCAATTATATTCAAAGCCTGATTGAGTGTGTGCTCATAAAAGACGAAAACTAACATTGATAATTTGTTGAGGAATTTATTATTGTAAGTCCTTTTGAAAAAATGTTTAAAGGAGAGAAGAAATCAATGATTGAGATTCAATGTGAATGAATTAATAGTTTATATTGAATCTATTGGAGCTCATATGTATCTGATCAAGTCCTGATTGACACTTGTCTATCCCTAGGTTGTATTTGAACTTATAATCATCAAGATATGTTTCTCATTGGAGTAGTCAATTAGATAATTACATAGTATTACAGCATGAATCATAATCCAATATATTTATTATTTTTTTCGGCAATGTCTTAGAACTAACTTTAGATTAGGTTTAGCAACGAGCATGTCTACGATGAACACCTTATATTAAAAAAAGATAAAGGACAGTACATATATTTCGGGTTGTATATCCTAAGCATTTTTTAGCGTACAGATCTTTTGTTGTTGGCAACCTTAACAATACTTTTTACTTTCTCAAACTGTTACTATTATAATTTCATTCTTGAGAAGAGTATACTCATGAATAACACATGGTTATTTACTATATTAACAAATAATAACAAGCTAATACAGTTATATCTTCACAAGATTCAGGCTTGTACCCGTTCACCCTTTTTCCGTTCAATCGTTCATTTTTGAATTATTTATTTATTCATTTAATGTTTATCTAGTATAAAAAGCCTAAACTACAAAATACTATTTAATATAGGTATAAAGCCCTTTTTGTTTCTTAATACATTAAAATGATTCTCAAGGAAGAAGCTTAATATAAGCAAAAGAGCTAATCCCAAGGGTCCTAAAATGTACAGGCCTCTAATATACTGGTAAAAATGATGAGTTCTCAATATAAAATGGTGTCCAATTTATTAAAAAGTTTTTTTTAACAGCCTCAAAATAGCCACCGTCATTTTTTTAGGGCAACCTCTAATAATGTCTAGAGCAGTGGTTCTTAACCCGTATTTATTGGTTTTGTAAAAATATGTTACAAAAAATAAATTCAGCTCATTCGTGTTATTTGTGACGTTACGCTCAACTTGTCCATCATTGGCTGCCGATGAACAGGCCACATTAATAAGGTTTTATATCTGTGCCACAAGGAACTTGGTGCACTCAGTTGTCAACTTGTGGCTATTGTGATTGTTCTTCATTTGTTATTTTCTTTCACCCCCTTATTTCTAACGATGTCGAGCAAAGAAGAAAGTTGTCTGACGAAAATAAATAATATGGATTCACGGGTATAAAGGAACGTAATGGAATCAGCATCCTCAATGCATGATTTGCACTGCAATGTTGAGTAATTCCAGTTTAGCAGCGGAAAAACTGGAGGAACACTTCCTAAAGCTGCATGGAGATGGTAAATACAAGAACAGAAGACACTTGCTGAATTCAAGGTGAAGAGAGCCAGATTTGATGAAAAGGCTACTCTACCTTTTCTCGGTTTTGTATCCATTCAAAAACCAACCCTCACAACATCCTGCGAAGTTGCCTACCTCATCGAAAAGCAGGGCCAACCACACACCATTGGTGAAATACTTGTAAAACCAGCTGTGTCGAAGATGGCGAATATCATGCTGAAAAGTAGCTGAAGATAGGTTTTAAAAAATTCCTTTTTCAAATGACACTATCAGAGCAGAAAAGACGACATGAGTAATGTCATCTTGGCTATAGCAACTGCATATTTGATTCCAAGCCCTGCAAAATTCAGCCTCCAGCTCAATGAGACCACTGACATTTTCAATCTAAGCCAGCTTGTTGTACTTGTGCGTTATTAGCATTTTGAAAGAGGACATCATAAATGAAGATTTTTGTTTATTTTGTAAGCTTCTTACAACAACAACAACCAAGGCAGTCGATGTGAAGAAACTTCTGGACGACTTCTTCAGGGACATGATAACTTTGCCAACTTTGGATTTGAGACATTTTTGTACTTGAATAGCTGAAGCAACCAATTGGCATGCCCTTAAAAGAGCTTACAAAATCTCTTGAAGAATACTTACACACCACCGGTTCATATCCACCAAAATTGAAACAAATTTTCTCGTTAAAGGTTGCTGCAGCAGACGTTAACGATAAATATCTCTATGAAATGAATGAACTTCTACAGAACCGGTGTCAACAGCAACTCTTCAGAAGAACACCGCTGTCAACTTTTTGGCCTCACCAAATCGTATCATACCCTCTTATTGCAAACAAAGCCCTTGGGATACTCATACCGTTTGTAACAACATATCTTTGTGAAAAATCCTATACGGGAAGAGCAAAAGTCTTATTGATTTACAGGATATATTCATTGAGTGATGTTTTGTTCATTTTGTACACAAATAAGATATTTACTTATGTTCTAAAGAAATCATATTTTATTTTTCCGATCTTGAAGGGGGGCACTGATGATGCTAACAGGGTTCAATTCCTGCAACCACTGGTCTAGAGGAAGTACTTTAATTCAAGGAAACCTCCAATTTATTTTCAACAGCCTCCCTCCTTTAAAAAAACAGCTCAACAAGCAAATTTTATCAGAGTAACCATATTTACTAGCAAGACCGACCCTTGACATAGACAATATAAGCAAATGCTAAGGGTGCCGTTCATTAAATGGGTACCATAATTGGTGCGGAAAAAAAAGTGAGCCCGATCCTAACCCAACTTTTACGTCGGGCTCAATTTTCCCCGTTTGATAGTTGGCCCATAAAACTCGTGCCTGGTCGGGCTTTAATTTTTAATTGTCAGACCTAATAGGGTTTCATTGTTTTATTTTCTGCCTTATTTTTTTTTGGAGAAGCCACTTATTGGTTTTAATGGCCTTGCTAATTTTTTCAAAACGCTGTAAATTCCTCCTCTGAGTTCACCTCCCATATTCACACAGTGGTCCTAGTTTTTTCTATAGTGTTAACCTCTCCAGACAGGTGGGTTCTGTTTTTTAGTGTTAGAGACATTAATGCAATAGTGGGGGTTGCTTCCCGTGTGAGAAAACAAAATTAGTCCTGAATCACTTGTCCATATTACAGTCATAATTTCACCTAAATACTCAGCCCTTTTGGTAGTACATACTTTTTCTACCAAAAGCACAATTCTCTTTTGACTTTTTGTAAACAAACTAAGTCTTGTGGACAGATAATCGATGGTTGAGGAAGAAAAACCAACATTAAGTGTGAATGCAGAGGATAATTTTTCTAGATGCCTTGAAGAAGGTACAGTTATACCATTTGCTGATATTTGATGATACATTGCAGGACTTGTGTTGTGCCACAAGAGGGATGTTGCTAGAAATCCCGGTGAGTAATGCATTTCTTTTTTAGGAGAATTCATGAAGGCAAGTTGTTCTCTAATAAAGGACAGCTTTTTATCCTGATGAGAGTCAAGCTCGGACGATGCATCTTTTATAGGATTATCTATGTCTTCAAGAATGTGATCAATGTTGTCTTGAGTAGGAAGAGAATGAATACTTTTCATATATTGAAGAATATTTTGAAGGTTGCTTAAGGAGGTTATTTTCCCTTCTTCTGTAATGTGTTGGACAAGGTTGGAACATAATTTATAATTTTTCAGATACAGGACGAAAGACAGATCCAGTTTAACACTGACAGTAAATTGGATCTCCATAAAGTCCTCAACTTTTTCTGATAGGCAGTAAAACTGAATAAAGTCTTTTGTCCTTTTGAAGTATACATTATCTGAAAATACCGTAGTATCAATTATCCTGCATAAATCACTAAAGTCTATAATAGTATTATTTTGGAAAAAAGATTCCTCTACTTCAATAATGACTGGATTTTCAATTGATGCCATAGCAGATGAAGTGGCTTTAGAAGTGGATCTATTACGTTTTTGCGTTGGGAGAAATTTTTCCATATTTCGAAATATGCTAGGAACTGCTGAAGGCTTCCAATAACGCTTGTGAAGTTGTTTGTCATCTAGCTTGCATTTCCAAAAAATCCTCCTTTTGTCAATACTCTCATTAATGAAATCGTTTTCCTGAAAGTGAATTGAGCACACTCTTAAATACTTCGTAGGGGACATAGCTATATTCGATAGCGAAGGAATTGCTCTTATCCAGGCACCTTTAGTGGTTTCATCCTGAGGGAATGAATGGAGGGAAATCAAGGGTTTGGATATAATATCATATCCAGAACGGCACATAGGAACAGAACATTTATTGGGCATAAAGACTGATGAAAAACTAAGGACTGAAATTTGAAACAAACACAGAAATATAAACGATACTTTAGCTTTGAGGCTCTTTAAATCAATTTCATAGATCTTAAGGTATTAATACTTTCAAGCAAAGGCTTTATTTCAAGTATTTTACTTCTTAGTAGATAATTGAGAATGACAATAAAGATAATTTTAAACTTTTAAAGCCTTTGAATCTTCTGAGTCCTGACTACTGACCCTTAATTATAAAGGAAATCCAAATATCAGATGTTATATAAGCTTTTTTTTAAATTTGCCTAAACAGCCCAAACCACCTAAATTGTGTTTTATTCCTTTTTTTTAGCCTAATGCAGGAGTACTCTTTTCCCTCGCAATGAAGCTTTAAAACAAAATATCGAAACGAAGACCATGTGATCAAGATATGTAAAAAGAATTGTTTTTTTGTCTGCTAACAATAATTAATCATTACTCCATAGAGTATTATTTGACATCACCTATATGCTATCAGTGATAATAAGTGCAATTGATAAGGTTATATTACATGCAATAAGCATCTTTGTGAGATCAGAGTTAAAGTCTGACTTGATGTATTCATCATTAACTTGATTTTTTTAAATGAAGATCCATTCTCTTGATATGAGATGAGAATAATGAGTGGCGTGTCATTCTAGATAGGAGACCAAAGGCACATTTATTTCGACAAATCCGACAAACCATCTGTTTCTCATCTGGTAAGTAATTCCCAAATTCCTGGGCCTCCATTTTCAGAAATCCAGACAGAAGGCAACGTTATTTTAGGCATTTTATTCAGTTCTCTATCGACTATCACCATCTAATATTATATTAATATTGAATAATAAAGGCGGGAATGATAACGTTCATGATTGATAGAAGAAGATGTATATTATTTAATCAATGATGCCATAAGTATTTCTTCTCTTCTCCTCGCACGCTTTTCTATTCTTACCAAAATTATCACCTTTAGCTATCACAAAAAGCGACATCTTGTGTGGGAAAAAAGATAGCTCTACAACCATGAAATACATAACGTATCTCTTCATCATAAACATGTTTCGCCACTTTGTTAAAATCTTTTCGACGCAAGTCGCGATAGTCTTCCATTATAATAAAAAAATTCAATCATATTTTATAGTAATTAGTTAAATATTACCAGGACCTTTTTTAATCGTTTAGTTCCCTTTAACCGTTCCTTTTTTCGAATCAGTTTAGTTCACATTGAATTCGCTTAATTGTTCAATTTTAAAAAGCCTTTTCGTTTTGTTTTGACTAATTTTAGAGTGCCCGGTACTTTTGCCTTAAACTATTTTGCCTCCAAGATACTTCGCCTTGAAATATATATAAATGAGCTTTATACGTCGTTATTGTATATTCTAAGGTTGAATATGATGTTCCTTTGAATTTTTTAAACAAAATAGGTAATTTGTATTACTATAAATCACGTTAATTTTTTTTTGTTGGACTGATGATGGAATTAGGCTCTTTCCTCGTATTAGGCTTGTTCGTCAAGTATAATGATAATTATTAACAAAGTAATAATTATAACTAGTTACATTAAGTACAGTTTGTGGCCAGTGTCGTTTTGGAATAAAATCCTTACAAGTTTATCCTCTAAAAATGCCATATTTACATTGAAACCTCTGGATCCTAGGAAGTTCTAAACCTTTCCTCCATAGTAATTTTTTTAAAGTAGAAATTACGGAAGCTTTTTGGGATTTTTTTTCGAGGATAAGGGTCTAAAAAATGTTATGAATATTGTATGAATTATAACTTAATTTTATTTAATAAAACTTTTTTTATTCCCTTAGAGAAAAAACATTATTGTCGTTGTAGAACTGCGTCAATGTGCGGTTAATTAGACCTTTGGATATACCAGGCTGTCAGTGAAACTTTATCCTTAATTTTTTTCCCCATGTAAATAGTAGATTTTATTACAAGGATAAAATGCAATTGTCTTTAGGAGCGTCGGCAGGGTTACATTTTTTTTTTCCACCAGCATGTGTAACTTAATCGAATGATCTTTATTTGAAAAAAATCCTTAATTTCCCCCGGATGGGCTTCGATTGAATATGCCAGCTACCATCAACTTTCCTCCAGGAAAGTATTAAGTAAATTAAATTTGAGAAAATTACTTCACATACTTCAATTGCTCTCCTGAAATTTTATATACCTTTGCTTCGGCTGAATTGATAAGACTGCGTAGGGAAACCGCTATGGAACGAATCAGGACTAAATTGAGTATTGTTGCGTATTTATTTTTTTATACATCTTTGCAGTTTGAAGAGTCTCAATATAATATGTATACATATATAACGACTGAAAATCCTTGAAAAAGTTTAAGAAACAAAATTGAGGAAGACAGTTATTTAACATCAGAGATACGGTATATTTAGAACAATAAATTGGACATTAACATATTATGGAAGACAACATTCAATAAAACATCAGTCATGGTTTTTCCTTCAACTTTTTGACATTAAATGAAAAACAAAACAAAAAAAACCCAATTGATTTAAAGAATATGTCCATAAAGAAACAAAGGGAATGAAGTAGACTATTCAAAGACCAATTGTATAGGATCTTCCTATTGGATTATGTATAGGCCCTGGTATGGGTTTCGAGAGGCACCACTCATACCACACGTTCTTACCATTGTTGATCCTCCAAAAATGTAGCTCCACTTGATCATCTTTCTTCAACTTGACTGGTGTTTTGAGTGGAAAGAAAATTGGGAACCAACTAAACATTCCTGCAAACAATATACGTTCATATTCCTTCAAATAAAAGGTAAATTCAGATGAAGAACTTACCTTTGGAGTGCGTTGAGGGATTAATGCTAATCATAACGTCCTTGTAGAGTACACATTCAAAATATCCACCGAAACCGTGTAGTTCTGAATCGTACGTGATATCAAAGGTTTTTACATCATATCTATTATTGTCGATAGGAGTGTAGAGGGGATGATCAAACTTAAACAGAGGTTGAGGGGCTGCAAGCTCACAGCAATTTTGAAAGTGAACGACATAAGGAGTTTCAAAATGAGAAATCATGTTTTTGTCCTTATCAAAAGAGAATCTAACTTCATTATAGAGCTTGGATGATTGAATGGGGCTAATCTAAATTAATAAAATGATATTATATAAATAATAATGTTCATAAAATTCAAAATCAATATACAAATGAGGTATAGGATGACGGAATACTGATGGCATCAGACTTTAACACTCTTTGGGCAGAGTAGAGGCATTCTGGAGAAAGTTCATTATCTCCAAAGGAACCAAGGAGTTCGGATATGACGATATCTGCCTTATTTTCTTCCTCTGGGTTCCAATCCCTCATATCACTTGATATAACCTCTACACTGTCCTTCCAGTCCTCTTCTTTTTGAGCTAATAGCGTAACGACAGCATTGGGGTTCTTCTCTACAGCGAAAATACGGATCTTTGTATGAAGAGCCATTTCAGCTGCTCTTAACGCAGCTCGAACTAAAGGACCACGCCCCGCCCCAAGAACCATGACAACCAAAGATTTTGTCTCTTTCTCCTCCTCTGGTATTTTATCGACGATGGCTTTAAAAATAGCCTTCTCATATTCCCTATATTTGACAGGATCCTTCTCAAAGACTTCATACGTAGCAGACTCTAGATTGTCACTCAGGGGTTGAAGTGGTGTCTATCAAGAGAAAGATGGGTAAATGAGTATAACTAAAATATTCAACAGAAATATTGTAATGGTAATTATATTAACTATTACTATTGAAGTAAAACCTACTTGAAGATGATCCTCGTATCCTTTTGCAAATTGCTTCAAGGGATCTCCACTTCCTACAGCATGGAACTGTTGCCATAAATGATCTAAATATTGCTGATAGAGCCTGTACTCCCGTCCACGATTTCTACCCTCCAAAACACATTGAACATCCAGGGAAAAGAAGTGCCTCATAAGCTTTTGAATGCACCTTGGAAGCACGGGATAACCTTTTTTATTCGTTAAGAAGAGAGACGTATTTAGAATGAGAGCTTTGACAGGCTCTCCAAGCCACCGGTTCAGAATATGAGAGCTCATTTCCTGGTCATTGGTTGAGAGCTCCAAGGCAAGAAATACTCTCCTATCATGATTACACGATCCTCGGAAATCGTTCCACCAGGCCCAAGTGGATTCATCATAAAAAGGAATGTGGATCCAGACCTGAAGAATGAGAAAACACTGCTAGTATTTAATATTTTCTATCAATTGAGCTCAAGACCTGCATGGCAGACGTTTTCAGGAGAAAAGTGCACAAAATCCGTGCCAAATTCGTATTGTGTGGCTTTCTCAGAGAGATAAAAACTGCCGAGAGACCCAAGTGCGCCGCGTAGCGAAGTTCCCTCGTCATGCGCTCCTCTGCCTGACGCCGAACACTTCTCAACCTACTCTCAAGATTCACATCCCGGCTCAACACACCCACAAAGAGACTTCCCCAGTCCACTGAGGTCAAAAGAAGGTCTGAGCGGGTAAAGGGCCCTTTGCGACGGATCCCTCTTTTCCCGGAGTCGGGCTCGTCCGTTACTTCCTCTTGCCGGTATCTGGGATGCACGAGGGGACCCAAGAGAAAGTCAAACCCATGGGAGCAAGTGAACTCCAAAGCTTCGGGAAGTCGCGGAAGACTTTTGAGCCACAGCCCAGAGGAGCAATGATGACTTACATTCATGACTTCGATTCAATTGCCAATTCAAATTCCCGACTCCTTTTTTTTCAAATTAAGTCCGTCTACCTACTCGATCTGCTGTTGAGTCTTCTTTAATAATATGTACAAAAATATGTGTTTTGGATGGAAAAAAAAGTAGTTGTGTGTAATTTGGAATTACGAGAGAGCTGACGCCTTGAGTTGGGAAAATATCATGTCCATTGAAATCCTAGTTTCTTCTTAATAATAAAGATGTATCCCTCACTCTAGTCCCAAAAGCTGAAAAACAACAAACTAGCTTGAGGAATAATGAATTTATGGCTAGAACGACATAACTGACTTGATTTGTAGCTACTAGCAGATCAACAACAAACAATACAACTCTGACTAGCTATAAAATATCTTAGTACTAGTGAAAAGTTGAAAACTATGCATAATGCATTGCTTCAACTTTCAAGTCATAGAATTAATTAATTAATGAATACTGAGTAGTAGTAGTAGTAGTAGTATTAATTAGTACTGAGGTCGTTATAAAAGGCGGACTGGAGAGTGAGATTCTTGGTGTGTTAGGAATTGGAAGGATCATGGATGGCGGAAAAGAGGATCCGCCTGGAGGGAAGAGCCTAATGGATGAGATCCAAGCGCTCTTTGCTCCTCCAGGAGGACGAGATAAGAAGGAGACGAAGATTGTGGAGCTTCATCCTTATTTTAAGCGACCAGGTAATAAGTTAGTGGAGTAAGGAGTGGGACGCTTAACGTAGTTAATGAAATAATAATGTGGAATATGTTGAATTTTGATTTGCAGGTAAAGGACATAATCATGATTGCTGTGATGGTTGTGGAGAGGGAGGGAATTTGATTTGCTGTGATAATTGTCCCTCTTCCTTTCACTTGAGTTGTCATGCTCCTCCCCTCGACGATGAAGACATCCCCAAAGGGGATTGGGTCTGTCTACGCTGTCACTACAAGGAAGTCTCACGCTCTGGAACCATTTCTCTCGCTCAAAGAGATCAAATGCTCCTTAAACAAGAAGAAGAATTCTCCAAAAAAAACGCGCGACCAGCTCGACTTGCAGCCAAAAAAGCTTCTGAAGCTGTTACCTCCAAGTCCAAGGTTCAAAAACTATATCGTATCAAATATGATAAGTACATTCAATCCAAGCCCCTGACTAAGTCTCCCTTTGATACTCTTATAGCTGCAACTCAAGTCGTGAATGCTGTTGAGTTCTCTCTTCCAAAAGACCTTGAAGTGAGTGAAAGGCTTCCTTTTAGTTGGAAGTGGTCTGATGAGCCAAAGGAAGACTTGGACACCTATCCTAAAAATTGTTGTATTTGTCAAAAGACGAGTCGAGGAGTTCCTAGCTTAGCATGTGATTACTGTAGTAGTGCTTATCATTTAGACTGCTTGGATCCTCCTCTATGTGAAATCCCCAAGGTATTCAAATAGACAAATGATCTCTTTTCAATCTTTACTTTATCCACGTTACCTTTTCCGCCCATAGGATACCTGGATGTGCCCCACTCATGTCGAGCATTTCATTGATAGCAATTTACTCAAATCCACGAGTTTCTCTCAACGAATCAAACTCTGGAATAAGTATGCTCGTGCCCCGGTGGACACGGATTCAATTCGAGTTGACTTTTTTCGTAAAATTAATTCTGGAAAAAGAGGATCCAATCGATTAATACGATCGCGTCAAAAAGTTCCAATGAGCAATCGTGTCTGTGTTCCAGATATTGTTAAAGCACAATATAAACTGCCCGGTCCGGGATTTCCTCGTGAGCGGGACGTTCCCTGGGGATTAACTAGGGATGGAGAATCTGATGCAAATGAATGGTTAGCTGGCGTTATTGCTCTCCAAAGTAGTTTTTTAAATTCAGATCATCATTCTTTACCTGGAGTACCAATTAAGGTTTTGAATGATTCTAAAAACGTTACTGAAGGAAATATGGAGTCTAAAGGATCTCTCTCTAATAATAAAGAGGAGGGAGGAGGAGATGAGTCGGATGATACAGCCTCTAATTGTAGTATAAATATTAATAATGAAGACGCAGATATATTAACTGATGAGGTGCGAGCCTCTCTGAATGAGTTTATTTCACGAAGAAAGTCAAAATTAAAAAACTTGCCCTCTGTTGTAAAAGAGTTTTTAGCAATTCAAAAAGCAGAAGAATTGTTTAAAGACTATGAAATGCCTGAGATCTTAGATTACACTAGCCATATACGAGCCCGTGCTTGTTTTACTCCCTTGAATATATCCAAAGTCTCATGTCCCATGAAATATCGCTCCATGGACATTGGCTTAGGAAAGCAGAATACGCTTGATCTTTCCAGGTATGGGCATTGCAACTATGTGTCTTCTCTCTGTGCAACAGTATTTTACGATCAGTATACCAGAGTCTTTGAGCTCATGAATTATTCAGAGCACGGCTGCATCGTAGATAACTCTGTCTACTGTGTAGAACCTAAGAAATTGGGAGCATCATCATCCAATTCATATTCGCTCACTGATGGAAACAAACACAAGTTCATGGCACATGATTACGGTAATGATATGAAACCTTGTCATTGTGAAATGAGTGTTTCTCAGTACTTTAGAAAAACGATTTCCAAGTCGAGTGAGGACTCAATAAAGAAAGAAACCTCTCAGAGTTCCATTTCGGATCTGAATTATAATTTAAATCCCTCCTTCACTAACGAAAATTCTGCAATTCTCAATCATGGATCCTACGTTCGATTTGGCTGTTTACAATTTGTTTTCAGTATTATAGACTTTGAGGAGATGAAACAACCTTCATCTCCCTTGTATGAGGCAAGGGCCAAAGCATTCTAGGAAAATAATAGCATATAGGGATTTGATTTTTGAATTTAATCGAATTATTTAAATAAACATATATTTATTGTACCATACATAATATTGTGCTTTTTTTTCTTTGCTGAAAAGTTTAAAAAAATGTAATTTGTACTTTGTTTCTTACAAGGCTCCTGGCTATAAATATTATATACCTCCAAAAAGATTGTCTTTTTTAAACTTGTACATCTTTTTCGCACAATAATTACATAATTCTAATCTATTTAATAAAAAGATGATGGATCAGTTCAAACAATTGTTTTATTAATGTAAGATATGTATATTATCTGTTCATTTTAACTATACGTCAAGGACCACATAATAAATATAGACTGATATGGTAGCTTCTTTATTCTATTGTTGTCATCCAAGCGGGGTTTGGGTCTACTACGATAAATATTTTGGGTCCATTTTTCTCTTAGAAAATAAAATACAAGCCCTTCGTAATTTGCATGCTTAAATTCAATGAATGGAAATACATTTTTTTTCTTTTTTCGAATTAAAAAGAAGGAAACTGCATATTTTCGAGGACATTTTTTTAAAGAAGAATACATTTTTTAGGAAACGGACGACTTCTGCTTAACATATACCCAGTGTATAATTTCTATTTTTTTAGAAGTAAGTTCCAATTCATTTAGCCTAATAAAGTGAGCCATCCAGCATTCATAGTCGCTCATATCATATTGATTCCAAAACTTAACATTACTTTAATATAGTGTTGCAACTTATATTAAAACATCGAACTACATTAAAATTTGAACATCACTTGAAAAAATCAGCCATTAACTAGTATGATTAATGATGCACATCCTAATAAATGAACATAGTTAAATTTTTCAAAAGTAGTTTGAAGGAGTAGGAAAGTGCTTGTGAGCTATGCACACGTGAAACACTTACCATAATTCCAAAAATGTGCAAAAGCACAAACATTCTGAATATTAATAGGAACATAGGATTAATTTGAGACAAATATGAATGATATAATTAAGAATTTAATTGAGTAAATGCTAAATAGATTAAAATTCATGGAAGATGAGGTAAGTTAGTATTTTTTAATGATTAAATACGTCTTATTATTTGATTATTCTTATGCATATTAAAGTAATTACTTACAAAGTATAGAACTGAAACTTGAAAACTAATTTTAAGGCGATGAGTACTTATAAAATGTTAAATCACAGTACACTGAGTATTTTCAATTTTGATGTTTGATTTTGAAGGCGTTATTGTCAGCCGTGCAGGTGCCGTCAGCAACGCATGAAAAAGGAAACTCAAAAGCTGCTAGATCAAATGAATTAATACAAACAACATAAACAAGTGAACTAGGACTATATTTGATGGGATTCATGCGAATTCCCCTTCAAATCCCAATCACCCATAAATACCCGCGAATCAAATTAGCATTATGGAAAGTACAGACTCCTCCTCTGTCAAGGATGAGGTCTTGGAAGCTTTGGAAAAGTATGATCCCATGAGGATGGACTACAATGATCCAAATTTAAATACTTACGAAGGAGAGGATCCCTCGTCCAAAATAGGAGGAGAGTCTACCTATTCTATTAGTAAGGCTGTTGTCCGTCTTCGTGTTGATAACATTCCTCCCTCTTTGGATGAAAGTGGATTGAAGAATCTCTTTTCCAATTATGGAACGGTGCTAGAGTCTAGGATTTTTCGACGTTTGTGGAGGGAAACCCGAGGGGGATTGATTAGTTTTGCATCTCGAACTGAAGCTTCTGAGGCCATTGATGGGATTAATGAGGCAAAACCCCTGTTTTTAAAGGTGTTTTTCTTTAAATCTCTTAAAGGTATACTGAATAAATTCATAAATTGAATAATGAGTGGTAATTGTATCCTTTTTAGATGAGGAACGGAGCGAAGATGACATTGCGTCTGAAAATGACTTTATTCGACGGGAGAAATTGTTTAAAGAATTTGAAGAAAATCGGGGTATTCACTGGGATCATGTCCCAAAACTCTCGCCTGGACCTGCATTAAGTCTTCAGAATATAATTAAAAAAGAAACGGAGAGAATCTCCCCATGGATACCCGGTATCTTTCGAAATGACGATCCTACACTCAAATATTCGTTGTCTTCCAAATATCAATACGACAGAAAATCAGATTTCTTAAAAGCAAGGCATCTTTCAAAAGAAAGAGAGGACTACTCCTCAGAGGAAGATACTAATGATGAGGATGAAATACATGAAATCGGAAACTTTTTTGGTCCTCAAATCCCTTTTCACAAAATTGCTGATTACATCAAGTCATTAACATACACCCTTTTTATTAATTAATACTTTCTTATTTATTTTAATTTTTGGACAAATTTACCAATTCTATGTCAATTTTTGGGTGTTGTAATGACTTGAATCTTATTTAGAACTAGAAATATAATGTCCAAAAATCCTGATTGCCCTTCAAAATGTACTATCCCTCCTGTTGTTCTACCGAACGGGCAATCCTCAGAGGTCTTTATCAGATTATTTTCTCATGAATCTGAAATTGAAATGTTCGTTATCAAAGATCCATTTATATGCAAAGAAATTCGAACTAAATTAACGCTTGAGCTCAAGGACTACGAGGATGATGTAGATGTAGACTCTTCAAAAGGTTCTTTATTAGGCGTTCGATTGTGGGGAGATCAAAATTGGTATAGAGCTTTAAAGGCTGGTGATAGATATTTCCTATTGGATTTTGGTAAATATGTGATAAATTCTGATGTGGACATGCTAGCTGACTTACCAAAAGGGTTTGTCGAAGAATATCCCATGCAGGCAATACGGGTTAACTTTTTTGATGACTACACTTTTTCTTCGGATCCTAATGTTTTAAAAAAATTGGTGCTTATATTCAAAAATAAAAAGGTTTGTTAATTTATAGCTAAGCATATGCGTATATTTAATACTAAATTTATCTATCTTTCTAAGGTTCGAGTTCAGCCCTTAGGAATCCACAACAAAGGACAAGTACTAATACGTTTTGAAGGAAATAAGAACGCGAAAGGAAAAGATATTCTTGATGTATTGTTAGAAGAAGGATTTATACAAAAAAATAGTACGCCCCTGCAACTTGGAATTGACTATAAATTGTACGATGATTCTCGTCATGTAGATTCTACTTTGATCAAGGGCTCTATTGTCTTTGTAGTTGACTTTATGGATAGTATCAATGAGGTTATAGTCATTGAACATAACTCTTATCCTGATAGAACACAATTCCAAGATAAACTTTTATGTTGTCAATTTGTACGACTCGAGGCCGCGTATATCGTCGAAAATAGAGTATTTCATTTATTTCAACTTAATTTGTACCTTTAATTAATTATCTTTCTCTTCTGTGTTTAAGATTGTTATATGCAAAAGCTCAGAGGACGATCAGTACTGTCGAGCCAGAATAATTTCCATTGACTCTACTTCTAAAAAAGTTAGACTTTTTTTAATTGACTTTGGGACATTTATTATAAGTGAATTTAGTAGTTTGTACGCACTAAATAAGGACCTACTGATTGTACCTCCCTTTTCTCATGTTTTGACTTTGAAGAATGTTGACCGATTGCATATATTTCGTAAATTTAGCCTTTTGATCACGTAAATTATGTTGAGTATGTTATCTCTTATTTCTTGTAGATCCCGAAGTATTTCTAAAAAGTAGACGAGTACTTCCATTACTTCGCGTTCCTCTAACCCTTCAAAATGTCATGGAAAATGGGAAAAAAGCTATTTTAAGACATCCAAATGGAAAGACCATCAATGAGTTACTAAAGAAAAAAATCATTTCGGACGAGTCCAAACTTTTTGGAGAGTATGAGGGGATGGGACGACTCAATAATTTTAATTATGACGATTGTCTCATCTCCGAATTATGTTGTCAAGTGAATACCCTTCAAGAGGTGACCCTCCTTAACATTGAGTCTCCTAAGGAAATCTTTGTCGCCTTGCATAGTTGCCTACCACTTGCTTTTGAAATGATTGCACAAATCCAGGCCTATTGTTCAATTTTACTTGAAGGGGGATCCTACAAACCTGACGTTAATCATGTATGTCTGGTTAAATCATCCAAAGACGGAGTTTGGTACAGAGGAGTTGCTTTAGACGGAGTTTACAATATATTTTTACCTGATTTTGGAATTATTGAAAAACACTCTCCTGGAGAGCTGCGGATGATTGATTCGCGACTTATGAAATTCCCCTTTTTATCTAATCATTGTGTTTACAAAGGATTTGAAAATATCGACCTCAATGATGTAGAAAATGATCTCACTTTTTTGAAAGAACGATCCTTTACTTCAGAAGTAAGTTGCAGATCTTCTTAAGAATAAATATATTTATGTAAATGTGTTTATAACAATATATTGTTGTTTTTCAGGTTCAGATTAGAGTGCTGGAAGTCAAAGACTGTTACTATATAATTGATATTCCCTGTATTGATGCTGAAATGAGTGCATTGAGAGATAGATATGAATCTAAACGAAATGAATTGAAAGATGATGAATTATCAAAAATAAATTGATACATAACTTGTCCATCTTATGTAAAAATGTGACTAACACTTCTTATATATTATTTAAAATAGTTGTAGCAAAAATATAAAGAAATTAAAACAAATTTAAACTTAAATATTCTTTTCATAGACTTAATAAATACTTATCTGTGAGCAAACGTATAACAAAAAAGATGTGCTCAAAAACAACTTGTTATTCTGGCTTGAAAACTGGACGTGCAATAGTGCACCAATAGTCACTCCATCTTAGACACTGATACTCCTCCAAGTTACTTGAGAAGGTATTGTATTTCAATTCTGTTTGCTCAGGAAAGCCCTTAAACCAGCCCATAATAATTTCTGCTAATTCGTAGGAGGTATCAAAGACGATACCATTCTCACCATTCTTAATGAGTTCACTTAAAGTAGGATAGTTCACGGCAGCAACGGGTAAACCACACCCGAACATGTCAACAACCTTCATGGGTAAATCAAGGCCTGATGACGACGTATGTAAGCAAACACCAAGATCTGCCGAGGCTATCATTAGAGGATAATCTTCTGGTTCAAGCCATGGAGTAATAACAGTAATGTGTTGCCAATTACGGCTTGCTATAATTCCTTTGTATTTATCCTTCATGGGCCCTTTACCCGTGATAACGCAAATTAAATGAGGTAGAAATCCAACACTATTATCACTAGAGGTATCATTGTATACTTGGAGAGCATCCAACAAAATTCCGAAATCTTCATCTTCTGTCCACGACGTAGAAGATACTAAGAGTCCAGGACGGTCTTCTCGTAGAGTTACCCTGTCTCTCGCAAACTCCTCAGTGAATAATGTACCACTATTCACTAAAGGATCCTTGAATTCTGGTATTCTCTTGGATAATCGATGTCTTTCTTGAACGGATATGGAACGGAAGGCCTCTGAAGGTCTATCGTACAAAACTTTAGCAGCGGGGATATTATAATTCAAACGCAAATCCTCCTTCATAGCCCATGAAACACAGAAGGAATGAGATGCTCTGGATCCAAACACCCTTTCACACCACTTAGAGAATCTTACAAGGTAATGATCTTCACCGAGGGTTAGAGCAAGAATACTCCATCCATAATTATGCCAATCCAATACAAGTGATGTCCATCGATGAAAAAAACAATAGAGACTCAGAACTGGAAGTGCAGGAATTGACGGAGGATTCTGTAACAGTATATAATCAGGTCCCCAAAGGAACGGAAGAACCCAGATAATAGTCAGACATTGCCAAATGGCTTTCAATAAATAATTAAAGATTTTAGGAATAAGTTTGGAAAGGGACTTTGGATAGGGATGAAGATAGCACAATTGAATGTTAGGATGAAGTCTAATATCTTTTGAAAGGGCTGAGCCTTTGTATCCTATATATGTGACATTAAATCCTTCTTCAGCTGAAGAGAGAGCGTGATTACACATTCGTGGAGAGTGACCCATATCTCCAAGAACCATAACATATACAGAAGAGCCCTTTGAAGTCATTTCTGAAATGTACAATATTAAAAAATTTAAAAGTTGATAAGTTAGAGAGGGAAAATTTTGGGCGTTGTGAGATTTATTGATTCTATATTAATAAATACACGAATTCCAAAGAAAATCTTTATTCATTTCAATAAAAAATTAATAATAATTTTCAAGTAACTCGTGTTACTTGTCAAGAGAGAGATGATAAAAACAAAGTAGGAAAAAATGAGTAGAATACCTTTTCAAATTGATTGAGTCATAATTGTCGAAAAGGAAAACTTGTAGTAGTGTTCATTATTTACTCCTAAAACACAGTTGCTTATTATTTTAAAAATATATATTTAAGGTGCCATTAATTAAAGGAAATGAGGGATAAGTTAGGGTTGAGAGTAGGAAGAGGGGAATGAGTACAAATCCTCACTATCATAATTATAAATAAATAACAAATTTGTGATTCCTTGAACAGTCCCTTACATCTATCACAATATTGTTCAATGCATAAATTAATAATGAGATAATAAGTTATCTTTATAAAAACCAAGGTGAAGCCAGTCAAATATATAAATATATATTTGAAATATTACATATGATTTGCATTTCTAAAGCTATCATTTAATTTAAATAATATTAATAATAAAAAAGACCTGGGGGTAAACTAAGTTCATATGTATATCACAAAAAACATAACAAACTAATAAGGATAATAATGAATAGTAAGATAGAGTAGTAATAATAAAATATTAAGAGTAAAAGTTATATGTAAAAAAAAAAAAAAAAAAAAAAAAAAAAAAAAAATGAGATTTCTATTTTTTTTCTACAGGAGTACGCATAGTAGGAGGCTAGAAATTTTGCCAGTTTTTAAGTTTAATATAGTAGGCCTCCACGTCATGCCATTGGTGATGAAGCAGAACAAAACTAAGAATACACAAAACTGTAAGTATCGCCCTTGCTGTAGTCTGAAAAAAGGGTTTGGCAATATTCATAAAAATCCCAATTACAAAGAGAATGACATGAAGAATGGTAAGAGCAGCCGTTATGAGTTTCATCATGATCGCTCTTGCATTTGTTGAGTCAAGTCCTTCGATGTTCAAGTATTGTTGTTGAGTTTGCTGGTGTTCAAGAGACGTGATTTTGGTTTCAAGACTTTGAAGATGCTCCGTAATTTCACGAAGTCTTTCATCTGACTGATACTGGACTTTTTCCTCCATGTCATTCACGCCAGACTTGATATTTTCAATCTCATGTTGGTGTAGCTCTGTGAGATCATTCATTTGCTCTTCTAGTCTTTCGTAACGATCTCTTTCCTCTCTTAACTGGTAATTAATTGAGTCCACAACCTGCTTGAAATGAGCCCGCATTTCTTCCATATCCTCCCTTAGCCGCTCCACCTCTTCCTTGTGCAATGTTAATTCCTGAATGATGGCCTTCCATTCAGCGGATTTACTACTACTACTATTATGCTTTTTAGGTTCATCGGAAGAGGGTTCACCACCCGCAACACATGGGTGAGCTGCTCCGGAGACGCCACCAGCTCCTGATGAAGGATGATTACTGTCTATGGATTCACTAAATTCGGAGCGACGTCCGTCTTCAGAAATGCATTTTCTGGCTTGATCAAATGAGTTATTATTAGGAGCAGATAAGAGAGAAGATGGAGCTTGGTCTCTAGGGAGAGATCCCGATCCTCTTGGAGTGCTCCCCCTCATTTTGCTACTCGTTTCTTCGATTTGAGGAGAAATACAAGAGGATTCATCTTTGGAAAGTGAACTGAGATTATCAGCAGAGCCAAATTTGTGCCTATAATCATAAGAACTCCTGGGTGACTATTTCTCAATGATAATACTTTTGTCATCGCTTTTAAGAGTTTAAAACTTTTACAGCCAATAATATATATATATACTTTCAAGTCTCTATAGATCTTTGAAGCACATATTATTTATATCATTATAAAGGATAAATACTAAATACAAGAGTATGACCATTGAGTTGGTTTATAATTGTGAATTTCCTCAAAAGATGTTGAGCGAATAGTTCTTTGGGTTTTCCAAGAATAGACTTTGTTCCATGACGTACGTTTTTAAGTCCTTTAAATACAACTGGAGGCTTGTCACTGGATGATCCTCCAGAAGGAATGGAATTGGACGATTCTTTATGAGCTTGGAGTCTTTTAAGATAACTATCCAACTTTTTTTGATATTGAGCGATATTTGCGGCAGACTTTGCATTTTTCTTCTCGAAAACTTGCTTGATCCTGTACTGTTGGGCTTTATCCGTTGCATTGGTAGAGAGTTTGAGATATTCGTCCACATTATCATCACGATTCTTTTGCTCCTTCTTGATTTTCTCTTTGGTAGAGGATATCTTATTATGGATTTCTGCCAGAGCCTCCTCCTCAGAAGCACCAGATGAGTCCTCATCCTGTTCGGATGAAGCACCTGTCGTGGATTTGTTATTGCTTGGGGAACAACCTCGACTTGCCTTCATCCTGAAGTATAATTATTTGATCACTGATGGTGTTTTTCCCACTCGTCGTCAGCTCTCCCTCAACTCCTTTCATCCGCTAGTGAAGAGAAACACACGGTGTGAAGAATAAGAGCGCTCACTCACTCACTCAGTCATCCACCTAGCTACAAAAGAGCTCAGCAAGTAGTAATAATCATAATAATAAAAAATAGGAGAAGAGAAAGAAGGAATGAAAAGAGAGAGCGCGAAAAAGAAGTAAAGAAAAGAATGAACTCACTTCAAGGGCCGGCCATGATATCCAAGTTAAAAATTATTCAATGACAAAATTAAAAAAAAAAAAAAAAAAATTCGACCTCCCATCACCTCCATGATAAAATGATGATGTCACATTGTCCCACAATATTAAAATGTTTGGAGTTCTTCTTCGATCTCCTCTAATGCATTTTTTCAGGCCCAAAAAAGTACCATTATTATGGGCGATGTAGTGTGTATATCCACCTCATCTTTCGTTCAACTGACTAATAAAATTATCACTGCATACTTTTATGATGAGGTGTGCGTAAAGAGAAGAGAGAAAAGGAATTAAGTTCCCTTCCTTGAAATTCATATAGCTATCAATTCAAATTTAATCGCATATCCTCTTTTCGTACTTTATTACTACATATTCATAACATGACAATATTCCTTCTTTATTGTAAACTACAGTACATATTATATTATATATGTTACTAGGTATATAAAATGTATTTATGAAACAAGATGAGTAGTGAATCATCAATATTCCAGGGAACTAACTCCTTGCCTTCTTGATCAGCTTTTAATAATGTTGAAAAGGGGGGAAATTACAGTATATAATCTAATATGATTGATTTATATTATTTGGGAATAGGCATTTTGTACTTAAGTAGTAGTAGTACTAAGTTACAGATGAGATGATGAGGAAGATAATAAACTATCTATCATGTGTTCTGTTGCTTATTACCCTCATGAACTTTGTACTGGACTCGAAGCATTTGAAAATACACATAACATATACATTTATTTTATTTAATTATTATGAATATATAATTATAAAAGAATATCATAAATATTTACTCAAATTTGAAAATACTTTATTAATTAACCAGACATAAACAATTTCATTTCGATAATAATAATATGTAATGCACTAACATTCATTACATAAAGGATTTATTACGTTATGATATTTGAATAGACTAACCCATAATCATGACAAATAATTATATAGTTAAATTAATAGTCAACATGTAATTATATAGATATAAAATGTAACAAAATATAAGCTTTCTCAAAAAACGAAAAAAAAAAAGAAGCATAATATTAATAATAAAATTAACTAGCTAGTCCGATTGGTCAATTAGTATAACATTCTAAATGGGTTCACATAGCTAATAATAATGACTGTTGAAGGTGCTAAGGGACAGGGTAATTTACTTTACCATTAATGATAATAATATAGCCACTTTTGAAAAGCAAAAAGATGGGGGATTCTGTTTTTCTGCCCTGGCGAAGGGCAGCAATCATCTTATAATATCCCATAATTATGTTGACAACAAATAGTTTGCATACATCATGATTCATGAGTGACCTCTTTATTATTCCCTTTGCTATATATATACCTATGTATAGATACATAGGTTGTATAGTAAACATGAATGCTTTACAAATTGATAATAAAAAGGATTATACTATGCTATTTGAATTGAAAGTCAATTGTGTTTAGGAAGTCTATTTGGCATGAAAACAATTTCAAAATCAATTGATGACGGAATAAAGCAATTGTATATTGCATTGCTTAATGTTTAAATGGATAGATATGAATATATATGGGCTATGTTGAAAGATTATGCTATTACTTTTATCATTAATGTTCCCGTTCTCTACTATGGGGACATATATCATTCGTCCAATAAATATTCAAGTTCTGGGTGATGGGATGGATGAGGACTCACGTCCTCCACGAATTCGAGCGTTTACTATTTTCATTGCAGATACTTTTGCTCTTTGATAGGCACTCACCGTATTCAGTCCCAAAAACCTGGGAGGAGAAAATGCATTTAAATAAAAGAACCGTATACTACTCTGCATGGACTTACTCACCTTAAGAAAACACATTGTAATACTAAATTTGCACCCACGATTAAAAGTTTAACTGTGGATTGTGGGTAAAAATAGCAAATAGCCCATCCTCCTCCAGAAGCAATACACATTGCTGAAACAAGGGACACAGTTTGAACCCATTGTAAGGGTGTAAATCCCTGTTTGAGTGAAAATGTCGAGCCTTTTTCAACCATGTATTCGGCAGAGCAAACCTTACATTTCAAGGCATCAGGATTGTCCGCACTCTATTCATATCAATCAAAATAAATGATTATTATAAGTAAAAAAGTATAAAAGAAACAGAAACTCACCTCAACTAACCATCTCCTTAAGCAATCGTGATGTACTGCACCAACATCTCCTCTACAATTGCAAGGATTGATGAAAGGACCAGCATCTGTTCGGTCATCGTCATAGCATATCCAACACTCTGGACCTTTATCATCATCTGTAATATAATATCATCATATTTCTGGATAATATATATTCAAATAGTATTAAAGTAAAATCTTATTACCATCATCAGAATTATCGGCATGAGACTGTTGCTCCTTCAAGTTTCCTGCTCCTCTGACATCCCTAATACTTGGGGGAAGCCGCTCAAGTATTTTTTTAGGATTAAGACACCACAACTGTTCGGGTCTAATGCAGTTCCAGAGTACACATGGAAACCAAACAGCAACACCCACTTCAAAGATCCGAAAAATAACATCGTGTGTGTTGAGTCGACTTAAATCAACTCTAAAAGTCAAAATGAGATTAATATAATTTAATGACAATCCTATCATCATTCAAAATAATTACTTGGACTTCCAAAATTCCCCCATGGTTTCAGCAAAGAGAAATCCCACTGTGACCATCATCATGACAGCTTGGGATAATAAACCTAAACGAGATTGATGTAACTGACTAGTATTGACCAATTGACCATAATGAAGATCGTGTGTATTTTTAATTTCTTTGGTATTTTTGTTGTTATTATTATTATTTGAAGTAGAAGTGTTATTAAATGAACTATAATTGAGCTGAAATGAAGAAATAAATATATAATTATTAATTATATCTTCGTTTAAATCCAAATTAGACTCATTCAAAATTTGTATACATATTAATAACATTACAACAGAGGACATCCATGCTAAAGACAATATTTAATAAGAGTAATTTAAAATATCATACATTAGCCTCCGTGAGCAACGTTTCCGACGTTTCTAATTCACTTCTGTCCATATTTTTAAGACAAACTGACTCCCCAAGAATCATTTCATCTGTAGCTGGACTCACAATTCTAGATGAATTATTTATAACAGATGGGACTTGAGACACTGTAAAGCCTCCACGAACCTTAAAAAATAGAGAGATCCCTTATATGTATTATAGCAAGACATGGACAAAAAGCACCACATAAATGATTTCCCACAATAATAAGATCCCTATCCTTTTCCCATACTAAAAGTAAATAGAATGCTTACCTTGACAAAAACTTCGACTCCATACACAAGGAAGAATACAACACATATAAACATGAGAACTGCAAAACATCCATTGAATACGTGAGTATAAAATTCTTTTTCTTCTTGAACTTGTATTAAGATTAGCTCAGCCAGGAGAAGAGTGTAATTAATGATATTAAATGTAATGAATCCCAAGTAGGACTTGGAGAGGAAGCGAGGCCTTTCCCATCGTATTTCAGGGAGATGAAATACCTCGGCCCAAAAACAGACAATGAGAGAGCTTCCAGTGAGAACAACTGGATAATAGGCACTCATTAGACTTGTAGACCACTCCGAACCTATAGTGGGAGCTGCAAAATATGCACCTCGGAGAATAGAGGCTAAAAATACCAAGAAGTAAATACACTTTTGCGTAGTAATTCGACATGCTCTGAGTATGGAGGGGTTTTTCTTCATACGAAGAAACTCTATGTAACAAAAGTGAAATAAAATATAGAGCTGTCCTTGGACTATAATAATAGGTTATCTAAGTGAATGCTTACCAGCATGAATGCACATGACGAGTTGAATAACGGATGTCAATGCTAGAAGGAAAAAAATAGAGGCAAAGACCACATGATAGTAAAAGTTGATGGTCTTGCATTCTGATCCTTCAAAACGAATCTATAGATGCAAAAATGAGAAGAATAGAGAATATAATAAATTATGAATGATAATCGCCTTACCTGACAGTAGCAAGTCCCATTCAAACATTCCCCTCGACCTGAGCAATTTAATTGACATCCCGTAGAGAGAAGTTTCTCACTCATTTTAAAGAAAAAATGATGATTCTTATAATTGCTAATATCCGATGGCTCTATGACAAACAAATCATTCTCTCTTTGACTCAAGAGTTCCATTATTTTCCTCTACCCATACTTCTTACAAAAATGGATCCATTGTAGTAATAATATAGTGATTCATTCAAAAAGACACGAGAGGCAATTTTAACATCTAAGTAAATATAACAACATGAAGAAGATTAGTGTAGTTACAAAGCACTAAATGACTATTGAATATATTACGGTGTAAACTACAGGAAATAAGTAATTGAAAAATATATAAAATGATTAATTATAATATGACGTATTGAGTCACGTCCCATTTCATGATTTTTTATATCAATCAAAAATATCAATATGTATTGATATAATACAATTAAATCATCTTTATACTAACACATGAAAGAGATAAGGAGCCTTGGGAGATTTAATTGCGTGCGTCATGTTTGGAGAATGAGGCGTGAAAGGGGATTCAAGGCTATGGATGATGGTTTATTTAAGAGGTAGGGGACTTATATTAATTTTAAAAGATAATAAAAGTGGATCTTTTTGTGGAGTAAGGAGCACATTGTTTGTAAGAAAAGAAGCTCACCTTTATTTAGATATTCATCATTTCTAAAAAAAAAAAATTGTTATATTAATTTATAATGCAGTTACTTATTTGTAACTTATAGACTACAGTAGAGAAGAACAGCGAGAGAGGAATTAAATTTTTTAGAAATGAACCGTAAATTTTGTACAAAGAAGAAGAAAAAAAATAGAAAAGAAAGGCTCCCAGAGTAGAGAAAGGGCCTCAGTAGTAGAAGTCTCTGTCAGTGGTAGTTTAGTTTATATATGATGACTACTACGAAGGGAATTACCTCAGTCTTCATTCAAAACAAAGACAGGCGAAGATGTTGCTGCTGAGAAAAATCTATGGGCACTTTGGACAACCAGAAATCCTGGCCCTATTAAACATTTACACAAAGAATATAGCCTAAGAATTGCAACTTGCAAATTAACTATAAGCAAACATATTAATATTAGTGTATTACTAATTACTATCCATATATTTAATATCTGTCTTTCCTTCTGTTCTCTCTCTCTCTCTCTTCGATCTCAGCAGCAAAATGAAAGACAAATAACAGAAGGACAAAATGCTGAGATTGGATAATATTAAACATTAAAAATATGTAAAAGAAAAAAACTCATTATTTAGTAATAAGCCTTCTATTAGTTACTTATACAGACTACTGTCTACTAACATTGTTGTTGTCGTCGTTGTCGTTATCCAAAGATGGACACACAGCACTAGCTCGTAAAGTGAACGAGTACGAATGGCGGACCACTAAAGAATTAATAACAAAGAATGACGTATCAACCAGCTTACACGGAACATTTATATCTATTCACACCACCTCTTTTTTTATTGTCTGCTCAGTGCTCACACAACTAGCTGTCATCATTTGTACGTATTTTACCAGTTACCACACCAAGAACTGACTGCAATTATTTCATCATTATTCATTAATATTAGTATTATTACGTTTAAACTTTCTTATCCACTCAACCTCTCACATAATTCCCGCTTTTTCTCTTCCCTGGCTTTTTTAATATTGTTATTTATTTTTTATACCAAAATTATGCAAGGTGAGTCGTAATGAATGTTGTGGACTCCGAGAAAGTGGCTCAAATATTCAATGCACTCAAGAGCAGTTTACAATGTGGTATCTGCTATAGTCACTTAATCAATCCGACGACTATCACTGACTGTGGCCATACTTTTTGCTCCTTGTGTATTAAAGGAATTATTGGAGCAAATAAAAATAGGTTTACTTATCTGTTCCAAGGTGTTAACAATATATTTGTTCGAGGGAAATCCTTTTTGTTTTGTTTTGCAATTATATTAAATTTAAATAATTAGATTAGGCCTTGGATGGAATAAGAAAACCGCTTATTTTCTAGCCGATGTCCTTATTGCTCTGAAGGGACTTTTTCCCGCCGCAAAGGTACATTTTTGGACTCGAAAGTATCTGAATTACTTCGCTATGTGGAGAGGCTAAATTGCCCTAAGGAATCGGAGGGGAAGAAGGTCACAACATCTAAAACAGATGGTTTTCTCATTCAGGGTCCCAAATTGGGAGTAACGAAAAAGACGGCGAGTAGGAAACGTAGAGGTCGAGCGACTTTCAGCCTTGAATCCAATACAGAAGATGTTTTTCAGCTCAAGAGTGACCAATTGGATATTAATCATTTTATGGAATCGCAACATTCTGATCATGGGAATAATATCGTGAGTGTCTCTCTTCTCGAGGATGAAGATGTGAATATTGCTGTAAGTGGAATGAGTCTCTATTCCAAAAAAAGTTTATATTATATGTTTTCATTTGCAGAGTCCCAAGGATGATTCTACTCCTACAGATAAAACTTTTTCAAAAACAGTCTTACTTCCTAACAAAGGAGAGAAAGAGAAAAATACGAATTTTTATCCTAATGGTCTAACATCACGTATTACTGAGCCACGATCAAAAGTAGCCAATTTCTTCAAACGGGGCTCTATACTTCCAGATAAACTCCCAAGACGAAAAGTATGTGCCTTTAATCAGTTAGGGTCCCTTTTGCCTCATGTAGCTTCTAATCTTGAATCAAAATATCCATCCATTGATTCAATCCTTGCACGAAAACATGAAAATAAAACTTTTAAGTCACCCTCTACTCCCTTGGCAAAGGAGGATCCATCTACTCCTCTTTTTTCTCATCGAAGATCCTCTGAAAAATCTTTTAAACACCACTATCATCGTCGGCTCATCAATGATAGTTACTCTGCCTTTAAAAGTAATAATAGCCTTAGAGATGAAGAAGAAACCATAAAAGACAAATATGGGTCTTTCAGACGTCTATCCAAAGAAAAAATCATTGGGGCTCAACCCTTAACTCAAACTTCAAACCAAACTAAAACTAAGGATGATTATACACAGAGAGAAGTCCTTAAGGAAATGATTCCTTCAGTCAATGTGGAAATGGCAGTGGAGAAGCCAGATGAAAATGAGGATGATGATTTGCCAACTGGGCCAATAAGCTTGAAAAAAATCGACAGCAACTCTCAGAATAGGACACCATCTTTATCTCAAAAGAGCGCACAGAACCATGACACTTCCGATATAGAAGACGGTCAATCAACTCAAGAAATGGTACAAAAATTAATGAAGCTCAAAGAGCAAGCCGCCTTACTTCATCAAAAGATAGAAAGTGAGAAAAAAATACCACCAAGTGACGAAGAGGATGAAATATTCCTAAGCACACCTGAAACATTACCCAAGAAGAAGAAACGACCCCCCATTGGATATCCATCCTCAGCTCGTAAGAAACTTAAGGTAAATACTGATGAAGGTAATGGAGGCTACGTGTTCCCTTCGGGGACTAAAGTCATGGTGAGTGCTCTACAAACAGATTATGACTCGTCCTGTTATAGAAAGTTTTGTGAGATTTACGAAGGTCAAGCCACTTTTCTTAGTGGGGATTTTGATGAATCTATTAATATCCTCATTCTCAGCACTGTGAATGACGAGGATCTCCGATGTAATCGAACTGTCAAATATTTATTTGCTTTAGCGTCTGGTAAACTCATAGTATCCACTAAATGGGTTAGTGATTCCCTCATTTCAGGATCTCTACAGAATCCCGTATCCTATATTGTCAAAGACTTTTCGGGATTTAATGGCCCCCAACGCTCATTTCAAAGGAATGAAAATACTCCTCCACTATTTTCTCAATTTGAGTTTGGATTGATTGGTGAGTTTGACTCTGATTTTGATGAAGAAAAACTTGCCAAATTGATTCAACTGGGGGGAGGACGGATTGTACGAAACATGAGTGAGATGACGAATTCGGATGAAAATGTGAATTTACTTGTAGCTGACAAAAATATCGAGGAAAATAAACGGATTCGTAGAGGTGAAGCAAATCAGATATACAATGAAACTGGAATAGCAATTGTGGAGAAAGATTGGATAGTTGATAGTTTGGGAAAATATTCGCTCAAGGGAATTATTGATTACCTCATAAATGACGTTGAGTGTCTTTATGCGCGTAAAAATGACTATTCCTGTCTACTAATGGATAATGATTAAGTCATTATATTATAAAGTTTTCTTATTTTGATTAATTATGTTATTTATAATACTAAAGATGATAAACCCTTGCATACTTATCTTGTTGGCTAGAGGTTCTATTAATAATTGTTGTTGATAATGTTAGGTTATTTATCTAATTAATTAATGGAAATCATTTCCCTCTAGACGGACTCTTGGAAATTCCATCTTTTTATTATGTAAGTAACTAGATAATTTGCTTACTCATGATTTTGAAAAATAAACTAGAAAATGATAAATGTTTTTCCCGAGTTGTATCCAACATTGCTCACTAATACGTACATGTGTGTTATAATGAGTCTTCATTTCATAAATTTTCTAATACTCGTCTCACCCCAAATCTCTTGATTGGTTCTAGGTAATTTTGTCCCTAACATTTTTTCCTCGAGGACATTTTGTCGTATGACAACTTCGTCGCCTTTTTATATTATCGGTTTGAACTTTACAATTGTACTTCAATCCGATAAACTAAGGGAGAAGAAGAAGATAAGGAAAATAATTAATAAAAAAGTAATCTGTTATCTTGTATTCTTTATACATTACTATTTATAAGGAGAAGGAGTAAGGAATCATGGATCTGGAATGATGAGTCTAATTCGATTGTGCTCATTTACTTGTGGAACGTTAATGCTTGTGATTGAGCTTTTTAATGCCTTATTTTTTAGGGATAGCATAAATAATATTCATGGGAGATTATGTGTATTTCTAGTAAAGTTAATTAGAATACACCCGACTTTTCCCATTAGATTATGGGACGTTTATGAACGAACGAGAAGTGAAAGGATCTGAAAAAAAAAAGCTTTGAAGGGCTTCACAATGCACTACAAAGCTCTATCTCATGCATGCACTCAAATTTATGGAAAAAAATAAATTGTTTAAAAAAGACAGAAAAGTGGTAAAGGGTATTGAAAGAGGGGATGGCACCTATAGAATTTTTTTTACTAAGACATACGTGAAAGACTCCAACGACAAGTACTACATTACACTCCAATCGAAAAATTAAAATAGGTGAGAAGCATTGCCTTTAATAATTAAAACAATTTATATAATCGTTATTCTAGTAAATGAAGGATATAAAATCATCTTACTAAAATATTTAATTTGTATGAATTATAACTAATGACTTGAGTATATATATATATATATATAAATAGACAAACTATCGGCTTCTCCAGAACTGATCTATAAGTATATAGCATAAAAATGCAAAATTACGTTAAATAAAAAGTAATAAATGAAGTATTAAGAGATAAAAAGTCGTACTCCACAACATAAAAGTAATGAAAACATAGTATCCTCCAGGGCTGATGTTTTTTCCAACCAAGGTTGACAAGATAAACATCTTGATTGAGTATGAACGAGAGAGACAGAGTTCCAAGAGGGGAAAAAAGGCTTCTGAAGAATGAAATTAAATTCGGGAAATAAACAAAGGAGATCATTGATTAAGAGATAGTCCATCATGATGACTTAACCGACCATCTGTGATAGAGATATTTTAAAGTAGCTTGTCCTGATATGATTTTTTGGTGATTTTCAGCTTGAGAAGGAAGTCAAGGCGGAGTCTACAAGGAATAAAAGAATCTGTAGTAATATCAAAATAACTAATATTAATAAGAACAGTAGATATGATAGAGAAATATGAGGCTACCCACCGTCTTCGGAAGGAGCTATGATTCATCAATAAATATTCCTTTCTTTCTATCGATAGAGCTTCCTCCATTACTTCAAGCCTCAACTAAGCCCACTACGATGATTCATTTACGTGTAATATGGATATCCCATTCTTATCCATCATATGATATCATTGTTACTCAGTGTGTGAAGTGAGAAATGGTTTACTTGGTAAAAAGTAATAGAGGATATAAAATAATACGGTAAAATAAAAATATATAATAATAATTGAAGTATTTAGTATTCTGAAATACACATAATAACTACAACTTTTTTTGTATTTAACGTGATTATTATTCTCAAATTGAATAGCTCTGTAAAATTATAAAATGCAATATTTTTTGAATAATACTAATTACATAATTCTTACACAAATCTTTAAATGGAGGAAACAATTATTATTTAGTAGATACTTTATCGAACATCCCTTTAGTTCATCATCCATCAGTATCACTCTAAGGTCAAGAACTAATTCATGAATTGATTTAAGTCTATATTATATTTATTCATGTGAGACTTGAAAGATCACAATACAAAACGATATGAGCTCTACCATATCTTCGTGAGTCCGTCCTTGGTCACTAAAAAGCATACTCCGAGGGTTGAACTTCTTTCCGATCATCATCTAAAATATTAAATGATGATGAGAGCCAGTCGAACCTTGTTTAAGAGTCATTAACAAATGAAGAGGCGAGGAGACGAATATATGGATTCCTCTCGGCAAACGAACGTTGTTCATGAATACATGAGATAGATTCCCAAATAAAAAGTCGTTTAGTCAAATAATTAATAAGATGAATACCTATAATCTTTTATCAAATCAAGCAGTTTTCTTTGCCATGTAGATAAACTTAGGATGATTGTTTAAGTCAACATATGTAAAAGACGTGCACTCTCTCTGTATAAGGTACTCCCTGGACCAGAATAAGACCAAGTGAGATGAATCCAAGAAAAGATATGCACCTTCGTGTGCTATTTGATCTCGTTGATAGTAAAAGTCGATACGTTAAAGAAATAAGAGGTTATCCACCATCTTCGGACAGGAGCTATGAATAATGATTCATCAATAAATATTCCTTTCTTTCTATCGATGAGTGTTTTTTCCATTTCTTCAATCCTCGACTAAGGCCACGAATATGATTCATTAACGTGCCAAAAGTCAATGAGTCCTTTCGAAATAGACTCAGTACCCCAGATCCGTGATTCCTTACTCCTTATAATATGCAATATAAATAGTACAAGATTACAGACTATTACTTCTTTATGATTGTTCCTTTTTTTCTTCTTTCCTAGGTATACATAATAGTAAAGTTCGAACCGATAATAGAAAAACATAAAAAGGCGGCGAAGATGTCATGCGACAAAAACTCCTCTACGAAAAATTACCACCAGAAAAAATGTAGGGAGCGAACATATTACCGGAAAAAATACCAGTCAGCCTCTTGATTAATTACTAGTTCAGAACTTCGTCATCTTTAAGAGTCTATGTAAATGCAGGAAATAACAGAGATTAACTTCTCTGTTCAAAATCTCATTTTTCAACTGTCTCGGAATGTAATCCAGGACTGTGAATACGCGTGGGGGGATTATGAGGGGGTTATACACCTCTTTCGACTACAATTTTTTCTAATTTGTCGATAGACAACGTTTTTTATGGTCATATGACAGTATGTTGTAAATAGTGTTGAGACACGGTCCAGCAACGATTATTTTAATTTTTCGCTTCGGTCTCACTTTGTAGACCGATTTTGATTCGGTCTCATATTATGGGCCAATTTTTTTCGGTCTCATATATTATGACTATAGTTGATAATATTGTAGAGAAAAACGCGTGCAAGGAGGAGGGGAAAAAAAAGACATATGGTATCATTGTTTAGAATACTGATGTGATTATCATCTGCCTGCTTTATTATGATTTTTGAGGGTATAACGAATGTATTTATTAGCAAAATGTTTAATGAAGTCATAATTAAGGGTGATAATTTTGGTAAGAATACAAAAGCGTGCGAGGAGAAAAGAAGAATTACTTATTCATCATTGATTAAATAATATACATCTTCTTCTATCAATCATGAACGTTATCATTCCCGCCTTTATTATTCAATATTAATATAATATGAGATGGTGATAGTCGATAGAGAACTGAATAAAATCCCCAAAATGACGTCGCCTTCTGTCTGGATTTATGAAAATGGAGGCCCAGGAATTTGGAAAATACTTACCGGATGAGAAACAGATGGTTTGTCGGATTTGTCGATATAAATGTGCCTTTAGTCCCCTGTCTAGAATTACACGCCATCATTATCCTCATCTCATAACAAGAGTATGGATATTCATCTATAAAATCAATTTGACGATGAATACATCAAGTCAGACTTTAACTTTGATCTCACAACGATGCTTATTGCATGTAATATAACCTTATCCATTGGTAATCATCTACGTTCAAAAAATTTATGGGGAAATACAAGGGTAAACATATCCCTTCCCGAGGAACCATCATTAAATTAATGGAGGATGTTGGTACTGATGTCATATATAGAAATACATATAAAAATGTTTTAAGTCATCCACACCAAATGATGATCAAGTTATCAGTAAAAAGTATTTACGAATATCGAAATGGAACTCTGAATTTTTGTACTATCTCACAGTAAGTATTCAATTTTTTTAAATCTAACCATAAAATATGATTCTATTTTAGCTAAACATATGATGAATTATGATACACAACTCAGTAAAGGGCAAAAACAACTGCTTAAATGGTCACAACAACGGGGGTAGTAGCTTTGGATGGTTTGCAACTAGTTTGTCTGAGACTACTTACTTCGCTTTAAGACTTGGGTATGATAATTAGGTTTTCCAATATTACATAGTCAATAAATATTACTTTTTTATCACTAAAGGCTTAGCTATGGTTGATGAGCTCCAAGAAATGGTGTTCAGAAAACTCATAAAAGGCAAAAACAACTGTTTAAATGGTCACAGCAACGAGGGTAGTTACATTAGGTGTTGCATTATAATTAACAATTGTGTATATCCATCATGATAATAGTATGTTGTTATATAAGCATACCTAAGTAACGGGGAAAAATCTTTTTTGATGCTCTTAATAGGGAGTAATATCGCCAGACATTACTACATAATTAGCTTTTGCTCTAAATCTTTACGATGAATTTATTTACAAAAAAAATTTTTATTAGTATATTTATTGTCTAATTTTATGATTTTGACATTTACTTTATTATTAATAATTAGTTAGATCTCATCGGTAGAGATATATCTATCCTGTGCGCAATTGTATATAGCAACTTCCACATGAAGAAGAGGGGTGATTATTTTTTGATTAAACTCCACGTCTCGCTTGTGTATTGCAACCTAAAGTTATGACATATTTAACTGAATTCCGATGTCAGAACAAGAAAATATTATTTGGATCAATCTATTATTTCAATATTCTGTATTTATAATTTATTGTTATTATTAGTTATATGATTCCAATTGTTTAATTTTGTATATTTAACATAAATATGATGGTTTATTTTTTAGTATGTAGATTATATTTAATTTAAGCCTTCTTTTTTAAACTTTGAGCTTCAAATATATTTCAAATACTCTACTTTGTCGTTTCATTAGCTATTATTCTGAGAATAAGGTTAATAATGAATTACAATTTCATGGAGTGTGACGTTTTCAAATCTACTGTAACGGATAAAAACGTCGAAGTCAATTATACGTAGTATATCTTCATTAAACATTTTGCTAATAAATACATTAGTTATACTCTCAAAAATCATAATAAAGCAGGCAGATGATAATCACATCAGTATTTTAAACAATGATGCCGTATGTCTTTTTCCCCCCCTCCTCCTCGCACGCGTTTTTCTCTACAATATTATCAACTATAGTTATGTATTTAATATGTCCTTTCTGGTTTTTATCTTCTTATATAAGTACTGTGTTTTACGTGTTATAAATAGTATCGTCTCTTGTAAATATATCAGAGTATAGTTAGAATACACATGAGCATATAATCAGTGTAGTATCATTCCTCCACGTGAATTCTTCTCCTCATTTCTCTCGGTCATCCTGGATCTTTCCTATTATAAATAAGCTTGCGTCTCTCCCTCGTCAAGACGCAACATAAATAAATATAACAATGTTTGTGATGACTGATGAGAATATTACTATTTTATTGCATACAAAAAAGCAAAATAGACTTCTTCCTTACAATAGCAACAAACTAGCACTCACTGAGAAAAAGGGATTATATATATTCAAAGTGAATGGTGTGCAATAATATCGTGCCAAATTAGAACTCTTTCTATCTTGGCGCTAATAGACAAAAGGAGAAAATTGGACAAGTTCAAACTTGTAACAATTATTGGACAAGTTCAAACTTGTAACAATTATTGGACAAGTTCAAACTTGTAATTATTAATTATGCTTACGTGGTTTGTATAATGCAAATTGCAATATTATGCTAAAATGATATATATGCCGCGACTGTTATTAAGTAGTATTGGATCAACACATTTAAATGGTGGTCTGGCTTAACTTTCACATGGAAGGAGAATCATGTAGGAATGTGAATATTGTCTCAATTGTAGTGAGCGACTCATGTGTGTAAACATTACCGGCCCTAGACAACAGGTTTACAAAATTCTTTAATAGATTCTTTAAGGGAATAATTCAGATCTTTCTTTTTTTTTGTATTAAATGTCAATTTTCGTCTTACTTTTTCTACATTAAGTACAAAAATGTATATATTTGCCGTACTCTGCCATATTGTCCCTCATGCATATACAGTACAGTAATTTAAAGTCCTGCCATATGCACGATTATTCATGAGCATTCATTGATATAAGTAATTAACAATTTAAATACTAAATGCTTAATAGTTTGGGACTACTTGCTCACACTCTCTTATGCCGCTGTTTAATTAGTTACCAATGATCAGATTATCCCCAATAGAAGAGGGATGGGTATGGTAGCTCCAGCATTGCTTATTTTATAAGGTGCCAAAATGTAAGAAAAATAATTGAAATTTTATTAAAAAAAAAGTCAATTAACAAAAAAAAAAAAAAAAAATGGACATTAATTGTTAACTTAACAAAATTCATTTGAGAAAAATCTAATATTTCATTGGTAAAAAAAAGTCTTATAAAATAATGAAGATCTTTTTCAAAAAACAAGAAAAAAAAATAGATTTGAAGTTTTGTCATAAAAATAAGTGAAATTATTGTTAAAAAAAATATTCAAAATTTTAGTAAATTTAGATTTAAAAAAGAAAATAAATAAAAGGGACCTGCACATTTTGAGGTAATTACAAGAAAGCAACATACGACTGTTTTTCGTAAAATTAAGTCGATGTTAGTTTACTATTCTTTGTACTGTATTCTACAATTTTTATTATATAAATATTTTAATTAACCCTCTGGAGAGTACGCAAATTAGGGTTAATTATTATCAAAATATCCCGCTAAAAAATAATGTAGCTATAATAGTTGGTACAGATGAACATGCCTTTATTATAAATGTGAGGGATAAAAACAAGTCTTCATGTTAGATCTGAGTTGAATTGAACTGGAAAGAAATCTCAAATTTCACCAAAATGGTTCAAATTTGTCAATGAAATTTGTGCAATTTTGTTTTAAATTAATAAAACATGGATGTGCCTTGCATACAGTGTATATGTTATCTTGTCCAAAATTTGTTTTCGAGTTGTTAAGAGATATTTCATATAGCTAATGTCTTTTGCTTCTCTGCATTCGTTATTACCGTTTCTTCCAGGATCGTATGCTTTTGACTAAAAATAATCCGTACTTCGAACTGCAAAGATCTCATAGATATCATCGTCTGAGCCTCCTTTCTCCCAAGATTATAATACATTACTTTTATTTTTAGCTTTAGATAATTTTTTAACAATAAAATAATGAAATTCCTGCCAATATGTATTAAAGGGATATGACCTAGGATTTTTACTTTTTTAAATCATATCATTTGAAGTATATCAATCTTAAATCGTATTACAAGTGAAATATAAACATAGCTCACTGAGTTTTATTAATGTTATCTTGTGATTGAATATTTAAATTTAGTAATAGAGTTAACAAACAGGTATGAATGCTGCCTAATGGAGAATTTGTAGGTGTGTACTCTCCCTTCACCCTATATCTTACATGAGTAGTGTAGTCTTCATGTTTTATTGGTTTAGTTTTTAAAATAAAAATTGACTGACCTGCTAAAGCCACATTATTACTTAAAAATGTATTATGAAGTCCAAACATATTTTAATTCATGCTTTGGTAATATTTTGAATAAATGGTTTTATACTTTATAATAATAATAGAATATATTCTGATCTACTATTAGTGATGTTAAACTATCATCCAGTTTTAATTCATCTTTATGTTTGGTTGTAAAATATGTTAGGTTTAGATTTACAGAATTATATCCTTTGAGCTATTAGAAAATATATTTATGAATTAATTATCTTAATTTCCATCATTTTTTTTAGTATGATAATATAATTGAAGTTTAATCACCCTTTTGGTATAAAACTATGTTGACTTAGATTAAATACTCAATAAACATTACTTATTCACATTTCTTTATAGGTACATTCTTGGATTATTAAAAAATTACATGTAAATTTAAAACTAAGCAAAAATATTAATAAATTAATGTTTGGTTTATTATTATTAACAGCTAAATAGAATATTTTATAAGATAAATATGTACTAAAAATTTCGTATTGTTGCATACCAACAAAAATCACAATGAAAAAATTAATTCTATAATTTGTCTTACACAGTTTAATTCCATCATTTAAAATATCATATCCCGAATTGATTCAATTTCCTTAAAATATTAACCTCACAATGGATTTAAGTAAATAAATAATTCATAATATAAAATAAATATTAATTTTCTTCGATTTTTATTATTTAATGTTATTTTCATTTTCATATTTGCTATTGAAAGTAATAAAATTAAAATTAATTAATCCATTATGGGTTAATGAGTTAATTAAGATCTTATGTACTGTTAAAAGAAAATTTAGTGTTAATTTTCTATCTATTAATAGTTGCAAATAGAACTAACTTACGCCCTATTTCAATATTTTAAACTACCTCATATCAAGTAATATCGTCTATCACAAGTGATGAAGAAAAAGATGATAATAGTTCTTTAACAAAGTTACAAATGACGTAGAATACTTTGATGAAGACAAAAAAACGCAGATAAATGTTATTTGTTGAAAATTCGAAATGAAAAAGTAATTCCTAGAAATAATTTTCAAATGACAAATTATTTAAAATTTCGTTCCATAAGAAAAAAAACCATATTTACACAATTTGTAAATTAATTACATCCACAGGTTATCAGCTGTATTTCGTACATATAAATCTTTTACAGGATTTTTAAGATATTTTTTCCTGCAATGTTTACAAGTTCCACATTTTTTTATCTCCTTCTTCAAATATTTACTGTGCAAATCACACCCTTTGCATGAAAAACACATTTTCTTTCTTTTCCATGTTATTTAAATACATCAGTTGCATATTCATGCAAGGATCCTTGTTCTGGATCAATTTGGGTTCATAAGTTACTTGTACAATCAATTAGCATGCTGAGTCGGATAATAGAAAAGGGGCGGATTACAAATTTATAAGACGACAAATAGTAGTCATTAACTATGTCTAATGTATTAATGTTAGTTTTTATTAAAAACGTAGCTATACGCTTGTAATTCTGTTATACCACTAGCTATTTTGTCAGTACACCAAAACTTTATAATAAGAATCTGGTCACCCTGAATCTCACCCCTCTACGATAAAGCATTAAACTTTAATGCTCTAAGACATGTGTTACATCATCTTCTTTCTGCTGATAGCCCTAACTTCAACTAACTAAAAGGGATGGCGGGAGGGATTATTGACATATGTATAGCGACTCTTTTAATAAAACATGACATGAATATAGTAGACTTGGTTAATCTCTATTATTTTATGTCATGGCGTAGCTATAAATTTGTAATACTACAAAATGGTTTTACTCCAAACCAGTTGGAAATAAAGGAAAATAATTATTATATACTTTACTAAATATAAATTTGTGATAGGTCGTAAACTTCGAATCTTAATACCGTCTTGTAACGAATAAAATAATATTTTATCAATTATAAATTAATTATTTCCTTATAGGAACATTATAAAACTTATGAAAAACTCGTGGTTCCTCACCCCAAAAACCTTGTTTAATAACTTCCTTAACTGAACTGTCATTAGCTCTTTTTAAACCTACAACAGTCCCTCTTAAGCTATGAGCTTTAAAAACTTCAATATTAATACCTGTCATTTGTATGATCTCTTAACCATTCATTAGTAGTCTGAATTGCAAAGGGGTGACAATTTCCCTCAAAGTCACAACAATTTACCTTTTAATTCTAGCCTTATTTACATATTCAATTATATGTCTGACTGGATTCAATGTTAATAGAAATACAAGGTTAGACCATCATGTAATCGGGCTTACAAGAATTTTCAATATGATGTATTGTACTGACTGCTCGGCAAGATACGCAGATTTTCACAAAACACGGATTCTCTAGCCACTGTGCCAGTGCCTTTGACGTTAGTATAGCCCGCTGCGGATAGCTTTTTCTTTCACCTCCCAAGCTCCCATCCCTGATGAATGTCCTTGTTGAAAAACTGTTGACATTTTTTATCAATTCTTGGCATTACATCGCTCAGTGGGCAGCCAAAGATTATTTGTGCCGGTGATATTCCAAAGAATGGGTCCGAGGAGTTCCTAGAAATGATAATTGCCTTCAAAAATGCATCTGTATTTAGAATGCCATCCTTCCTGTGTTATTTTGAAGGAGTCTCTTGATCGACTTTACTGCCACTTCAACTCTGCTGTTTGATTGTAGGAAATATGAAGATGATGTCCTATGTTGTATTCCCCATCATTCTAGGAAGATTTTGGTTTCAGATGCTGCAAATTCAGGACTGTTGTCTGTGGCTATCTGTTAGGGTACGCCAAACGTGGCAAACCATTTTCTTAGGCATCTGATAAGACCTTGCCATCCCGTATAACAGTCTTTGCGCATCCCATATACCTCCATCCAGCCAGACAACCTGTCTGCTACGACTAAGTATCTATTTCCATTGACCTTACAATAATCAGCTAAAATTGACTCCAACGGCGTGCTCAGTATAACATATTGAGTAGGGGGCATTTCAGCTTGTGACGGTGGGCAATCGAATTGCCAGTGGAGCATGACTCTCGGGTCTTCTTTATGTCGACTGTGATATTGGGCAGAAAATCGTAGCAGCGGCATGAACCATCATGCTTGACGTGCCCTGATGCGCGGAGTGCAGCGTAGACAGAACTTCACTCCTCATAACTTGCGGGATTACAGTTCTGTTATTGTACATTATCACGCCCTGCAATTCGTACAGGCATGGAATATATGGCCAAAATGCCCGAAGTGCTCTGGCAGTTCTCTTTTGTTTTGTAGGTTTGTTGTCTATAAGCGTGGCCTTGAGGTCGAACAATATGTTTTCCGAGTTTGGGGCTTCAACAAGGTCCTCCCAAGTAATTTTCTCTAGCTCCGGGCCATTTTCCATCATCCTAACCAAGGTTCGTTCTCCTCCACTTCTTTCTTGTCAAGAGACGTTCTGGGTGGGTTCCAGAATACGATGTCTGCTGTTGAGTTAGTTTTACCAGGTAGATGAACGATTTCAAACTTCCAGAGGATTGTCCTCTGTTTATTGCGGAAAAGTTGCATGTTTGGCACCTCGTCCAAGGTACGATCGCCGATAAGTTTTACAAGTCGTTTGCGATCTGTGGCTACGACAAGGTCGTCGTAGCCTTGAGTGAAGTTCCTCGTTTGGCCCAGAGCCCATGCTACACCGACTCTCTGCTTGTAATAAAAATCTTGCACCAACGAGCGTAACCCTTTATCCTGCTTCTCAACAATCCGGTAGTTAGGAGGTACATTTATAATGTTTTTGACGGAGGTAGTATCCAATCCTTACTTTAGACCAATCGGTATGAAGGCAAGTTTTTTATATGGGGTCGAATATTTGTACTCCATCTTTGATACTATCTACGATGAGTTCCTTTGAATTTATAAACTCTGATTCTAACTCGTCATCCTACTTAAATCTGTTTTTCAGACTGAACATGGGTTTAAAAGGAGCCATCATGTATCTGAGTTGGCTGTAATATGTGAACTGATTTTTGAGGGCAAACCATGGTCTTATGTCTGTAGCCGACTTGGGAGTAGGAAACGACCTCATAGCCTCCAAGAATTTAGGAAACTTTGTACTTCGATATTTTGAATACAGCGAAATCTGCAACCCTCTTACAAAACTGAAATTTTTCCTGATTCAATATGACCCTTGATTTCCCCATAAGATCCAGAAAGTCTATGACCTTACACAGTGCACTTCCAATGATTAGTCGTGCATCGCCGTTAGGCTGTGAATTGGCTATAGGTATCCCATGGTATCTATTCCATGCATCCGTGACTGTTTTGTAAGTATGCTGTGGTATTGATAGACCCACTTGAAATGGGAACTTCGTTGCACGGGCCTCACTATACAATATTTATTTAGAGGTGATAGGTCCATGGTCCTCTTAGTTTCACAATTTTGTTTCTAAGTCACGATGGTACGATGATACTATTTTCTCGTCATTGAGAAGATTTCTTTCAACTTTTTCCTTCCAATATATTGGGATAGGTGATGGCTGCTCTGGGAGTAGTGTCTTGTTTGATAAGGATCCTCATCGGTGGTCCAGAGATGTTATGAAGAATTTGGTTAGGACATGTGTTAAAAGTGGATGCAGCATATATTTGCAACAGCTATTCTTTAAGATTTTTAACATTTTGCTTTACAAGCCAAGGGTAGTTTTTTAGTCTAGTGCGAGGCAATCGCACTCGGCATTGTCTCTTTTTGTCTTAATTTCACCGTTTGTGATGATGGGCTCAGGAAATGTTTGGCCAATAAGTCATGGTGGCACACATGACGTCCCGTTTTTTGGCTTTGTAGGGCTCAATTATGAGTAGAATAGCCCCATATATCCTTATGGAGTCACCATTTGTTCTTGTGTATCCACCTCTTGTAGGTCCCATAAAATTCTTAGGCAGAGTGTTGATCATAAGGAAGATTTAAGTTTCGAAGGCCTATTAGCCGTTGTCTACCCAAAATTCGAAAAATACCATGAATCTCTCCATATTGCATTAGACAAAGCTCGGTCATTCCGAACCTTGTCCAACATCATCTTGATTGATGAAGGATCAAATATAAGATGGCTTGGAGACAATTCTCTTGATTCCTGTTCCAGGGCTGATGTTTTAATGGGCTCTTTAAAGGAAGCCACTAAAATTATTCTTCTAGCGTTTTTAATGAGATTTTCCATTCTTTTTCAGGCATTGGACCGAGTAAAAACATACCCTTCCACAAAAGTGAAGGGTTCCATGAAGGAAACATGGAAATTCTCCCATTCCTTTAATCACATAGGTATGGCTTACAAAAAAAAAAAACTGGTTTCCTTCCTAGCTTACTGCTTCGCCCAAAAGATTGGCAGAAGCAGGGATCGCAGTTAACATTCTAGAAACGTCACTTATCTTCTCATAGGCAGCCCATAATGGGTCTAGCAGACAATCTAAAATTCTTGGGGTTGTCAGTGATAATTGTGGCACTACCTCCAGGTGCTGAATTGCGGATTTGCCATCGGAATAGCCAGTCGTGAATCGACAGACTACGTTAATTTATAAAATTCATCCATACAGGATTTGAATTTTGCAGTAGATTTTGAGTGGGTCTCCCCGTGCGTGGCCAATGTCTCCACTGAAGGGGATAGGGAGTCTCTAATACAGCATGTATAGAAGGATGATAGCTTGTCCTGCGTCGTTATTTCTACGGATTTTTCACTCATATTTATTAAATTTTAATTTAACTATTGACTATTTATATTTATACATCTTGACTCTTAAGGGGCAGAAACAGAAAGAGGATGATGTAAGAGAAGTAACGCATATCGTGGATGGTTGAAATTCAGGGTCACCAGATTCTTATTGTAAAGTTTTGGTGTCTGTTTGTAAAATAGCTAGGGGTAAAACGGAATTACAAATGTATAGCTACGCTATAAGATAAAATCATAACATATTAACATTATTGATACACTTCACAAAACATTAATATGCAACACTGACAAATAATTATGTAATGCTGACTAGTATGAGCCTGCATGTTCCACGGACACAGAGACGCATAAGGACGCAAAATGCTGGTAGTGTATAGTTCATATTTTTGTCAGTTAAATGATTTCAAAATTCAAATAAATATTGTTATTTATAACTTATGTTAGTTTATTTAAATCAAATTTAAAAGTACCTAATTTATTCCGGAAGAAGAATTAAAACACCCAAAAACCCAAATATATTTATCATTAAAACTCAAGTTAAAAATTTTGTGTGGTGGGCTCCTGGGTTTGATACAAAAAAAATTTAAGTTCTTCAGAATTATTCCTGAACGGGTATTGTGTACGACGATACTCCCACAAATACGCCTGCTTTGAAGATGACCCAAAAAATTTGTACTCACACGTGAACCTATTTAAAAGTTATATGCCAAGATACAAATTGCTGAAGTTCAGTAAATCAAATAATCAGTAACAGTAAATATTAAACAATCATCAGATTTCTACTTAACAATTCTCTGAATATGTAGATAAATCAAGTTTATGATTAATAATTTTTTTGTAGATGTTTTTTCTTATTCATAAATGAAAAGTTTATTATATTAACCTTTGTATTCGTAAATTAAACACTGTTCAACCCCATTTCAATAAACTAACCTATTCTTAACTTGCCTAAATTGAAGATCGCTTATTAAATGCACCATCTACAAAACAAATTTAAAATTAGTTTACCTCCAAATAAATTAGTATGCTGCAATAGAATGCTTATGGGACATAGGTAATTCACAATATTACTCATGTTATATGTCAAATTAGTTATACAATATCACTATTTGGCTTTATTGAACAGATTCACTTCTCATAAGTTTTCATTTGAATTGCAGAAATCCAAGACGAATTAACTGGCCAATGCAATCTCCCTTCATGTTACTACCTAAAAAAATATTGAAGAAATTTAATTTTTATAAGTGTTTTATCCAAGGCAAATTAACTGGTTAATACAATCTTCCCTTCCCTTCTTATTTTTAATAGTAGATAGAGCTAGAAGAAAACAAAAAATGTTGCTAGCCAACAAAAACGGAGGAGGAAGATAGATATGTTTATTTTTGTAAATACTAGATAGTATGTAAGTCATTTTTAATAACATTCTAGTTAATACATTTTTAGGAAGCATCTATTACGTTTAATAAATTTACTTCCTTCTAAATTAACAAAGTAGTATCTTCCATCTTCCCAAGTGTTTGTTATTACTCCACATGTGTCCCACATCTTTGTCTTTGTATTTTGGATCCTAATGTGATTTCCAGGAATCAAAGTGTTTCGATTTATAGAGGTGCGATCATTATATTTTTCGGATGAGAGATCTTTTTTCTCTTCTTTCCACCTGCCCTCTCAAAATCGAACAGTCGACGAGTGTAGATAATGGGCAATGCTGGGACCCTAGTTCTTTGTGATTTGTTAAATACCCATTGGGCTGGACTGAGTCCGTTACATCTGGGTGTACTTCTCCATTCCAGGAGTGATGAACGAAATGAAGGCCAGCTATGACATTTTTTGAGGATCATCTTCATGGATTTGACGGTAGCCTCTGCATGCCGTTGGATTGGGATTAGTATGGAGATGCGAGCTCATGTTTAATGCATAAATCTTTACAGAAATCCTTGAATTCTGTTTGGAATTATGGTGCACCACCTTAATTCGTGGATATTGTATTATTATTGTTGAGTTATGAGCTTACTACGTTTCTACTGATAGATGATTCTATTGTTACTGACACAAAAATATTCTATACAAAGGTACATTTTAATATTTTATACATACATGTTTTAATCTTTCTATACGATTACCTCACAGTATTTACAAGGATATAGGCAAGGAATGACTCTGATGTTGCCCCTCTATTCTACTCTGATCCAAATGAGTACATTCATATACAACTACTAATGAAAATAGTGTGTATTTTGGGCTTGTTAAAAAAAGTAAACCAAAAAGCAACATGCTAACCCTGACAATATACATAATGTTTCGGAGGAGAGCAGCTTAGCCGTCATGATATTTCATAATTAGCTCAGCTGTGATGAGGGAGAGAAGAAAATGAACAAGAACATAAGCAAGAATTACTCACATGTCCAATTACTTCAAAGTCTGAAAAGAACGATCCCACAATCGACTCTGAGTCCTAGAAGGACTTACAACCATAACTCCGTAACAAATCTTCAAGTGTGCTCTCCATCTTTTATGAACACACACAAGTGTTCAATAAGGCTTTGAATATAATTGAATGTAGATGAAAAGGAAGTTCACTTCTGAGGAATTAAATAATAATTTCAACTGCTCTTCAGTCTGCCAACTCCATATAAATAGGCGAGTAACAAAATTCACCCGATTTTCATTACTACATAGTTATAAGTAAAGAAGGATTCGTATAAAGAAAAAACTCAACATAGCGATGGGAAAGGAAAAACGATTCTTGCGTGTGCTCTTTCTTCATTTTTGTTCATTATTTAATAAGTAATGGGGGTGTTAACCTCTTCCTCTAAAAAAATAATTATCCCCTATCTTTGCTGTAAATGGATTTAAAATGCATAATAAAATGAATTTAAATATTATTATAATATTTTGCCTGTACTAATGCTATTTAAAATGTAGAATGTTCTCTTTTTTATGTCAGCAATTCATTTTATCTCCCCAAATCATATAACAGACAGTTGATATTAACAAAGGTCTTAATTCAGTAATAGTATTTGTCTCGCTCCCGCCTTCTCCTTGCGCTTTTACAAAAATTCCAAATCTATTTATTGATCTCCAACAAATCCTTAGTACTATTCCTCGTCATTCATGTACTAGCTATTACTACACCAAGTCTTGCACTCGTATAACATCAAAGTTATTCTATAGCGTGTGTATGACTGATATTTGACTTCTACCACATTTTTATAATTTTTTGTTTTGTCAATATCTGTTTTTCTTGCCCAGTAGTCGCTACGATACATAGTGACGTCATAGACTATGATTGGTTGCGTGTTTTGTGAAAATACGCCACTTTTTTTCCCCGCAGTCGGTACAATACATCAAATTGAAAATTCTAGCAAGACCGATTACATGATGGTCTAACCTTGTATTTCTTTTAATCTTGGTATAATATATTATTTTTTAAGGAATTGATCACTTACGAGTAATCGCATAATATGGCATAAAAAGATTTCTAAATGAAGATAAAATATACGAAGAGTCACAGATCGATATTACATCAAACAAAACGTATTAATACTCGGAATAAGTAGAGCATGACCAAAAAGCTAAAAATAACAAAAATCGATACTAACTTTACTTTTTGCATGAACTTTTGTTTTAAGATGTTGATTTCCCCTTATTGCATGCTGTTCAATTATAAGAATAAGTATTTTCATAATATTATGTAATCCCTAATCTTACAAATAATATAAGTAGAAATATCTCTCTGCAACTACTACAGGGATGAATATGAGTAAAATATTAAATGAAGAATATCAGCATCGATATTGGGAAAGAAACAGTGGACTGCAAATATTTATTATTACAGTAAAGTTTGTCTGTATGTATGTTTCCCAATACCTCAATTTTAAATGTTACTACTTGCTCTAAGAATTAAAAATCTAGCAAGGAGCGTGTGTAGCTAAAGCTCAGCGCTTTATATTAAAAGAAAGGAAAACGGAGAGTACATTGGTATCGAGGGTTCTTTGATTGTTTGTAATCTGAGTCTTTTTATTCTATTTTATAAAATTATCATCATACTTTCATTCTTGAGTAGAGACAATCTAATTATTGAGTCATTGCGTGTGTATGTGTGCTCATGAAAAAAGGAGGGCCACACTCATGGTTTTTTGGGGAGTTATCTACTATATTATTAGAGCAATGCATGTTTGTTCGTTGATGCAATATAACTCGGGGCAATGCAGGGAACTAAGGGAACTAGGGGTAGTAATAAATATATTATCTATCTTAGTAATTTGCAGAGATGGAAAAAGTCCTCATACTACAAGTCCAAGTCAAGTTTCAAGTCTTTTTTCACAATATTAAGTCCAATTTGAGTCCTTAATTATTTTCATCATGTCTAGTTAAGGTCGTCTCAGAAACATAAAGTAATACTTTAGTAATACTTTATTACTGTACATACATGATGCTACATGGAAGCACCTGCAATATTTCATTAATACGACTACATTGTTATTTCTTAAATCATATACATATTTATAATATGCATTAAGGAGGACTATATACCCTGTATACACGCTTGATGCTAATGCTCAACGACTGATTAAATTGTTTTGTCTTAGATTGAAAGTTCTTTTTTTTTAAAGATACATATAAACTTTACTGCATTAATATAGATTAAATGAATTTTAATTTCTTATGTTTTATCGGTATTAACATTTTCCATATTCAACATCTCTTATAGTTGGCAGTGTTTTGACTGGCTTTTGATACAGATTTTCCCACCGCCTGGATTTTAAGTGATCTGCAATCTGAAACAATTGACCAAAATTTAAATAGTTGAACAAAATTTCATTTTCTAAAAAAATAAATTCAAAGCGTCATTTTTATATGGCACCGATCAGAAACTACTTTTTTGTAATATTGGTGTATTCACTTTTTGAGACCAAGAAGATAGCATTGCTTTATACTGTCAATATTGGTCCAGGCTTGTGTAGAATTATATGCTGAGTGGCACAGTTTCACAAAAATGGGGATAAAATTCCTCCTTGCGGATATCCTTTTGCTGGAATAAATGAGACTTTACATCCTTGTTGAGAACATTCAATCCTTCTATTTTTAAAAAGTACTTGTGCCATTTGTTTCTACAATCATCAATGCCAAACTTAACAAAAGTTTCTTCTATAGCTTTAAATGGAAGATTATCAAAAGCTCCTTCTATGTCAAAAAACATTATTATGGCATGTTTTTACGAAGTACAACACATTCAGCCTTATCTACCACTTTTCCTATCGCCGAATCTGTGACTTTCCTTTTCGAAGTCCGAATTGATTTATCCTAGAAACGTTCAACTTCAGGGACTGAATATGCCAATAAATTACTATCTCAATTCCCTTTAATATGGTATTTTTTTTTAGTGTGATGCATCCGTCTCTCCAGTTCGATTACCCTCCTATATTCTGTTTTACATTTATAATAGTCAACTCTATCGTTACTCCATTGGGTTTTTCTTACTCTTCGCCCAGCTCTCTTAGTTTCCTTACTCAATCTTGTCAGTTTTTCTGAACACCATGGTGTAACTCGTTTATATTTTTTGTACACAGTGGTGCCAATTCATTTAGAGCTAGAAGTTCTATTAACTTCACATGTATCTTGCTTTCTAATCCAGTTATAGCAACCCTTTTCATTGGACCCAGCTTGTTATTATACTCTTACCATTTGATTGACCTTAGATTCCTGCATAATATGGACTCTGTTTCAATTTCAAGCTTAAACATTAAATATTCATTGTCAGACAGTGATTGTATTTCGGAAACACCCCCACAAAGAGACATTGGGAAGCATGTAGTCGTTGACGAAGGCTACATCTATAATGGAAGAACCTTTTCCTCTTACAAATGTAAACTCTTCCCTCGTCGTATATGCTCAATTCAAGTGCTGCACACATCTCTTCTATTTGTTCACCTCTCTTATCTGTAGTTTCAGCACCCCATAATGTGCTATGTGCATTAGTACCCATACCTATCGAAATAATCCAATTTGAATTTAATCAAATTTTTCATTTTTTTCCCCAAAAAATTTAATTGTTTGTAAATAGCTATGGATTTTTAAAAAAATTCCCAAAAGAAATTTAATATCGAAATTTTTTGAGAATACTTATGGATTTTTGAAATTTTTGTTGTAAATAGCTGTGAGTTTTTGAAATTATTTTCCAAATTTTTTTGAAATTTTCAAATAAGAAGAACGAACATTTATGTAGTATCTTGGTTCATAAACAGATTTGTAAGTAAATAATACATCCATATTTATTATTTATAAAATCATTAAAGGTATTGCTGAACTAATGGAAAATGTAATCATTTAAGTAATGGGTATACATTACAATACATAAAAATATAACTATTTGCTTTATACAATATACATACTGTATCCATGTAATTCTACATACGTATTAGGTATGTTACAAAGTCTGAAAAAAGTCAAATCATGAATTTGTAAATGATCACTTACATTTTATATAGGGTGCCTCTTCCCATAAATACTTCAATTATTAAAATCCATTGACTATTCACTGAGAAATCCGTAGATTCGTGGTCGAAAAATAAATCCGTCATCTCATTCAATCCCATGTACTAAGAACTAGTTTCTTAATATTGGTGTATTAAATATGACGCACAGAGTTAGTTTATTATCATCTCACTCAAATATGTCTCTATTCATGTAGGACTGTCGTAGTTTCAAGCACGGAACCTAAATTTGCCGAGGTTCAGTGGCCGGAAAGGAATGAGGATAACACAAACATGCCACTCCTCTCATAATTTATTAGCGACTACAAACTTCTTTATCTCATAAAAGCTCTCTCTGTCTATTAATTTGTATGTTTTTTCACAAATGAATAGAAAAATATTCCACCTTCCTTGGGTTTAAAAAAAATCTAAATGTATTAGAGGGGTCATTTTGGGCCCAAAACGACGAAAGCAATTTGAATATAAAAAAATAGCTCTATTATTTATTAGCGACTACAAGCTTCTTCATCACATTAAAAATGATTCCGTTTAACAACTTTCATATTATTTCACAAATGAATAGAAAAACATTCAAGCTTCCTTAAATGTTTTGAAATATTTTCTCTATTACCTGAAAGGGGTGATTTTTTGTGATATCACTTATGAGGCGCCATAAAGGTAATTTTCCCTTGTGATGTATACAATTTTTCCCCCCTTTCCAGTATTCCTCTTATGAATTTATGAAGCCCGGCTACATTGTAAATAATTTATTATACTCACAGAACCCTGAACGAAATTTTTTTTCTTATAGCCAAGAAATTCGGACAAATATTAATCCTTTTTTCATTTAGACTTTGGTTCTGTGGTTGAAATATCTTTAGTGAACAATAAAAAATGAGAGAAGAAATGAACGGGTAAATGAAACATGTTTTTCAGTTAATCCTTTAGTTTTTGTTCCCATTGAGGCTCAGAAAAATGAACATAAAGCATGAACGGCACTCATTTTCACTCTATCTCAGAGCCTGTGTTGATCTAATTTTCTAGCCTCTTTTTAAGGATAAATAAATATATAATGCATTCTTTATTCAGCTGTTTTCATTAATTGACTCATTTCTGATTTCAAGCAGCTTACTCTACATTAGAGTAATTGATTTTTATTTATATAGGTGTAACCACTCACAAACGAGGAACTTTTATGTGTAGTTGAAGTATTATTTGTAGTATTTTGAAGAAAAAAGAAATCTCCCTTCCCCTAAAGTAAAGTTTAGCATACATCTGTAATTTCATATATCGGTATACTTATACTAGAGTAGGTTTGCTTGGCGTTGCTCGGGACATAAAGAAATTAAAATTAATCAAGAACTCTTCTACTTAATAAGAAACAAAAAATAAAGACCGGAATTTTTAAAGAATTATTCTCGCTACATACTCGTTTTGGTATGTACCTTTGCAACTTAAAAAAAAAAAAAAAGGAGATGGACAAGGTTGTGTCCGGTTCAGGTCTAGGGGCTCTATCGGTCCTGATCCTTTCATTTAAACAGTTTTGGTCTGGGCATCAGTTCAGCTTCGTCGGTCTCAGTTCTTTTTTATACATGTTCAGTTTGGAATACGCACTTAAAACAAGAGAGGTTGCTAGAAAATTTGGACCCAGGAAATGATATTAGATACAAATAGGACAGCAGCTACCTTATACGCAGAGTGCGTAGTGACCCAAGTTCCAACAAGGCCCCGAAAACTAAGATTGCTTAAAACAATGGTTTTCATAGTGAGGACCGTGAGGGGAGGTTAGGGGGAGGGGCGCAGGAAGATGGAGAATTAAGAATGGCTTTCAGTCTACACATATATGGTACACATGTTTCTTATAAAGGAGACCTCAGCTAAAAATGCATTATTGTAGGGGGGCCTTGGCATAGTAAAGTTTGGGAAATAAGAAATATTATATTATCATATTATAGAACCCCGAAAAGCTTAGTAGGGAAACTGCATCTATAATCTACCACACCCATTCCCTCTTTTATTTACCCCGTCTGGTGCCTAAAACTACTTTTCAAAATCCATAAGAAGCCTTAATCTATATGGAACTTAGATACAACTGTATCACCCTGGCGATGTAAAAAAAATCACTGGAAAACGCTGCAATTGCACACAGAAAACTTAGAAAATTAATTAAAGCTAATTAAAAAAAGTATATATATATTGAATTTTCTTTATATATTCATTTAGGAACAAAAGAACAAGAACTGAGGCCGATGGAAAATATTTTGCAGTCTCGGTTTGACATTGTCGGTTCCAATCCAAGCGGTTCAAGAATCAGAATCGCTTGAACCGCAAGGCCGGAAAGGACACAACCTTGGAGATGGCGTAGGTTTGTCTGACGTTGCCCGGGACATTAAAAATTTAGAATTAATTCTGGACGCTTCTACTTTTTTTTAATAAGGTATAGAGAAGGAAAAAATATTCAAGTTGAACTATCGTTTGGTCCTGTTTTATATTATTGTCAAAATCCTTTGTCTTATTTTCTCTTCTTTTTTTTCTTCACATAACCTTATAATCAATCTCCTTTAAAAAAACTATGCCTGGATAGATACAAACATGCAGCGATAATAATTCTTAAAATTTTACTTTCTTTATTTTTTTATATGAAATAGTTGTTTGTCAGTCAAAGAAATTCATTTTTAGAAAAATGGTATTTAACGGCCGCCATGAACTTAATGAAAAAAAAAAAATACAAAAAAAATGTTTAACAGAACTATCTTTGACCTAAATTTTTTTTTCAGCGAGATCAATTCTTTGGTTTCGGCTTGATTCGTGGACCAACACACATTCACAGACATTTGCATCTAATATATTATATAGATCTTTAAATAAGTAATAGAAATTAATGATTTTGTCTAACAAAAAATATATCATTTAAGTTTACTTTTCCAATAATCGTCAAATTTAAATATTTTTCTATTTGTGTGCTTCGATATATTTCCTCCATAAGCTTCACAGTTTTTTTTTTTTGCATCTTGGTTCTATCTAGGAATATCGTTCATTGATTTATCACATATCCAATTAGTCTTCAGGCTCTTTATTGCCATATCACATAGAATCTGTGAAAGTGAGGTTCACAATTCCATAAAAGCTGATTTATTTTAATTTTGAAACTAAAACTAGATAACTCCACAATAATTAGAGATGAAATCATATCCTGTAACTAAGATAATACGACTGTCTGGGAAAAGAAAAAACAATAAGTAAATATTTTACTTGTGAATTTCATCGTGTTTGACGTAAGTTCGGAAGAATTTTACCCTTGATTTGAGGTCAGTCAGAAGTTATTTAATAATGATGATAGGCCTAGCATAATTGATATAAGTACTTGGAATCATCTCACTATCCAGGGTTTTTGCTTCTGTTTATATCCTCCATTGTAACTTGGTTAAAATCTTTTGGAAGGGATTCGTAGTTCATTGATATATTTTCAATAAATGAGTAACTCAATTCAGGTGTGGCGGATGGCTCGTTAATAAGAAAATTCATGGTATGTTTGAAAAATTTATAAAAAATGTGGTGTAGACAGACAATATTATATTGTAGCCTCTGACAGCCTTGTATACGCTTTACAATCGTATTTATATGCCCAGTATTTACTGCTGTCGTGTCACTGATTATCTTGCAAATATTTTTCTAGGCATCGTAATCATCTATTAATTTATGCAATTCATTGTACATAGCCATTTCACATTTTAAGACAACAAGCAGGGGCGTCCGCAGGATTACATTTTTTGAGGGGGGGAGGGCTTCGTTGAATATAAATAAATATATTAAAATTTTTGGGGAAAAAAATCCAAAATTGAATTTCATTTATTAATTTTTTTTTCAAAAATAGTATTACAATTACTCCATCTGATCTAGGGATCTTTTTTGAAGTCCACAAACATAAAGTACATTTCCTTCTCTATGTACGACATGGTTGCGAACCTAAGCAAATTGAGTTCGTGAAAAAAAAATGCCGAGTGTCCATTATGCTACGTCAATATTTTATTTTTATTTTCTAAAGTTGTTCTGATTATTCTTTCATTATTGAGGAGATAACATATATCTTACGTATAAACCATAAAGTGTAAATATGAATGCGTTTTATTGTGAACGAAGGAGAGTAACGCTGAGGAAATGTAAGAGTAAGTCCTTGTTGGACACAGAGTAGAATTGAGGATCGACATTCGAGTAATTCCTGCCTATATCATTGCTAGATATGTAGTGGTGTTTGTGTTTAAAGGGTGGTGCAGATAAATTGGGAATAATTTCAAACGCTCATACCTCGGCTTCTATCGGTTGTGTGATAATTATTTTATTATTTTCCTTTGCCACGTGTATTGTTAGTAAACAATAATTTAAAAAAAAAAAATCATTCGAGAGTTTGAGTTGGAGCAGACCAGAAGAACCGTTTTATGCAGGAATCACTCTGCATGACATTATCAAACGTCTCAAGTACTCGAAGAGTACAGTTTACTGGATTTTTGATGAATTTGACGCCGAGGGGAAGACCCACAGGAAACATCACAAAATAAGAACGAAAAAAATAAATAATAATAATGATCCTCTAGGCTCGTGGTAAGGCTCAAAAAGTCAATCTATGCAAATCTGACCATCCCCATTGCCAAGCTCGCAAGGACCAGGAATGGAAGCAAGACGACTATCAAGAGAGCCATCAATGTCGACCTGGGATATCTCTCTAGGATCGGAGCACATTTCCTCACTGAGGACAATAAGGCCACCAGGGTATTCAGAGGCAACAAAACTTTCAACTTGAGGATATCAACTGAAGGATTCTTGAGATTTTTTACAAACGAGAAAATTTTTAAGGTTGACCGTTCATCCAACGACACGTAGATCTATTCAGACCCTTCTGAGGCCCACACCATCATGAAGATGAAGAAACCAGCTAGAACCTTCTTTTTTCTTCGGCCTTTATTACGATACATTCTTTATGTAATTAAAAATTATTCAAAAAAAGCTGGAACCATGATCCTGTCATCTCCAGTGAGGGGGACTTCCCCCCACACACTTCTTTATGAAGAGCGAAATAGTAAAGGTGAATGTGTTCCTGAAATTGGGGGTGGAGGTGATCATTCTCTGGATGGATGGATGGAGTTGCCGAAAGAAGAAATAACACCTTCCAACAAGACAGTGTACCGAACCACAAGGCCAAAAAAGTGTAGTATGTCTTAGCCACAAAATGTCCTCACTTTTTGAGCACAGATTTTTGGCCTGTAATCAGCCCATACCTCAACCCATGCATTTCTATCTCTGGGGGAAGGGGGTCAAGTATGAGGATGCCCTAATTATCATTCTTTTGTGGAGGCTCATTAATCTTATAAGGACTTAAACTTATTACTCCATAAATAGCTACTTAGTGTTACTTTCTGTCAATCATGAGCACACACACTAGTCATTATTATATATTCAGATTGTTTCTTCTCGAAAACTAAATAATTATGGTAACAACTTCGGAAATATAAAGAAACATTGTTCAGATCACCAACAACAAAAATCTTTCAATGTCATACTTTATGCTACAACCTCCGAGTAACTTTTTGATATTCATTGATTTTATATTGAAATTTATGTATTACCTATTTTAAACTAGGAACCCCTTTTTGTTTCGTGAAAATATGTATATTTATTTATGGCGGATAATATAATATTTACTATAATGCTTACTTATACTTAATCAGTCCAACTCCATCTAAACCAATTAAAGGAACATAAAAAAAAAAAAAAATGGAGTTAATTTGTTAAGTATTCAGTGAGATGTTAGTGACTTGAGATTTCCCAATGGATTACTTTATCCAACCTCTTGTTTATAGATTTAAAAAAATAATAATTATTCAAAAGAAACCTCCTTATCATATTTTTATAGTGTTGCTAGTTTTCATCACTAAGGGGGGAGGGGCTTAGCCCAAAAGTTGTCAACAGCTTTATATAAATATTTAAATAATAAGTTTATTTTATGTATATTTACCAGCAATGGGTGCCCACTGTAGGGCTGAATGGAGGAGAATAGAAACAAAGAATATAGTTGGCTATTTATGAAGGTGAGACAGCAAAGAAATTCCACGCTTCTGTTTTTTTTTCATAGCCTCGTGGCCTTTCGATAAAAGCCATACATTTTTATTATTTAGGGTATTTTTAAGGTTCAAAGATGTTTTAAGCCCTCTGTGTTGAAACTTTTAATTCGAGTTATCTTTGTTTAAAGTGGAAAATAGGTGCTTTTTATGCAGAGGCTCATAGCTTCAAGACCAATAAATTCAAAAAGTTTAAAAGTATCTCATTTCATTTTCAGAAAGGGTACAAATCGAGATATGATCAAAAGTTCTTCTGTAGAAAGTGATATGCTATGATGGAATATAATGTCTTTTACAATAATTGAGATGGAACACGTTGCCTCCCTGATAAAAGAAATGTTTTACAAAGTATTTTGTTATCAGTTGTCACCGTTTCTCTTTCCTTTTAAGGGTGGCGTGAGCAGGCGCGGGCTGGAAGGGATGTAGCCCTCCCCCAAAATCAAGGAGTTTTTATTTTCATTATGGAAAAATTATCGCTTTGTAAAAAATGTTTAATCTGTACCTATAAATTTTGATGACCCCCATGTTTTTCCTTAATCAGTGTTCTCTGAACGTTGATTAGTGGAATGAAAAGGAACTCTTAATTCAGTTTTACCATATATCTAACTCCCGCCTTCTCCCTGCGCTCTTATTTTCATAAGAAAAATATGAACTCTAACTATTACACAGATTGTATCCAAACAAATTTTACAAATCAGTTCCCCTTCTAACATGATTTCAAAAATAATCATTCAGTAATAACCACCTACTCATAACTTTTTTCAACCCAATTACACCCAAAAAATTTATAAACTAGAATTTTTTTTTGTCTGAATCAAACAGGAAACTATGTGCAAATAAAAAATGAGAAATTGTTTCCAAATTATTCAACAGCATTGACTCGAAATGTGAAACTTTTTTATCGACGTGGCGTGGCCTTTGTTGAGAAAAATGATTTCAATGAAGCTAAAAGAGACTTGAAGAAAGTATTAGAGCTTGAGCCTCAAAATAAAGCCGCTCAAGAGAAACTTCAAGTTCTTCGGAATAAGGTCAAAAACTACAAAGAAAAAATGGACAAACTCCTCATGAAAGGATTGATGTCTCAAACTTGAAATATCTCGTTTCATAAATTATATGTACTAGATTAATTAATATATTTCGTTAGACATCCTTCCCATATTTTTTCTAAATATTCTATAATTCAAATGCGACAGTTCATATTTTTACAGTCGTTTGAAGAAGTATTTATTGCAAAGTGACTTGCTATACATACTTATATTTGATTCTTTCATGAAAAAAAAAGGAAAAAAATATTTAATTTCATGAATATTTAAATTTGAGGTGAAGGCATCAACTTTATCTATATTAAAATTATTGATTAAACAAGGGCAGAGTTCTTATATACAGTAGCTTCCATAATATGCAAGGACATTGACGTACATAGACATAGTGTTGATTGTCATTTTCTCTTTCAAGTAGTACAATTAATAGAGTACGCAGGATAATAATAATATGGAGACCAACAACTTATCTTGGAATTTATCCAAAATATTGGACCGAGAGCCTTACGCTGCTATTATTTTGAACACACCCATCGATCCTGTGGATGAAAAAATATATTCCTTTTGGAAGAAGGCTTTGTTTCGAGCCACAGTAGATGGAGGAACAGATAGATGGAAGGAATTCGTAGGTGAATTGAAAGATGCCCCTGACCCTGATCTTATAAGTGGGGATTTTGACTCTGTTACTCAGGAAACTTTGTCTTACTACAAATCTAGAGGAATTAGTTCCATTGTTCATACTCCTGATCAAGACTTCACGGATTTTACGAAATGTTTAATTGAAGTTAAGAAGCGACGACAAGATCTCAAGTCCTTTTTTGTACATGTTCAACATTCTGGAAGGCTCGACCAGATATTTGGTAATATAGAAACACTCTTCCATGCAAAAACCATTCTTGGCTCAGATTCTTCAATATATTTAGTGAATTCAAATTCAATTTCTTGGCTCTTAACTCCTGGTAAATATAAAATTGAGTATATTCCAACTAAAAACAAGACCTATGTGGGTCTCATACCAATCGGTACACCTGTTGATTCTATTTCAACTACCGGACTGCGTTGGAATTTAGATAATGGCAGATTAGCTTTTGGAGAACTTGTTAGTACATCAAATGAAGTTGATGGAAATGGCGTAATCATAATTAAAACATCTGGAGACTTATTACTCAACATTAGCGGGATGGGTATTTAGTTATTTAATGTGCCTATATATATTGTTAATTTTTAATATATTGGATGTACTTATAATGGACTAAGTTAATAAAGTTTTCATATTACATCTGTAAAGTAATCAAAAATAGTTATAATCTTAAAAATAAAGATTACTATGATCTTTTTATAAAATGGTATAGTTAGACTTTTGATCAAAGTGGTTTGATCTGATGGAATATATAATGTAAAAAATATACATGTTTGAGTTGGTACAGCGTTCTCTTACTAAGACAAAATTGGATAGGTATTTACCGATTCGGATTTTTTTATTTTTTTTTAAATAAGCAAATATTGATTATTTAATTTTGTAAGGGTGTCTACACGACTCTATTGGGGTGGGGGGGGGGAGGTTAGCTCCGAATATGTCATGCTATGTAATACTGCATAGGTACATATAAATCATTTTAAGATAGATCATTAATACTTAATAAGTTTTCGAAAGTCTATCGGCTAATAATGTATATGTTAGGTTATCAACCATTGCCTGGACATGTACATAGCTTTATAAATAAAAAAAGACTTAACACTTACATCCAAATTACTTTATGCCAACGATCAACACTGATATTTGAAAATAATAAAGCAAAAATGTACTAAAAATCCCTATGATAAATCTAAATTTGTACAATTATACTTCTTTTTTGAGCGATTAGGGACTAAAAAGATCGTATATTAGATAAAAAATATATTATTCCTCCCATTGGAATAGTTTATCTTAATCTTCAACACAGAAAGACGAATGTATAACGATATACTAACATATTTTTAATACATTTAATAATATAAAATAAAACTAGGCAATAGAGGTATAGATTAGTAGGGTTCATCTCAAGGTTCTCTAAAATATTTGGGGAAATGAACTTAAGAAATCATCTCGTAGGCATTACTAATTGGCTTTAATTTAATTGGAATACAAATAATGTAAACGTTATAAGTCATTGACGTTTAAATATATATTTACATATTATTAGTCTAATGACTGATATTTGCAATCCTCATTATCTAATGTATGTGCTCATGAGTGAGTTTAGTACTATATTTATTTTTCTCCACATTCATCTTAGATAAAATTGACTCGTCGAAACGTGTTGATACGAATATTCCACAAAAACAAAGATCCAATTACTTATTATGATATAATAAACTCGTTTAATACCTTAGTTTCAACAATCACACTGTTGATGAAATTAAACTAAAAATATATTAAATAAATAGGCTTAAAATCAATAAGAAATTTACTTATTTCATTTTGCAGGTTTTTTAAAAATAAAACTTTCTGTAGATTTTGGAAAAGAGCAAATTCTGTATCAGAGGAACATTTTCGCTTGAACCAAAGAGTTGCTATCTTCTGGGTTTATTAATACAGATTGAGTCATGAGGCTTAATGTTATAAAAAATGGTATAATATATCTTTATTTTCATTGAAACTATTTCATATAAATCAAAATTTACATTAATCCACAACATATGAAACACATTCTTAACTCAATGGCATGAAACATTACACTATTACACATTTGTCAATGGTTAAAAATATATTAATTAATATTTGAGACACAGGTGATACATCAAAATAAATCAAGTCCATTAGGCAAATAATGGAATGAAGATTACAAAGAATAACTTTTTATTCTGGACAATAAGCATCCATCATCTAGACATCCATAAATTATGACAGGATTTCCTACATCCTTATTTCTGGCTCCATGAACACAATATGACTTGTTGCATACGCGTAGTGAAGAAGTGATTCAAAAAGACGGACATTCAAGGGAGTCCTCGGAGCAAATCCTACTGGACAGGGACAGTTTAGCAGGTATTCATTCCTGCACATGCACTTTTCTCCATTGATGAACGCCGATACCGAATTCGGAATTACACTCTCTGGATCTAATAGATTGCATTTCACTTTTTTTTATAACTTCACCCCCCGATTTTTCTTCTTCTCTCTCTTGGTTTCTATCTCTTTTCTTCTTCTCTCTCTTGGTTTCTATCTCTTCTAGCTGGGGCGTCCCAATACATATTAAGATACTTTTATTAAGAGATCAATTCAAAAATGAGTTTCATCCTTGAAATAGTGTCCTGGCCTTATCTCAAATTACAACAATATAAAGCTTTTTTGGGCAAGCTCTTTTTTTCCAATCAAATTTCGTACTTTCAGCTATCAAATGAGATACTTTTAAACTTTTTGAACTTATTCGTCTAAAAGCTATGAGCCTCTGCATAAAAAGCACCTATTTTCCACTTTAAACAAAGATAACTCGAATTAAAAGTTTGATGTAGACATTTTAAAATGGTTTTAAACTTTTTTAGCATTCAGCTTTAAAATATATTTGTCTAATTTATCCCTATCTTCTATACACAAACAGCTTTGAGCCTTAAAAATAGCAAATAATAATAAAAAAATATATGGCCTTTATATAAAGGCCATGAGGCTATGAGAGAAAAAATAAGGCTATATTTTGAATCAGGGGATCAACTTATATGAAATAGAGCTGATGTTGTTCTTGTACCATTTTTGCTATTGGACAGTGTTATTTAAAAAGACTAAAAGAAGTTTCTTGGAAACTAACTATTTAAAGTCTCGATAATTAATGCTTGGTAAGATGAGGGTAGTGGTTACATCCTCTTTTGAGTATCCTCCATTGAAATTCTTTAATTCTTCTTACTTGGATTTTAGAGTGTCTCTTTTCAAGCATTTCCGTTCCAAACACAATGGCCCATTTACTTCCTCATACTGGACTCCTTTTCTAATTCTTATACGTGAATATAAGTGCCTTGTGTCTTGGTTAAAGGCTCTTGTTAGGACTTACTGACCCTACTAAAAATTGCCATGAGCCATTAATTATCAGTCCCAGTTTCCGAGTCCATACAGGTTTCATAGACATTACTTACTTCTAATAGTTGTTTCACGAGCTCTTTCCTTTCGCAGGTTTCCTTACGAAAATCTCTGGAGGATTTCAATTGGCTTACTTAGAACAGAATAGGAATATACTCAATTGCCAACTGAATCTCTTGAAATACTCATGGAGACCCATTTCCGGGGATGCAAAATCAATTCAATAAACGTAAACCCATTGCGATCCACCACCTTCAATATTGACTTTGTGGACGACAACAAAGTACGAGAATCATTTAGGTCCTTCGGGGCTTACAAGAACTCATGATTAGACGGACTAAAGCCAATTATCCTACATCAAGAAGGAGATAACATAATTCAATACAAAGCGATTGTCAATACAGGCTACCCCCCCTACGCTGGAGAGAAATGAAGGTTGTATTTTTTCCAAAACCGGGTAAACATGACTGCAGCTTGTCAAAATCATTCAGACCAATTACTTTGTCTAACTTCTTTCTTAAAGGTCGTGAGAGAATCGTTCAATAGATAGTTGAAGAAGTAATTCCAATATTCTCCTCACAACATGCTTATACAAAGAGTTTATCAACAGAAATGGCGTTGTCATAGGTTACGGATACCATTGTGAAATCGATCTATCAAAATCAATGTACACTCGCAGTGAGTTTTGATTCTACTGGTGCATTTGACTGTATTCAATTCAACTTAGCGAAATGTGCAACGAAAAAAATGGGAATACCAGATAGTATCAGATCCTGGTACAGAGAACTCCTTAAAAAGCAAACAGCGACAGCTGAACTTAAGGGAGAAAAAGTTAGCATAAACTCAACACGGGGTAGTCTCCAAGGAGGTGTGCTTTCACCTATGATATGGAACATGATCATGGATACCCTACTTGTAAAATTTAATAATAATGCAGTCAAGTCTATTGGCTATGCTAATGATATCCTTCTACTAATGAGTGGAAAGCATCCACATGGTTTGACCTTTAACCCAGACAAAACTAAATCAGTTGTTTTCTCAAAGGCATATAAACTGCGTTCTAAATACTTCCCCGACTATAAATGGGTGGAAAACTCATACATTTTTCATCACAAATGAAATACCTTGGTGTTATATTTGATCAAGGACTTATTTGGACAGAACAACTCCAACAAAAAGCTGCTAAATGCGGTCGTCTGTGGAACATGGACAAAACAGTAATTGGTCAAAAGTGGGGTTTACTCTCAGACAAAGTTTTATGGCTCTATGAAGTGATTATAAGATCAATAATTTCTTACGGGAGCCTTATATGGGGCAATGCTATTATAGCAAAAAAAAAAGAAGTGCCGTAAAGTTTTTAAATGGCATTCAAAGAAAAGCACTTCTTCCAATGACCCACTCACTTCGGTCCACGCCGACAGCGGGGATGGAATCAGTTATGGGAATAGTCCCTCTCGATCTTCATATAATAGAACAGGCAACAAAAGCAAGATGGAGAACAAGACACTTCTTACGGGATACCTGGGACGGCATTGGCAACCTTCCAAAACGTCGTTGACACCGTTTCTCCTGTGACAAAATACTCAACCAGCTCCCCTAAACAAACCCAGTGATTACATAGAAGGAAAACTAATTTGGATGGATAACTCTAAGCTTGATAATCCGGACATAATCATGTACACATGGATCAAAGGATGAAGAAGGCAAGACAGGGGCTGGATGGGCAATTACCAGGGTAAATGTTGTAAATCATCACTCCATGACATCTTTGAATATAGAAGCATCCGTCTTCCAAGTTGAGGTTTTCACCATAAACCAATCGGTAGGCGACCTTTTAAAACAAGAAAAAATATCGAATAAAGTTATGATCCGAACTGGCTCTCAGTCAGCAGTTGCTACTCTGATTAATCCACTTACCGCAAGTGATGAACTCAAAAATTGTAAAGAAACCATCAATCTCTCAAAAAAGATAAAGAAATATTCATTGAATGGTGCAGAGGTCACAATGGCATCAAATGTAATAAATTCGCTGACTATCTTGCAAAAAGTGCAACGTGAATATGTTGGTGTATCTCCCAGTTATATTAAGAAAACACTTGATGACTTCTTTTACAAAATGTGGCGTAGTTGTTTTAAAAACAATCAGAGCATAAAGCACATACATGTGATGATGAAAGAGCCAAGATCAAAACCAGTTAAGCTTCGACGTGAATGCCTGAAGCTACTTGTTCAAGCCTACACAGGACATGGACCATTCCTCGACCCTCTCAGTAAATGGAAGAACACAAGTGCACTCAGCAATATCTGCAAGGAAGAGACTCAGAGTGCAGATCATCTTATAAATAGAAGTCCCGCTCTCTCATATGAGAGAATTGAAGCTATGCAAAAAGAGGAAGAAAATCCATGAGTGATAGCACCAAAAACAGACTTATAAATATATATATACTAGAGCAGCAAAACGTGGACTCGAGAAGTTGCTTTAGAAGTACTTCAATATATTTTTATTTTCAATATTAACATAAAAAATAATTTTAGCAAAACTTGTGAACAAGGCATTTACAAACTTGGCCATCTTCATCATCAATCACAGATTTTCAGTTGGCGAGACATGTTCTTAACCAGCTGATCCCGTTCTTCTTTTCATGATAATATATTACATATGTATACGCTCTTCTTTAAAAATAATTTTTACGTCATGACGTCTTAGTATCTTTTATGGCCAGTGTTTCCAAATAACCGACTTTTATCAGGTTAAACCACGGCTCCTTAGGTCTTCATCCCTTTTTGAGTTAATATAAATTATAGTCTATGAGTCCAATAGAGACTTACCCTTATAACTGCCTCACAATTCATCTGTACTCCTCTCCGTCATTCATGGGCACACACGCCATGGGCTGTAGGAAGCAATTTTAAACAGGCGGATTTTGTGACACATTTATATACTTTTTTGGGGTGGGGGCGAGGTATGACAATAGTTATGACATCTGTATAATCAAAAACCAATTATAATTACGTATAAATATATACGTCCCTGAAATAATAATTCATCCTAGTTGTTATGACGCACCATTTTTAATTATGATAGTCAAACTGGTAAGTTTTGATGATTTTTCTTTGTCTAACGGATGTTTCAATGATAAAATATGAATATCTCTTAATTATTTATCTTTTCATAGACTAAGCATGGATAATTTTGTACCTGTATTTTTCTATAAGCTTTTTATTTCAATAAAGATTTTTTAATAATTGCCGAATAAGTTCGCAAATCATTTATTGTAAATATGAAAGTGGTGAAAAACGTCAGACTTTTATCCATCAAATTGATTGGGTTAGACTTACTCGTCCATCTGAAATAATAACTTAAATTTCCACTTTTGCATTTAAAATATTTTTGTATATTTTAAAGAATAAGTCAACTTTAAAAGACACCACTGCCTAAGAACATGCAAAAAAAAAAATATATATTCCTAAAAATTTGTATAAAAATGATAGCAAATGCCCCTCATACTTTTGACATTCTGGAAACAAAGCCTCTTATTGGAAGAAAAATGTTAGATTGTATGTCTAAAAATTTTATTTAATTCATAAAAATTATATCCAAGGAATCAAAAACATTAATGGGGATTGAATATAAAATAAATAATTTATGCTCAAAGGGAAGAGTATCTTTAATGCTCTTAATAGTTTTGTCAAGGAATATTGGAACCACAATAAAAAACTAGTATTCATTTAGTTAAAATATATAATTAATTTATTTTTGTGGAGATCCTATGTCTTCACAATGTTAACATTTCAATAAGATGATAAACAATTTAGTAGTCCATACTCACTAAGTTTTGAAATTGCAATGACATTCATATTTTCCAATGACACAAATGACTCATAAGTAGTAAGGAACTCGAAAGTGAGGCTTGAAGTGTCTAGGATGAAAAGTAATTAATAGTCTGTACAGAGCGTACAGTAGGAATTCAGTCACAGAAATGGAATTACTATCAGACCAGTGTGATAGAGATGATAAATTTCTTTTTCAAGGACACGAAATAACTCGAATCAAAAAAATATTCCTTATAATAGAAGACGAAGTGTAATTGACTGTTGGAGGAATCACTCTAAGTTTTAATTAAGCAACCGTGGATGAAGGATGAACTCCGACTGATGTTTTTGAGCACTCAGCGATTTTTCACAAAGTTGGAAGCCATTATCACAGATCTTAATGCTAAACGTCATCCTTAATATGAATGTGCCTTCCATAATTGGAGGTGAAATACACTGAGTAAGACATGTGAACCTCTTCATAAAAAGATGATATCCCTGAATATGAAGCTCAAGACTGGAGGCGACTGGCTAGGATATCCATATGAAAACATATTAATTCAAAGGAACAATTGGTGGACGTAGGTCCATATACCAAGATATCCATCCAATTAATCAGTATATTGAAGGACCCAACCCTTAAGATATTAATTTATACTACACACACTGACTACATACAAATACAATACACACTTTAATCTCTTCTTTTTGATTTCTCTCTTTTATTTAGATCTAATTTTGTAATTACCATAACCAACATTCCCTTCCCTGTTGTTTTAGTATTCATAGTCTTGACTATTGGTCACCGACCTATATAATAACTGGATACTCAACATATATAATAAAAAGGAGAATCGCCTTTCGGCTGCCGGCAACCATTTTATGTAAATATCTATATCCATGTATATTAATATATTTATCTAGAAAAAGATTCTATATAAACTTCATTTTGATCAGAGGTATTTTTATTACGTTTAAGCATAATTTTTCTTAATGACTTTAATAGAAGATATTTAAAGCTTTTGAATCACTGATTCTTAAAAAAGGATTTGCTTTGAATGGGGCTTCCGAATAAGATCTGTTTTGAATTATTCCAAGATGTAGTTTGCTTCATGATGCAAACGATTTTTATAATTTTAAATTTTAGAACGTGGTTATTTAAAGGTGAGTATTCGAAAGTGTGCGGTTCAATATCCTTAAATATCTTTGAATTGTCATTTCATTTTTGTTATACGTAGTTGGTACTAGCGTTTTAAATGAATGTTGTCTTGGTTTTTAGAACGAAAGGAGGCACATCAAAGTAGTCATGATCACTAATTATCAAATATTTTTTTTTAAGGCCATACTTCTTGATCAATGACAAATCTTCATCATCAAGGAATCGGAAAACTTCTGATGGTTTCCTCTTGTTCTTTGCGGTAGTGAAAAGCGCCGCTGTATATCCAGCCTTGTGCAATTACCACCGCTGTCAAAGACATGATGCCTAAATTTATAGCCACATATATATGTATGAAAAAATGGGACATGTTGGATTATTATCGTTTCCTATATGATACCTTATGGCACAAAATAATAACTATATGATCCTGAAAACGAATTAAAAATTGGAACGATATTAAAGTAGAATTCACATACACTAGGTAATATGTATAAATATCTACCTGAGATAGTTTGTAAGTTAGAAGATACTTCATTCTTACAGATTTAACTAGAGAGTCAAATATGCCGCAAATTGAAGTAATTAATGCCATAAATCCAACAAAAGGAGTTTTTTACGCGTTTTTACCAAAGATTTTCCAAATTCATCCTTCAATTAAGAAATATATAAAAACATATCTTGAATGCTTGGTTTCCAATAGTCTTCTTTTCCAATTCTCAGAGAAGATTTGAATCCTTTTGCTAATGGATTTCTGTTGTCTGTAAAATCACTAAGTCTATCAAATCTTCTAAGAAACTTGAATGTTCCTTCAGAGTTGCTAAACTCCGGTAATTGAAGATCCTTATTACATAACTCGATCCCATCTACTAAAGATGAACTAATGAGTTGAGTAGCCAAGTTTACCTATTGAAATAAACAAATTAATTGATAACAATTTTTTCATTTAAAAAATGTTAACATTTTTCACATACCTTCATTTTCATATTATGGAAGTTAATTTGCTTTTTTCTTTGTTTATTTGGAGCTGGTAGTCCTTCTGACGTTTGAAGTTTTTCCAATTCTTGTAGGTACTTCCATTTAACTCTTCTACCGTATTTATCCACCATAACTTTCGTGGATGCAAATGTACTTTATAAAATGGCATGTGTCTAGTAGCATAAATACTTTTTGGTGACGATTCACTGTGGGGAAATAAATAGGTCTGAAATGTCTCTCCTGGTTCCAAATTTCCTTCCAATTCTGTTAACATTGCTTAGTGATTACAAGGGCCGTCCAAAGTTAAAATAGGCCACATTTATATAAATAGAATGGAATCTTCTAAGACATTCTTTTACAAGATTAGTTTTTTCGGATACAGTCAATCTATGAATGAAAAAAATGAGACGCTGGAACATTCCAATTCGAGCTTATAGAAACAACCATGAATACAAAACCTCAGTTTCACAAATTTATTCCTCGTTAAGCCCCATGTTGACATATCCATTAAAGCCTTTCCCATTTCATTGATTTTTTGAATATTGACATTTCATCGAAGGTCAAATTAACAAGAATGTCTTCTTTAGATTCATGGGCTTTATTGGCCTTAGATTGTAGGATATCAAAGAAAGATTGAGTAAATCTCAGGTCACTATCTACATTAGAATACCAGTTTCTAATTCTACTGAGACTATGTAAGCAAAAGTTAACATTCGTCTTCCTTACATAATTATAGGCTTTAGTTAAGTAAAATGACAATGTCAAAGTGAATACTCGAAGTTTGGGTGAATAGCTGCTACGACATCCCTTTTCATTATTTCCGAGTTGTCTCCTCTTCAAAAGATTTTTAGGTACGTCCGACATTGTTTCAAGAATAGATGCCGCCTCTTCTTACATCCCTCTCTTGGACTTCAATTCACCGACTACGTCAACTAAGGTTGATAACTTCTAACCTAACTTATTTTTTTTTCCATCTGGACTTTTGTGATCTCGATGAAAGGTAGGCAATCATATCTCATTGCAATTGGAGATTCTTTTTGATGTTTTGAGCTGATGAAAGACAGTCGGGATGATCCAACTCTACATCATTTTGAGCTCCTCACAGGAACCGGATATCTAGTGCTGGCTCAGGAAACTTTTCACTACTTTGGGGGATGAGGAATGTCTCTCCATGGAGGACTTGCATTTTAAATTGGTTCTAATGACCTTTTCTTGAAGATTAGAAGGAAATGCTTTAAATATCCTTGGCACAGTGTTGTCTCTTAAACTTATAACAACCAAAGTTCTATTAAAACACTCAGGATCAATTTGTGTGGAACAAATCCTTGAATGCTCCTTTGGAGTAAAGTTTTTCAACTTGAGGTTCCTTACCCATTACCGGCACCTCTCTGAATCCTTCGGAAATCCATGAGATGAAAATTCACTCTTAGCAACACATTTGTTCTTGCACCCACACGGAACTCAAGACCTGATTTGCAATTTCACTTTAAAGCTTAGCTTTGAATAACTTAGGAATACATAAAATGCCTGCCAACAGCTGAAGGACAGGTCTCCTTTTTATTATATAGGTTGTGCATCCAGTTATTATATAGGTCGGTACTATTGGTAAACAAATCGACAGCTGATAAAAAAAATATATATAGGCCTATTTAATATTTTAGTGACTCCCTTAGTCGTCCTCCCAACATTGATGGATGTGAAAACAAAAAATTTAAAGTAAGTAAAGCCCGTAATGAGATATCAGAAGAAAAATCTACCCAATAGAAATTTGTCTCTAACATCACGAGGGGATTTTTTTCACTTTTCCGAAATAACGAGATTCAATTAACTACCTATATACAATCCATACTTCGATAAAAATAAAGATCTTTTATTAGTTTATTGCTTAACCAAAAATAGAAGTGAGAAAACATATTTTTCTATATATAAATTTTAGTGCCAAGAAAGCTCTAATACAATGATACTTAAGACATTACAAGCTCTTTCCTTTGTACCCCCAGACTAAGTCTATTACACACAAAGGTGAAAATCTAGTGTTGATTGGGCATGTTAAAAAAAAAAAGAAACAGAAAATCAAGATGGTAACCTTGACAATTTGAAGAATATTTGGAGGAGAGAAAGAATAATGATCATGACGTTTCATTAGATCGGTTACAATCAGCTCTGACAAGAGAGGAAGGAGAAAAGGATATAAACAAGAACATTTGCTGGAATTACTCCGATTTCAATCCCCAATACTACTCTGAGACCAAAACGGACTTACAATTATAACTCCGTAACAAATCCTCAGGGTTATTCTCCGTCTTTTATGAACACACACGAACGTTCAAACAGGTTTTGAATATAATGGAATCTATTTAGGAAATGGTGTTCACTACTCAGGAATTAAATAATAATGACAACTGCTAAGGAAAAGAAAATTCCTCCTTGATACTACCAATTTCAAATTAACGGGCGAGCTAAAAAAACACACAGGATTTACATGTATATAAATTCAATAGGGTTATAAATGAAATGAATGAAGGAATAATTTGAAAATAATAAAATATTTTGCAACAACTTGGTTAGGTACTTTTCATTGGTGGAAAAGAAGAAAACATCTAATTGAGATATACATATATTTGACGTTTGTTATAGATTGCCGAAAGATTGACCTCGGACCAACAATTATGTCAAAGGATGGTACGATTCATTTCATCAAAGATTCCAAATATGTCATCCTACTGTTGACAGTCTTTTTCGAAAAATCCGGATAGATTAAGGTTCTACTGAAATAATCATTCGTCAAATACAAAATGGAGTCGTAGTAGAAATCAAAAAATTATTGAGATCTGAATCAAAGACTTCAACGAATTTTCATCAATTATAAAAATCATAGATGCATTAAAATATAAAATCTATTGCACAAAATTTTAAATCTAATTTAATACATTTCTAGAAAATGTTAAAACTAATATTTCTGAAAAGTTTTAATAAATATATTTTTGTGGAACATAAAAAAACAAATTTTTAATGGTAATGAATACTTCTAATTTTTAAAAAAGAATAACTACGTGTTTAAAGAATAATCAAGCTACCATAATTTGCGTTTATCTTCAATTTCAAAGTTTATTCAGAAATTCATTCCTCCTAGAAAACGTCTTTTCGACACTTCGTCTTTTGTGATTGTGTCCGAACACCGATAACAATTAATGTCATTACTTTTGTACCAAATGCAATTACTTTTGTGAATAATTTAAAGAGCTATGCATTTTGGAATAATTTTTGTGTATATGTTTGAAGTTAATATATTTTGATTTTTTTCTTATAATTTGGAATTACTTTATGAATGTTATATATATGATAACTTAAATGATTAATTCAAATCATGACTGTTATTATCCTTGCATCATATCAATGACAGTTCCATGATCTTTCCCAGATGTAGTTAATGGAAAAGAGAGCATAAAATATTGCATAAGTGTTAGCTAGTCTAAAAATTTAAAACTGGATTATAGTCATTCTTCATATGCATCTCTCAACCATTCATTCCATTAGGAAAGCAAACAGATGGAACGATAAAGCTCAATATATATCGCGCTCGGGAGAATTTACTCTCTTTATTTATATGTGCGTATGCTTGTGATTCCCCACCGTTCCTAGAGAAGGAAATATACATTTCCAGCGATAGTAACCGGAATTGCTTGGAGTTATTAGGAGCTGACAATAGACAGGGAGAAAAAACTTTGATTTATTAATAAAGAACTGTACTCCCCTTTTCTTTTCTTTCTCAATGTGACTTACTGGCCTTTAGCTACACATGCTTTTTGCTAAACATAATCTAAAGTCACATTCATATTATTTCTTATATGAGTACTTCTTTTCTTTTTTATATGATGCGCTGAGCTATAGCTAAATAAACTAATTTTTAAATTTGAGTACCACACAGACAAATAAATAAAGATACAGACTGTGCTTTATTAATATAGAAGATGTGTATTGACTTTTAAAAAATATTTCCTAGGTTAGATGAAGTAATTACTATTTATAATGTATACTTAAAATGAATCGGTGTAACTCAATCGGACAAATTAAAGTGAAAAAAAAGAAAGAAAGAAAAAAAGAGCACTAAACTATTTACACAATTGGTAGTTGGCTAATTAACTGCTTAAAAAAAAAAAAAAAACAACACACCACGTTTACGAGGGCCTTAATAAGTCGGAATGGGACTACTGGAAAGCGCAAGGTGAAAGATAGAGATTTTTGGGCATACTGAATTTAAACCTTTGTTAATATCAGCTGCCTGTTATATGATTTTGGAGAGGGAAAATAAATGACTGCTATAAAGAGGAGAAAACTTTTTACAAATAAAATATCATTAGTGCACCGAGAATATTATGATTATATTTAAATGCATGTATGTATATATTATCTTGCATTTTAAAGCAATTTAGAGGAAAAGATAGTTATAATTGATAATTATTCTTTCAGAGGGAGAAGTTAACACCACTTCAAACTATTGAATAATGAACAAAATTCTATTTATTTTTCTCAGCGCTGAAACTTAATTCATTCTTTACAAATATCCCTTCTTTATTATAAAGGGAAAGTAATCGACAGATAAACATATGACAGAAAATGAGGAATACATTTTCAGATAAACAAATCTCAAGTCAGGGAGACCCTTAACAGTTGCAACATCCCCTTTTTCTCCAACATCAAAAAGGTTATAGCAACAAAATTTACATTAGAAATAGACAGAGGAGAGCACATTGCAGGGGTGTACGCATGGGGTGTGCTAGAGAGGCTCCAAATATCAAAACCAATTTGTTTTTTGATTTTTTTTTCAAAATAATTACATTTTTTGTGAATAGCTGTGCATTTTTGAATTTTTTTTTCAAAGAAATTGACCTTTTTGTAAATAGCAATTTTTGTAATATTTTCCAAAAAATCGAAATTATGAAATTTATTTCCAAAAAAAATTAATATTTGAATTTTTTTCCAAAACAATTAAAAATGATACTAACTTTTTCCTCAAAATGTTTAAATTTTTGTAAATGGCTATGGATTTTTGAAATTTTTTTGAAAAAAGGTACAAATTCAATTAAAAAAAAAAAAAAAAAAAAAATTGAAATCCTTTTTTACAAAATTTTATTTTTTGTAAAAAGCTGGGAATTTTTTCCCCAACATATTCAATATTTTGTGAATAGCGTTAGATTTTTGAAATTTTTTTCTAAAAAAATTAATATTTGAAATTTTTTTCTAAAAAAATATTTTTCATGAACAGCTATGAAATTTAAAATTTTTTTCCTATAAACTTAATTTATTGTGAATAGGTATGGTTTTTTGGAAAAAAATCCAAAAACCAAGCCCATTCCCTTCAAAATATAATCTTACTGGGGGGGTACACTTGCGACTCGACTTGGAATTGAGAGCCCATATTACTTACTGCTTAACTTGATCTAACAATCAAAGTCTATTTAAAAAGTAATAGATCTTTGTTTCGGGAAATTTGGCAGAAAACAAATTTCAAAAGTTCTTTCAAGTTGGTGTCCCCTTCAGAATATTTTCTGACATCCCTAGGTACTAGATGGCTTTAATGTGAATGGGCCTGGGAAAAATTCGGAGGGGTAGAGGATAGACCTTGTGCTCTTGTGATGACAAAAAATCTACCCTTAATTGTTTATGTTAGTGGGATTACCCGTGTTAGACATAGGCGTAATTTGCATATGTATCTCAAATAGGATTCAAATTCAGGGATTAAATTCATTGGTTGTAGAATTAGAGACTTTTCTATGGACATCTTTTTTTTAATCTTACAATCCATCATGAGAGAAAGAGAGAGAGAGAGAGAGAAAGACAAACTTGTTATTTAAAGACACTTCAGAGAATGAACTCACTCAAAATACTGACCATATTATCAATTCAAGATACATACAAGATATTATAAACTAATAAAGAACTTTACTTTCTGAAATTCGTGTATTGTTTCATATTAGATAAAATCTTAGAACATGCAAGTCCTTTTTAATTTATATGTCTATAAGACACACATATGTACATTTACTAGTTTTTTATACTGCTTCATGTATGTATAAACTTTGGTGAATCGCTAATTGTATTATTGTAATTGGCGAGGATCAGTAATTTCCATAGCACTATAAAACACACTGGGAGCAATTTGGTTGAGAAGGAGCCTCATGTTTCGTTTTACTATTGGAGAAAAAAGGGATGTGAGAATTAGAAAAGTCTTTTCCATACTTAACAAGAGGAATTTCAGAGCTGGAATTGCTCCAACAGAACTCCATAATTGCCACAATCACAGCAACAGCAAGTCCACAAAGAAGAACAACAAAGATTCCACCAATGTTGACTATCCCAAGAGCGTTGGCTTTTACTGAGTCAACTACTCTTGGCTTCGTGGAGCAATGAGTTGAGGAACTCGTGCTCTGACTCTTGTTTCTCCACCATTTATTGTAGTACATTTGAATCACTCCTTTCTCTTGGAGAAAGAGAATGGCCTGTGATATTTTGTCTCTCCATTTTGATCCTTTGGGTGTGGCTATCCCGTAGCCTTTACTATCGATGAGATCACCGATTTGTGTTAGATTACAGTTTCTCTGAACCAAATAGTCTAGCATGGTGGACTCCCCAAGAAATGCATAGTTGCCACTCAGGACTTTCTCTACTCCGCTCTCATACGAAGTGACAAAGGACTCATTTTCTCCTTTGCTTTCCATATATCTCCACATTTTCTGGTAGTTTCCAACCTTAGAGTCACTAAAATTTAATGAGGGATTTATAATATGCTTATACATATATCTAATCAAAACAACTTTACCGAAAAAACGTCATAGTGGAACCACCAGCGAGGGTTCCATATCCAATGTTACTTTGTTTAGCTAAATCCTCTGCGGATTCGATGGGAGTAGCCATACGTTCCACTGTGAGGAAGGCAGCTAAATTTGCGGTATATGACGAAATCATGATGAGAGTAAAGAACCACCAAATTCCACCCACTATTCGTGTTGAAGCTGCCTTGGGATTCACATCAGAGCTAGAAAAATAAAGCTTGACTATGTATTGTCCTCTCAAAAGAGAAAATTAAGAGTACCCCTGCTGCATAAGAGTTCCGATCGCAAACCAAAAGCTATTGGGGAGAGTGAAGTCATTTTGAAAGACAAGACGATTACGATCTTGACAAGGATTAGGATATGCCCATTCATAAGGAGAAAATCTCGCAATGATCCAAATCGTTATGGACACAAGTACGTAAGCAAAGAGTATATATAGCCAAATTTCCAAGGCCAAAGGATTCATAAAAGAGAACAACTGATTCACATGCTTTTTATTAAAGATCAGAAAATCAGAAGTTAAAAACCACTTACCTCTGTGGGTTGAGGCTTCGGTGCTTTAAATAAAATGGATATCCCCAAATTCATAAAAGGTTTCGTGAAATCAATGACTGTTTCCCTTGCATAATTGATTGTCATGGACGCAACAGCCAAATCTGCTCTTTTATCAATAAGCTGTTTAACAATTCCGTTCCATTCTCCTGTTTCATGATTGTAGAATCCATATAAGTTGTCTGGGACGGTATAGAGTCTGTATTTAAACCCCAATACTTCAGCAATGGCCTAATTAAAAGGAAATAAATAATTGTACATAATACTTGTCAAAAAATGTCTATTCATGGATTAAGATAATGTGTCTATCGTTTTTTCTTTTTCCTCGAATAACACGAAATGACTGGTATAATCCAACATACTTTGGTTGAGCGGAATACATGTTTCTAATAATAATCCTACTTTTCTCGTCTCTTATCGATCTAAAAAAATGCTAATTGTAGAAATCTAGTCATTTAATTGTATGATCAATTTAATTCAAGCATCACTGTTTTTCTTTGATATGAAATTATATACAATAAAAGATCCTTTATCTTTTTTTTATATTTGAAAGTCATTTGAGTTGTGTTAAGTTAATTTGTCCATTTTATCTAATAAATATATTAACTCCTTGCTCAAACATTGCGTCAATTTTGATTTATGGCAAAATCTGTGATTAAAATAAAAACACTATCCTTAGCATTCTTTTTTTATTACCTCGAAGTTTTTGCCCTGTTTGTTTGTCATCACCAGGATTAAGGCCAAAGTAACTGATTGATTTTGATCTAACTTAATACGAAGATTAAAAATGGACACTGTTAGTTTTGAGGCGTCAAGATAAAGTTAATACAAAATGTGAATTAAAAATGTAGAAGCGACATTAACTTTGGGACATATTGATATAAAGAAATCTAGTTGGTGGTGTCATTATGTAGTCTAATATAGATGGTTCATATTGCCAAAAAAAATCAAGGACAAGACTAAGGATTAAAGTTACACAAAAGATCAAAAATGTATAATCGAACATCACGTTTGAACAAATTGAGATAAAGAGCTGAAATCAGATCTTTTTGGTACGCAATGCATATATGTATAACACATATTAAAGTATTAATGCAATATATATGAAATTTATTAAATTGATCATTGCACATTTTTGACTTCAATATAGAGAAAAAATGATATTTCATTTAGGAAAAATTATTATAGGAGGAGGTTTACGTTCTACCCAAAGTGTATATCCTAGTTGTTATTTGCCTATTCCGATTCTTTAATATTCTAAGTAATATCATTTCTTTTTTTATCACAATTGATAAAATAAATCAACTTACTTTAACTAATGCAAATAATATTCAAAGTGATGTGTCGCAAGCTGAATATTGCTACTTGAGGATTTTCGAATTTCTAAAAAAAACCTCGAGGAATTATGAGTTTTAATCGTTACTAGCTTGAATACTCTTTAATCACACTAACACTTACGCTCGCTAAAAAACAAACTCGCCAGACAAAAAACAAAAACAAACATATTAATTAAAAATAATTGTTTTAAAAAAAATATGTTATTTTTTTTAAAACACAATTATTTAAACTTGTAATTTAAAAAGTATTTTAGTAATTTATTTTCCAAGATTAACTTAAAAATTAGTTTAAATTATTTGAATCAATCACATCAATATTTCACTATAGTCTGGTTATTACTTATAGCTAATATGCTTTTAGTGGTACTAATGCTTATTAATATGAATGCATATGATAATATCTAGAAAATAAAAAAATTTAGACGGGTAATATTTTTCTTTTACATATTCATCCTTAAAGAAGGAAAGTTGTTTTTAATAAATAATATATTTATCGAATACGAATCTTGTTAAAATTTTAACCTACAGTAAATTCACTTCAAATTATAACTACTATTTAAACAAAGAAGATAATGATAGTTACAAAACTAGTACTCTAGTACTGAAATGCTGCACGTGCTAGAGGCATGGGGATTATGTTTAATCTTCAATCTCAAGGAACACGTCTAATGAGTTGAATAGTTTGAAAATGAAATTTTAACATTCCAATTTATGTTTAAAAGCGGCCCCCTTTTCTAGATCTCTTTACAAAACGTATTCCACTAAATTAACAACATCTACACCGACCGCATGTGCTTAGAACACATTTGTTCATGTTTAGTTTGTGTTCAATTTGTTTCTTATCAGTTTTCGAGCATTTAGTATTATAAATTATTTTACTACAATATTTATCTTCTGTTTAAATATAAAAGAGAGATTATGTGTGTGTAGATGTCCTTTATATGTTCCCACTCCGTTGTACCCAGGAGGATGAAATTTTGCATGGGTGCTTCTTTTGAGCTGGGACAGGCTAAGGCAGGGGTTTCGATTTTTGGGGAGGTAATATAAGGGGGGCTTAGGCTATACCATAAACCCTAAAAACGTTTTTTGCAGCTCAAGGATATTATATTGGGGGTTGAGTTAAATATTAATCAGTGATTGCGTTTCGAATACAACTGTAGAAATTACTACGTTTTCTAAATTAATTCAAAATCAAAAAAGTTATGGGCTAAAAAAATCGATGAAAACTGCAACTTTGTTTATTTTAGGTGTGAAAAAAGGAACTTCCAATGGAATATGGGATTAGTAAATGGAATAAAGTTTCTAGAAATTTTTCTGGAGATTCGTTTGCATATAAATTTCCCAAATAAAAAATTGAGGTTTAACGGAAATATCTGTCATTTTCTGAATAATTTTTCAATTTTTTAAATTTTTTCCCACTTTTTTTCAATTTTCCATCAAACTTCAACTTTCAGTTTTTTAGAAAAAATGACAAAAGATATTCTTTTTTTCAAAAAAATTCCAACGCAACATCTTAAATAGAATATTTTTAATTTTTGGAACATTTCATTATATAATTTTTGTAATATTTGCAAAAATGAAACAGTTATCGAGTGTTATTTTTTCGACAACATTATTCTTCATAACTTTTGTTTTTTACAAGTATGAAAAAAATATTGGTAGGTTTGTGTTTCTTTTACAATTCTAATAAATTCTATTAATTATTTCTTAAAAATATTTGTGCAAAAAAGTTTTTGTAAATTTAGAATATTTTTAATTAAATAAAAAATGTTCCTCATCTAGACAATTTTTTGTACATATGTTGCAAAAATGTTATTTCAAGTTTATAGCGCATTATTTTTGAATATTCATAATAATACTACATATTTTTTTTTTTTTTTTGGGGGTGCGACGAAAAACTTTGTAGAATACCTTACGTAACTAAATAGTTAAATACCAAATCCAAAGCTATTCACTGAAAATTAAATTTTTTGGAAATATTTTTTTTCAAATTAAGTTTTTTTGTAAAAAGCAAAAATTCCTTTATTTAGGGAGACTATAGCCCCTCCAGCCCACTTCATGTTCACTTTTTAACTATTTTTAATACTGTTTAGTAGGTGTTAATTAATAAGTGACCTCTAAAATGATTTTCCTTTGGGGGAGTAGTGATTTTCCAACTGATATCCTCACTCACAATCTCATTTAAAAAAAAAATCCTTTTATAAAAAAAGATTTATTTTATCTTTTCAATGGGGCTCCAAAATTTGTTTTAAATTATACGAAATATTACGACTCGGATATTCCATGGGGATGACCCTCAACTCCTGTAGTATTGACACTGGAACCACTATATCACAAGATTGTACTTAATTTATACTTAAGTGTGCTCTAATGTTAGTTTTATTTTTTGCAATATTTCAAATGCCATTACTAAATCTCGTTAAAAAAAAAAAAAAATATAGTAATACTTTTTCTACCCCTAAAAATAGATAATATATAAGAATGCTTTCTTTAAAAAAAAAATAACTTTTATATCTTTACTCCGCATCAGATAATGATTTTCATCATTATTATCAAAAATTATTGTATAACATTATATGCCTTTTAATAAAAAGGTTCACTTTTCATCATTTTTATATACTAGAAAGGCAATTTTTCGAAGTCAGAAAGAAGTACGGATTTAACAAATCCTTTTTAGAATCTAAAAGTTTGTTCCATTTAATATGAAGATTATATCTTTATAATACGATAGGTTTTAACCAATCAATTCATATATGTCATAACAGGAAATATTTCAGATTATATTTACATATATAAAGTGCATAATTGTGTTTTTGAAGTGTCTTAATACATGGGCAAAACGTAGTTGTAATTTTAAACTTGATAAGGGAAAGTCATCTATTTTGTGGTAGGTAATTTTGCCTTAAACTAATTTGCCTCAAGACATTTAGCTTAAACCACTTCGCTTTAGGTCATTTTGCCTGAAAGATATTTCGCCTTAGTATATAAATAAATGAGATTTACACGTGGTTTTGTTATTTTTGGTTAAAATAGATGTTCTTTTGGAATTTTTAATCCAAATATATAAAAACGGAACATAAAAATCTTCTTATACTAAGAGGCACGTTTCCCACATTTGTTTTAATATTTTTGCTTTTCTTCTTATTTATTTGAAGAATAAAAGTTAAATGACTTGAAATATTTATGGGGCATAAGTGTTGTTTACTTGTATTAATTTTTTTAGAAAAAGATCGAGTCTTTCGGCAAGATAATACAACTTCCTGAATGGTGATATTATTCAATACATTCAAATTCGGATATATTAATAAAAATTGTAATAATAATACGCTTATAGTAAATAATCTTTTAGACGCAGGGCTTCCTCATGATTATATATATATATATATTTTTTTTTTTTGAGGGGGTTTGGTTTTTGGAATTTTTTTGAAAATATGAAAATTTCTAAAATTATAGTAATAAATCTTAAAGATTTAAAAAAAAAAGATCAAATATAAATTTCTTTTGAAAAGAATTTCACAAATACTCACAAAAATATTCACAAAATATTAAATTTTTGTGAAAAAAAATTAAATTTCCAATATTAATTTCCAGCCCTGAATAAGTACTATTGTTTTAACATGATAAACTATTTCGCAAAAAATAAGTATTAATTAAAAAATCTTCACTGTATAGGAGTTCATGAGAATGAAGATTCACATTTTTTATAGATATAAATCTTGGTCCAATTTATTTCCTATACGTTTAGTTTTAAATTCATTTGATATTGCTTTTCAATCAATATGGATACATATCCTGAAAAACACTTTTGCTGAAAGATAGGATAACATTTTCGATGTTTTGTCAAAAAAGGATCTAAGGATGGTTGCCTCGAAGTGAGGGGTTTCAAAATTACTTATTTGATTAAGGATCTATTTTTTTTATAAACTTCGAATGTAAGAGAAATCCGTAGATAGTCTACTTTTCATCTGAAAAATAGTAGTTACCTTCTTTATCCAGATTTGACTGTATAATTGTTACTAAATAAATTTAAAAGGAATTCCTTTATAGGAGTATCTGCATGGGGTTGGGTTTGGCTGGGGAGGTCCTCCCCTTAAATTAACGAATTTTGGATTTTTACTAGAAAATTTAATATTTGATTCTTTTTTTTTCAAATTTAATTTAATTTTTTGAGAGTAGGTGTGGGTTTTTGAAATTTTTTGTGCAAAAAATTTGATATTTAAATTTTTTGTGCAAAAAATTTGATATTTAATTTTTTTGCACAAGAAAATTATTTTTTCAGGAAGATTTGTTAAATGTTGATTTTTTTTTCATAAAATTTAATTTTTTGAAGTTTTTTTCCACAAAAGTTTAATTGTTTGAGAATATCTATAGATTTTGAATATTTTTCTCAAAATATTAATATTTGAATTTTTCTTCAAAAAATTTAAAGTTTTTTTCCAAAAAAAAAAAAAAATTAAAAACTAAGTCCTGTAAAGTATAATTCTTGAAAGTGTTTGCTCAAACCTCTATTATCCATGATCTTCTTTAAGACATTTTCTACTTACATATACACTATCTGTAATGCACAATATTTTAATTAAAGACTATGAATAACTGATAAACACTCAGTCTAGATTTTTTGTGTGTGTTCTTATTCTTTTAAATAACATTTGTTATACAGTGAACATGGAAATGGTTCCTTTGGGAGTTTCTTTAGTAGTAGTATTATTTCATATATATGTTTAGAATTTACATGATTATATATGTCGTATTTTGGACAAGGCATGAAGGCTTGAATACAAATGAATGTGATTAGACAGTTCCCTTTCTTTTTTTTTGAATGTTGACACACTGTACGTGCCTTTTTCTGTGATATCTTAAGCCTCCGTTAGTGAACATTCCTTTTATAAACTTTTATAACTATTACGTAATTTTAATTTTGTATCCCTTTTTTAAATATTTTATCCTTTTTGCACTCGAAATATAAATTGAATCTAGGGTAGGCCTGCACGGCATTGCCTGGGATATTAATAAATTAAAATTAATTAAAAACTCTTCTACTTAATATAGAACAAAAAATTAAGACTGTCAAATTTTAAGAATGATTCTCATTTTGGTTTTATGAGTGTGAGTACAACAATATCTAGGCATCGTATATCTTGTTTCACACGATGAGGAAGTGGTTGCTTTATTCTGGGTCATACGCCGAACTCACAGTCTCGCTGTCGCTGCCCTGAGCATCAAGGATTCCACCTAATATCCAAAAATGCACAGTGGTGCTCAAGTTGTACAGGTAAAGTACTGGGCCAAAATAAAGTATAAACTATACCTCCTCCACGTTTGTAAATACCAAAGAACCCTCATAGTATGCTATAATGCACCCTATCCCACGGATGGTACAGGTGAACTCCTGGGCTCCAGTAAAGTTAAATTTCTCCGCCGCCAATTCCCTGAACATCAATAAACTCATAATATCCCACAGTACTAAGCTCTAAGGTTTTACAGGTGAAGTACTGGGCCAAAATACAGTTTAATCCCTACCACCACCATATTTATACGCACCAAAACCTTTTTAATATTCGGACGTTAAATATACTTAGAGGATTTTTCCATCAATCACTGTTAAAGTAAATTAAAAATGTATGAACGCAGGTGTAAAAATGTATTTTCAAGACAGCTCTCAACCGTGGTATTTCATATAAGAGGGGTTTAAACGTTTGAAAGTGAATTCAAAAATAATTATAAAACTTCTCAAGAAACTTCTAATTTTTTGAATTAAATATGATAAAAACACATTTTTTCATATTACCATTGATACTTTGTCCCATATATGAATTTAAGTCCCATATTTTTAGATTTAATTACTTTATACAAGATATAAGGCAATTATTTACATAGCATTAATGCAATGATTAACCCTGCCACGATTTGATTATTCCCCATAACAATCAATTTAATTAATTAGATAAGTTAACTATATATGTATTTTAAATTACTTATTTAAATATATGAAATATTTTTTCCATTATCGAATCTTGTTTTTGAGAATATTTGATTCGAATTTAGTGAGCATTTTAGCCCTTTAAATAGGTTTGAGCCAAATTAATTTCATTTTTAAAAGTTGGCTAAAACCATTAAAAAAACAAAAATACTTAATTAATTCAAATAAAAATTATCAAAAACTAGATTTGATACGAAAAGAATCATTATAGTAGCAAGAGAGTCCACAGAATTATATTTTGGAGGTCCTTGGTTTTTGGATATTTTTTTTTTTGAAAAAAATCCAAGAATTAAAATTTTTCGGGAAAAAATTTGGAATTTTTTTTTCAAATATTATAATTTTTCGAAAAAAAAATTCAAAAATCCATAATAATTCTCAAAAATTTCGAAAATTAAATTTTGTGGGCAAAAATTTAGAGCTATTCTGGAAAAAAAGCTCAAAAAAAAATTTCAGGGAAAAAATTTAAAATGTTAAATTTTTTGAGTCAAATTTCCAAAATCCATAACAATTCTCAAAAGTTTCAATCATCTACAGTTATTCACAAAAAATTAATTTTTTCTTTTAAAATAAGCTCAAAAATTTACAGCTGTTCATAAAAAAATTAGAAAAAACCCATTACTATTCACAGAAAATAATTTTTTTTAGAAAAAATATGAAAATTTAAATTTAATTAAAGCAAACTAACAAACAAAGAGGGGTACAATCATCCCTTCCCTTCAAATTCGTAATAAAATAAGAGGTAATAAAAGATATACCATGACAAAAATGTACATTTCAGTACCCCTAATATAATTATTGAATCATATTACCTTAATCAAATCAATTGCAAATCCATCGTAGGCGTTGATTCCGATAAGACCTTCTTGGAACATGACATAAGGTCGCTCCTCCTTTGTAACAATGATGAGAGTTTCCTTATCCTCCTCTGGATCTAGAATAGTGTAATCCTCGGGTTCCTCCGTTCCATTAAACAAAGAAAGACCAGAGTCGCTATTCCAAGATCCTAGTTGTCTCACTGAATAGGATTTGGAGGAATAGGCCATGAGTTCTAAATTAAGATACGAACGTTCACCACTCTATATGTAAACAGGAAAAAAGGGTGAAATATGAATTGTGGTTACAAGTTCTACGTATGTTGTACATATATTAGCAGAGGTGTCTGCAGGGGGTGGGCTGGAGGGGCTGTATCCCTCCCCAAATTAAGGAATTTTGCTTTTTACTTTATTTTTTTTTCGTCATTCGGGCCAAATATGCATGAGAGTAAAAACTTGAATATTTGAATTTTTTCAAAAAAAACTTTTTTTTTTACGTGATACTTTTTTCAAAAATATCCCAAAAATCAACATCCTCTCAATATATAATCTTGCAGACGCCCCTCATTGGAGCGAGGCTAGTCCCCAATAAATTCTAAAAATTTAACGGATACCAATGTACCTTTTTGCATATAGTCTTTAAATAGATCGTATTATGACACATCTTTGTAGAGTGTGGTGGGAATACAACTGTAATGTTTCTATAACACCCACCTTCACCTTTGGGTCAATGAATATGGGGGAGGGGGTATGATACTGTTGTTGCTTCCAATGGTCCCTAGGATCATAATGCTGCCCATAAACTTGGTTGGCGTTGGGGACATTAGCCGTTTGTCGTTCTGGATAGTGTGGGATCTGTCGACAGTTAATTGTTTCTCATTCAAAAAACAGATGATTAGGTTACTATGGGACTTCATGTAGTTCAGCAAGTTACTTTCGTGGAAAGCTCGGGTGGGCTTCATTTTGTCTTCTTTTGTAGAGGTGGTATTCCATCATTCTCAGGTCAGTATTAATTTCCTGGAGACTTTTGCACGGCTTATTTGGCACTTTTTGACATGAGCACTAATCGGAGTCCCAAAAGATGCCTTTATAGACCAAGGAATCTGGGAGTGCATTTTTTTATCACTCCGGGACTTGTGGGCTTTTTTCTTACATGCCACCTCCTTCTTCCAGTTTGCTGTAGACGTCGTAGACTGTGTTTTTTGTATCTCTGAGCATGCTATTGACGTACGTTGGGCTGTGTCCCGTATAAGCAAATTCAATGATGACATTCCTCCGGTTCTCTTACATTGTAAATACTTGTTTTGAATTAAATGTTTCCATAACTAACTTAAAGCCAAGGCTTAACCTCTCACTTTAAAATTGAAATAACGGAGTGAAATGCTTTTCTTACTGTTGATAGTCTGGATTTAACTGAATAACACTTATTATTTATGTGCGGTCATGTTAATATTTGAATATAATATAAGCCCTGGTATTAATTTTGTTTGTTTTTATTAGTGAGAGCTCCTTTAGACTAAAGTACTCATCTTTCATCTCAAGTCCCAACAAATTATTTTTTTTCTCTCCAACTCTTATTCTTCTTCTTTTATTCTTGAGGAAAGAACACGTCATATGAATTGATATAAGCATTATTGTACTGAGTAGCTACATGTAGATGTGCTCATTAAAAACGGACAGTAACAGTGAGGATTTAAAATTTGTCTTTTATCCAGCGCCTAATTACTTGGGGTAATGCTGGGCACTATCACTAATAGGTAAATAAAATATAGCCAAGATAATTTTAGTTTGTTTTGGAGAATTGTCCATTTGAACTACATAGAAATGAAAATTGATTACTTTTTTAAGATATGGTGAAATAGGTTTATGTTTCTAATAGATACATTTGTGTAACTATATTCTTATTCAGATCAAAAATACTAAAAAAAATCTACTGAACATGATTTTTTTTTCATATTTACTTACAACAGGCGTATCCAATATTTACACGTCGACGAACAGACAAAGTTTCCTCAGTGTTATTCTCCTTTTTTCATGAGCACACTCCCAAATAGTTACTCAATACCTAAGTTTTCTCTTCTTAAGAATGAAAATAACAGCTAGATAATATAAAAAATATTATTCAGTTTCCCACGAACAAAAATTGACACACTAAATCATGCTTTATATTTACAACTCTAAACATATTTACTCTCCTTTTTCTTTCTTTTTTGATATTACAGGATAAGGCAGGAAATACTTTCGTCTCTAGAGTTACCACCCTGGTTGAGCTGGAGCACCACACACTCGTTTCTAAAACTAATCTAAAGACACCTTCATTATTTTTTATTATATATGATGTACTTCTCGTTTATTTTCTTTTTTTATAAAGACACTCCAAAATGAATTTACGGAAAACTTACATTCAGATAAACCTTGCTTTATTGATATAGATGAAATTCAGAGCTAAAAAGTTAATTCTATTTAATCAATATAAATTTGACCCAAAAGGTCATATGTCAAATACAAGGACATAGCCCAAATCGAGCTAATTTCAAATCAAGTCCAAATTTAAAAATGATTTCATACATTTTTACTGTTCAGAAATACTTTGTTTGTTGAAATTGAAAAACAGGTTCAGAAGATATTCATATTTGAAATTTGGTGTAATTTGCATAAAACTGCAAAAATAATGAGCTATAAAAGAAACATTCTAATATATGTGACAATTTTTTAAATAATTAAATTTTTTTTTATGGTTATTCATACAATTATTTTAGATTATTCTGATTTCCTTATATTTTGACTTTCTTTCTTTAAATACTGTAAGATATAAAGAAAATAGAGTTTTATTTCAAATGTTGAATTCTAAAAATAGTGCAAAAAAGAATAACTAAAATATAGTGACGAAAATCCAAATAAATCCAGTAAAAAAGAGTTTATTTTGGTATTAAATATTGTTATCAAATTATCATTATTTTATTCCAGCAAGCCCTTATTCTTCTGAATAATAGTAAAAAAATGAAAACATTTTTGGTGTTGTAATAGGAATAAAAACCTACAAAGATTATTTTTGTACTTGTGAAAACAAAAATTTATGGAGAATAATGGCGTCAAAAAAATAAACCTCGATAACTGGTACATTTTTGTAAATATTGCAAAAATTATATCATAAAATGTTCTATAAATGAAATATACTTCATTCTCAATGTGCTTTAAGTATAGTATATGCACATCTTGTAAATGATCCCCCAAAAAAAAAAAACACCACCCCTTCAAAAGAGGCACCCATGCAAAGTTACAGCCTTCTAGGCCCGAAGGCTTGGGCATCCATAAAGGACACAGTATTATACAGATATGCAGATTATCTAAATATTTCTAAAGTTAAATAAATATTTTTTGTGTTGAGGTACTACTATAGATAACCCTTACGCTCAATGGGGCTATTGAAAAACAGTCTGCTTGTTTGATTATTGTATGTACCTATATGTACATACTATATTTTATACACATAGTGGCACATCATATATTATTTGTATATTCTATATATGGGTTCATGAATAGACGATAATTTAAAAAAAAGAAAAAAAAAGAAAGATATATGGTACACTTTAGGGTGAACCTTATTTTTAAATTCTATAAATTTTATGACATTAGGGCAGGGCTGCAGAGTCGCTACATAAAATTCCCTACTCAGACTCCACGAATCCGACTCGAACACACATTTGTATGTTTTATAGCCAATATAAGTACAATTGAGTTAATTGAGTCTATAGAATTTAAATATAGGTATAATTTATAGTTATTAGTTAATTGTAGTAAGTAATTGTGCTATTTATACGGATAATATTTGGAATATAAGATATTTAACTAGATGAACAAGAAATGAAATTGATCAAAATACATTCATAAGTTTATGAACATAATTTATGGACTCGTCACCGAATAACAACAATACAAACTACCTCTGACTGCAACGTTGTGCTTTTTCTCTGATGACATTGACTAGTCACAAGACTAAGTAATGCATTGGCACGGCTAGTGTCTATGCCCAACCAACATAATAGTTTAGACTTTAGAAATGTTAGGAAATTGCGATTGCATGGACTATCATAAAGTACGTTTGAAATTTGTGAACCTAAACTTATAAATTAATTAACTTAATACGTTTCATAAATTAAAATTGTACTTAATATCTAAAATTGATAAACATTTAGAAAATAACTTTACGCATACTCAGCATAAGGCTTAGATTAAAAATAAGTTTTGTTTAAATAAATTATAACAATTTTTGTAGTGGGAGTCAGCGTTGGTTCAAATTTTTCGACTCCTGACTCCGATTCTAACTCCACCATTAATTGCAGCCATTCCAACTCCGTTGTCCGGCTTTACAGGCTCAAAATGTTTTTACTCGGCCTCAAATTACCGCAAATATCATTTTGTCTTAAATTTAACTTTTACTAAATCTTACTAATTATTTTCTTCTATTTTTCATATATTTTTGGTTTATTTTATAAAATTTGGCTATGTAGATACTTTTCATAAAGTAAAAGTTAGAAAAAAGGTTGCCAAGGTAATAGTTATCAAAGTTTGTATTTTTATATAAGTAAAAACACATGTAACCCAATCGTTTGACTCTAATACTCTAATGAACAGGCGATTCATTTAACTAGATGTTCGGATATTTGTAAATCATAAAACGACCCGGATATAAGGACAATCTTTACATTTGGTGACATTTTTATTTGATGAATATAAAAGATATAAATTGTTTGTGGAATAAATTTTTGAAGAAATATTTATTTATATAATAATTTTTTTGTATCTATAGTACTTTGTTTCATATTTTCTATTAACATTTGGTAGAGTATTAAATGGATTAGAATAATAAAATTTCTACAACCCTAGGATTTCTTTCTTATTGTTTTGACTATGACAGATGTAGCTGATAATTATGTAAAAATACATTTTATAGAAATTTATTGTCAGCTACGAACAACTAAACATGAGTGCATAACTATAAACCCGTACAAAGTAAAAAAAAAGCATATGGTGACAATTTGGCTCCGGTCCGATGTTGTTACAATAAATAGATCTCCAACGGAGGGTCGATGGTGGGGCCAAGGCTGTCCCACTTTTTGAGAATTCAAAACATCATCAAAAATTAACAGTTTTTTGTACAACATAAATTTTTGAAAAACATTTCAAGAATAAATTTTCAAGTGATAATTTTTTTCTAAGATATTTACGAACAATAATTTTTTTTGGAAAAAAGTTACAAATATGTATTATATTTTTTGCTTTGCTGCTTAATCTGCACGAATTGTGAAAAAAAATCCTGTAACAAGCAAAAATTCTTTAATTTGGGTGGAGATACGGCCCCTCCAGCCCACCTCTTGAGGACGGCCCTGTACCATGGATACTCTGGACATGATTTAAACAGAGGACAGGTCTATTATTTTGTGAGTCCTTGGGAACAAATTATATTTTTACTTTTAATTTGCTAATAGGACAATTAACCGAAAACTTTTTTGCGGGAGGAAAATTTTACGAAGGTAAATTCTGCAGAAAGACAATTTGCTAAACGGGCAATTCGTCGAAGGACCATTTGGGACATTTGGCCGAAAAATGATATATTTTTTTTTTGGGAGGGGGAGAAAGTGTCGGATTTATGATTTTTTTTGTAAATAGCTGTGCATTTTTGAATTTTTTTCTATAAATTTAATATTTAAAGTCTAATTTTTGAAATTTTTTTTCTAAAATATAATATTTAAAAGCTAATTTTTGAAATTTTTTTCCAAAAAAAATAATTTTCTTTTAATAAGTATGGATTTTTGAAATTTTGATCCCAAAAATTAAATGATTCAAAATTTGTCCAAGCAAATGAACACGATTGATCATTGATAACCAATATATTCTCCAATCAGCAAAAAAAAAAAAAAAAAAAAAAAAAAAAAAAAAAAAAAAAAAGCAATAAACAGGTCTCACTGTATTTATATTTTGGAGTTTTAATAAATAAGCTCCACCCTATGCACATACATATAAATAAACTATAAGTCACTCGAGGCATCTTGCCCCTTTCAAGAAATATATGTACATACATCGATTTATAAATATGATGAAAAAAGAGTCTTTGATTTTATCTACAACTCATCTCTTTTTTTCTTGTCTTCATTTCCTTTTTAACTGGTTTGTTAAATAATGATGTTTAATAGATATAGATAAAAATGACTTTAAAAAATAGTGTTGATTTAAATATCATTTTGAAATGAGGAATATGATTCGCATTTTCCACATTTATTATTAGGATTATATCAGTCCTTAATATGAGGCTTATTAGGGATCCACTCCCCCATTCCGTACTATCAAGTCTATTCTACTCCCTCTAAATTGGTCAGGAAAATCAGAAAAATTAAAGGGCCCTCAAGAACAGACTATTTCCACTAATATTATAGTAAAGTACCTCCATTTACTAATGGAATCTTTCATGTACTATAATCGTATCCCATTTTTGTTAATTTAGAACAAGTACTTATTATTCTTTTGGTGAAGATTGATTGATGATGACGTGACTAGAAAATATCTACAAGATCCGCTCTCTAACAACTAACACGATTTTTTTTTAAGAAAATGGATTTTCTCATAAACTAGTAATCTAAATTTAATATTAATCAATAACAAATGAAAGCTGAATAAAAAACAATTTAATATTATTCAATATAATTATCTTTGGGGTCAATAACGGCCTCAATTCGACCTTGGAAACGGGAGCAGGTCTTGATGACAGTCATTTTTAGTAGATTCCATATTTCTCCCGGATTCTAGACATCAGCTCGCCTCTTGTGTTGCAGGAGGATACACAATATACACACTTACTGACAAGCCTTTCACAAGAGTTAAGATCCCTGGCAATTACCCTCATTGATTTGGATGGCTCCTCATCAATGATGTTTTGAAAATTTGCAATGAACTCCTGATCCTTCTGACAGTCCGACCTCTTTTTGTAATGAGCACGCTTTGCTGTTGATTAGTAATCACCTCCAGAGTCAACCAGGTTCCTTCCTGACTCCACCAAATAGAGGAACTATTCAGGTTTAAGAAGTTTACAACGTCAAAATTGTCTCGTCCGGTGCGGATCATAACAAGGATCCCAAATATTCTGTTATACAAGATAGGCATCATTACAAAAGTTTAGCGTAAAATTTTCTAGTCCTTCCAAAGTTATGAGGCTTAGACTAATTGTTATTTATTATAGTTTATAATCTTTTATTACACTTTTCAATGGAATTCTTAGAGATCTGATATAATCATGCAGGCTTTTTATACCCTCACCCGGGGAACAAAAAGGGAGTGATTGTTGAAAAAAAGGAGGAAAATAGTTTATGTCATTATTTATTTACTAGATTCCTTCAAGGGAAGGAAATAATGAAAAACAAATTTATCTTGAAGCGCCATAGTTGCATGGATGTAGAATTCCATAGTGCATATTTTTAAGAAAACATAATTATCTATATTATTTCAAAATATGAAACAAACTGGTAAAAACTTGGAACGACGTAGCTCACCAGATAATGTGCTCGGGCAAAATAATTTTCTTGACCTCAATATAAGTAGCTTAGTATATGGGCCGCTCTAAGAGTAGGAAATATACTTTATGTAAATGGACTTCAAAGAAGATTCCTTGGTCAGATGGTGTAATTGTAATACTATGAATATAACTTTTACTTATAGTTAATCAATGCAACTCATTTGACCAACTAAAGGAACAGAAAAACAAAAGGAAATGATCATTGGTCAATTTTAAATTGTTAAATTCAAAATTGCATTCAAAAGAATTGATTCTCGAAGAAAAAAAATCTTCGTTTTTAATTTGAAAAGTCAAGTCATGAAAGACAAAAGACACAGGGCAGTGAGTCACGGAAAACGAAATTTCCAGTCTCTCCCAAGAATAACATAATTTAAAATTTGAATAGATCATTTATATATCACTAGCAAACAGTTCCTGGCGTTGCTCGGGTGATGAATGGAGCTGGAAATCATATTGACAAGGAAGAAATATTATTTCTTCTTAATTTTGAGACCCCTTCGGTGCGGCCGAGCATTATAATATAGGGACTATATAATATATATAGGTAATATCATTAATTTAAAAGAATGGTTTTATAAACTTCAAATAACATGCCAATGTATATGCGTGAAAAAATTTGTCTGAATGAGGAGTCCATCTCCTATTTTTGTTGAAAAATTGGCATATCAAATTTCTCAAAGAAAATTGGAAAAACTGTTTAGCACTATTTTAGGGGGAAAAAAATAAATAATAGGATTGTAAATATGAACAAAAGCCTACCAATATAGATCGTACTTACAAAAATAAAAATGTTATAGAGAATAATGACATCAAATAAAAATAATATATTGAAATGAAAGAAATTGAAAATACTATTTGATTATACAATTGTTGAGTTTAATGTGTTTATATCCAAAATGCATTGTTTTGTGGCATTTCTACTTAAAAATTGAAAAAAACAAAAAAACCCGGATTTTTATTTGTCAAATTTATATGCAAGTTTTTACAAACTTTATTTTATTTACAAATCTAATATCCCATCGAAAATCCGATTTTTTCACCTTAAAAGAACGAAAATGTAATTTTCACCGAATTCCTTTTTCGCCAATGACTTTTTTTGATTTTTAATAAATTTAATCAGGCTCAAAAGAGTCACTCATCCAAAATTTCAGCCTCCTAGACTCAACGGTGTTGGCACCCATAAAGGAAAAACACAAACTGTATTATACCTATATATTTCTCATATATACAGATAGACTACTTTCAAGGTGAAAATATTGTGGGTAATCTTTTGGAATCAAAAGTTATTTAAATTTGAACTAAATGTGGCATACAAATTATGTTAAGGTTTAGAATGGGAAAATACGTCAAAATTTGGGGATTGTTATATCCTTAATAATTATATGCATATGTTTACAAAGCCTTCGAATACTACTTAATATTAAGACAAGTGTTCTACTCTGCATATAATACAGGAAATAAGTAATTATAATAAGATCTATGAAAATATATGAGTCGTTATTAATTTCTTCGCCATTAAAATGTTTTTCCTTTCATTCTGTCTTTACTACGGACAGATGAAATAAAATGAGACATTTTCTCATTTATTCTTAGTTATACATATTATGAAAGCAAGAAACACAAAAAAGAAACCGTTTCTTAGACATAACTCTTATTTAAATAAAATTATATGCTAAAGGAATAAAAATAATAAAAAAACCAGAAAGCAACATAATTTATCTCATTACTCACACTAAACTTCAACTTCCCAGTGAGGCCCTCGTGTGATATGGTGTTAAGATAATTAAAAAAAGTAGGCCCTGGAGTCCATTCCCTTTTTGTATAGCATGATGTCGAAGGAGAGCTTGAAAAGTCATAGTCGAGAGCTGCAGAGGCGAGGGACACTATGCTAAGAGCATCAAATATCCAAGCAGTTTCTAGATCCAGATCTGTGAAAGGACCTCCGAGAGCAGTGGCCAATTCAACACTGTTAGGATTCTCTTGATCCAATATTTGGAAATAGGAGAAACTGCGAGAGAAGTGGAGGGAAGAAGGTGGAGAGACTTTGAAGTCCAGGCGGAGATGAAGGAAATGGTAGTCCTTGTTGGATAGGCCTACCTTATCACAGAGTTGAAAAAAGGAAAGGGTTTCATTAGAGTTCAAGTCGAGGAGGATGTGATAGTAGTCTTTTTGCTTGAAGCTTAAAAGGATTTCTTCATTGGCATCCTCATTGAATCATGGAAATGAAATAAAAAAAGTATCACCTTAGCATACAGAATTAGTAAATAGAGTTGAAAAAAAAGCGTGAATTGAGATATTTAACTTTCAATGCTTGAGCAGGGGCGTCCGCAGCAGGTGGGCTGGAACCTCTCCAGCCCCCAAATTAAGACAATTTTGTTTTTCTTACTAAAAAATTTAATATTTGATTTTTTTTAGATGTTATAAATACCTTATTTATAAAATACCTTTAATTGATTCTAAATTTTTGAGGGCAAAATATTTCAAATTCTGCACTAAACAGTAACATCCAGTTTGGATTGTATAATTAAGTTAAAAGTTTTAACTTATTAAAGCAAACTGTAAAAGTTACAATTTGTATTTAAAGTTAGGATAAGTATGTTAATTTGGAAGGAAAAACCTACAAAAAACCAAAAAACTCAAGGTAAATCAAAATAAGATTGACTTGATGCTCAACATTTGAAAAATTGTTTAGACCCATATAGTCTTTAAGGGATTTATCTTTTAAATATTAACTAAATAAATGAATTGAAATTATTTCAAAAACGAGTCTTTATAATAATGTATTAATGTGGTTGTTTAAGTGACAAACCTTTTTTGTAAATACTAAAACATTCCTTATTCAAAAATCTACTGTTAAATATTCTTCATAGATAGCTTATCTGAACTTTCTAATAAAGGTATTTCAAACGACATGATATATGACCCGTTTTTCTACTCAAATACCATCTCACAAGGTTCAATTACATCATCCGTCATTTTCATGACTAACTAAAAAACATTGATGCAATCAAGTTATTATGTCTCATTAAAGTTGTGCATTTAAAATATGTACTTGCGAGGGATATAAATTTTGAAGAGTTGAACTTATAATGTGTTACAATCAATTACCAATTCTTAATTTTCATTAAAAGTTGTAAAAAATTACCTTTTTTAATTAATAGTACTCTAAATTCTTTACTAAAAATTATTCATCACATTATTAGCTTGCAACTTATACAATTTGACTTTAAGTGTCAAGGGGGGTTTTGATGAGTGAAGCTTTAAGAAAAAAAAAAAAAAAAAAATTATTTTTGAAAATTCAATACGATTTTTTTGTTTTTTTCCAGAAAGTTTTTTTTTTTTTTTTTTTAAATGATATGTTTAAAATTACCTTTTTTTTATTATAGAAAAGTCGAAATTATTCTTTTACTTTAGAGTCTTTCTCAAGATATTATAAAATTACAGCTACTTCATCTAACCTTGGATGACAATTTGGGCATGGAACCATAGCATCCCCCCTGTGTATATAGTTATCACCACAAAAAAATTTGAATGCCATAATTTTCGAGGAAAAAAAAATTCCTTTTTTTTAAATTGTTATTCTTTCAAATTTAGTATCTTCTGAAAAAAAAATCTGCATTGAAAAAAAAGAGATTTTTTTCTCTTCCAAAAAATAATATTTGTAGAAAAACAAAAATACCTTTAAGTCAAAAATGTCAAAAAAGCACACTGATCCACCCTGCCCCTAAAAATAAATCCTACAGATACCTCTGGTAATGTCATCATTATATAATTTGCCCCCACACACTTGAAAATATATTCTGGCACCGATGACTTGTACAAAACATATATTTATAGTCAAATCTGTTCTAACGGCCACCTTTATTAGGGGTGTCACCGACCACTGCACGAAGTGCCATATTCAATATATTTAGAATGGTCCCAAATAATAAACTTTGTTTAAGAGGTTAATTGCAATAAGCTGCTCCTGTTTCGGGCTTCCTTGCCTGATCGCTTAATACAGGTGGTTTAACTGCATACATGTAATTTGAGGCTCTTTTTAGCATAACTTTTTTATAGTAATGTACAAATGTATATAGTCAGCCCCTTGATTATAAAATATATATATATATAAGAAATACACTTTTCTTTAAAATTTGTATTTATTTATTATGTATTTTGCCGAATTTCAATATAACTTTTTTTTGTTAAAGTCTACCTGTAATTGTAAAAGAAAAAAAATCATTGAATATAATTGTGTCTCTAATTACATTATGGGACTTGATTACATAGCCAAACTTATATTATTTATTCTACACAATATAAAAAGCTAGATTTTTTATATTGTGTGTAATATAACTAAAAAATTAATTTCTCTTTGAGAGGAGAATATAAGGCATTTAATTACTTATATGAACATTGTTAGACATATATTATTATTTGTACGAACTCGTATTTTATAAAATAACTTTTTCACTCTATTCAATATACAATAAATACATTTTCTATTATACCCTCTCAACGAAACCAAAAGCCTTACCTCTCCAATATAGAATCCCTTTGTAAGCGTGTCTACACCCTGTTCCAACAGAGTATTTTGTAGAGAAATGATCCAAGCTGCATTTCCAATACTCGAAGAAACATTAAATGACTCCTCACCAAAGATGAATCCCACACGTGTCCATCCATTTGTGAGAATCACGTCCGTAAAGGCCTGACTCACTTCTCGTAATTGAGGACGAACGTTAAGGGAGAACTCGGAGTGGACTTGTTTGTTGTTCCATGGGGTATTCACATTAATGGTTTCAATGTGTGGAACATCCAAGGCATCACAAATGGATTGGACGTGAGCACTAAAGGGTAATACATTCAAGGGACAACAGCAATGCAGTTAGTTAATACAAAAAAAAAAATCATCGAATAGGAATCATGAAAAGGAGAACGTCCGAATTATTTTTTTCACATCATAAATACAATAAACTCCCCCCAAATTAATTGACATATTTCCGTCAAATTTAGGCTTTATATTTAAATTTCTGGGATGAATGAAGATACCGAACAATGTTAACTTTGGTACAGAATCTTCATTTAATTTATGAAATGAAATTTGTCCAAGATATGCAAATTTTAATATATTACAATAATTTCCTAATGTGACAATCCATTTCTTCTACTTTAAGTATAATTTTCAGCGCTTTCAAATGGTTAGTATAAATAATTTGTTGATAAAAGTCAACACTTATTCGTCAAATAATACATTTACAATAATAAGATTGTGTCCATTCATGTTTTAGATTTCTATTTTTTTGTTCTATGGGTTTTATTTCACAAAAATATGCATCAAACATAAATAACATAAAAAAATTAATTAAGTGGGAATACGATAATAAAAATCATAAATAAACATTCTAGTTTAAAATCCTCCCCCCAATCATAGCCCACCATCCCAACTGTAATTCTTTGATACAAAAAAGGCCGAAAAACAATTTTTATAAAAATATGCAAACATTGAGAGATATATAAGAAACACGTATTGGTTAAAATAAATTTGAACTACACAACTTAGCCACAACCGCAAATCTAGATTTAAAAAACGTATAAAAAATATTGGTTTCATGTGGTTTGAAGGCAAATTGACCAAGTCCAAGAAATCAGTATATTGAATATAATGATTCCTTTAGAAAACCCTTATTCAAGAACAAATTAATGCGGGATGATATTTCCCTGAAATGTTTGTTTTTTGTATAGAAGGTATGAGTAAAGTCATTCATAATATTACATCAACATCAAGGAAACCAAAGGCTTTAGTATTACTTACATTTACAAAATTTGCTTAAAAATCTCTACCTACTTTGAGCTTTACGTTGAAATCTCCACCCACTCTGCTTGAAATGATTGACATAAGTCTCACTTCGAAGAAGACTGAGTCATCGTTGTTGGGGCCGTATATACCAATCATGTCAAAAAGAGTACAAGAATATTCGACTTGAGCTTTTATGATTTTTCCATCTCGACATCGGACTAAAACTTTTTCTTAAGCGGGTACTCTCCCAAATGTTCAATCAGCTTTTGAGCATAATGAAATGTAGTAGGAAATGAAGTTACCTACTCAGGGGTTAAATATTGATGAGAACAACTAAGGGAAAGAAAATTCATTCTTCAGATTACCCATTCCCATAAAAAGGCGAGCTAAAAAATAAATACGATTTAAATCACGATCAATAAGACATCCTCATGAAAACTAATACTTGGTTTTGTATTTACCTAGTAGTCATAAAGGAGTTATACCCATGATTAGCTATGCGCACCCTACCTATCTTCCTTGTAAAGTATCCTTTTTTAGATAAGAGAAAGGAAGTAATTAAGGAAAAGAACATTAAAAGGATTTCTGTTAATTCGACCATCTTCATCAAATCCTATTATGCATGAATGTAAAGGAAAAAGGAACAAGTTTCAACTTAAAGGTCTTCTTCAATAGATTTCAAATATTTGCTTATTACGTTGTAATATGTACATATTATGTAGTTAAGAGGGGAATCATACCATTAAAGCAATGATTTTCAACCTTTTCATCGCAGCAAAGCGTTCAATTTGTCGCGGGTGAGTGGAATATTTTTTTCCTGAAAATAACTTGTGGCTAAAGTTATCCAAGTCTTCGGATGTTGACGGGTGTTCTTGTCCTCCCTCATCACTTTTTATCTCTTAAACTCGTGTTCCCCTTCCTCAACTTTATGCACGGTCTTGACGTTCACACCCAACCTCTTGGCTCTGTCCTAGAGCTAAGCACCTGCCTCGATACACACTGCAATTTTTGTACAAAGAGCCTCCATTTTCAATTGTTTGAGCAAACGGCTTTTTATTTAATTTACATTAGGCTAAAGAATAAATTTGAAAGCGAAAAGATTTCAAATAAATTCTCGAAAAATCTGTCAAAATTTCAAATCCGTTTCTTTGCACAGAACCTTGCTATGAGTTTATAAAGTCACATCTACGGAATTTATACGCACCCAGTATAGCATTTTTTAAATTCTTGCAGAATATTTATATAATCATTCACAGAGTACAACGGCCCTGAGGACCTCCAGTTTGGGACCACTGCATTATAATCTAATTTATTAAAACCTTTACTGTCTCTTGCAACCTTTCCTTTTTTTTTAAATAGAAACGGACAAAACCTAACCTCAGTTGGTAGTAGTTAGCCCATTCTTTCTTATTAAAGCGGTCAAAAGGAAAAATTCCTTAATTTGGGAGGGGTATTTCTTTTTTAATAAATCCTTATTTTAAAATCATCTTAACAGCATGAGTTTGGGGTTTCAAAGAGATGTAATTTATTATTCTTAAAGTAGAAACATTAGATTAAAAAAAAAGAAGAATACAAGAAATCAAAAGGAACAACATTTAAGTAAACCAATTAATCAAATTAACTACACCTCAATTAAAAATTTCTATAAAAGGCATTATCTAGACGAACCCAGAATTGCATTTAATCAGATTTAATATTTGAGGTGCATAAGTAAAAGTGTAACTTAAAATATATAAGAAGAATTTTTCTAAATCTCAGCGTGTATAATATCCCAGTTCAACAACGGAGGGATAGAAATATTAATTGATTTTGTATATTTTATTTCGATAACAAAACTTCATAAAAAAATTATTATAAAAAGAATAATTAACTTCAAGTTTAAAAAAAATTTATGGAACGGTTCGTAAAAAGACAAATTCAGGGATTATTCAAAGGACATAAAAAAAACATTTCACTTATATTCTTTACTTTTAAAATGTTGTACATTTGCTTAAACAAACTATGATGAGAAAAACATTTTCTGGAGGCTTATACTTCTTTGAAAGTTTATTAAAAATACCTGAAGAGTTGCCATTTGAACTTGGTTTCAAAAACTTTATTATAAATTATGCAAAATTATGTTATTTTGTATTTCCGGCCATTTTTTTTACTAAGTTGTATATTTATATATGATTCATTATTGGTCACATTGAAACATACGATAAGTTACTGTAAAGGTGTGACTGTATAATATAAACGCATCACCGACAGTATGGCGCTTTCTAGTTCAAGCGTGAATTATCGGACATCGAGTATGAAGGTCTCAAAGGACTACCAGTTACTACCTGTAAGGAAAAAACACGTCAAAAGCGAGCAAGAAAATTTGCTATGTATACAGGCCGATATTCTTTCGGTTCGAGCGCCTGCTCAATTCTGCCCTCTACTGTGTACAACTCGACCGTTTGAAGCTGGAGGTAGAACAGAAGCCGTCAGCATTTGAGAATAGGGAACAAGAAGACAACATCAATATAACGTTAGGCCGTGCACATCATCTCAAGCAGCTGGGATGGGAGGTTTTATGCATCCACCCTACAGTCCATACTTGGGACCATGTGTCTACTACCTATGGTGACCCCTTTGGAGGTACCAATTCGGCCTCAATACAAGCCTGTGAAAATTGGTTGTCCGAGTTTTTTACCAGTAAGGTCAAGGGCTTCTACGAAAAGGGCATTATGAAGTTGGATTATCGTTGACAACAAGTTATCGAACAGAACGGAGCATACTTGGGTTAAATCGGAGGATTTTAAGACTTCTTATACAGTATTAAAATTAAGCGAAAAAAACGAAATTACTTTTTCCCAACATATTATTTTTAGAAGAAATTGCAACTAGATCTCCAGACTTCAAAAAGAAAGAAATGATACCGGTCAAATACCAATTATGTAAAACTTAAGAAGATTAGTTTCAAAGTCGACTGCCTTTGAAAAGTTATCATAAAATACATATACCTCGAATTCTACAAAACTCTTTCTAAAATTTAAATCAAACTGTCAATTTATCTCAAACACTAATTTACATTTATAGGGAGGAGATATTGCTGGGAATAAATCTTTTCTTGAAGGAAAAAATTTAAATACGGTTTAGATGTATATATTGAATAATCATCATTTAGCTAACATCTATTGAAGTCACATATTTAAAATATCATTTAAAAAATATGACTTTTTGGTTAAATTGTATAAGTTTACCTGTACGTCGAACTTTCTTTTTTTATCTCGAAATTGTAAACAGCGACAGCAGATAGTTGAAATTCAATGATTGCTACCTCTTAATGACAAGGAATAACTTCGAAAGCGAAGAATATACTATTCATCATTGGAGTTTGTAAAGTATATTTCTATATATGTATGTTTATAGTAATTTTCTGTTTGAGAAGCTAATGGATTTGTTGACATGGAAGTTCCTCTCCATGATACCTATTACGCTCATCCTGTAATTGGTATTGTAATGGGTCATGGTAGATACAAGAAAAAGTATTGGCGCAATATTTGATGAAATGTGATCTCTTCCAGAGTTAAAATGTTGCCATAATTGAATTTCAACAACCCACTGCCTCTGTATCCAGTTTCGAGATAGAAAAAGGAAGTATGATATGTGTGCAAAGTTACATAATGTACCCAGATTTTGAAGGAGACTCTACATGCCTTCGTTGACTATCCTGATGTGGGCATTTTAAAATCCTTGGTAAAGCGAAATATAAAAGGATTAGAACAAACTAATACTAATTTTGCCAAGGTAATAGTAAACAGAATAAAATATAATAATGTCATTACATCCTCAGGAGTTAAGAGCAATTGTTATTGCTGTAGCGGTATGATATGAAGAAATGAAGTATCTTCTGTCAACTTCAAGATACCCCTCAAGGGCTTTGAAAAGGATCTTAAGACAATCTAAAATTTAAATTTGAGAAATGTTTTGAATATTTTTATCAATTACTTTAGTTTTATTATAAATGCCGTAGTTTTTTACCTGCAAAAGAATTCTTTTTATCAGTTTATACAGGTATTTTTAGTAACATTAGAAAGGAATCTTCACCCTGAAGCTTTGATATTTTAATGTTGGAACAAAAAAAAAAAAATTACTTACCCACGAAAATTGGCCCTTTTGATAAGCCTAAGATCTACAAAACTCATGCTTCATTAAAAGAAGCTTAAATAGTTCTCTCAAATAAAGCCACACTAGTTGGGATCAAACTTCCGGTTTCCTTTTTAGATGAAGTTGATGTTATATTATTAACGTACTCAAAATTCAATTGCATGGTGTGAACAAACACTAGAATCTATAGAACTAAAACTTTAGTCGAGAAGGAAAGCTGTCAGACGCTACACTAATTGTATAATCCTTGGCCCATGGGGTCACACCATCATGTAACTAGGACCCAAGATGTATTTTCCTCTCATACGTTGAAAACGCAATGTATGAAACTGTTAAATCCCTAGTTGATCCAAAAGTATAATAATAAGGCTTCCAAACGAGATGCTTCACGTTGAAATCGGTGTTTGCTTAGCTAAGTAATTGAAATAAAACGGGAACATTTTGCAGTTCTCATGGTCAATTAAATTTTTGAAAGACTGTAAACGTGGGTAAGACCCTTGTGTACAAAGTGAATGAATTTGTGGAGTTATGAGAAGGACTCAGTCGCAAGTCTGGGTATGACCCACAGTCCAATTTCATAAATAGGGGTTTAAACGTATTAGGATAAAAATATGTTTCTTTCAAAAAACGGTATTATGCTAAATAGATATTGGAACCCATTCTTGCGATGTCGTTACGTTATGAATAAATTGCCCTTTCAACCTCATAATCCTACAAATTTCTTATCTAGAAAAATTACTTCATAGAACAAAGCATAAATGAAATAATTTTAAATAACGTCATGAAATAAAATCCCCCTTGACCACATTTTGTTCTCTATTTCTAGTCGAATAAATATCAAAAAGTTTCAAAATACTAATAAGAATTTTACCGCGATTAAAGATTTATATATGTTTTCATAAAAAATTAGTGGACAGGTGAAAATACTTAAATTCTTGTTTTTTTTATGAAAAAAGGAATGTTGGACATTTTTGTTCTAGTACATTTTATAGATCTATTTGCTTGTAAATAATTTTTTCGCCCTGTTTTTTATTAATCTACAGCTTTTTTGATGAATGGAATATCCTAAAACCACTCAACATCACGTTGGACAATCTTTACATTAATACAAATTATCACGAACACACATTTTCCAATTATTTTCAATATTGAAGAAGAAAAAAAGGTAGGTAATTGGTTCTGTCTTTATACAAAAGGTTTATATACTTTTATTTTTTTATATACATTTGTTGGCGGTGGTTGTGGATGGTGGTTTTTTGACTTTGTCATTTTGTTTGTTGGGGGGTAAATCATAGTAAATTATTCTTTAACTCGCCCCTCTCCCTACATTGCATACATATAAACAGTCATTCAAGACAAAAGCAAGAATGAATTTTCTCTAAATGGAGTCAGGATGATATTTGTATTCTTCAATAAAAAATCGTCAATTTCTATTAACAATTTATTACTATGATTTATCCATTGTAAGTACCTCAAACATCACTTCAAGTTAGCAAAAATTTATTATTACAATAAATAATTTTTTAATTGTTAGATTTTTTATATTTCAAAGCCCACGTTGGGGTCAAATACAGTCGCAAATGAATACTCTAAATTAAAGGTTTCCAAACTTCTTTGAAGTCCATATACACATAGTATATTTACTTTTCTAGGAATTACTGCGTCGCGAACCTACGCATATTGAGCTCAAGAGAATAATTTCTCCGGATCGTGCTGTCCTCTGAGCTACATGGTTCTATTCATTTTTTTGTTTTCCATATACCCCATATTGAAATTTCTTATTCATTACCTTCGCCAAGGAAGTTGAACGGAGGTTATGTTTTTGCTAAACAAACTTTTTGATTAATTTTTAACCAATCAGGAATATAGGTATTATGCCCCTTTTGAAGCAACAACGCCCCCAAATCATGAATGCCTCTTGTTTTTGCACTTTATAGATAAATTTTTGGGTGGATGGAATCAATGACGTCATATGTTTTTGTCAAGACTTTGTCATTTTGTTTGTTGATTGTCCAACTTAGAGTAAATAACTTTTCGTGATAGTAAATCATGCTGACATTCTTATGTACTACATGCCAGTTGAGCAAAACTTTGGTTCTATCATTTCTCTTTGCAATGTCACCCTCTGACAAAAGATGACGATACTGAATGTTGTAAGTTTTGATCCTAATGTAATCTTTAATAATTGTGGTTCTGCTTACATTGTGATCCTGGGCCATATGGATCTTCGTGGATTTCGCCGAATTTTTTCACAGACAGCCTTGACCAACCTTGGAGTTGTCACAATTTTGGTTCTTCAACTCTGATTAAACTCAATTCCATCCTCCAATCGCTTTTTGCACATGTAACTAATTTTCCGATTGACCTTGACAATCTCCTGGATTGACTTGGAAGTGTGCCCAGTTTTTAATGGAGTTATAATCTGTTCCCTTTGAGATTTTTCCACTTTGTGCAAAATTTATTTGTTTCAGGGGAATCATGAAAGTTTAATGTTTTGTTAAATATATTTTTTCCGAAAATATATTTAACAACAAAACTTTTCAGACAGTAATTTTATGGAATACAAGTCTTTAAAATATGGGACAATTTTAAAAAGCATCCCTGTTTATCAATGTCTAAATACTTATTTTTTGACAGCTGTGTGCCGCGTCACCCCCTTTAATAAACGCTACTTTAAACTATAATTAAGACTCTTGGATATCTCAACTCATCCCATAAATATAAAACTAAAACAACAAATTTTATCTGCAAGGTGCTGTGACAATCTGTTGCTTGTTTAAAAAAAAATTGGGAATAATTTTAATAGGGCCCTTCATGTGAGAGGCATCCGTAATGTTATTTTTATTATATAATATTATCATAGAGGTAGTTGTTTTACTTTACTATAAGGTGGTACCACTCTCTGTTTACAAACGAATATATATGTAAACAATGCTCATGCCTCATTGGACTGAAAGTACCTAAATAGGAAATTTCTTCTTTTCATGACTTTAGTTCAAAATTGATTTTTGCGTTCACTCACATACAGATAATTTAATCAAAAAATACCTTACCTCAACAATGGGTCCGAAGGTCCAAGGATTACATGGAATCCCTTGTTTTCAAAACCATCACAAAGGGATTTGGAAATGTAGTAGCTAGAAGTGTTTGTATAGGTAAGGGAGTCATAGTTGAGATGAATAATGGAGTCTGCATTGGATAAATCATTTAGACGATTGATGAGTGAAACTGAGGCCTATATCCATGATGACATAAAAAAAAAAAAAATAACCTAAATGTAGAAAGAAGTGGTATTGATATTTAATTGTGATTCCATCAGTGAGGGTTCTAGGAAGAAGGGTGTTAATGTTTAAGGAATGTCTGAAACAGTTATTCTTCAATGGAGAAAGATTCCCATACAGGGGATTTGGAATGGTACTTTGGGGAAGGGAGGATTGAAGTCTCGTATAAAACGCCTTCTACTTAATTAAAAAATATTTGCCTTTAAAATAATGTTACTGAATTTTTAAGGTTTTTATTTAAAAAAGTCATTTAATTTCTGAACACAAAAAATATCAAAGGAATAACTTTATTGAGATTCTGAAATTTGGATAGTTGATGAGTACAAAATTTGGGAAGAACTGCTGTAATACAATATTACGCTTTGAAAAGGATATTAGAAGACAATACATCCAAGTGAAAGAAAGCAGTAACGATCACTATTGGAAAACAATCCTTATGTACTCTAAGTCCAAGTGGTGCCTCATGTCTATTCCCACAAATCAAAGTCCTTGATTATTCTCATCGAGTGCACTTTGAGTCCTTGAAGAATTTTTTGAAGTTCAGTCTGAGTCCTTCAATTTCTTTTGAGCACATTTCAAGTACATAATATGAGATCCGTAGTGTTAAAGCTTACCTATGTTACAGTATAAAATAGCTTTTGAGTCTTAAGTCTTAGCTATGGAGTCCATGTAAAGTCTTGTGCCTTCGATTGTGAGATGAAGTCGTGTCAGCAAGGCTTCAAAATATGGAATCGAATCCAAATAGAGTCTCAAGTCTCCCCCCCTCGGTAACTGGTCACTCTAATTTATAGTCATCTTACCTGAAAACCTTTGTAAGAAAGGCCGGCGAGCTCATTTTCATGAAAAATGGCTCCTATTTTGATGGATATGGCTCGTTTATAAAAGGAGGAAGAGGTTGAAAGGTATAGGAGATCTCCACTCGAGAGGAGAAGGAAGAGTAAGGACCTAAGGAACATGGTCCAAACGAACACATCAAGAGGATAAGAAGAACTATCACAGCTCACTTTTTTTTAACTTTCTAAAGGAAAAAGAATGAATTTCCCTCGTTTTATCTCTTTTTACGAGAAGGAGAAGGACGGACGTACTACACATGTAGATTATGGTAGGTACATTAGGATATTATGATGGTAAAGAGGGTTGCTCTTGGTCATGGAGAAAAGGGTTTACTACCTTAGAGAGAGTTCTTTGGAGGAGTGAGATTCTTGTTGTTGCATAATCTCGTTACTGTTTAGCTACGAGAAAAATAATCACAATAAAAATAACAAAATCCCTCAAGTTTTTTTACTCCTTCAGCTCTCTTTAAGAAGTTTTACACTTTTTTTTACTTCTCCTTCTTCAATCACAAAAAGAAGGGGGAGAAAAAAAAAGAAGAAAAAGAACTTTTCAAACTACTTTTAGAAATAATTTTTGATGAATTAGTTTCTTCTAATAGAAATTATTTATTTACATACAATGTATAAGAGACACTCCTTTTTGTCCTAATTAAAGCTTATTTGTACATCAATATAGTAATAGGCGTAAACTAGACAGCTCCTTTTTGGAGAGTAATGAAAAAATGACTTTGCCGAAACTTAAATGGCTTCTCAGGTCATTTTGAGTGTGGTACTTACCATTTTAATTTCTTAAAAAGGAATTTTCCCTGGTTTATCGTACATTATCTTACTTTTTTTTTTTTTCAAAGATATCCTTATACAGTTAGTATTACATTTTATATGCTATGTTTGATAAAACAAGAAAATCACAAATTAATCATTGAAGAAATCTTAAAACAAGACTTTTACGGTTAAACGAAATACTAAAAAATATAACAGGGGCGTTGGAAGGATTAAATATATATTTATTTTAAGGAAGGGCTTAGATTTTTTTTTTTTAAATCCAAAAATAAATTATTTTTATAAAGACATTTCAAATATCCATAGCTTTTCACAAAAAAGTCTTTTCCTTTAGGAAAAAATTTTAAAAGTTAAATTTTTTGGAATGATTTTTTGAAAAGTCAAATTTTTTGGAATTATTTTTTTGAAAAATCAAAATTTTTGGAAATTTAAATTATTTTTTTTCACCCTCCGTGGACTTTTCTGTATAAGTAGTATATTTTTTGACTGATACATATTTAGAGTAGTATTAGGGTTTTGAAAGTGGTCAATTTTGACCCCAAACACGCATTTTTTTCAAATTAACATAGCTTTCACCACGTCAAAAATCAGCTAAGAGGCCTTAAACTCTGGCAAATTCAGATTTTTGATTGCCTTCTGGCGATTTTTTTTTTGTGTAGCGGGGGCACACACACCCCATAGAAAGTGCAGTTAAGTATATAGACGAATAAAGAAGGGTTAGGAATGGCCTTGTGTATGCCAAAAGCTTTTCCGATCCGCTAAAAACTCCATCGTAGACACTGCTGTTGGACGGCAGATTTGAACCACACCTAAACGCATTAGTTTCTTAATGAATTTAATGTCCTTAGTTAAATGTTGTGCCGTCCCAAAGGCTGCTTTTTTATTTGTGGGCGAGGCACACGACGTTCCTTGTCGTCGTCGTCTCCATTTCTCAGATATCCCTTTAGTGTTCCTCATTTTCTTTTTTTCTTCATCCTCCAAAATGGGTGCAAGTCCAAATCGGAACCTGGTAATATATTTATCCAATTTGTTCTCAACTCGACGAGGGTATCCAATCTTTTGAATTACAAGGTCCAAATCCTCATAACCTTTAAAGTTTTGATCATTACAACAGTTTTGTAATGAGAGAATGGTCTGAAAACGAAGAAAGCATATTTTTGAAGCACTGCGTGTGTAGGTTAAAAGAACCTAGGTATTATTTCTTACTTTTCGAATCCCTGCTATGATGATGGGGCAATTGGAACGTCGAAAAAGGGACCGGTAATAAAACATTAGAGCCTTTTCAAATTCTTTCATTGCGTAGAGAGCCTCAGCCTTTCCAGTGAGGGCTCGAATGTAGTAAAAGTCCAGTCTAATAAAAATAATTATTGCTATTGAGATCATAGGTTGTATCAATACAAAAAATAAAGGCGAAACAAAACCCTTCTGGCACAAATGAAAAATCATTATACTTATATATTTTTCAGTCATCATTTTTACCATTGGAAACTCTTAACTCCAATACGAGGAAAGTAGTTGCGTTCCGCAACAGCATTTTAGATTGTATGTAGATCCAAGAAGAGGGATACAATCCCAGGGGTTTCCCAATGAAAGGGGTAGAGCGTTTTTAATGATGTCACAACTGAACAGACAGTACCACAAAAATGTATTATATGTCCTTTAGTAACTACGAGATTGGTCTGAAAAGTTTCCGACCTCAACAAGATAATAAAAACAAGTCACATCTATTTCACATCTGTTAACAGTTACTCACCAAAGTTTCAGCCATTTTGGAGGTGCAGTTATTATGTAGCAGTCGTTTGAGTGAGTTGATGTGAAAAGCAAGCTAGAAGGATTTTCTCAAAATTGAGTGTGTATTACTTTTGTATTATTGACGAAATATATCCCATTTATATAAACAAATTATTCCTATTAACCCTTTGGGTGGGTGGGAAATTGAATTTAAAGTAGACTACATTGATTGTCACAGTAAAATGATGTAAAATTGACAGATTTTATTTAACTCATAAGTCTCTGATATAAAATGATGGTTCTAAACTATAGTTCAAACTATTGGGTATCTTAACTCGTTCTATAATTGACTTAAATGTGTATTTGAAATATTGGGCTGCATGTACACTTTTGAAAACAAAACAAAAATGTTTTCCTCATTTTCATCAATGTTTATGACTTTATTAATATTGTTTACTTTAATCCGATGAAAATTATTAAAAAAAATATATATATATCCAAAAAATATTTTTTTAATTATTTGTCTGTAAAAATGCAACTGTTGAGACCAGGCTTGATTTCATATGTAATGTTTCTCTCTGGAAAGTATGAGAGATTGGTAGTTAATTCCTTCACAATTTTTATCATTCTATCCTGAAGACGCAAGCCATTCCTTCAGGACAGAGATTAATCGGAAGAAAGTTTGTTTTTTAACAAGACAACGGCCCAAAATATAGATCCAAGGTCTGCAAAAATTTATTGGAAAAGAAATAAGCCCCTCAAATCTGATCTATTATTATGCAATAGCCAGTTAGTTGTTTCTTATTTTTTATTTTGTTGAAATGTCTGGTTCGCCGGATCAAAATCCGTTCCTATTGATTAAAAAATACAATTGGCAAGGTTTCAGTGCAATTGAAAAGTATTTAGAGGTAGCTCAACGGCCTCAAAGTTTTGAAAATTGCCATTTTTTTTCAAAAAAGTAACTTTTTTTTCAACTATTAATAAAACTGTTTAAGATAAAGCTTTTTATATTCAATAATTTTTTAAAGATGACTAAATTTAATATGAGATATATTAATGTTTTATATGAGTAAATATTTTTTTGATATGAATTATAATGAAAAACAGTGGAAGAGAAAAATAATACATTGTCCGCCATGTTTTTATATTTTTTCTTTTTTTCCCTACAAATTTTATGACATATTTTCATTTGGGAGAATAGTTAGAGATTTAGAATGACAATTAGTTTTTTTTATAAAAAAGAATACCATTGGTAAAGTGTATATTTAGAGCGGTTTTTATATTGATAATTAGTTAAGATAAAAAAGTGAAACTCACTATCCTTAATAATTATTTATTTTGCTTTGTCTTTATTAGTTTATAACTTTATTAACATAATATAATTTAGACCATAAAAATAATAGTTTCTACTCTATCAAGCATTATTATACAATTTGCATATTAATAAATGGTTATCCTTTTTTCTAATATACTAAGGTATCCCAGATACAGATTTTTTTTTCGAGTCCAGGTACATCTTTCGATGCTCTTCAACAAACTTGCAATAAAAATTGAAGTTGCGACTCGTCAGTTGTTAACAATCCAATGTATTCTTTAATAATACCACTCCTATGTGTTTGCTTGGTGATTGACAGCTTGAAGAGCATCAATTATTTCGAAGGATTTCTTATAATCATCGTTACTTAGCCACAATTATGGATCAACTTTTAAAAACTCTTCTAGAAGTTTCAGCATCTCAATGATTTTTTTTCTAACAAAGTCTTTTAAATTTTTTTTTATAATTTTTTTCGTTGAATTTTGGTTTTGTTTTTCCATATTTTTCATTCAAAATAATATTTCTTTTTTCGTTGCCAAACTTACTTGACGATCAAATAGAGCCAAAAAACCAAGCTTTTCAGATAAATACCATAAATGGTTTTAAAATTTTTGAAATGCCGTTTCCGAATTAAAATATTGATTCCGGAATAATTATTTAGTGATTTTCTCAAAATGGAATCATTAAATGGAGCACCTAAGGCTGTAGGAGTAAAGCTCCATGCATTCAAATATATTTTTACAATAAAGATACGAATATCACGCAATTCTTGTTCTTCTTTAGAAGTTATCTTAAATTGTGACATAAATAATCAAATTTTTAAACAATACAATACTTTAAACAACCAACGAGTGTGGTGGATTGTACCTGGAGACATATTTATATATTTAAATACACCCAAGAAATATTATTGCAACATTCAAAAATTATTTATAATCATCTCTTGGAAGACTCCGTTGAAGATGATTGTTGGCAAAATTGATAATTTCTTCTCAATAATCTTTTGTGTGACATGCTATTTCAGTATTTACTTTTCCAGGCTCGTAGTTAGTTTTGTATATCATTTGCAAGAGTATCTCCCATGCATGCATGTAAATAAAACTAAGCTAATTATTAATTATATAATGTTATGTCTACATGCAAGCGGTAATAACTTTTAATCTAGCATTTTCTCAAATAAAAACACAAGTTCCAGCTTTTCTACCTGTGTTTGAGCTGGTTGTAAAAAAACAACACATAACTTTAATATTCTCGGCTACTCCCCAATCTTGAACGACTTCAAAAATTGCAGTAGCTTGCAATTAACCTGTACCAGATGGAAGCTTGGAAACACAAGGTATATTTATATTTAATTCTCTTAATACGAATAGTATTTTGGTTAGAGTAAACTCATTAATGTCTTCGCACATACTCTAGACTGATTCTGATAATATATAAAAAATAGCTTTTTAACTAGACACTTTTGTGCAATCAAGAGCTGATGCAACTTCTGGAGTAACTAAAGATTTTCTTCCTCCTTAATATTTTCGTATAATACTAGTAGCCAATTCATGTCAAATGAATTTAAATTGTAAGTTAAGTACTCCAGATGTGCATATCAGAAATTATGCTTCATAGAGGGCACTGTGATATTTTGGACACCTTTGTAGGACCGATAAATGGTACAAATTTAACATACCAAATTAAGGAATAATACAATTAAAACAAAGAATCATGTATTGTAGAAGAAAAATAGTAAATAGGTAGAAACATTGCATGCAACAAGTTATATATATGTATTAGTTATCTCTTCAACTATTTTGCATTGTAATTCCTATTATGATTTTTTTTTTTAGAATAGCAATAATATATCTTAGAGTAAACTAAACCATTTTTAAAAAAACTGTCAAACATAAAAAACTGTAGTATGAACTGTTTTCAAGATAATCGAGGAAGAGGTAATTTTTTTTGAAAAAATTGGCAATTTTCAAAACTTTGAGGCCGTTGAGCTATCTCTAAATATTTCTCAATTTCGAGGAACGTATTTTGACCTGGTAACCTGGACATTTCAACAAAAAGAAAAATAAGAATCACCCTAATGCCCAACTTAATCTCCTAATTTGAACCCGATGGAGCTATTGTGGGAATACCTAGACAGAAAAGTTCGGGACAAGTGCCCCACGAGTAAGAATGAGTTGTGGAATATTTTGAAGAATGCTTAGAATGATATTACAGCGGCCTATCTTGAAAAACTAAAAGCAAGAATGCCAAAAGTCTGTAAAGCAATAATAGCGGCAAAGGGAGGATTTTTTGATGAAGCTCAATTTTTAACAAAAATTCTTTGATTTAAAAAAAAAAAAAATGTTATACACATATTGAGCCTTCATCTTAATAGCCTAATTACTGTGTTACCTGATGATGCAGTCATAAGTAGTTAGAAAAATAATGGAAATTCCTTTTTTTTCAAACTTTTTTTTGCTGTGTATATTAAAAAATTGGGATTTTTTTGTTTTCTTGAGTTTTGTTCAAGATTTTTCCAGAGAGGATTTTGTCTATCGAGGGGTTATGTACCATTTTAGAAATACGTATTATAGTCCTCACCTTTCTAAATCCGTGGTCAATTTCTTAGAGGATATTGACTCATGATCACCCATGAGTAGACTGTGACTAGTTCTATTGATAGATATGGCTTTCTCAGAGTCCTCAAGGGCTTTTTTAGGTTGATTCAAAGCCAGAAAAGTCTTACTTCTATAAATATAGGCCTCTTCGTGATCATTTTCCTTTCGTATGGCCTCATCAAAACATTTTAGAGCCAAATCATAGCTTCCCTTTTTAAAATTGAGAAGTCCCTCCTAGAAAAAGATGGAAAAAAAGTAAGATTACTTTTTCAAAAACCAAAATAGTCATCAGAAAACCTTATAATGAATGTCCCAACTCAAATCTACTTGACTGTTTCCGGAGTTGAGCATTTTTTTCTCAAGCCTGGATACTTGATTGAGTAAATCCATTTCTCCTCCACCCGTGACGGCCAAGGCTCTCGTTTTGTCTATATAAAACAACTCGTTATGTGTGCTCGCCTCAATCTGGTTAGTCTTTTGGAGACGGATACGCCAGGAGGCAATGTCTCGTTGGATTTCACTAAAAAGTCGCTTACCAGAAGTGCCTTTAGAATATAAAACAAAATTGCAAGTTTTTGTCAAATGATATAATTTATCCAAGGCAGGTTTTAGAGAGGGATTGGTTTTTTTTTTAAAAGGTCATTTTAGAAATACAAAGAGAAATAATTTTTGAGAAAAAAACAAAATCATCAAATGGAATATGGACCTAAATGGTTAAAAAATGCCATAACAAGGTTATTATCACCGCCAACGAAAGTTTTGTTTTTAACCCTCTTTGATGTTTCATTAGTCAGCAGGATTACGGCAAAAATTACAGATAAATATTGATCAAACTTAATACGAAGGTATATATGGTCACAGTAAGGGGCTATTCAAGTTTGGGAAGTCTAAGTCACGTTAACACAAAACGTTTAAAATGCACAGTCGACCATAACTTATGATCAAATTGAGAACCATAACTCAATTTGATTTTAGGCGGAGGTTTTAAGCTCTACCAAGTGCCCATTCTACTTTTATAAATAAAGTAAAATATTATCATCTTAAAAAAAAGCATTTGATTCGTTATTGCATACAGTATTTTGAATTATAAAGGCCAACTTGAATATTTTTTTCTATCTTTCTAAAAAAATAATATCTTATCCTTATATGTATTGACTCACTGTTTTGTAGAGATGAAAATTTGTTTGAAATGGGATCAAAGTTATCATTCATTTTATTCTTGACCATGGCCAAGTAGTTGTTAAAGCTCCTGAAAAGATTCCAGATATTACAATTTAATTTTAACATCAAAATGATACTTACTCTTCATTATTACGTTTGTTTCCCCGATCTCCCGTGCCCAACATAATTTGATGACTTAACAGCGTAGGTAAAAATAGGAAACTGATTTGTTTCCCCTTCCTTTAAATGGGTTAAGAGAAGGAGAGCTTTCAAGAGATAGGAATTGATTTCCTTTAACTTTCCCCAGGGTAGGGTTTTACGACCCTTGTTGTTTGAAAAAGAAATTCTAGTTCTTATAGAGGCTTATAGACATTACTTCCAATTTTCTCACTTTCATTATTAGCGTTATGCGCTACTTTGACCTCTCAAAATTTAATGGCCTCTTACTGTGACCATATAAAATCTTCCTACCAAGTTTGGTCAAAATAGATCTGTATCTTTTGCCGTGATCCTGATGACCAAAAGATAAACAAACAAGCAGAAGCAAAAACATAACCTCCGATCAACTTCCTTGGTGGAGCTAAAAATGTCACTCACCTGGACTTACAGGGATGTTCACAGGAGGAGGTTAGCCAAGGAGTTATATAATGTGATAAAGTGCGATTTTAATTCTTGTTTTGTTTCATAAAGGACCAGTCTCTAGTTGGGTGTTACCTTACTAACACAAACAATGCAAACTCTATTTTGTCGTGAGTTGTCGTGTCGATTTTTCAGCTTCTTTTTCTCTTATCATTGCTCTGAACGTTGATTCATTTTAGAGTTGAATTAGTTCATCTTATAAATTGAGGAATTCTCAACAATGATTGAATAATTGTTCTATTGATACTAAGACTTGAATAACTGATACTAACTGATTTTGGCTCTTTTTTATTTGTTTCATTTCGTAGTGAAGGTATAATAAAGTTAACGGCGTGTATTGAATAACCCTCATAGACAAATGTTACATTAATGTATTTAACCAATTTTTCATTCCGTGTTGGGGTGGTTTCGGATATTAATATCTGTAGATTAAATAAAAAAATAATATAGTATACACCATCAATAGCAAACCATTTAAGAAATAAATTAAAATTGCCAATTGTCAATATATTGTTACTATTATTTGATATTATCATTGTAAACAAATTAGTTTTACCTTTTCTAAATAGCAGATGGATTCTTCATAAGAAGATCCGCTCCAATGGTGATTCATTTTTGAGTATCTTCCCATATATGAATCTAAAACTGAAAAGAAAATACAAACTTTGATAGCAAATAGGTTGAAAAGAAGGAACACAAATTCAAGAATATGGTTTATGATTATTGAGCATTCAGATTTCCCTAAGTATGTATAATTTGATAAACCGGTGCAATAGGGCATTGATTACTTAACATCTGGATAAACTATTTATTTTCAAAATCATGCATCCTCTCTATTGAAAGTATTTTTGTTTTGATTAAATAAGTTATATAAACCCATTCTTTTATCGTCAATTAGTTATAAATAAATATTATTTTGCATAGAAATGGATTATTCTTCCTAGACGTAAAATATGCCTTCAAATTTTGTGGTTCCTTCTTGCCACACTGGTAAAAAAAATTGTTTGAAAGTTCAATCATAATAAAATAAAAAATTCCTTGCATAATGTTTCAACATAAATAGATGGAAATTCTTAATAAATGACAATCATCCTAAACTAATTGATTAGATACCTGGTTAAAAATACTACATATTTATTTCAGTGATAATTGATGAGTGTTTATATACAATTATTATTGTTGATATAGTATACATAGATATGGTAAATTCATTGGTAACTCTAACAAAGTTGTTTTTCTCTGCATTTTAAACATGACATTTTTGAAACAGAAACTTAGTGAAAAAATAGAGAACCATAAAAAAGTATCTTAAGAAAAAGAGTTATCCTATCTTTAAGATTAAAAACAAAAGAGACAATGAAACAAAGTACAGTATAATGTCAATGGATGAGCTGAGGCGTAATAGGAAAAGTGATGAAATTTAATTAAGTGGGGAAATTTTTTTAAGAGAGGAGGATGTTTCAAATTTGTCGGATCTTAAACAAAAATTAAATTTTAATTTCTTTGCCAACAAAAATAAGAATGGATTGAACGGCAGATAAAGTTCAATTTCTGTACATAACAAAATCAGATTAACGTATTTTGCACAACACAGGATATTATTGAAATGATAACTCTCTTTTTTAGAAGATAATTAATTATTATTTTGATTTTTGATTTGATTAATGATTGATAACTAGTTTTTATTCATTTAAGGTGTCCAGTTATTGGAGTTAGACTAATAATTCAAAGAAACTTGAAATATCTAATGTGAAATACTGCCAATAAGATTTTAATCAATGAAATTAGTCATTTGTGGTTGCAGAGCGCATAAATACATGTAGCAAAGTTTTTAAATTACCGGTGGTGTTTTTTTAAGACTAAGTATGAAGACGTTACCGAACAAGATACAATAATTAGAATATAGAGCTTCAATCAAACCATTTCTAATCTAGCAATGAAAAAATATCATTTGTTTCAATACATGATAGGATTTCAAATAAAAATAATAGTTATAGCACTAACCAAGAAATAAGTTTATTTGTTACTTGTTTGGGAAATTACTCTACATTGAGTGATCAATGTAATCATGAGTTATTCCAAATAAAGATTCATAGCATTCATATATAAGTATTATGTAATCTAGAAGTAAAAGTTGAAATTGCTGTCACAATAAATTATCAGAATCAATTTGAAATTAAATAAATATCAACCCAACTTCATTAGGTGTCGTGTTGTCATTGAGTAGTGGCGATAATAACGATTTGTTACATTAAAATAGGTAAAATATGGACTAATTCATGCTTCACAAGCTAAATAATCCAGACTTTGGTTCTCTATCCATAATATAAGTTTAACATTTCTGATATTAAAGGTACATGTTCAAGCAAATATCATCTTTATATATATAAATGGACAGGGGAGGATGTGGCATCCTTGATCATAAACTCTTCAAAGATGAAACACAAGCATTTAATCATCTAGGAAATTATATCAGAAACACTTGTTTCTGTACCTTTATTGAATTAGAAAAGGGACGTCAAATCCAAACCAAAGATGTAAGTCAGGAATGACTTAATGTGAAGTTCTTTTATCGATGAAAAAAGTTTCATCAAGAGACGCTCTTCTACAATTTAAGAGGAATATAATGAACTAAGAAGGAACTGACAATCTCAAAACTATTTTATGGATATTCCTTCTAAATGTATTCCTTTGATGTGGTTTAATGAGAGGCCCTTCCTCCAAGCTCACTAATAAGGACGATCTGCAATTAAAAGTTAGATCTGAAAGGAATAAAAGTAAAACTTTTTTTTTCTCTTATGGTACTGAAGAGAAGATACGTACTTCTTAGCCTCTTGTGATTTATTTCAATTTAAGTTGTTTAAAATTGAGAGGGTAAAATTTTTTCCAAGATTCAAAAATACTCAGGACATGCCGAAAAGGTTATTGACAAGTCCTGCAAGCGAAGACCCCAAGGGAAAGAGTGAAAAAAATTGATAAATATGTAAATAAACATGTAAAGGGTTACAGCCTTTTAATTGAAATTTAATATGCCAAATACAAATAAGAATATTATAAGTAACAATGCTCCGCAAAAATACAAAACCTCAATGATATCAAGAGATTATAACCTATTGAATAAAAAATCCAATTTTAAAATTTTCTTTCAAAATGTACGACCTATTAAAACTTATCAAAGAAGAAACAATTATATTGACTACCTTCAATCTAGAATGGAAGACATTTTTTTGTATTCAAAAGCATAAAACGATGAACAAAATCGTAATTGTAGAGAAGACTGTACAAAATGTGACCCTAAGAAATTAATTAATTATTGGAACTGCATGGATAACAAAAGAGGGACGTGAACGTTGATCAGAAAATGGCCTGGAATCCGAACTAAAAGACTACGACGAAAAAGTTATTTTTATGGTACGGATGACATGATTTAAATTAAAAAAACAAGATTCGAAATTTATGGTAGTCAACACTTATGGACCAAATGAAGATAGAGCGGAATTCTATGGAGAAATTTTTAAAGAATTAGCCGAACTAGACTATGACAATCTAGTGTTGGTTGTTTATCTTAATATTTTCTTTGACAAATGAACGGATTCATGTAATTACAAAGGGGAATATATCTTAAAATCTTGGAAGTTTTTGGAACTGATGATAAAAGATCTAGGAATGGTTAACGCAGTTAAATTTTGGCATAGAGACAGTTTCATCGATACATGGTTGACTAAATCGAAGAAAAGTCGCATATATCACTTACTTATTCATTCAGAGCTGACAAAGAGATTAAAACATATCAAGACCATTAATAACGGGAGATGAGACCATAAAGCTCTTGTAAAATAGCTTTCTCTGTGTCCTCAGAGGAAGAGATGGATAATGCACAAAAAGATTTTGAAAAATGGAAGGTTCATTGATAGGACCTTATAACATTTGTACCGGGTTATAGTTAAACTAAAGACTAATGGACAAAATACAAATGAATTTGTTGCAGACTGTTTAATGGAATTAAGAGAATGTCGATAGAGGAAATTCGAGATGAAAAAAACAAAACATATCACAAAATGAGACAACTAGAGACCCAGCTTCAATCCACTGAGTCCTATATTGAACAAATTAAACAAACACAAATATTAATGCTTGAATATAAAATATTTTCTTTCAAAAAATACTTGAAACGCCTAAGAGAGTTAAATGAGGATGCATATCGTCTTGAAAAATATGTGCCTGTCTTTGAGAATAACAGAAATCAACAAGCTCAGAATATTCCTGGGAAAATCAATTTAGGATTTAAACATAGGAGATCTACACAGATATTTTATCTGGAAAACAGATCGGACTACGAAAGAAACTGGGGAAAGAACAAAACCATATTTTTTAAGAATCAGACTTTAATTTTTACATCAGGAAGCATTTGAAAGGAAACAAGTCACTGGGCTCTAGTAGAATTATTTCTGCGTTTTTAAACATTTCTGCAACCTAATGGCAAAGATAGAAGGTCTAATAGCTGAGGAAATAAGGAAAACAAGAGATATGCCTTTTATTCTGAAACGAGAAATTTTTACCTTAATACCAAAATCCGATAGTAAAGCAGCTGATCCAAGAAGTTTCATTCGATACCCTATTGGAAGTCTTGTACATAATAATATCAGTTACAATTATGCAAAATATGATGCCCCACTTATCAAAAATAATTCCTGAAGAGCAAGTGGGTTTCATGCCTAAGCGACACATTTATGATATTACGCAGAAAACAGATGGAATTATTAAAAGTTCTAAGTCAAAGGTGGGAAATAGTGCAATAATAGCAGTTGATTTCCGCAAGGCTTTCGATACAATAAGCCACAGGCTGGTTTTAAGACAAATTGTAAAAATAAACTTTAACGATGAAATATACAACATGATAAGAGCCTTTATTTCAAATCTCTACATAGATGGTGTCTTCTCAGAGCAATAATCTCCATACCTTTTTAATTTGCCACTTGTACCCCTCATGGACAAAGTAAAAACAATTAAATGTTTGGAATCAATTTCGGAGGGAAGAAAGTCTCATGTCAATTTTACGCAGATGACAACTATATTTTCTTAGAAAGCGCTTCGGAAGAGGAACTGAAGAATAAAGTAAGTGTATGCCTGAGACTGTACGAACGTTTTAAAAAGATATCTGGTCTTGATATCAACAAAGTTAAACAAAAATCCTTGATATTGGTTACAATAAGTGTAATTTACCAACCATGGCTGAATGTGAGGTCATCAACCATATATAAACATTCTCAAGTCATGGAACAGACACGAAATATTGAATGGAAAATATGAGAAAGATTGAATGCAATGCAAAAATAATCAAAAGCTGCCAATAGGACTTCTCCAAGAGGGTATGCTGGTGGAACTTTTAGGCGAACTCCAAGTTCATATACCACGGTTACCCAACTGGGGACTGGAAAGGTGCCCTCAGTATTGGGAAAAGTTTCCGAAGTATAAGAAAAAAAAATCCTAGACAAAATATTAAAAAATTGGAACTTCCTAAAAGTATGGGCAGTTTTGGGCTGAAGAATTCTCCATAGAGAATAATTGCGAAGAGGTTTTTACAAGAGAACATGATTTTAGACTAATTTTATTTGGTTATGAGTATAATTTTTTAGCGTCTAGATTGGAAGACTAGCATATTCTGTACTTTTGGAAGAAACTTTTATACGGACCAAAATGTACAAGAAAGGAATCCCCCCCTTTATTTGTGAGGGTGGAGGAGATTTTGGTGAAGAGGAGAGGAAGAAAGAACGTGGGAGCAGAGGAGACGGCAGTAATTGAAAAGAAGACGGTACTGAAAGGAATCATCAAATATGAGGATCTTGTGTCCGAATTAATGGAAGATGACCCAAATAAACTCCTAGCCTATCCAATTGCAAAAATGCTAAACGAGCTGAATATCCATATTAAAAAAAATCGACAGCATCATTTAATATATTCCTACCAAGAGCTGTATAAATTTCAAATGTTTAAAAGATTTTACCATAATAAGACTGTCTCACGGATATGACTCCCTTAACACCTCCTTCTCCTTCAAGTCTAGGGCATCTGCACAGAGAACGTCCTCCCAGGAAATGAGATTTGCCGAGTGAGTTATAAAGAGAGGAGATCCCTTGGACATAAAGTTGAAGAAAGGATCTGAAAGGAGAGGATTGGGGATCCGAATGAAATGGAAATGCAGATCTATACATCCGAATTCTTCGTACGATAGATCCATCCAAATCACTGAATAAAATGTTATTTCACACAGTTTCAATTTTTTCCCCGCTTCTCTCACCTCCCTTCCTCGACTGAGTAATTCGTATTTCGTACGAAAAAGGATCAAGAGGTGTCGTGAATGAATAGGGTAAAGTTGGACAGCAACCCAGTCTAACTAGGTGAGTGATGCACAGAATGACGCAATCGGACAAAAGGGCAATAGAGAATGCGCAAAGTGGATCTATAATTTCATAATTCTACTTTGCACCTTTGCCCGATGCTCCACCCAAAATTGACCTATAGTATTGTGTCCATGACAAGGCGAAGAAAGCACAGACTATTAAAAGAGGAATCTAGGAACGACCGAGAGAAGGACGTGGAGGAATAAGACTATGATGTAATTTATGTGAACATGTATATTTTAGACATAATAGTTACTCAAAACTACTCTACAAATACATAAGAGTCACAGATATTTATATTACTAATAAAGAGGGTAAAAAGGTACTTTGTATACATATTGCAATAATAAAAAGGACAAGAAGAGGGAAGGAAAGGAGACATGAATACATAATATATAGTCTCATTTTTATTAACAAAATTATCATTGCATTAGCAAATGGTATTCAAATTTGGGAAAAAAAATTCTGTATTTAAGATTTGTGGGTTCACTTTTAACGAATTGTGGGCTAACATTTTATACTCATTAATTGTCTATTTAAAAAAGAGAACATTAATGAAGATGAATATTGAGACTCCTCGTTAATTTTTTTCTAATCCAATTATACCCCAATTACTGCAAGTAGTTATATAATATACAAACATAAATATAAAAATCCTTTTAAATGAAATCCTCTTATTTGCGAGTATGTAGACATAAGCATTTACATTTCATTTCATAATAAGGCAAATTTTTGCTCAACTCTAAGCCAAGAAGATCTAAATCCTAAATTGTCCCTTTAAGCTTAAGGAGATTCATGGTCTTCTTGATATATTTTTTCCAATACGTCGCTTTTTATGATACCACTTTAATATTTTCCTTTAATTCAGTTAAAAGGGCTAATATACACTATAAGAACCTATAATACTAGAAAAACTGAAGGCTCAAGTGCGTCAGCTGAACTGGGAAATTACTACAATGAGATAACATAAGTGCAAAAGGCCGTTTGTCATATTTTTATCGAAAAAAAGTATTTATGAGATTTCAATAGTCAAATCTATATAAAAGTCAGGCCTGTGAAATTAATAAATAATAGTTTTTATGTAATTAATTAATTCCAATATCAATTAAATAAATCAATAAAATTCAGTCTAGAATGGTCAAGTAAAAAAAAACAAAAAAAAACCCGAAAATCAACATGGTAACCATGACAATTTGAAGAATATATTAGAGGAGGGAAGAAAAGAATAATGCTCGTGATGTTTCATTAGATTAGCTGCAATCATCTGTGACAAGAGAGGAAAGAGAAAAGGATATCAACAAGGACATTTCTAGAATTACTCCGATGTTGATCCCAATGCTACTCTGAGTCCAACAAGGACTTATAATTATAACTCCGTAACAAATCCTCAGGGTTACACTCCGTCTTTTATGAGCACACACGAATGTTCAATCAGGTTTATGCAATTTCGGAAAGGATATTTACAACTCAGGAAAAGAAATAATAATGATAACTGCTATAAGGAATAGAAAATTCATTCTTCAGATTACCAATTCCAAAATTAAGACGGGCCATCCATAAAATACACCATATTACAAAAAATTTTTTGTGGTACTTAAATCTCTATCAATAATGGTAACAAATAAATATTCAAACTAATGAATTCTTTGATAAGCACTTTGTATCTCCAATTCAATTTCAATTAACATTCCAGTCAGGTATCTCTATCTGAATCATATATCGATAACATTGCAGTTTATAATTTAAGTGAGAATACTTGTGATAATCCGATCGTGAACAGAAATGGGGAGTATAAAAATATCTCATTAGTACCAGCTCAGTACTAGGAGCTAACCTTAGACGTAAAAATTGACAGGGGTGACAAAACCATAGCTATTGTGGCAGTTATGTCTTTATTGTCCCGCCACGGACTGGTAATCCCAGAATCCCCTCAGCTTAGCCCACAACAAATCTATTTACTACACAGCAGTGTAACTCAAGACATATAGGTATACATAAATAAATAATTACATAATAAAAGAGGACAACTTAGGAGTGAGCAAACAAAAAAGGTGGAGAAAGATTTTGGACCTAGCTTATTTATGTCAATTTGGCTACAAGGCCTAAATGCTGGGAGGCCCAGCAGATTTTACTGGACAGACAAATCACGTAAAAACAAGTAATTACCGAAAAACATAGAGTTTTCATAGTTGCCATCCATCTCTCAAAGTATCCAAGACACGCACTGTATAGACCCTGTACTTCAGCATAGAAATTTTCAAATCTTGAATCAAATCCATTCTTTTACTTTTGTACCAGCATGCCCTTGACTTGTTGTTTGTCTTCAGTTCATGAAGCATGACGTGGACCTTGTAAAGAATTTTTTAACTTCCACAACTGAAATGTTCTCCCTCTCTATGTCCTGAATGTGCGTCTGAAATATACACGTCAGAGAATGCATTTGTAATAGGTAAGTTTCACTGAACTCATTTAAAAAAAAACTTTTGACCAGCAACTGTGGTATTTTCTGAGGCAAAAAGAAAGTTTTCAAGGCTGTATATATCTGCAGCAATCTCTCGATACCTGGGAACAATGAAAGCCACCATGTCTTGCTGTGAGAAAGGATATTTCTGTACTCCACATCAGCAAACTCACAGTATTCCTTCAGGTTCTCTGTGTGCACAGTATAGATATGAAAATGTTGATACATTTTAAATATGATGTTCTGAATGTCAGCATCCAGTGTGTCTGCTCCATAGTGAGCACAATTTTTTGAAAATACGTGCTGGACAACCCACACCAATTATAGGTTTGTTCTGCATTGGTTTTTTTAAGTTTTCAAAAACATTCCTTGCTCCCTCAGGACGTGGGATTCCCCCAAAGTTGGTATTGAAGTTGTCTCCTGTAAAAAATATATGCAAAATATCCTTTTCTTCTCCATTGTTTATCGGATGTATTCTGTAATATTGTCAGCTGATTTATTTGCTGTGCTTTTTATTTCAATTAATTTACTTTGCAGACCCCCATTTTCCCAATTAAAATATTGAATGAGGAGAGGGAATATTTTCTTAGTTCCATGATTGCTACCATAAGTAAACACGCTACTGGATTTCTTCGAGTACTTTCGGAGTAACTTCGATGAAATATGGGGCTATCACGTCATTAACAATTGCTTCTGTCTTGGTGTGAGCACTGAAGATTTTTTGAGATATCACCGAATCTTGAAAAATATTTCTAAGCAAACCAAATGTACAGTCTATTGATCTGTAGCTGCTGTAACGTAATTGCCGGTTTTACTTACAAAAAAAAGTATGTCACTTTACTGAACGAGCTTTCTCCTCTTGCTGCAGTTTTGAGTTTTGCAGAGGGAACGTGAGCTGCCAAATCGCTGCCACATTTATTTGCCACTGAAACATTAGTGCCTGGTCTGCATGTCATGCACTAAGCTTCTGAATCGTCACAGCCGATGCAAAAACATGGTTTTTTAGTTTGACCGCGAACTTACATTAACGGTTAGGCATAACGATAGATGTAATGCACTTTTGTAAACACCACACGGAGTGGAAGCTCCAAGGTGCTCAATGTAACTAGAAAGCTATGTGAAAGATGTATAACCTTTTTTTATGCTTCCTTTAAATAATCTACTTTCCAAGGGTTCAGAGAGGAATATAGCCTTGTGGGCGTGTAGTCTGATTTTTTAAATCGTTTTTCTCAATTTCAGTGTGATAAAATATTGCCATGTCTCTGATTGTTTTCATAAACTTTTTTAGAAGCCTCTGTAACAAGTTGTACATCTCTTTCAATGGATTGAGAATGAGAAGGATAGTTTTCAAGTTGCAAAGGCCTATCTTCTGCTTTCATAAGGTCTTTATGGGACCAAAATTGTAATATAAGAGAACAGGTAAGGTGATGGTTAACATTTTTTTTTTCATTCTCATTAAGAGATTTAACAACTTTTGTCTTGTCAATCCTTGAGTCGAAACCAATATATCTTAATTTACACGGTTCTTTTTTGAGATTTCATCATTAAGTCTCCTTATTCTCTGCCTCTCTCCTTTAACTTTTTCCGATAAAGGGTATTTGAAGGAATTAGCCATTTCATGTCTTCCAATAGAGAATTGCAAATTTCTGCCACTGCTGTATGAGAGAGTCTAAATCTGTCACTCAAGATTTGGGTAGTTCAGTTTATTTATTTTTAATGGCTTCTTTTTCTTCTTGCTTATTATTCTCTTCTATTGATAAATTTTGGAAACATGGAGGTGGAATATCGCTGTCGGTAAACGGTTTCTAAAGAAGGCTGTGATTCTCTTTATATTCTCTGTCTCTCTCTCTCCACTTAATTGAATTCTAATCCTTTTGCATAAAATTTTGTCATTGGGCCTAAGTATACCAGTCCTATTTTTCTGCTCAATATATTCTTGCTACTCTTTCAAATGGATCTTTTTAGAGCAACGACTCAAATCCTGGGGTATTCCTTTTTTTATAATATTGGCATGAAGAAATGTCAAACATATCCTCACTCTCTTTGATCATTTGCTTAGCTTTGATATTTCTTTATTTAGTCCACTTTTATAGAGTCCATTGACATTTTCATCCCGTTTTTGTATTTTTTTTTTTACAAGCTTTAGGTCAATTTTTCGGTAGAGCAACGGGCAATGTAGAACTATGCCTTATTACACCATAATGCAAAATATTTCAATAATAAAATTGTTTAACTAATAAACCAAGACATACAAACATTTTTTAAATATGTTGTGTTTAGGTTTAGTCTATTTTATATGGGTCAAGCAAAGTGTAATTACGAGAAGATGAGTTAGAGTATATAACAGAACAATGGAAAAACTTATTTCACATTATTTGGGCGGCAAAATAGAATTATCTTTTACAATAGGGCGAAAATGTTTTTTGTACTTTTTCTTTTTACTATCAAGTTATAGAAGCCCTATTTTTTTCTTTATCAAATGGTACACGTGCAAGAATTTATTGCTCATTGTACCCTCGGAAAAATCCTTGATAATTTAAAAAAAAATTAAATAAGGTATTGATTATATGATAAAAAAAATATTTTTAATAAAATTATTATTCTTTATATGGATATCTTTGGGGGGGAAGGGTTACCTGGGAAGGTAATTCCTGATTAGTGAACATCATTTCCTGGATAAATTCAATCATATTCAAAGCCTGCTTGAATGTTCGTGTGTGCTCATAAAAGACGGAGTTTAACCCTGAGGATTTGTTGCAAAGTTATAATTGTAAGTCCTTGTTGGACTCAGAGTAGAATTGAGGATCGACATCCGAGTCATTCTTGACAATGTCCTTGTTTATCTCCTTTTCTCCTTCCTCTCTTGTCACAACTGAGTGTAGCTGATGTAATGAAACGTCATGAGCATTATTCTTCCTCTCTTCCATAACATTCTTCAAATTGTCACGGTTACTTTCTTGATTTTGGTTTCTTTTTTTTTTAACACTGGATTTTCACCTTTGATATTGACTATAAAAATCCGAATCTAATACAATAGGTTTATTCCTATTTCTCAAAGAAAAAAATAACGTGATTATTCATCATAGACGCTATGCAATAGCAAGGAAAATTCTTGATATAGTTTTTTTCCTGGTATACGCTCCAAAATTTTGTTAAAATTAAGTGCATAACTACATAATTTACAGTGCTTGATAATTAAAATACTAAGTAATATATTTAATTAGTTGTTATCTTGGATGAATGAGGCTGTAGAAGTTATCATCAATAAAACCTACATAGTATAATTACTATAAGAATCCAAATATCAAGATATATATACTCGTATCTACCTATATTTATAATTAACATTCATGATTTTTAAGGGTGAACTGATGCATCGGAATAGGCAAAAACACACTTTTTTAAAGTATCAGAATCGGCTCAATTTGCCAATTCCACCGATACCTATCTATAATTATTTATACAACTTATTTGAGCTTTTTTTTGCTCACAAAAGTACACTTACTAAGCAATAAAGTAGATGACTACACGATATCGTTCAGAGAAATAAAAAAAAAAAAAAAAGGGGGGAGGTACGAAGTACATAGAAATATTATACAAATTTGTAGGGTTGTACAGGAAATTTACTGGAAAGTAACAATTTAGAAATAGCCACATTTTTAGTACCCCAACAATGGAATTGTATCCCGAGTCGTTTAAAAAGTCCGTAACGATTCCACTTGCGTTGAGCGCTTTACTCTGAAACCATTAAGTAATTTTTTCACCAAATATTTATTTTTTGTATGTTTGCTGAATAATATTGCCTATAACAGAACTGAAGTTGAGTCCATTTTTTTAAGTCAAGTTCGAGTCATAAGTATACGTCCCGGGGCCTTTAAAATGAAACGAGTTCGGGCTCGAACACTGGTTTATACGTATTTCAATTTCTAGAGCGATCAAGCATATATAACACTCTCTTAGTAACTGGAGATAGTTCAATATCATTTGATCTCATGTGGGCCAAACCAGTAAACTAATAGTAAATAACCTTATGTTAGTATCGCAAATATTTTTAAAATATATTTTTTTGTCTAAATAGTGAAAAATGTCTCTATGCGAAAATTGTCCAGAATTTCTACAAATCATCCCATATTTTTCCCCACCTGATGCATGAGAGAAAAACTGAGATACGAATTGGATTATGCACTAAAAGATTAATTCTATTATTGGTAGAAATTTTGCGTTCCCCAGCGTTATCTATGTATTTTTTTAATCATATACATATATCTTTAGGTACTTCTGCTTGGAAATTTATAAAATATTATTTTTTGAGAAGGAAAGTTTATAATTTGGTTCTCACATCTTCGTATACAATGATTTTTCAATATTTTAGCTATAAGATTTAATTATGTAATAGATTATTTCCTAATATAGTTTAGAGCGGATAAAAAGGCTCAACGTGTGAAGTAATGTATTCATCAAAACTAAAATGGCAAAAGCGGAATCAACAGTTTTGAACCGGATTAAAGGACTTTTTGAGTCAAATCAATTTTTTGACGTTACATTCTTGATAGGAGGGGAAATGGAGGAGTCTCCTGAGAGGATTTCTGCCCATCAACATATTCTATCATCAGCCAGTCTGGTATTTGAATGGATGTTCTATGGAGACTTCATACAGTGCTGAAAGAAAGGTGGTGATCTTGAGATTGAAGTTCCAGATTTATGACAAATTATTCTAAACAACATATATTTGTTTTGATGGACAAATAGCAATAGAATTGTATAGAGTCCGTCTTCAATTTGAAAATTGAGGATTATTTTAATGATGATAACTATGAAACAACAGTTCGAAAGGGGAGATTCCCTTTAGGGAAACAAAGTTGAAAAAACAAGAAACAAAAAAATTCCACGTTCCTTCAACTCCATTGAATGTACAGTTGAAGTGCGTAACATTTTCCGCTTTTATTAAAATAAATTATTTATTCGGAGAACGTTGCTTTTTGTCATTTTATTTTTACAAATTTGACCAAATGATCAATATTTTCAGGCTCGTAAGTGTTCCGCTTTTTTGGTGTTCCTTTGAATCTATTTTGTTAGTGTTCCGTGTAAATTGGGCTTAGAAGCTGCATATATGTAAGGCTGAATTGGTGGGTAGATGTATATTCTCATACAAACTTAGTGAAATAAAATTGTACAACTGATAATAAGTTTTTATTTCAGGAAGAGTCATAGTATGGAATTAATTTGAATAATAAAGATTTTAACATACGCTAATTTCATTTATTACGACTTATAAGTATTTGTCTTAGCCTAACTCCAGCAAATAAAATTTGAAACACCACTTTAATGTATTAGTTCTAGAAGGTGATTAAGTCTAGGCCAGTGCTAGAAAGCTCGCCTTTAGAACCTCATTTTACCAAGACCGTTACAACTAATCAATGACATGCTCCTCGATTGAACAACTTATGAAAAATAAGTTGACGATGATGTTATAGATTATTTGTAAGTTTTACACTTACAAATTGGAAGGTATTAATGTTTTGACTATTTAGCACTCCTTGATCCAAGGATTAAAGACAGATTATTCTGGAGGAAGAGTTATGGAAGAATTTGCTTCAGAATTGATCACACTTTATGAAAATAAAGATTCTAAACTACTCATGAAATCCCTGCATTAAATCATTCATATGAATCTTCGAGTCTGTTAACTTCTTTCGACGTATAAATTATCCTCCAGGAGAGAAAGCAAATTTTAAAATCTTCTAATCCAGAAATTGATACCAAAAATTACTTCAAAATGTGACTACAGGCTTGAACTTCAAATGATCTGCAGAGGCGGCACTAAGAAGGACAAAAAAAGATTTCCTCATATTTTTCAACTTGCTATGAAATATTTGTAAATACCAGGAACGTCTCATAATTATACATATATTGGAATACCATAATTGTATAGATTCCTATATTTTGACCAGAGAACCCACAGGTTCGCCCAAAACAAGCTATATCATAGGCCGACTTAGCCCAAAGCCAGATATTTTCTATCCCAATCCACCTCTAATTTGTTCTAGTTTAGAGTTCAACTACCTAGTTTCTACAATTTTATCAGGAGACCTGATATCAATTGGCTTTGATTCATTTGGTTCAAATATGGTGTGAAGAATTATGAATCCTGTTTCTATTTGGTAAGGGTGATTGGTAATAAAGATTTTTTCATAAGCTAATTTTATATCTTATGATTTATACATATTTGGTCCTGGGCAAACTCCACTAGAGAAAATTTTAATACTATATTAATGCATACGTTCCAGTTTAGAGCTGAACTACTTCGCAGAAATAGTAATATTAACGGACCAGATATGGTCTTGCTTTCAAAAATATGATCTGGAGCATATTTTAACGACTCAAAATCTGATTTTTAAAATTTTAATAACCTTATTAAAATCATTTATCTACTTCTCAACATTTCAAACAATTCTATGTCTTCTCCATACCTGTTAATTTAAATTATATCGGATAATCAGGTAACTTTAGAGTAGTTCGGTGTAACATATATATTATTGATACAACTTGGCGTTACCTTGCTAACACAAAAATATACAATGTATTTTGTTGACAGCTGTCGATGATTTTGTTTCTTCACTCCTAATCAGTATTTTGAACCTAGATTGTTTGAATTATAATTAACTCCTTTTAAATAGTGAACAATTCTCAACAACCATTGAGCAATGGTTTCATGGTTGAAAGAATTGGCTCACTACCAACAGATTTGGGGGCTTTTTTCTTTCTTTTTTTTAAAGAAGAAAGGTTGTGTGGTACAGTAAAAGGAAAGATAACTATTTGGGAGATGTTTGTATTTTTGACAACCCGTCCCACCTTGAATAATTGAAGTTGTCAATTACGTCTACAGGGGCTGGCTAAAGCTTATAATGGATGTAGAAAATTTGTTACGCCTATTCTGTTGCTACAGGGAATATATATGTATATCTGGAAAGGTATCTTCATGTATAAAGAAAAATAATAAGCCCTTTCGAATTAAGACGTGAAATTCTCAGTAAACTACACGACGGACATTTATAAATGGTTCAAACGAAAATGAAGACAAAGTTGGCCATATTTTGGTCTGGGATTGGAAAACAAATTTAAAAAAACAAATATTCCACAGCGTATGAAGGACCGAAATGATGTGAAAACTCGGAAATTAGAAAACAGCATAGATTCTACTCCGAAAATCATAATAACAAACGAGAAAAATCCAATGTGGATACAAAGTCTATCTTTGTGATTTAAAAAAGTCTTAATGTATTACTCAAAGAGAGGATATAAGAGTATTTATTAGGATTCGAGAAAAAATGTACGTAAGGACGTTGGTTCAAGTAATGAAAATTTAAAGTTTAAGTCAGTATTGTCTGAGCAAAGAGAAAGGACGTCATATTTTACAATTTTTCTTCGAACAAGGAGAAACCAAAATCCAGGTGGCTATAAATTTGAATAGTGTTTATGGCCCTCATACTGTATCAGCCAACCATGCAGTATTTTGTTTTTGTCGCTTCTGTTCCGGTAATTTTGATGTCAAAGATGCACAACGTTCTGGAAGCCCAATTGTTGATAATGTGGATGAAATAAAGGCGATTGTCCAGTCCGACAGTCATGTATTCACATGTGAGTTTAAAATGTTTATTTTTTATTTTTTCGAATAAGCAACGTTTTTTCTATTGACTCTCACAACCTTTCTTCCGTAAAAAAAAAAAATGAACGAAAAAAAGATTGAAATGATAATTGTGACTCATTCAAACTGTTGGGTACTTACTTATTAAAAAAAATTTCATGGCTTTTCTTAGATATTCATTGTTTTGGCAAATCTCCCTTCAAGATTTGGTGAAACAAAAATGTATTTAAGTATTTTATAAATTGTGGAGAGCTTATAAAGCAATCCTTAGAGCAGGAATGTACTACCTTTTAATATAATGGGCCGCATTGTCACTTGAAATATTTTAAGGGCCACAGAACCTATTAAATTAAATTTCATGAAAAATGGCTTTATGAAACTATTAAATAAATATTTGTTTCAAATTTAGGCCAAATCCAATTTTTCAAAGCTAATCTGTCAATCCTGTTCAGAGGCATCCGCAGATTTTTTTTGAAAATCTTAAAAGAAATTCCTCCTCTGGATAATTTGATTGAATGACCTCGGAGTAATTCCTGCCTATATTTGTATTTATTTCGTTCATTTTACGACAGTTTCAAACTAATCTACTATAACGCTATGACAGCTAAGCTGCCCTTTTACCAACAATTATCAAAATTGTGAAAATTTCCAATTTAATTTTCAGTTTATTTTATTTTAAATACGACATGGATTGAGATTCAAGCCTGGTTTCACTGCCAAAATTGCAAAAACATCAAGTTTTGAATTCATATAAGCGATACATATTTTCTAAGCCAAATTTTGAAGTCAAACATACAAAATATGGAGCTTTTTAGATAAACCTATTTTTGGTAAGGTATGTCTAATCTAACGGGAATAAAAATCTCTTCAGCATTTTCAAGTTCTACAAATGAATCAATAAGTCAAATACCTGTGGTTTTGAGTGCCTGAAGTTGTTTTGCGACAAATTTGATAGTTTAGTCAATATCAATTTGCTACTCCTGTGCAATATCATGTGTAGCGAAACATGGATATTTTGCTCAAAAATCAAGTTTCTGTTGCTCCCTAAAAAAAAAAAATCAAAAATATTAAGTACTTTGACTAATATTGTATATACTTTTCATATATTTTGAGCATAACCGATTAACTTTTCACGAATATTCCTCAATCCGTGTTTTTGTGGTGGCCTCTAGTAATACAAAATTTAAAATTTCGTAAAAAAAAATTCACAAATATTATCTGGTAAGAGAAAGTTAAAACCATTGGCTTGAAGGATACTTTTTCAGGTAAAAACTATTAAAATTTTTCTTGTATAGCTCCTTACGTTTTTATGTTCCATCCATTTTAATGAAGGACGGTATTTTTTTTTTACAACTCAATAAAATTAGGGAGTATGGGTGATATTTTTATATTTTTTAAATGTTCTGGTCCAATATATTGTAGTATAAATTAGGTATAAACCTAAAGCTGATTAAATTTCCAACAAAATGATAGGTAAATCAAGCTTGTATGCCTTTCCTATTATTAGATATGGCTACCTAAAGTCAGGAATTTATTAAAAAGTTTGAATTTTTGGAGTCACTTGAGACATATTTTTTAAACGGCCATTGCTCAAAAGTTATGGAAGAAAACAACTAAACAAACAGTTTTATTTTAAAGTCATGGCCACTATCTATCATTTTAACATAACTAATAATGGTCTTTTTAATGAAAATTGTAGATTCTATAGTTCTACAAAATTGGGATGTCATAGTGTTTGTCGCGTAGAAATAGGCATTTTTTGGTAAATTTGGTCATAAATTAAAATATCTTGGATGATCGACACAAAATAAGTGATTCCCAGAGAAAGAAATATACTATATCTATATGGGTTTCACCAAAAGATTCCTAAGGTTAAATGAAATACTGTAATGTTTACTTATACTGAATCAGCGCAACTCCATGTAAACAAACAAAGGAACATTAAAAGAAAAAATATATATATAGGATTGAAACATAAAAAATCATAATCTACAGACATTTTTAACAAAGAAAAGCCTTATTAACCAATTATCAATATTTATTTTCTACCTTAAATATTTTGTCACTCTTTGGGCCGTGAAACAGGGGTCAAATCTATCACCTTGTCATAACGAGATGTATTACATTAGTATTTATTATAAAAACGACATATTGAACTGAAACCATCAATCAAAATCTACCTTCTTTTTACTAGCAAATCTTTTAAAGTTGTAATATAAATTATATTCTTTAGTTTTACACGTAATATAAAGTAATAAAAAAATAAGCTTCCAAATATGATCCTTCATTTTACTGGATTTTTGTATGATTAGACACATTTTGTAGGAATTGTATTCTAGATAACTTTATAATTATTTTATTTTTTGTACGCCGGAATGTTTTTCATCAGCTTTTATTAACTTTAATTTTCATCTATATAGTTACTTACTTCGATGCATGGCTCTGAGCCGAAATTATACTCTAAAAACTTGATTTCTTTTATAAAAGTTCAAAAGGCCAAACCAAATACAGTTTATAGGTTAATGTTAATTTTGTGTTCTACACTTAATTATTCGAGGTCCTTTTTTATCTTCATTTAAAAGAAAGAAAGGAAAAGGGAAGTAATGGAGATGATTCTGTGATAATGGTGGCAAAATCAATACTAATTAGCTTTGACTTGAAAAATAACTCGCTTATTTCATAGGTTCTTGTCTAATTGTTGTCCTTTAAAAATATTCGTAGATCCTGAATAACGTATATAATATAATAATAGGTTGTGGGAAAAGTAATTTCGTATTGCCTGCACTTTTTTAACAAAGTATTTAGTGTTCATTATTGGTCACATCGGATCATAATACAATATGACGTTGTAAAGGTGTATAATATAAACGCATTTTTGACAGTATTGCACTTGGCCAGTTCAGTAGTGAATTATCGTGCGTCGAGTATGGAGGTCTCAAAGGAAGAAATTCGCCATATTTTACATTTTGACTATCTGAAAGGGAAAAACGCTTTGAAGGTGACAAAGGAAATTTGCTATTTATAAGGGGCCGATATTATTTCAGTTCGTGTCGCACAACAGTAGTTCGAGCGATTTTGTTATAGTACAGTGGGCATGCATCATGCACAACCCCCTGGCTGGCCTGTCGTCAAAAATTTCGATAAAATCATGGAAAATATCGAAATAGACTATCATGTTAGTAGTCGTAGCATTGCCCAGGAGCAATCGATCATAAAACTGTTTAGAACCATTTTCAAAAGACTGGTACAAAAAGAAACACAAATAGAAGATGAATCACAAAGTATACCTCAACCTACCGATTCAGCCTTACATATAGCTGACAACTCCAATTTGTTTTTTTTCTTTATTAATTGAACTCTGAACAGAAATCTAAAAACGGCTGAACGCCAGCAAAAAAATGGAATGCTGAAAGAAACGCCAAAAAAGTTGTACGCATATAAGCCTGGATTCATTCTTTGGAGGGCCAGGGCGTTACTAAGATTGTTTTATTCCAAAACTTGAAGGACAATTTTTCCAAAAGTGTATTTTTATTTTTAAATTGTGACGGAAAAACACAAGCAAATATTGTCAAAATAAATTTGTTTTTTGACAAGAAAAAAACCCAGTTCTTTTCGACATATTTGGCAACAAAATTTTAGTCAAGGATAGTGTAGCATATATGTTGGAAATATGTACCTATATATAGTGTTGGGTCAGTCCATGTTTAGGACTAAAAACTGCCGTCCAGTTCAGTCCCGGTCCGGTCCAATTAAGCCTTACATTTCAGTTCTAAAAACTTGCAAAGTTCGGTGCTTCATGACGTCACTCAACTATATACTTTTTTTTATCAGGTGTATTACTGACAGAAAAAGTTAGGACCGGCAGCCTTAAAGACCGAGCCCAATGACTGATAGGACTTGCCTTAAGATTGGACTGGACTGAATAAACAAGTACTGACACTATATTACCTAATAGTGATATAAATCAACCATATAATTGATGGAATACGTGTCAGACTTCTAAAAATGTATATGAAGAGGCATTATAATATTGTAAAGTCTAGCTTTAACTAATTCGAAATTGGACGTCCTCAATGAACTTGAATTTGAAGGGATGAAATAAGCATGGGAGGTTTTAAATCCCCCGTCCGTATGTTATTCCATAACATTCCTTTAATATATATACATATGATTTAAAATAAAATCAATCTTATATGCTAAAAAACATTCCAGCCAACGGCAAGTTAAATTCTTGCACCGACGCTTCTCTGAGTATCAAGAATCCCTTGCAATATCTCATAATACAGTTAGGTTCACTAGATAACTTGATACAAAAGTTCTAATGTCAGTTCAACATTCCTTATATCCTAAAACTTCCAATATCACACAAATAATGATATAACATCTTTGACTTTTTCTCAAGTTAACCCATTACTAATTTTAGTGTTCATTTTAGTTAATGAATGATTATTGGTTAAGATCACCTTCACAACCCATGGCCGGGGGTGTATTTTTGGATACTACAAGAGGTCGTTGATGCTCAACCAAGAGGACACAGGGAATTTGACCTGCTTTGGGACCCAACACTTTGCCTGCACAACCCGTGGATCGGGGTCTATTATAGCATATTAGAAGAGGTCCTTGATGTTTAGAAGCGTAACGGCGGTTGATTTTAAGTACCTAAGAGCTCAGCACTTTACCTGCACAACCCGTGGGCTGGGGTATATTTTTGGATATTAAAAGAGGTCATTGATGTTGAAAGAAGTGGTTGCGGGGAAATTTAACCTGCCTTGGGGCCCAGCACTTCACCTGTACAACCCAGGGTGTATTACAGGTGCGCGCGTCTAAAACTGAACACTCCTTTAAATTTTACGCCATGTACATATTGGTGATTTCATTGAGTTGAAACCGGTTTATACTTCGAGGCAAGGGTTTTGACTAGTCATAAACAAAACTCCAGCAAAATCTAAATAGCAACAGTGAAACAACAGCCGATAATATGAAGGGACGTCGAGTCGCAATTTTGGAGCTTTCCGCCCGGGAAAAAACTCCCCTGAAATTACCAAGGTTCTGAACTGCATCCGCAACACCGTCTGCAACGTGGTAGCCAAAGCGACTCCTGAGGCGACAACAAGATCTAATTCAAGGCCTCGAAGGTCGGACGAAATGGTTAATGCCATGGAAAAGTCTGTCGAGGACAAGAGAGGCCGGGTCACTGTCAGCAGCCTCTCCAGGGAGTTCAACGTCAGCAGAACGACCATGGACCGTCTAGTTAAGAAAGATCTTGGCCTTAAGGTCCACAAGAGAACCCCTCGTCAAGCCCTCAAGCCTGTAGACAAGGAAAAACGCCTAAAATTTAAGTATAACGTTTTAAAAGAGGTCCTTAGTGCTTAAAAACGTGACGGCGTGGGTTCTAAACTACCTTGGTCTCAGCACGTCACTTGCACAATCTGTGGGCCGGGGTGTATTTTTGGATATTACAAGATGTCCTTTTTATGAATCAGTTCTTTTAAGAATTCAGTTCTTTTGATGATTTTTTCGTTTAAAGATTCCGTTCTTTTAATGATTCGTTCTTTTAAAGATTCAGCAGTTCCCCCGGCCGTTTTCCTTTTGGATTAAGGACACTGAAAAATGAAAAGTAAATGAGCTAAATCTTATTTGTTGAAGTAGATAAATGATTTATGAAGCCATTAAAATGTGGAAGCGATATTAAAGTGTACTTTAAGGGACTTAAAGTTTATTATAACCAACTTACCTAATTAATGTTCGTTGAAATATTTAATTTTTCGCAGATTTATCTACTTATCTGTCCTGATGATACACATCGAACGTTTGGGGGCGCTATTGTTGCACATTTGACAATAGCGCTTGCTTGTAGCTAGACCTATATATGTATATGATTTGTGGTTCTATTTACTTCGTGCATGCAGTATATCTGCTTTGAGCCTTGAAAAAGACTCATATTATGCCAGAGTAGTCTGACCCCTCAAGGAACGCAATATTCAATGTGCATTCTCTCATAGTACCTCGAAGGACGAAGTTAGAACTACTTATTACTGTTCCAAATCAACATGTTGGAAAAGCGGATGAAACCCTTCCGATGTGCTGAGATTTAAGTTTACTCTCACCTAACAAATTAAGAGGGAAAATAGAGACAGTGTTTTAGAGATTAGTACTGGTAGAGATGAAACCGGAGTTTTTTAATTATTCTGCCTTGTGATTTTGTCTATTATTCTTTAGCGATATATATTTTTGAAAATATTTAAATGATACTCAGGAAATCAAATTTTCTAAGGCATCCCTACTTTGATATTTGTTGAACAGCTTGTAATGTAGACTAATAATATTTATACAACCGATATCAGTAAGAATTTTGATGATTTGTACTCGCATGCCTACAATTACAATAATGAATTAGTATTTGATTGTAGAAATTAAGTCGACGAAATCAATAAGATACAAAACTCATAAATAGGTAGTTTAAATTTTGACGAATATCTTTGCTCTTTTATTTACTTATATAACCAAATCATATTATCATTTTGTTACATTTTAACTATCGTCTTCAATTAAACACTTTATAACTAGCGCTCATGGAAAACATTTTGTAAATATCTTTAATAAATCTATTTGTGTGGAGATCCTAGATCATAGCAAGAGTGATATTTTAATATGCTGACAAGCTGTTTAGAAAAGGATTCCCGAATCAATAAGTTTGGAAATTGCAAATACATTCAGATATTCCAATTTAAGTATGGATAAGTTAAAAAATCACTTATATTTTTTTAAAACACATAATCTCTTTAAAGTTACCAATAACTATTTATATGTAATAATGTAACAGAATTGAATATGCCTTGCAATCAAAACGTTCGAGAAAAGAGAGATATAATTATCTTTAACTTGTTTTCCAATGACAAAATATACTCACAAGTAACAAGTAAATCAGCAGTGAACTTCAAGTGTTATACAAATTATACATATAGACCGTACATCATAAACTAGATCTTATAAATGGAATAATAACAATGTGATTGATATGAGTGGTTTCTGCATTTCAAGACACTGAAGGACTCTTATCAAATAGGGTTTTCTTAGAATAGGAGACAAATCAGAGTTCATTTAAGGAGGAATTCACTCAATAATTTCATTGAAGGAGCTGTGGATGGATAATGAGAAATCTCTCTCTGATCCTCACTGTGTCTTTCAGTCGATTATTTTGTCTTTTTATCAAACTCCTTAGTTCTTATAGATATATACGATGATTCCTTACAAGATCAGGAGGAATTTATGTATTGAGTGTAAAGGCGATGATTCACGAGATCAGAAGTCACTATCAAAGAGTTTGATGTGAAGAGACATCTGCACAATGAATGATCCCTCTATTAAAGGAGACCAGATTCCCAGAGTTCAGCATAAATGGGTGAAATCCGTTGAAGCAAGGATTAGAAGGCATGTGACTAGGATATCCAAATAGAATCATATTAATTCTTAGGAATGGAAACGATGGAGGTATATGTAACTGAATGCTTCGAAGGAAATATCCATCCAACTTCTCTTCTTTAATGGTTCATTTTTGGGATAAATTAAGGGTAGGCCTCAGGCTTAAGTCTTTGTGTTTTCTGTACTTTAGGAGTATAAAAATAATATTTTTTGGTTAAAATGTAATAGCAAACTACAGAATTAGACGTAGGTATCTATAAGGTTTCGCGACGGGTCATGTTGATCCATTTATGCTTACGAATTAAGGATTAGGGAAATCGATGTAGTCTGACGCCAGAATGTATTGTCCTATCGGCTCCAGTTCGACATCCAACATACACACACTTGTAAAACAATAATAATGAATTATTTTATTATTAAAAGATTAATATCTATTAAATAAATATAATATCATTTGAATGAAACTGATACTGCATAATCTTGAAAACACGAACTGAAGTTGATACTTTATTTTTGAAGGGCAAATTTATCCGTTTAAATAATTAGTTCAATTTTTTTTTTGACGATTTACTTTAGAAAGCCTTTTAAAAATATATACTTTGATTTTGAGCTGTGAACGTGAAGTGAGTCCATCATTTTATATCAAAAACAATTTTTAGGAATTTAAAATGCTAACCCAAAATGGATGAGTTAAATAAAACACCACGTGATGTTGTTAAAAAACTGCAACGACTACAAACTATAACTGCTTTATATTTAGATCATATGAGTTTACCAACAGGAATTTGTTATAAAAATTTATGCTTATCACTACAACAGGTTGCGTGATTGGAGTTTGTGCTCCTCCAGATAGTATAAGAACTCATTGGCCAACTCCCTTCTCTCTCTTAACATCAAAGTGTTTTTATATCATTTTATTATTACTCTTTCAACAACAATAATGTATATATTAAATGTTTCCTAAGTAGCAAGCAATAAATGAGTCAAAATTTACATATTACAAACAATTTACATAACATTTTTTTATTCCCAGTCTCATTTCTACCCATCGTGCGTGAGTCCCAAATATGATCATGTACAGTACATACATTCAATGACGCCATTCTACCATTATTAAAATTTACTTTATATTTTTTTGCAGCCGTCGATTGTTATACTAGTTACAGTCCGAAGGATCTGATCCATAGAGATAGAGATATAAAGTTTTTTTTATCTCTATGATCTGATCCTAAGCACTGTTAGAACCTGTCCTAAGACTGCACTGTACTAAATGGATAAGGACTGACAAAAAACTACAGACAGGTCACCACTATTAAAAATTTTAAGGGATTCAGTATTCTAGATTTCTTGCCATTTGAAAGATTTCCCCCAACTTTTTCAGTGGCCTTTATCCATTTATCTATCCCCTTGATATTCGATGGGAAATTATAAAACATCCTGGATCACCTGTTTTAGGTTTTGGGACAATAAAACGCACTGGCATTTTCAAACAGATTAAAATATAAACTTTATTCAATTTTATGAGTGAAATAGCTTATTAATATAATATTGTAACTTACCCATCCATAGTACATTCAAGGGAGTAAGTATGCACATACATATATTAAGAATGTTAAGAAAAGATGGCGAGATTTTATTAAAATGATATTATACCTATCACCAATATAATACATATTAAGATAACAGAAAAATTAACAAACTCGACAGTTATTCGAATGGAAGAAGTACTAATTGCTTAGTAATCCGATATCAATTATAATATCCTAAGAAATGATGAATGATTCATATTGGGCAAGACTCATGGATTGACAAAGAAACATTAGTATATTATCAGGCAAAAGAAGTAATTTCCAATTTGTTATGATGCAAGAAATGTCAGAAGAAGAGACGATTGACTGTTGTGTGAGACAATTAATATTAATATTACAACTCTATATATTCAATCCAATTTAGAACTCCAACTTCATTAACTTTTTAAACGAATATTAATTATAAATTTCTAGGCAATTTTTAATTCAATCAATATGTTTATTTATTGAATAAATGTAAATATATATTTCACTACGACAGAAATGGTTTTTAAAATATTTATTGACACTTATATAATTATCTAATTTGATGAATTGCAAGTACGTATGGTTGGGGAAGGTATGAAACCCTCAAAGATTTCCAATACCTTATATTTTGCAATATATAAAGCTAATGCTTGTTTGCCAATCCATGAGTCTTGTCCAATAGGAATGATCCGCTGTCAAACTTTTCTTTTATCTTTATATATATTATATTGGTGATCGGTATTATATCAACTTAAAATAATTTTCCCATTTTTCAACTGCCATTTTTTCCTGAAAATAGAAAAGAAAAAGGGAATGTATATCAGCCCGACAAACATTTTCTCTTGTGTAATCCATGCATATCCTTAATATTCTTGTTAATAATAATGTAAGTCTGTCAAATGAACTATTCCGAAATGAATAAAAAAAACTCAATCTATATTATAGTTCTACATTCGGTATAATCATGCAGGCCATGACTTAAAGAATGTACGAATAAAGGAGTTGCCGAAAAGTTGACACGAATTAATGTATACACAATAAATTAAAAGCATTTAACACGCAGTCTTGACCGACCTCAAGTTACTGACAGATCCATTGAATAAACTCATATATGAAATATGTACATATTATGTTTAAATATATTTCATTTTTTTTAAATAAAGAGGGAGAAACAAGCTCCCTTCTTCTCCCAATGAAATCCTATAGCCCCCGAGTAAATGATACTTATAATCATGCAACTAGGTAACTAAATCAGATTAACTGTAAACAAAGAACTCATTGTCATATTATTATATTTATAGGTTAAACTATAATTAACAACATTATAGAGTCTCTTATAAAACGTAACATTTTAAGTATGCTTTGTAACGAAACCTCGATCAAGATGTAAATTGAACGTTAAAAGTTGTTTGACTCTCATTTATAAATAATTACCTTTATATTAGTAGTATATAACCGTAAATACATATTGACACATTCGTATTAATTATATTTATTTTTGAGGAACACAAGGCACCGTTGCAAGAGTTCCTTATTTGCGAACATCAAAAAATCTACTACCACAATATTTACATTTACATTCACAAGAGAAATTCATAATTACATCATTTGATAGATCTGCACCGAATAATAAAAATTTATAAACAGGAGATCCAGTAATACCATTCCTTCATTCTAAATGTGATTCAGGCACAATGTTTGTAAAAATCTTGATGTAAATTTTTGCCAGAATACTAGACAAAAGAACCAGTCCTCCTCCTAATTGTTTGCAAGGCCTCTTTAGGGTATTAATATAGCTATGATCAAATAAAAGCTTTCTTCTTCCCTTAACACTTTTTCAGCTATAGAAGGGATGGCTGTAGCCACATATAATATTTCCACAAATAATTTAGTTTTATATATAAATCAATTCTTTTACATAAGTGTTCCTCTGCCATACTTGACACCACTTTTGAGACTGGGAGTTTAACTTTAGCCAATTGGAGAGGGCAAGGCCGCTTCTGTCCTACTCAATTCCCGAGACCTTAGCTTTATTTAAAACCTTGCACCCACCAATTTTATCAGAAGGTAAAAGAAACCACTGACCTACAAGGAGAATAGAAGTTTTTACACATTAATTTTAAGTCCTAAAATACTTGAGAATTTTTTAAAATAGGACAGAAGTATTTTAATTCTTCTTGACAGCTGTTTTTCTGAATTCTCTTTTACCATTAGAGTAATATCATCTGCGTATACATCCATGAAGTGTCTTTTTTCACCTAAATAGATTCCGAAGCCTCCCTACTTAAGTTTCAAGGAGTCATTTAAATACTCCATTGCAGTAACGAAAAGTAAAGGAGAGACCGGACATCCTTGTCTGCAGCTTTTACATAGCACTATCGGGTCACTCGGTTGACCATCTAACATATTTGATTAAAAAATCTTTTCGGGAGATATTTCTTCACTGAAGAAAGGATACAATTATGGTGGTATACTGTATCAAACACATTACTAAAATCAAATTGTAATTAATGCTACAATTTTTTCTTTTTTTCGTTGACTCAATAGCCGACTGAATATTTATTGAAATAATCAAATGGTTTGTTTTTAAATTAGTAAGGTAATCACAATGTCTTAAATAATATTCAAATTATCAGAAAATCTAAATATCTTCGAGTATCTCAGAATATTATCACAATAGTTCTAGTTTAACAATGCTAATCAAAAATTTAAAATGAAAATTCTAAATTTGTTTTTAATTGGTGTCCTCAATGTTGATACTGATAAAAAAACCAAATCCCAATACTCATGAACTGAATCTTGTTGATGTGGTTAATATTTCTTTACATACTAACAGCTTTTAAACGAAACATATAAAATGTATATGACAATCGGTTATAGTGCATGAAGTGAATGTTTGTAAAAAAATAGATTCAAACAAATTTCGTGTGTTGATAAATGACTGCTTCTTGATGGGAAAATATACTGTAAAGGGAAAAATTTGGTTTGATAAGTGTTATAAGAGAAAATAAATGGAAAATAATTCAGAAAATGACAGATATTGTAGTTAACCATGAATTTTTAAGGGTCTAATTTATATGTAAACGAATTTCCAGACCAACTTCTACAACTTTTACTTAATGTACTACTCCCAAATTTCATTGGAAGTTCATTTTTTTTTTCACCTAAAAAACAAAATTCCAATTTTCACCGATTTCTTTTTTTGCTCATAACTTTTTTAATTTTGAATAAATTTAGAAAACGTAGTTAATCGTATAGTTGTTTTTGGAAACGCCAATCACTTTTTGATTAATAAATCAAGCCCTTATCGAGTACCCTTAAGCTGCAAAAAAACGTTTTTGTGTTTTGGGTATAGCATAAGCCCACTTATACGACTCCCTCCCCCCAAATGTTCAAATAGGGACCTATGCAAAATTTCAACCACCTATGTTCAACTGTGTGGGAATGCATGAAGGACACCTTCTCTCTTTTATATATATACAGAATATATTATTAGTCTTTCCAATAAAATATTCACGTTGATTCGTTGTTGTGTTGAAGATTCAATAAACATGGCAGTGATGGGGAAGTTAACTTATTTTTTAACTAGTTAAGTTAAAGTTGACTATTATTGTATTTTTTAATAACTTGTACAGTCAAAGTTAATTTTGTTATCTATAAAAATTAATTAAATTTAGAGTAATTCAAGTTAATGTAACTTACACCACCTTGGTCAGTTAACGTTAATTTTGATATTGAAAACTAACTAATTAAGTTAAAGTCAATTGAGAAATTTATCAAAGCTACATAATGAAGATTATTTTGTCAGTCTGTCTGGCTAGGATTTATCTGTAGGTTTATCTGTATAGAGCTGCAAAAAGATAAAATATACCTCTAAGAATCTGTCAAGAGGATTGTCACGACTCATTCAATGAGTTTCAAAATGAAATAACAGAAGGCAACACCTTAATGAATGGAGGTAAGATATATAGTTTGAGACCACATCCTTATTCTGAGAGGTGCATGGCCAAAATGGAAAGGAAAAAAAAATTCATTCATATAAAACGAATGTCGTTCATTTAGAAGAAATTCAGGGAATCCCTTTTTTTCACGTACTCGCCGTCTAACTCCTAAAAAAGAGACTATAGTGAGGAAATAAATTTCTAAACTATTGGCAGCTGGAATTATACGCAGGTCAAAATCCAATTGATCTTCTCCAATTCATTTGGTACCAAAGCACGATGGTTCATGGCGCATGGTTGGTGACTACCGACAGTTGAACTAAGAGTTACCCTAACTCTTCCAGACCGTTATCAGTTGCCTAATATTAATGATTTTATAAGGAATATCGGAGGCTGTAAATTCTTTACTAAATTGGATTTAAAGCGTGCATACTATCAGGTACCAAAGTCAAGCGAAGACTGTAAGAAAACTGTAATAACGACGTGCGCAGGGCTTTACGAATTCACAAGAAAGCCCTTTGGACTAGATAACGCCTGCAATACTTTCCAAAGATTGATGGATTCCTTTTTTGGACATTTGGACTATGTTTTTGCCTATATCGACGACATCATGATAGCTTCTCATTCCGAAAAGGAACATCATGACCACATCGAAAAAGTACTTTCAATTTTAAAAGATAACGACCTGGCCTACAATATGGAAAAAAACAAGTTTTGCAGACCGGAGATCGAGTTCCTTGGGCACCTAATTAATCAACCGGGTATCCGTCCCATTGAAGAAAAGCTTAAGAAAATCGTGATGATTGATCGACCTGGTAAGGGCAAGGACCTTCACAAGTTAATTAGAATGGTCAATTATTATACTACATTTATTCCTAGCCTGGGGGAACGTTAACTCCTCTATATAAATTAATCCCTACAGTTCAAAGTTCCAAGATTGAGTGTACTGAAGATGCCAACAAGGCTTTCTTCAAATTGCAAAGCACCCTCTCCAAAATTGCGACTTTGAAGCATTATTCTTCGGACGGGGAGCTTTTCCTTACGGTCGATGTATCTGACCAAGCGATTGGAGGCGTTCTCGAGCAGCAAGAGACTTCCTGCCATTAGGGTTCTTTAGTAGAGCTCTGAGCCCTACAGAGAGGAGGTTATCTACATTTGAAAGAGAGCTATTTGATGTTAGAGAAGCCCTGCGTCATTTTCAATATTTTAGCGAAGGACGTACTGTAACTGTCTTTACGGACCATAAGCCACTCATCGACGCCCTCAAGGCTAAAAATCCTACGTGGTCTAACAAAGTGCACCGATATTTCTTGGAAATGTCTGAGTATGGAGCCACGTTACGACACATCAGTGGCAAGGACAAAATGCCTGCAGATTTTCTCTTTAGACTCAGCCATATCCTAGTCCACGTGGTGGATTGGGAAGAATTTTCGTCACTTCAGGCGCAATAAGGTGTGATCTTAGATGAAAACAGTCAAGATCGTGATGTCAATCGATTCAATGTAGTTTGTGACATCCGTAATCCTGTCCCTCGTCCAGTTGTACCCCCGTCGTCGGTAACTAAAATTATTGCTAGAGTTCACTATGAAAGTCACAGAGGGACACAAGCCACAGCAAGGAAAATAGCTTCCTGCTATTTTTGGGAGAATTTAAAAGAAGATGTAAGAAAGTTCGTCTATGATTGTAATACTTGTGCCAAGACGAAGATCACAATCCACGTGAACAAAAAGTCGTCAGTGGTTGATGGATCTAACAAGAAATTCTACCATGTCCATGTCGACTTAGTTGGCCTTTTCACTCAAGTAAATGGAATGATATATCTGCTTACTATAATTGACAGAAGGACTAGGTGGCTAGAAGCAGTGCCTCTTTCGAATACTACTGTTCCAGTGATAGCAGATGCATTTCAAGTAGCGTGGGTGTTCCGATTTGGTGTCTATAATGACCTCAGACTTGGGAGGACAATTTATCTTTAAAGTGTGTAGTAATTTGGGAATGGAAAATAAATATACCGCGCCATATCATCCAAGATCCATTTGTTTGGTGGAAAGAGCACACAGTACGTTGAAGGAGGCCTTGAGGAGTTGTCTTTCGGAGAACGAGGAAGATTGGATTAAATCACTGAACATGATCTTATTGTATCTGAGAACTACTCCTCGAACAGATTTCGGCGTTTCTTTGCTCAAGAAGTTTAAAACAAAGATATTCGTTCTTACTCTCTCCCTGATGTGTTCAAAAGGGAGAAAACATCAAATAATAATTTTAGGACAAATCATCTCTCTTCATTGGGCCAAGAGACTTCACCTGAAAAGGAAAAGTTACGATTAGCCAAGAAAGCCTTCATAATGAGTCTCCCAATCACAGTCAATTAATCGCTTAAAAGTAGCTTATCTTTCTATTTAGTTCAGTATTTTGACGTTTTATTTCATTTACAATTTTATAATCGTTATTTTACCCGTGGTTCGTAATTTCAAATGGAAAGCGTAATTGAAAGGAAAAAATAAAGAAAAAACTCAGAGGAAATTATGAAAATTCCAGACAAAGACAAATTACGGGATGAAAACTTGGACACAAAAAATAAATCTGACACACCCAATGAAAATCAAATCGGATTTTTAGGCATTGATTCGAAAAACCCGGCTGTGGGAGATATAGCTACTGAAAAACAGCAAGGTGCTTTAGAACCCCCAAAAAAAAAAAAAAAAAAAAACAACAACAAGAAAAAACACACTAACATATGTTGACATTACAACCTAGAGCTGGGTCTGTTTCAAAGAGATCATCCCCTGATACAGGATTATCACCGATAGTGAAGAAACGCCCCACAAAGTGCCAAAGAGCTAGGGTTGCAGTGATTGTTATTCAAGTTTAAATCTATTTTATAATGATACAGAATGTGAAAGAAGCTATCTTACTTCATATGACTATGGAATATTATTCCTGCAGATTATATTTAGATGATTTTGAGATAAATAATTGTAGGAGAAGATTAGTTCACTTAAACAAAAATTCACAATTCGAGGAGAGAAGAAACGAATTAAAAACGCAAATAATATGAAAAAACAGACTGGCTTCGGATCTAATTGTGTACAGATAAATATGGGTAAAAGATCCCTGGCAGGTTACAAACTGTGTAAGGTGATAGGTAAAAATAGAATAACAATGGTACTTCTTACGGAGGCACCTAAAAAAAAATGGCCATTTAGTCTATAGGCATCCCTGTTATGACAATTTTTTACATCAATATTTGACAGGATCGAGCGTAAGGGCGGGTATTATGGTTTTGAAATGTTGCTAGGCGGTTAGCTTAGTTGATATGGTGAAAAACATTGAACCTGAAGAAACCTCGGATTGTTGTGGTATCATATTACACGGGTATTATGTTAGAATGCGCCTTTCCATTCCTTGAAAAATTTGATACAAAAGTGTAAAGAAGAGCGCAAACCCATTTTGATAGGTATGGATACTAATTTCTATTCCACATGTTTATATTAAAGTTTTAAAAAAGCTGGACCAGATGGACTTGCCCTGTAGTTTTCCAAAATTTATCAGATGAGTATTATGAGAGAATTGCTTTTTTGTATAAATTATCAATTAGATTATCGTATGTGCCAAAAATCTGGAGTAATGTTCGGTTAATTTTTCTACCAAAGCCTGATAAAATTGACTGCAGTGTTTCAAAAGCCTATAGACCAATCACAATAAAAAAAAAATACCATATTAAAGGGAATTGAGAGAGTAATTTATTGGCATATTCAGTCCCTGAAGTTGAACGTTTCTAGGATAAATCAATTCGGACTTCGAAAAGGAAAGTCACAGATTCGGCGATAGGAAAAGTGGTAGATAAGGCTGAATGTGCGGTACTTCGTAAAAACATGCCATAATAATGTTTTTTGACATAGAAGGAGCTTTTGATAATCTTCCATTTAAAGCTATAGAAGAAGCTTTTGTTAAGTTTGGCATTGATGATTGTAGAAACAAATGGCACGAGTACTTTTAAAAATAGAAGAATTGAAGGTTCTCAACAAGGATGTAAAGTCTCATTTACTCCAACAAAAGGATACCCGCAAGGAGGAATTTTATCCTCATTTGTGTGGACCTGTACTATTCAGCATATGATTCTACCCAAGCCTGGACCAATATTGACTGTTGGATTTGCAGATGATATAGCTGTGATAATGACTGGAAAAGATATGTGAGCTATGGGTTCTATCATACTAAAACGGGTGAATGAAATACGCAGATCTGTCGAAAAAAATGGTCTTAAGTTTAGTGAAAATAAAACGAAAGCAATGGAAAATGAATACACCAATATTATATATGAAAATAACAATTATATAATGAGTTAACGAGTACAAGTATCTTGGTTTAGTTATCGATAGAAAATTGAATTGGAAAGCGCACTGGGATTACATTATCAAAAGGGTAAAAGGCTCTATTCTCTGCCCATAAAATGATTGGGACGCAGTGGAGTTTAAACCACTATACACTAAATGCATACGTAAGGCCTATGTCGAATCGCGTATAATAACGAAAGAATGAGAGGTTGAGAAGAATAAATAGATCAGCATGCCTACTGTTTTGTAGTGTGATGAGATCTACACCAACTAGATCTACGGAAATCTTGGTCAATGTTGAACCTTTACACCTAAGCATAAAACGACAAATACTAGCAACCCGTAGTATATACATTAGTATAATCTGGATCCCTACAAAAAAAAACGAAGGAGGGGCTTGGCTGATCCAAGAAGAGTTGAAATCAAATTTAAATATATTTAAAGCACCAATAGAGCTTACTGAAAAAAAAAAAAAAAATGGCGTATTATTTCACTTTAAAAAGAAAAGCAAGGAGGAATTATTAGTTCAAAATTCCTCAATGTTTACACAGATGGTTCAAAAATCGATGACAAAGTTGGATATGGCTGGTGTATAACCTATGAAGATATCTGTGTTATGGAAGGCTGTGGCAACTTAAAATGGTACAATACTGTTTTTAAAGTAGAACTGGAGGATATTTTAAAGGCATTACGTGCTTTCAATAGTATGGAAAAGTTCGTTCAATTGCCTATCAAAATTTTCCTGGACAGTTCAGCTGCTATTTGTTCTATAGCTAAAATTGAAGGCTTCTTCACAGATCAACTTGTTAGGGTGATTGAATAAATAAAGTGTTTCAAAAGGAATGTGACATTAACATGGATAAAAGGTCATTGGGATTATACAGAAAATGAATAGGGAGATGCGCTTGCCAAGAATGGGGGAACTATTCAAGAAGAATTGGAAGTTCCCAAAAGTGCAGTTTTGTCCGAGATGAATAAGTACATAAGGAAAACATGGAAACGGGAATATATAGAAGACACAGCTTGCTGACAAGCATAATTATTTCTGGAGGGCCTCGTTCGGAATGGAAACCTTTTAAAAACAGGAGAGCCTCTATAAACATTATAGTTGGCTTCATTACAGGGCATATTCTCTTAAGGAAACATCTAAAAGTAATGGGAATGGTGGAAGATACATCATGCAGATTGTGTGGAGATACAACTGAGACTCCAATTCTTTTATAGGTGGAGTGTGATGCTCTGGAGAGTATTAGGAGGCAAATATGGAAGACTCGACCTAATAAAAAAGAAATGTTACACTACATTTAAGCCATTAAGAAGACTGGCTATTTTAATGACGTTTTTTAAATTGGTGTTGTTATTTTGATAGACTACTTTAGGGCCTTGTTTTGGTCTTATAAATTTTTGTTGTAAAAGATATGATTTTAGTATATCAAAATATATCCCAGTCTTAGGGGTATATGTTACACGGGTTGCCGCATTTAATTGGGGGTTTAGAGGTAGGTGGCTATCCCGTCTACGTACTCTTAAGGCGCGTAGTAGTAAAAAACCTTAAGTTAAAGTAAAGATAATGCTGTTTAAAGAATTAACTTGTTCAGTTAAAAGTTAATTTTGATAAATTAACTAGTTAATGTATAGTTAAATAAAGGTGTTTAAAGAACCAACTAGTTAAGTTCAAAGTTAAGTTACAGTAACTTGCCAAACTCTGAAACATGGGTATAGAGCAAATAACTTTTTTTAATGTTACTAAACTATACAAATGAAATTAATAAGATGTACATAATGAAAAAAATATTGCAAATAAGTGAATCTTTGGCAAATTATCCCTTGATTCCAAATGTGGTCCTAGTTTTTCTTTATGACGCTTAGAGTCTATATAAAAAGGCCAAAGGATTGGGGAGAAAAACGTGGTCACGAGGGGTTGCTCTAGAAATACATCAATAATTATAAATTTTCAATAATAATTTTAGCATAACTTGTGAAGTAGGCCAGGAAGAGGCCACATCTCTTTACCATCTTAAGGAATGTTTATTATAGTTTGTTTATGAATAAAGGATGGCTGAACCAGAATGTAAAAAAATGATCACTTAACCTTCCTATATTAATGAGAAATTAACAGTCCACGTTTGATTGCTCAGACCTGTATATTATGTTTTTGGTATTTCCGGCTATTCTTTAGCTTCCAAGTGTTTGCAAGCGCTTTGTGTTGAAGATAAATGAATAAATATATTTCAAGGCATATTTAAAGATTTAAAAACCTATTTATTATGTATTGAAATCAAGTTATCTTTGTTCCAAGTTAAAAACGGATACTTTTTATTCAGATGTTCATAGCTCAGAAAAGAATATATCCAGAAAGTGTAAACACATCTCATTTGATAGCTGAAAGTTTGACCTATAATTTGACAAGAAAGTTCATATATAAATGGACCATATTGTTATAATATTTTAATAATACAAAACATTTTTGAGAGGATCTAATAATATCAATTTATTCATTTATTTAAGGGGCATAGGAAGGAAAGAATTAAGAGAACATAAGAGGTAGGAAAGAGAGATAGAGAGGGAGAAAGAATCATCCTTAGAACTCAAAAAGTGTCAGATTAAATCCCTCTTGAGAGTGAAATTCCAAATTTGCGATCGGTCTTCATATGTGATTCAGGAATATCCAAGGCCCTCTACAAAATGTGATAGTTAGAAAATATACGAATTCATTCTTCCTAAATCCACTTGGATCGAAAAATAAATGGCATGGAGATTAAATGAGCTAACTCTCCTGATGATGATGGACTCAAGAGGAAAATTCGTAGAATACCTTGGACTCAATAGAATTTCGCCTCCATGAAGTAAATAAATGGATATTTGAATTGAATCTTGAATTTATCATTTTGACTCATTGAAAATAAATTCAAATGATAAATCCACATCTTTATTAATATTTTAATATATTACATTTGGACTATAAATAGAAATCTATTATATTATATTATATCCAGATGAGAGGCTTCGTTGCACCTTTTTCCAAGATGAAGCAATGACAACTCTAATTCTAAACATAATATGACATTTTCATATGGGTTTGTAATATTTCAAATTTCAACAAGAGAACTATTCTTAAAAAAACTATTAATTTTGACATAGTTTGTCGTTTGTATCGAAATAACAATGACACAATGCATTTTATCTTATTTATCATAAAATTACTCAAACCATGTTTGAGAGGTTCCACTCTTCAAAAAATCCTATTTTTCTGCTAAACTGTTGGAGTGGGGTGTTCGAGACAAAATTTGATTTACATCTAAGCTGTTTTGGTTTTTTTAAGAATCTAAATATCCTATAAATAGAGATATTACATAAAATGACATAAAAATGGCATTGGCATCATAATTAAAGTAAGCAAGCCCATTTTATGCGACCATCCCCCCCCCTCTCATAAGATAGTATTAACTATATCTCAGCTATTATAATGGGTAGATACGCAATCTAAAAATATTATTTGGGCGTTTTATTATATATAAAATGCCTTAAGTCATATATTTGAATTCTTAAATTCAATTTTAGTTAATAATTATACGAAAATACCATCATTTTTTTTTTTTTTAATTAGCATAGTTACTATACATAATTTGAAAACAGTATCATAATTTGATGATTTCGATCAACTTTTAGAGGAGAAAAGAGATCACAAGTCGTTCAACCTCTACAAGGAATGGGATTCACTCGATTTAGTTATCAGTCGAAAACAACGATTTTATATCAGCAGCATTTAAAACTCTCACCATCTTCACATGCTACATTACACTGCCATTTCTTATCAGTGTTGAAATTTCAAATCAGGCAGCATTGTGCAAATATCATTCGTTTTTATATATATACCTAGAAGAGAGGAAAAAAATTAAAATTATTTTTTTTGGAAAAAGATTTAAAATAGTCAATTATTTTCAAAAAAAAATCAAAAATCTACTGTCATTCTCGAAAATCCATTGCTATTCCTAAAAATATTTCAAACAAACCACTATTCATCAAAAATTAAAAATTTTGAATAAAATTTCAAAAATTATATTTCAAATATCAAATTTTTTGGAAAGCAATTTGAAAAAAATAAATTGCTTAATTTGGAGGTGTGGGTGTGAGTCTACAAGCCACTCCAGTCCACCTTCTACGGACGCTTCTGCTCTAAAATGACCCTTCATACTCCTATTAATAGACCAGAGTAATAATTTGAAACATTAAATATTATTTACTATGAGCTTTATGATAAATATGAGGTAGTATTGGAATTCTTAGGCTTAAAAATCTCAACAACAATATTGATCTCAGCAAAATCTCTGTTGACAAATTCTGGATGTCCATGAAGAAGAAGTACACCTGGAGTGTGTAATTGATTAAATTCTATTGATGTACGCTCAATTAAAATAAGTATTAGTAATTAACCTGTCAAAATTCATCAAGATCTTTATTATGAACATGATTTGATAGTTAAAAAAAAGTTTTCAAAAGCAGAGTATCTATAATTACTATTATAATAAAATATTGGATCCTAATGTCACATGGTGGATTAATGATAAGGTCTCTGTCTGTTACCTATCATTATGTCACCAAACAAATATTGTTACATGCATAAATAATTTATAAAATGACGAAATTTTACTTGAGTGATCTATTATTGGATGATTTTATTCCATCTGTTGCTGAGGGAACTTAAAAAAAAAAAATTATCTGTGTAGCTATAGATTTTTGAAATTTTTTTCAAAAAAATATAATTTTGTCTAAGAAAATATGGATTTTTGAAATTTGTTTCTAAAAATATAATTTTCTCTGGGTAGCTCTGGATTCTTAGTAATTTGATTTTTTTTTTTAGTTGAATATTTAATTTTTTAAATTTTTTTTCCCAAAAATTTAATTTTCATGTAGTAGCTATGAAGTTTTTAAATTTTTTTCCAGAAAAATTTAATATTTGAAGTTAATATTTAATATTTGAATTTTATTTCTAAAAATTTAATTCCTCAAATTTTTTTTCAAAAGACTACATTTTGTTTGTATAGCTATTGATTTTTTGAAAAAATCACAAAACCAAAAAAAAAAAAAAAAAAACTCCTGATGGTTACATTAAGAAAGATTCAACCAATAAATGAAGTAGAGATACAGGACAATTGTGAAAACCAGCTTCCAGTAATTCGGTCAAAAGCCAAATAAAAATTTAAAAAATGTCACAACCTTATAGCTCCTTTATAATGCCCACTTAGTAGAAACCTGCAATCATACGGCCAAATTTTGGTAATTTTTATTATTACCATTAAGAAAACTAGCGAGTTGTTTAAAAAAAAATTAACGTCAAAATATTTTAAAAAAATGATATAAGCTCTCCCCCAAAATCCGGACCTCTTCTGATTAATGGTGAGTCATTCATAGTGGTGGGGTCCCCTCACTTCTTTGTAATGTATATAGTAACAACAATCTTGTAGGAAATAGGTAATAATAGTACATAAATTATATTTTTGCTGAGACATAAGCACAAAACATTATACATCCCTTTCCTGACGACTGCCATGAGCCAACCACATAGCATTACAAAAAAGTTGAGCTATTGTATCACTAAAATATAATCCTGATTGGAAATATAAATCGAGGAATCAATTCATATGAATTTGAAGATAATTAAGTGAGGGGAGTTTACCCTTGAGCCGTGATTATGTACCTTTGTCTTTATATTTGATCCATTTCCCCCAAAATATGGGAGGGAACAAAAAGTTTTGCATGCAGTGTTGTTTGAGATACTCAATTTTCCCTAATAGTCGTTTTTTTCTTCTTCTACAAAATAGTACCGCCATATACGTTTATTAGAAAAATTGGACTAAAATTAAATTCACTCATTTTTCTAAATTAACACTCCTACCTACTACAACGACGTTACCTCAATAACATAATAATTTACACTATTTTTTTTAGCTGTCGATGATTCCGCTATTTTATCCTAAGCAAATTGCTCTGAACGTTGATTAGTTAAATTAGAAAGATCTCTTGCTAAGCTGTAAACAATTCCCCAAAGATATTGGCGAAAATTGGCTAATTAACACCAAGGATTTCCTGCAAGTAGTTTTAATTTCAACCAAGCTTCTGTTCCGGCATGGTTTTTTACCCGCTGTTTTTCTGCTCAATCTGGAATGTATATGTTCCGTAAATCAGCATACTGTATTTTTTTACAACACACTGATTCAATTACCCATCATTTAAGGCTTGCAAACAAAAAGTAGGAAAGATTAAAATATATGAAAATGGACCAAAATTAAAAGCAACATTTTATAAAACAAGCTACTTACATAGATCACCATATTTGAAGTGAAAACGAAACGCATATTTTTAAATGGCGCTTTCGACATCCACGCTTTTTCTCAATAGTTTTTAATTTTAAATTACGGGTTAGGTGTCCGGTAGACTCTCCAATCATGCTGAATAACCATTTATCCTTGCACTGAGTATTTTTTTTCTCTTATCTCTGTTTTCATCTTTTATTTTTCCATCCCATGGTCAGGCCCGGCCTAGGAAGACCTTGATTGTTACCAACTGATTTTGGTCATTTTATCTGTTTCTTTTTAGAGGAAAGGTCGTGATATACAATAAAGGTAAGGACGTACAAAATATTTAATGTCCAATTTTCTAGTAAAAATAATCATTCGTATTTGTTTTGCATTAGCTATAATTTACAAAGAGAGCAATGGAATTAATGGGGTCAGAGGCCGGGTGAAATAAAACCCCCTTTTTTTCTTAGGGGTCACAAGGGTTAAAAAGGAAGATATTGATTAGATATGGCGGATCCCTTATCAATAATAATGTACGTAACATGTAGACACAACATTAATTAGAATATATTTTAATTTTGCAAGACACGTAACGTTGAACTACGCAAATTTACCCTCTACTAACATATCTATAGTGGAAGAAGCTTTAGCCTTGTATATACTTAATATATTATTTTATAAATGAAGGAACAAATACCTCATACTTAGTAAAGGAAAAAATAAATTAATAAGGAATACATTTATTAAATAAACAGACATTTGATTGAGGCATTGAAAGTGTTTGTCTTCTTATGTATATTAGTGTTGGATTCAAGTCAAAATCTTCGAATTCTGCATTCAACTATTGATGTGTTTGCAGTCTGAGTTATTACAGGGCACTATGAGAAATGGATTGTGAGGTGCCCAAATTACAATTTGTGTAGGGTTATATTGTCGTCTGCAGGATTATGTCTATATATAAATATATTTTTTTTGGGGGGACTAGATTTTTTCGAAAAATTTGAAAATTAATTTTTTCGAAAAATAATTTGAAAAATTAAATTGGTCCAAAAAAATATTTTAAAAATTTACAATTTTTTAGAAAAAATTTGAAAAATTACATTTTTCTCAAAGAAATTTCCAAAAAATAAAGCTATTCTAGATAATTAAATTTTTTAGACAAAAAATTCAAAAATCCACAGCTGTTTACAAAAAAAGAAAATTTTTCAAATAAATTTCTAAAACAAAATTTTATATAATATTTTTTTTCGGAGAAAAATTTCAAAAATTCTTAACTATTCATAAAAAATAATCAAAAACCCAGGTATTCTCAAAAAATTAAATTTTCGGAATTTTTTTTCCAAAATCCAGAGCTGTCAAAAAAAAAACCAGAATGTTTTGTAAAAAATTTATAAAATTATTTGAAAAAATTTCAAATATTATTTTTTTGAGAAAAAATTCATAACTATTTACGAAAAAATACATTTTTTATAAAAAAATTTCAAAAATTCATAAATATTTACAAAAAAATACATTTTTTATAAATAAAAGTTCAATTATTAAATTTTCTGGTAACAATAAAAAATTCTTTTATTGGGGGGAGGGGAGGGGGCTACAGCCCCTGTTGCCTTCCCCCTCGGGACGTCCCTGGGTTAAGAATAATAATTGATAACTGAGGCCTGCGTAAGTTTTAGAGTGAGTGGGGCCTGTAGCAAATATAAATGTGTGTGTGTTTTTTTAGTAGTACAATTTACATTCAGAAAATTGTCAACTTGAGTAAAAGCAAGTTTTTTTCGAGTTCGACGAATACTTGAATACAGATCCTATAACATATATTGTATTATCTTAATGAATCCGTTGTTTGATCCAGGTAAGTACATATTTACATGCTTAAATAAACAATTATCATAAGACATATACAATATATACTTCCACGCAAAACAAAGCTATTATGCACTTCCTCTCCTGCTTGGAAATAGAGGCCAGTATATGATGATGCAATAGTCCTCCTCATTCTTTTCTTTATGATAAGGCTTAGTAAGTTCTCATAAAAATACCGAGTGTTTTTATCAATAATTTATTGAAGAAAATACTATAGATAGGGGGAGAGGATAGTTGACACAACGGCAGTCAATCAATAGCTTATTTTTGTCCGCTAGGACAGTTGCATTTACCTTAATATTACGATAGAGTTCCATGAATTCACCCTTCTAACTGAAATCACAATTAATATGGAAGAAGAGGCAACCAACCCGAAAATAATTCACACAAACCCCTTTACTACTTGGTCAATGAAGTGGTTTCGGCGATATACACCAGCAAGTCGAATAATACGTGCATGTTTTTTTCTACATAGAAGCTGTAGAATCTTCGTTCCCCCTATTTTATTTCTGTGATCGAGTGAGACCTCTTATATTGATGGTAGAGAGTATAACTACTGATATGTTTGGTATAAGTCTCAAGGCGTTAGATTGGCTCATTGTTCTTACAATGAGAAAAGAAAAATACTTTAAAGTGGAACCAATAATAGTATAGACTCTCAGAATACTTTATGCCATTATGACACTTGACTTCTTATCCATTCAGTTGCCTTATATTTTGGGAGAAAATGTTCCGGGTTCTCTTTTTCAATTTTATAGAAAAAACATTGCCTCTCTTCCAGAGTATTTCCATAAATGTTTTCAAACGGTTAAGTATGTATTATGGTTCTATTAATGAACCAATGAATGGAAGTCCAGTTTTTTACGATGCCATATTGCCTTAACGAAAGCATTTTAGACATTTGTTATAAATACAAGGATCTGTAATCTCGGAATCTGTTGATTTAAGCAGGGTGAAGGCTGGAGCGGCTGTAGCCCCCCCTCAAATTAAGGACTTTGTTATTCTAACAAGAAAATTTAATATTTGAAATTTAATTTAATTTTGCAATTTTTTTCCCAAAAAATTTATTTTATTTGACAATAGCAATGGATTTTTGAAATTTTCCTTCTAAGAATTTAATTTTTGGAAATAGCTATGGATTTTTAAAAATTTTCTCCTAAAAATTTAATTTTTTGGATATAGCAATGTTTTAATTACTAAATTTTTCTACGCAAAATTTAATAATTAAAATAATTTCAAATTTTTTTTTAGAAAAATTAAATTTTTCATTTTAATATTGAAAAAAAACCAAAAACCTGGCTATCTTTTTATTTTCTTCTCTACTAGCTAGGATTGAGTAATATAAAAACTACGAAAATAACGATTGATAGCTAGAATATTTAATAATAAGTTCTAGCTTTAAACTCCAGATATCTTGAAAGTGGTTATGTTGAACAGCTAAATAAGCAGCTTATTAACTATGCCATTTTAGCTGTTTTAATTACAATAAAGTTTTTGTCCTAGAACCGACAAATAATTGATGTTAAGGTTTTTTTGACCGGTCCAACACTACAAATAACTAATAGGATACTTTACCGATTAATTCTATTGAACTTTTATATGATCACAAAATAAAAAAAGTTGCAAGAATGTAATCTATGTAATACGAATTAATCCAAGTTTGTAAATTTAGAAAAGGGTTGGGTATATTTATCACTCTCAGAGAGATGCTAATCCATAGAAATTGGTAAAATTCAGAAAAAAATAGTAGTTTTGAAATAAGAAAAAATGAAAAGTTCAACAGATGAAGAGACAATGGCTATTACTTAATACTTATTCAAGAGACAATCACGTGTCTCAAGTTAATTTTCCACTCAATACAGAATACGGATTTTTGATAGATTTGAATCAAGTTGTAATGAACGTTTAAATTCACCGAAACACTTCATTAGATTTAAAGAAGATCAACCCGTCAATATCCACGGCTTTGGAGTAAGCAATCCTTCAGTAGAAGGCTCAAAATGGAATGGAATTATTTGCCTGGAAAGTGTTGATTCCATGATTATGAGTTTAGCTTCTGAAGCATTTAATCTAGAATAGGAAAAATATTCGAAACACCATATATATTTCTTTTGATGAAACAATAGCAATAAAACAAAATACTTTGTCTTCAACACGACGAATCGTTATTAAACCGAAGTATTGTGAGTGGAAGAAAAGTAATAAAGAAAGTGATACAAAATGGAGTTCAATTTGACTTTGGGGATTGTTCCAATGATGATAATAATTTCTTAAACTGTTGAAGTGGCTCAAATTTCTATTATTTATTTTAGTTGACATACTTTTCTTATAATATTTTTACAAATTTGATCTCCATAAATGTCACCCTAACCAAAGCTATAAACCAAGTGGGGGAAACGAAGAACACACGATCAATATTTGTATAATGTAGGGATGTTAGCTGGCTTAACCTCGGTCATACTTTTTCCGTTCACCATTCATTTTTGAAAAAATCAAGTTCATTCGTTAGCTGTGTAATAATATGGCGAAAAATCGAATCAAGTTGGTTAAAAAGTATTGAAGAAGCCCGAAAGGGGACCAAAAAAAAAAAAATCTATAACATGAGTGAGTTTAAAAAAAAAATTAGAATGGAGGATTCAAGATCACTAATGGATCTTGAAGATATCCCAAAAGTCAATCTATGCTATATTGGGTACTTCAGAAACAAATTTGAGCTTAAACTTTATATACAGGTTCAGAGAATTAATGAATTCAAATATAGTTCGAGTACTCCAATAATGAAATTTTAAGTATGATGTCCATCCTCACTTACAATGTTAGTTCAATTGCAAACCTAGGGAGAAATAAGAGTTTAATATTATTTCATTACAGGGCACTAGAGTTGAAGAATCAGGTAATATTAGGGGTCTGTTCCCAAACTGTCACGAAGTTTTTAGGGCAAAAGCACAACATCTAGCCTCACACCCTTCTAGAGGTGTAATTTTGTCAATTGACAAATCCTTGAATCCAACTCTGAGAGCTCTTGAAAATTATTTGGTAGTTGGCTTGGTTATATTTGATCAAAGAGTTTCATTATACACTTTATATGGACCAACCGATAAGCCAGAGTTTTCCTCAAAAATCTTCAAAAACACGAACAGAAAAGAGATAACCTTCTTCTTGGGGACCTCACAGTTACCAGATCTGCAAAGAGAGATGCAAAGGCCTATGAGGGTTCAATAAATAGAAAAATGCTTCTGACCTTGAAAGGATTATTCGGGAGCTCAACGGGAGTCTCCCTTCTGGAGGACAAGAAGATACATAGAGAGTATTATAATAGAATGTGTTAGCCATAAGAAGGAGACAGGTTCTTCAGCAGTCAAAGCTCTCGAAAAAATAGAGACCAGATGTCGCTCACTATTATTTAAGAAAGGGTGTGACACAGCAGCTGAGAGAAAAGCTTGAGATAGATTAGAGGTCCTGAATGATTTACATTTCAAAAGTAGCAACAATTCTGAGATTATCTTTCTCAATTCTCGATCTGCCTGGCAATTTCTTAAGCAAAAAAAGTAAAAATAAAAATTTTGAGAGGATGCAAGCAGGGTGACCTACACTTTCAAAAGTAGCCTTTTATTGCTCATTTATAGTGCTCATTATGCCCATTAATCTGCTATATGAAAATGAATTTCTAACACATTAATCAAAGGTCTTAAAATAGGAATGAAGTCATTGAGGATAATGCTATTCGCTGAGGCCGCCTCTGTATTTATTGCTCCTTCACGTTAAAACTCATTCAATTGATAATTTGAGGCAGTTTACTCTAATATTAGTGAAGATAATCGATTATAGAGCGTGCTTTAAATTGTAAATTGTGGTGATTGTTGTTTGGAATTTCAAATATTAAATTTTTTCTAAGAAAAAAATCAAAAAATCACAGCTATTCACAAAAAAATAAATATTTTGGGGAAAAAAATTAAAAATTCACAACTATTCATAAAAAAAATAAATTTAAAATATTAAAAAAATCAAATATTAAATTTTTTGGAAAATCCTATATTACATTTTGTAGTAATAATTTAATTTTCCTTTATTTGGGGGATTGGCTACAGACCCTCCAGCCTGCCTCCTGCAAACACCCCTGGGATCCATTTTAAGCTACATATTAAAAACCCATGTAATCTATGAAAGGCTCGACCTTTTCTACAATAATGTCATTAAATGAAATATACAAACTATTGCACGCATTAAAAATGTAAAATATCATTTGGAATTCTGCCAAAAAGAAGATACCTGTATTTTAAAATAAAGATGGAAATTATTCTATGAAATCTAACTTTTTGATCAGTTTATCCTTCACCTCAAACATCCCCTTAAACTATCCATGTGAAAAGATCCTTATATTAATCGTTCTAAGTAAGTAAGAAGGAATTGACAATAATATATCATGACAGAATGACATTTCTTTATATTTTCTTATTAAAAAAAAAAAAAATGGTTGGTCCACTTGTATATAGTATATAATAATGATGTAACAGATCATTAAATCTCTGTTACGGATTATATACAGTTCTTTGCTCTGGCGGTTCCCAGTTCTGAACATATCATCATCTAAATGTTAGCAGTTCTGATCCGTTTCATCCATTAAACTGGAGATCCAGTTCTTTCTTAACCTATTTTCCATAAAAATTATAATTTAAATAGTATTTATGTAATTCTAGGGTTGCCAAAAGAGTATTTTGGGCATGTTCAAAAGAAGAAACCGAAAATCAACATGGTAACCCTGACAGTTTGAAGAATGTTTTGGAGGAGAACAGATTAGCTGTCATGAGCTTTAATTAAATCAGCTACAAGTAATTGTGACAAGGAGAAAGGAAGAGATGGAAATTTACATGGATGTAGGTAAGAATGTCTCCGATGTCGATCCTCAATTCTACTCTGAGTCCAACAAGGACTTAGAATTATAACTAAGCAACAAATCATCAGGGTTACACTCCGTCTTTTATGAGCACGCAAGAACGTTTAATCAGGTTTTGAATATAATTTAATCTATTTAGAAAAAGAAGTTCACTACTCAGAAATTAAATAATAATGACATGAGCTAAAGGAAAGAAAATTCATTCTTCAGAGTACCAATTCCAAAAGAACAGTCCAGCTAAAACATTGACACGATTTACATAACTGATTGCAAATGTAGTGACATATTCAAATGTAATCCTCAGTGATGAAAATCGAGCTTTAAAAAAACAACACCAAAAATCTTCCAGGTAACCCTTACGATTTGAACAATGTTTTTGGAGGAGAGAAAGACGTTTAGTTAGATCAGCTACAATCAGTTGTAACAAAGGAGTAAGAAAAGAATAATAATGAAAACAATTTAGGAAAAAAACATTAATTCCTCATTTAGCTGACATAAAAAAAAACGGGCAATCTTAAAAATACAGCGGATTTTCATTACTATTAATTGTTAATTTCTTAGCAATATTTTTCTTTGTGCTAGGACTGTTGAATATAACTAATTTCTTAGCCTTCATGATTTCAACCTTTTTTAACAGAATTAACAATGTAAATTCGCTAAACGACGAAAGTTAAATATAGAAAAAATAAAAGTGACCAAAAAGATACATTGACGTCATCTGTAGTAAAAAGCAACATCTTGTCATAGAAATAACAATTTCATGATGACCACCAATAGGTGCGTGTGTTGCTTTGTTATTAAAGTGTTAGGGCGTCCCTATTGTCATAAGCAAGATAGGCAGTCCTCAGAGGGGTCGCAAAAATTATGCAATTTGTTTTTTTTCTCTAATTTTTATAGGATACATTTCATATTTTGAATATGGGGGCGAAAAGCCACTATCAACCACTACTTTTATCTTAAATGCTGATTATCCTGTAAGTCTGAAAGACGGAGATCACACACTACAAATATGAACGATGAGTAGAGTTGGTATCTTTGAAAGGAATAAGAGATTGAGGAGAGGGGAGGAGCAAGGCATATCGTACGACTGAATTAAGACACATGTTAACATCGGCTGCTTGTTGCATGATTTCTTTGGGGAAACTGAATTACTGCTTTAAAGAGGATAATCTTTTACGTTTAAAAGAGCCTTATTGCGGTGAAAATATTATTATTATATTTATATTCATATATATTCATTTTATTATGCATTTTTAAAACAATTTACACCATGGATTGGGAAAACCACATATTGCAGAGGGAGAAGTTAAAACCACGACGACGTTCATAAATAATGAACGAAAAAGAAGAATGAGCATACGCTACGACAATTTTTCTTTTTCTAATCCTTAAGCTTAGTTTTTTTCCCCACAAAAATGTCAACGCTATTTATGAGTAATGACTAGAGATAGTTTTTTTTTTTGTAAGAGTGCGAGGAAAAGGCAGGAGCATGCCATATGTCACTACTGAAGTAAGATTTTTGTTTATATTAGCGGCCGTTTTTATGTGTTTTTTTTTTTTTTGGGGGATGAATTACACCTATAAAAAGGAGAACCTTTTTTCATTGAAAATAGTATAACTTTAGGGAAAATATTGTAATGATATTTAAATTCATAAATATTGATTTAATGAATTTAACATCCCCCCCCCGACCTATTAAACAATACACATTAAAGAAGAAAGATCACTTACATCAATTTTTTCTCTTTTTCTAATCAATAAATTTAGTTTTTTCATTACACAGATACCTTCTTCAGTCATCACTAAGGAAGGAAACTTTGTATTGAAAAAACCCTGTTTAGAAATTAAAAAAGGAAAAACGATATTTGCGTGAATTCTTGTTTTTTTTTAAATATTTATTATTTAATAAATCGTGGTGGTCTTAAAATCTCCCTCCAAAAGAAACATTCTCCCCTATCTTTGATTTAAATTGTAATAATAAGGCATAATGTTCCAATCCTAGTGGTAGCATTACCCGGAGTAACTAGGCCTCGGCTAAAAGACAAATTTTGCTTAAATAATATAGAATATAACTTCCCAAGTAATCATCAATGTATCTCTACGTTTTTCATGAGCACACTCACACGTAACCACACAATACTTATAACAATTCATATGATGTAATCCCTCCTCAAAAATTAAAGAATAATAATAAGAGTTCGAGAAAAAGTAATTAATATCCTGGGATGATTGATGACTGCCACTACTTTAGTACATCCAGCACTCACTAAAAAAAACAATGTTCCCGTAAGCTATATACGAAACACCTGCAAGAGTTAATTCATTTCAATATACCATTGTCAATATTTTATTCAATCTAAATATATACTGCAAATGAATATGAATTATAATAATATACATAAGAGCCCAATAGCAACAACAAACAGAAACAGTTCTCCATATTCGATGCACATGTTTGCAATATTTCATTAATACAGCTACATTGTTGTTTCTCAGATCAAAAATATGTATATAACATACATCAGAGGCACTACAAATATATACAGTGCACCCTGTATACACGTTCGATCCCATATGCACACGCCTGCAGTATTTCATTAATACGACTACATTGTTATTTCATAGATTCAAATATATTGATGATAACATAAGGGACGACTATATACAGTGTATCCGTGACTTTTTTTTTAGACAGATAAGCAAACCTGATTTTATATTCAAATATAATTATAATACTTTTCCCGGTACTAACTCCATTTTAAATGTAGACGGTTTCCTGTTTATTTCCTCCCCAAAAATTATATTTAATTTACACGATATTAACATGTGTCATATTTCTGCTGTATTATATGTCTCGCACCTGCCTTCTCCTCGCGCTCTTACAAAAATCCCATCTCTGGTGATGACATTTCACTCTTTTCGGGTGGCCAATACACATTCATATTCAAATAAGCTATTATTTTACCTATTTTGATAAACGATTCGCGGGTAACCCGCTGTTATCATGTCATTAACTGTATTGTTTCATCACACAACTTCTCCTCCGAAAGGAAACAGTTGAATAGAATCAGTTGGTATTATTAGTCAATTTATTTCTAATTCAACAATTCTTTTATTATTTTGAACTGTTTACATGGCGCTTGCAAGAACAAATTCTAATTCTACCAATTAACATTTTCCTGAACACTGATTGGGAGAATTAAAGCATAAACAGTACAAAATGCAGTGTATTTTTTTCCGAGTTCTCAGTTTAGTGGCTTGCAAACTGGATCAGAATCGAGACATCACTACTATGTATATATATCTGTACCTACGGTCATCATAATATATATACATATATCTAAACATCGTTTGTATATAACAATTTGAAAAGAAATGTTCGTTTAAGAACTCTTTATCTTCTTTCATCTGCAAAATGTCAAAGATACATACCACCAGAAGAATAATTTCTTAGAAAATAACAATAAAAAAGAAATGTTCATTTATTTAAATGAGTGAGATTGTTTGTCATGGAGATCCTTACGTAGTGTCACTCAAAAATATTGAATGTCCACTTACTCTGCCAAAGAAACGAGTTTTGTGAGGTTTGAATGGATCCGTCGTCCATTAAAAAGGAATATTATGGCTATAAATATAATTCAAGTTAAACACGCCATGCTGCTGCCACTTTGAATTTGTAGAATTAATAAAAGTATTTTAACATTTTTATTGTCATATCTAGTTATGATAATCGTGTGTATTTTGGGCATGAAAAAAAAAAAAAAAAAAAAGAATGAACATGGACACCTTGACAATTTGAACAATGTTTTGGAGGAGAGCTGTTTAGCTCTCATAACGTTTCATTAGACTTGTCACGAGCAGATGTGAAGAGGGGGAGAAGGAAATAAACAAGGACATGGGCAAGAATTACTCCATTGTCGATCCTCAATTCTACTCAGAGTTCAACGAGGACTTCCAAGTATAACTCTGTAACAAATCCTCAGGGATACTCTCCATCCCATTGAATGCATTAGGAAAGGAAGCTAACTACTCAGGGGCCAAATAATACTGGCAATAGCTGAGAAAAAGAAAATTCATGCTTCAAATGACGAATTAAAAAATACTGGCCAACTAAAAAGTGCACGCAATTTACGTCACTAGTCATATGTTTCCTTCATACAGCGATCAAGGAGGGGGAAATTATATAGTTGTGACGTCATAGTAACCTTTATTATAGAACTATTAGGTTAAGAAACGAGTTCTGAACGTGTTTTTTTTCCTAGATGTATTAATCGTGAGATATATCTCACGATTAATACATTGCATCAAAAAAAAGCCTAATGTAACTTTTTTTTGGTGAAGCTAATTGTGTGTTACAGCGTTACAAAGTATAACAGAGCAGGCGACAAAAAAAAGTGCTGTTTATGAACCAAATACAGTCTCAGATCGCAGTCTCAGACCGTGGACAGTCTTTGATTCGGTCTGACTTTATAAACCGATTTTTTTGCGGTCTCAATTTATGGCCTCATTTTTTTAGGTCTCATATATTATGAAATACCTTTTTTTTCTAGATCGACAGTCATTTATTTCTTTCTAAAAATCTCAAAAGCACACGTTGAGTTCTAGAACAAATAACATATAAATGACGGCGGCATCAAAATTAATCCGAGCTATCTCTCTTTAAACTTCGTATAACGTCATTGTACTTAAAAAAAACATGTGACAATTCATTTTAAAAATTGTTAATAATCTAGTAAATGCCAAGGAGGGATCGGGAAATCCATATAATTTTTAGACCCCTTCGGTGTGGGCAAGCATTATAGTATATGTATTTAAAAAAAAATAAAAATGACTTATAAACTTCAAATAACATACCAACATTTATGAAGAACAAATTTGTGTAGATGAGAAATCCATCTTTTATTTATATCAAAAATTGCCATATCGAAACTCGCGCAGAAAATTACAAAAAAAAAAAATTTCCACTAATTTTGCAAAAAAGGTTAGTAAATACTATTTTGTGGAATTGAAAAGAGGAACACAAACCTACCAAGATTTTATCATAATTTCAAAAATTAAACAGTTATGAAAAATAATGTAGTCGAAAAAATAACCCATTATGAGTGATTCATTTTTGCAAATATTGCAAAAATTATATGATAAAATTTCCGGGAAATTGAAAATACACTTTTGATTAAAATAGAGTTAAAAAAATATTTCCAAAATGCCTCGTTTTGTGGCATTAATTTTTAAAAATTGTCGTTTGATGAAAAAAAAATTGAAAAAATTATTAAGAAAATTACATAAATTTCAATTAAACGTCAATTTTTATGGGTTTAATATATATGCAAACAAAGGTCTAGACAAATTTCTATAAACTTTATTAATTTTACCATTGGAATCTATTTTTTTTTTGCAATATAAAAAAATGAATTTGCAATTTTCATGGATGAATTTTTTTTTTTACCATAGCTTTTTTGATTTTGAATAAATTTAGAAAACGTCCTTATATGTACAAGGTTCTTTTGATGTTGTATTCCTTGGGCAATACAAAAAGTTTGTTAAACACTTTGTTAAAGTGTGTTTATAGGTTAAAAGGTTATTATTACTCATAGATTCGTTCGCATTATTCCCTGTCATTACTGTCTTGTCTAAATAAACAAGACATTTGGATTTAGGCTATGCAGCATCATTTTTAATGCTGTTTTACAATGGGTGCCTTGAGATATTATGTTCTTTTAAAGAGTGCCCTGAGAGGAAAAAGTTTTAAAAATGCTGCTCTAGATGAATATTCTTGTAGGTTTCATTTTGACCTTTACATAATGACTTCTCAGCTAAGATAATATAGAGATTGAATTAGATCATTGATATTAATTATATATACCTAAATGGATATTTTAATATTATATTTCAATTTTTAAACAAAATATGGCGTTGAAGAGATGATGAAGTCATCTTCTCTTCAACATTAAGAAAAAAATAGAAAGAATAGAGGTAAGGACAGAGAGAAGGATAATAAAAGTGGGGGACATTTTACATTGACTAGGCAGCAGTGCATAAATATGTATAATTTAATTGTTATATATATAGATCCATGTATTACTTTGCTATAAACAGGACCGGTTTTATGGGGGGAGGGAGTCCTATGGATTATTTGAGTGGGAAAAATGTGATGTTAGACAGACAGATTTGATTAGTTACTAATATTTTATCTCACTCCCTCAAATTTGGAAGACCTTTTGTAAAACATTGTAACAAAAACAAAGTCATTAAACTAATGAAATATTGACATAGTTTAATAAAATGGCTCCAAAAAAGCCTTGATCCTTAAAAAAACAAGGTCGTTTCAAAAAACAAAATAAAACATACTGTCTAAATAAATTGTTTTATTACAAAGGGATTTTATTCTTTTTGGGAGATTAAAATGAAAGGGCCCAGAGTTTTTTTTTCCTAAAAAAAGTAATATTATAACAGAGGAGGAGAAATGTGAGATGTCCGTCGTAAAATTTGAAAAAATATTCAGCCCCCCAAGACAAATTTTAGGACCGGCCCCCTGCTATTATATAAAAAAAGACAAGTATAAATTTCTGAATAAAGCATTGAATAAAAAAAGAGTAGAAGATGCCTATTATATGTATACCTTTTTGGACCTCTCCTACCCAATAATAAAAAACAATAATACATACATACAGTTATGTATAACAAATTGAAAGTTTTTTTACAGAATGAATGATAATTTTGTTCGGTATATAATTATAATTAACATAATGAGTGTTCATCATCACCATCATAACAGTGGTGTTAATCATTATTAATTAATATTTAGAGAGAGTTTTTCTCGAAATGTGCAGAAATCAGAAAGCCCGAGTCATCATCATCCTCTTCTGAAATCCTTTTCCTCTTAAAAAATCCCATTTTCCAGAGAGCTAAACTAATAATGACTAGGAGTAAAAGTCCTGCCAAGACTGCAATCAATATGATCCACCAAGGAAGATTATTTTCCACAGTAACAAAGGATATCCGATGCGCCACGGTTCGTATGGCAAAATAATCATCAGCAATATTTTGAGAAACATCTCCATCAAGCATGACCATAGCCTTGGAAAATACCTCCACTTTGACTTCTTCTGAGGGATCAAAATCCAGATTATAGTCTTCTTCCAGAGTTGCGTTCCAGAGTCGGGATTTTATCAATATAGTCACAGACTCCTGGTTACCAAGATCATAGATTTGACAAGTTATATTAATGCACTTGGCTGTTCCTCGATTACAATCAAAGGTAAATATTCGAATACCTTTGAGAGGGTCATGAAAGGAGGGAGTTACGATTCTTTCTAATTCTCGTTTGAGTCTTCGAGACTTTTTGGTACTTCCGCCATCATAATATGAATAATTTAGTGGATTAGAAAAGACACCAGCTGGAAGTACACAGTAACCTTTACCATTCTTCAAAACGGGCTCTTCCGTTAAATACATCAACCATTTACCCTGAGGCTTACCATTCTCTACTTGTATAGGCCAATCCACTTGAACAGTCACGACTGAAACGGTAGAAGGGCCTCCATTCATCACTTGGTATTTGTGAGACACTTGTGGGCCAATTTGAGTAGTAGATAGCAAAGCAGACTCTCCTTTAATATCTACTGGCCGTTTACCTCCATAGTAGACCACACTAGGAGAGCCACCTCCAACAATTTTAACCTCTGCACGAGTAACAATAACTAAGTTAACAAAAGTGGACGGGTCAACAATTTGTATGGATGAGGTATTTGTGTTCAAATAAAACTGAATTATTTTATCCTCAATGGAGTCTTGCAATTGAAAACGAAGTTTGACTCTAGTACCATTCTCAGTATTTTTGAAAGGATTCCCCGAGTTGAAAAGAAGCCATGATGCATTTTTAAGAATAGGAGCATTCAGGTCAGAGTCATCACTCAAACCAACATAAGAGACGGCTTCATGAGGAAATAAAACGTGAAAAGTAGATTCGTAGGCTGCCTCCCCAGTGTTATTTAAGTGAACATCAAGAATGAGGACATTGCTTTTAAGTGAGCCAAGCTCTATTGTGTAGTAACCATTTTTAGTGGGGGCCTTATTCAATTCGAGTCCTGATTTATCTCTTAAAAAGGGAGAAATCACAATGGCAGATTTACAAATGTCATCTTCACCACAGTCCTTATCAAACGTAGCTTGAAAGGTTTTCTTTGCTTGATCTTGATTGAGGATTGGATAATTATTAATGAAGGGAAGAGGACCGTTCGGATCATAGAGGGGTTCATCTTGAATGATGGAGTAAGACATTGAAAAGGGTACTGGAGTTTGGATATCTGCATGAAGTCCTCCAACGTAGCCAATTATTTTAGTACAATGATTTTCGTCTCCTTCAATGATAATGGTGTCTGCTATGGTACGACTCCTATTTTCATAGGAATCTCTATTTGCAAGACGCAAGGAAATCCTTGGAATAGGTTTTTCTGGCTCAACCTCAATGACAAAATTTAAGTTCAACCTGCCATCCTCCTCAAAAAGAGTTTTATCCTCATGAAGTACTTTAAAACATGTCTTAAATGAAAAACAAGACTCCTCTGAGTCCGGATGTTCCTCACAGCCACTAGCTCCAGGATCAACTCCCTCCAAGCTCTTTCCATCAACTGAGGTTTCGATGTCAATTATGGGCCTTGACCTGAGGAGAAATACATAATTTGAAGAATAAGCTCCTATTAAAAGATCCGGGTATCCATTACGATCCATATCCATACCGCCTGACAAGGAGCCTCCAAATGTTTCAAGTCTTCCAGATGGAATCAGAGATGAAAAATCCTTACCAGTAATGATTTGACTGGCAACTTCAGTTGCTTTGAGAACTATGGAAGATATCTTATTGGAAGAGTCAAAACCTGCTCGAGATCGGAGTCCTAATGATCCTCCGAAGAAAATATAAACAGCTCCACCCACATCACTCTCATAAGGGGCGCCAACAGCAAAATCATCAAATCCATCTCTATTGAGATCCCCAGCACTACAAAGTGAGAGTCCAAATTGAGACAAAGGCTTGGCCCCAACAATTTTTATTTTTCCATTCAAAACATTGGACCGCTTCCTCCGCTTGGATCTAGTATATCTAGATGGATATATATAGATGGAGCCTTCTTCAAAGAATGGAGCACCCACAAGGAGATCCGCATTTGTGTCACCATTTATATCTAGAGTCACTAACGCATGGCCAAAGCCTTCTCCAAATACCTCACCGTGAAGGGTAAGCTCAGAATCCATTTCAAAATTCGGTAGGTTGCTCTTAAGGAAAAAGAAAACAGATCCAGTTTTTCCTGCTTGAGGAGCTCCAGACACAAAATAAAGAATATCTCCATCGAATTTACCAGAGGCAACTGAAAGACCTAAATGTCCATGCTTATCGTAGTCCCTGGAGTTTTTATGACTAACTGCAACTTCATAGCGTCTCTGAGACCCAACCTCTGATGCAAATAGATTTCCTCTCCATGCAAAACATCCAGGAGCACCAAAAAGAGCCAAAGATTCCTCAGAAATAGAGCCACTATCCCCAACAAACCCTGCAGAAGTTCCAAGTTGGCAGACTCCCCATGTGGAATGATCATCAAAATTACCCTTGACTTCCAGACGAGGACCCCGAATGCCCTGAAAAAAGAAAGAAATATCATTATTATTCTTGTTGTTTTGACTGGATCTAATTTGTACAAGTCTAATGAACTTACTTCTCGAACAATTACAACGTTCTTGGATCCAATCATTTTATTTTGAGGAAAGGTCAATTCCGGATCCAGGATGTAGCACATGCCTACCATGCCACGCTTAGAGTCAATGACTCTTTTAGTCCGTGAATTGATATCACGGACGGTGTAGCTAAATTTAAAAGTATGTAAATACATCTGTGATTTAATGCTGCTTTCCTTACCGATGAGCGCAAACAATCACATTCCCTCCCTCTCCTTGACTCTCAACAATCCCTCCCAGCCATTGTCCATCTTTAATTTCAGAGTTGATGGGCTCTTGAAGTGTTTCAATTTCACCATCGTAGAGACCATAGGTGTTTCTATTAGAAGCATTGGAATAACGTTTTCCATCTGTCGGAACTTGGATACAGTCCTGTACATAAACATTCATTAAAGAAAAAAAAAATGGAGATTACAATCAAGAATGACGATTATTTTTTAATTAAATGAAATATTGCATAATTTATAATATATTGGTATTAGTTTATCATTTCCCGGGAATTGGCTTTGAGTGAGATTCCGGGAAATATGTATTATTATTTCTTTTTCATTTACGTCATTTCCTTAATGAATTATACTAAATACAGTGTAATTTGAGTAATTATTTTTGTACTTTCTTTAAAAAGAAATAAACCATTTTAAGCTAGTCCATGCACATTGCACGTGGAGCTTATTTTTTAATGTTCAAAATATAACATCCTTAAGGTTAAATGTTTATTTTAGTCATTGGTAATTTTGAGCTATTTAGAAAAAATATTCAGAGGTAGGTGAACAGTCTTTAAGTTTTAAATTTTTTTTTTTCGTAAAAAAAAAGTTTTTGTTTTGATATCGTCTTTATAGTACACATTAAAGATTTTTGTATAAAAAATTAAAATTTAGTTTAATAAAATTTTTATCAACAATATTTTTTAAATATTCACGATCTATGCTTTTACAAGAACGATTAGTGTAGTTTCATGAATTTTGGCTTTCCTCATATCTGTCTGCTCGTTCGCGCATCACAGCAGTTCAACCAATACATAGCAAAATTTGCAAGTATGTATATTATTTTCTCATAAAAGCAAAAAAGTACAAATTTGGTTTACCTTTTTATTACTATTATTTGAGGAAAAATAACTATATAGCGATATTTAATAAAATAAGTTAGAAATTTCTATATGAAAACAAAAAATAGTTGTAAACTTTAGTACAGGCTGCATGAGTAATTATGTCTAGAATTCCCTGGCTAGACCTACCCCTATATTATTATCAATTCTCATTTTTATCATTATTAATTATTGTGCGCAGATTGTTTTTTAGAGCCACAAGGTCCCGTTTTTTTAAAATTCCGTAACCTGATCCCACACCCAATAAAGAAAACTTATTTAGTAACTTTGGTACCAACTAATTTATGGTAGATTATAAAAGGTGTAGTAAAAACAATCTATTATTTTTCTAATAGATGGATTTAGTAATGTGTATCTCGCGTTGTATAAGTGCGATCGGTTAACGCAAAATGGTGTTGGAAAAATAAGATTTCGTACAAAAAAACTTCTTCAGACTGTTTTGTGGTTAATGAATGCAAGCTAGACGGTTGAAAATGTGAGTAATGTTTATTGTCATAATAGTGTAACAGCCATTTACATCGTAGATTGTTTTCGTGGATTCCGTTCCAGTAATTTTGAAGTCAAAGATGCAGCACGCTCTGGTATGCTAATTTTCGAAAAATGTGTATCAAATAATGTAAATTTTTGAGTACGACCGTCATATAAGCATTGTTTTGATTGCCCAGGAGAAAAATATCTATTCAAAACAATGGATTTCTTTTTACTACACCTAGTATAATAAAATTAAACAAGACTGTTATTATGAAATAATAAAAAAAAAAGGATTTCTCGTTGGTCTACAGTCCCGATAAATCCCGGGATTCCGAGATAGAATCCCTAGCAGGTATAATACGTATTTATAGCTTGAAGGAGCTAAAGGAGGAGGAGCAGGAGAGAAAGAAGTCATTAAAACTCCATGATATGGCAGAAATACCTAGGCTATAAAGAGAAAATACAAAATGATCCTATAGAGATATACAATATATGTACCATGTACATATATTGTATATAGCTCCAAATTTGCAAATACTATCTTAAATATACATTTACACATCACATCAACACTGACATCGATATATAGATAAAAGCAGAAGTTGAAACACACATACCAGAAAATAATACTGCTCTATCAACATCATAATTTATACATAATCATATTCTTACTATACTATACTTACAACTATATATATTTATTGGCCTTTGAACCCCTTCTTCCCCCTCTCCCTCTTCTTCTTTTAATAAATACATATATTTAAGTAAAGAAGAAGAAGAAGCATATGATTAATGACGATTATTCATTCCCCTTTCAGTTCTTTTTTTATATACAAAAAGAAAACAAAATGTGTATAAATCAAAATCTATTAATGAATAAAGTAACTAAGACACCGTCCTCCCCCGCCCCCCCCCACTCCTCCTCGAAAAAGAAGCAAGAACAAAGTAATATCAGGCAATAACTAGCCGTTCTGCATAGATATGTTCATCACGGCGTTATCTCGCTGGCACAAAAATATACAGTGTAATTCGTTTTAAGTAGTCAATGCTTCTCATTTCTTTTATTTTAATCACAGTTCTGAACCTTGTTGATAGGTTGAATTACAATGATCTCTTGTTAAGCAGCACCACCATTTACAGCGTGGTAGCCAAATGGACTCTTGAGGCGACCACAAGTCTCAAAGGTCGGACGAAATGGTTGCTGCCGTGAAAAAGTCTTTCGAGTACAATAGAGGCAAGGTCATCGTGTGCGCGCGTCCAAAACTAAACACTGAAATTTCTCAAAATAGTTAAATAATCCCGAAATTTTTAAAGAGGTCGACGAATTAATTTATTTAAGATGAAAGATGAGAAACATACTTTTTTCACGGCAGCAACCATTTCGTCCAACCATCGAGGCCTTGACTTAGATATTGTGGTCGCCTCAGGAATCCCTTTGGCTACCACGCTGTAAACGGTGGTGCGGCTGCAGTTCAGAACCTTGGAAGTTTCAGTGGGAGTTTTTCCCCGCGCGTTCAAAAATTGCGACTCGACGTCCCTCCATATTATCGGCTGTTGTTTCACAGTTGCAATTTATATTTTGCTGGAGTTTTGTTTACAACTAGTCAAGACCTTTCCCTCGAAGTATAAATCGGTTTCAACTCAGTAAAGTCATGAATATGTGCATGGCGTAAAATTTAAAGGAGTGTTCAGCTTTAGACGCACAACCTGCAAGATTAAAAGTTCTAGCCACACTTCTCCTACTTTAAGGTTCAAGTACCTTGTTTCTTTGAAAGAGCTATACAAAAACTTCAACAACTGAAATAACATAGTCAGTAGCTAACTTGTACTGGTATTTTTATTAACGTTGCTTTTCCCCTTGTTTCTTTTTCAGAGGAAAGGCTGTGAGATACAATAATGATAAGGAAGTGGCATATACGTTTAGAGACATGCCATGTATGTGCATACTAGTGTTGTCGCAATACCAATATTTTGTATCTGTGTTTCGATACCATTTACAGGGGCATCCTCATGATTTTTGTTGGGGGGTGAAACGTAGTAAAATATATTTTTCTATGTTATAAATTTTGAGGTTAGGTCAATGGCAGTGCAAGAAACGGTTTTGCTATCAATTTAGCATAGTTTGTTTTAAATGCTGCCACTACAGTAGCAGTATAACAAATAACATTAGTAGATATCTACAAATATTGAAACATATATGTATATAAGTTTATATCATGTATTTTTCGATGTACATATGTATACTTTGGCGGTGGCTTTCGGTCTATTTCGATCCAATGTTGGCCTGAACTGATCAGCATAAAAACTTAAAAAATATATTATCCTACCATTTTTGTAAAGGAAATTTCTAAATAAAATTCTTGGATTTCTGTACAAATTTCGTGACTGCAATCAGGACAAGAAAATCATAGTTGGACTGAGTTTCAATACTAGTGTATATGTAAATGTTGCCACATGAAAGAGATCAAATCACTGACGTCTGTAGGTAAAATTGGGTTGGTTTTATTAATATGTGCTCACATTAGTGCTGTAGTCATAGTGTTGTTATTGGAGAGCCTCAATTGAGTGATTATAGAAGATTCATGATTAATAGAGGTATAAATAGTGATAAGACAATTGATCGGAATTGGAATCAGCATTGGGAAAATAATGTTCAATTTGCGATTCCAATTCTTATTTATTACTGGTATTTAACTATTTAATACTGTTCTTAATTATGAAAAAAAAAAAGACATAAGGAATTTGTGCTTTTTATTAGAAAATTTAATTTGATTTTTCATTTTTTACAATAAATTAATTTTTCTTTGAATAACTATGTATTATTGAATTATTTTTTCCAAAAAATTAATTTTTCTTTGAATAACTATGTATTATTGAATTATTTTTTCCAAAAAATTAATTTTTCTTTGAATAACTATGTATTATTGAATTATTTTTTCCAAAAAATTAATTTTTGTTTGAATAACTATGTATTATTGAATTATTTTTTCCAAAAATTAATTTTTCTTTGAATAACTATGTATTATTGAATTATTTTTTCCAAAAAATTAAATGTTTGAACTTTTTTTTCAAAAACTTTATATCATAAATTAAATCTTTTTCCAAAAGAATGTATTTTATTGAGAACAACTGAAGATTTTTTAAATTTTTTTGTGAATATCTATGGATTTTTAAAATATCAAATATCGGTATCGGGATTTTTATTGGATTCGTTCCATCCCTAGTAATAAATACTACATAGGTTCTCTTGAAAAATAAAAATAAATTGTACAATTTTCAACGCAAATATGCTAAATGAAGGATTCACCATTTAACTGAATAATTAAGAGGTTGAATTCTGCGAAAGGAAGAAAAGAAAAATTATGAAGTGACGTTATCTATGGGACTATAAAAAGCGGGAAAATATATGAATAAGAGAAGAAATCTAACAAAGCAAACAGGGACGTGTCACGGCTTTTTACATAAAGCTGTGGTCAAAGCGTATTTAAAACTTGAGATCCCAGGTGAATGACGTCATAATAATGATGAATAAAATTTCACAATAAATATATTTCAAAGATTGAGAGCTCTGAGTCTATATATAAAGTGATCGATGACATACATACTAATATACTCCTTTATAGTGTATATAAAGATTTATGTAACCATTTAAGTAGTGACTTCTACGCTAACATGGCTCCACTCCATAGATGAATGAATAACAAGAAAAATAAAGAAAAAGACAACATCATCTTCATCATCTGTCACAACAAAAAGATTCAAAAGTCTTCTTGTCGTATTTTTGTGACATACATAAATTCACACAAATACAATATATATATATATATGATTCTTTCAAGTCCATAGGAGAGGGGATGAGACGAAAGAAAGAAAGGAATAATGAAATGAATTCCTTTTAACAATATGTCGTATCATTTTATAAAATATATGTATTACTTTCCGGTCTGTAGGACAAGAAATTCAAAAATCTATATCTATTTACAGAAATTAAATTCTTTGAAATTTTTTTTTGAAAAATAATATAAAATTTCATATATTGAATTTCTTGAAAAAAATTAAAATCTATTTTCTAGTAAAAACACCTTAATGGGTAGGGGACACAGCCTCTAGAAATCACCCCCCGCGGACAACCTTGATAATATCCTACAAAAATATAAGTAGCAAATTACTCTGATCTCGATCCTCCATTCCACTCTGAGACCCACAATGATTCACACTTACAACTAGTATTGTGTAAGTCCTTTATTAGGAATCAAAACTACAATCCAGTCCAATTAAGTCCTGCACATCACTTCTAAAACTGATAAAGTGTGTCCTCGAGGGCGTCGTTCTACAATATTTCTTCCTTTTTAATCACTTTTAGTACTGACAGATCGAAGGAGCAACGGTCTTAAGAGTGAACTGGACTGGACCGAATAAATACGGACTCACAAAACAATAGTTTCTAGCTCCTCGAGGCATATTCAGAACTATTCTCCGTTTTTCATGAACATATGCACTAGTGAGTACTAGATATGTTCTCTCCGGTCCTATTTTTCAATGATTTGCATATTTCAAATTCATTTTCAATACAACTGAGAACAAAATGCTGTCTGTTTTGTTGATCTATGGATTTAGACAATAGTTTCTCTATTAAGTGCATGCACGCTTCATTCTCTAAACAAGATCTTCATTTTAATTTCAATGGGTTGTATATTTCATTTATATCTATCGATGAACTGGAAATTTAGTATCCTTTGTGGTAGTATATTTCTAAATGCATGCAAACCAATGAATCAAATTATTTGAAAAAAATTATCCAACTTAGTACAAGTATTTTACTAAGTTGGAACGAGAAAATAAGAAAAGATTAGGAAAATATTTAAACACCCTTCTGGTTGTTTTGTTGAACTTGAAATATAATTTCGTAGGTATTAAGGTAATATTTTAGACAACTCAAGTTGCAACTTGTACAAGCTGCAACCAAAAAATGAGATGATTAATTTTAAATGAAGGATTTACAGTACTTTAGGATCAGGATATTGCCAAAATTGAATATTCCATGGATGATCGATTATTCATGTATAAGCTTTGATTATTTTAATAAAAATCTATTGAAATATAAGTATTCTGTGGCGCATCATAGACTTCAAATGCCCAACTGTATGTTACTCAAAATAACCATGTTACTTATTAGATCAAAAATAAATGATAGTAATTGGAATGAAAAATGTTGAAATTAAACATGTTTTTTAAGACGAAGAAATCGCAACTTTTTGCAACAATTTGATTATACAAAGTGAACTCGTATGTGTGTGTGTGTAGATGTTCTTTATACGTTCCCACACCTTTGAACCTAGAAGGCTGAAATTTTTCAGAAGTCCCTCTTTTGAGCTAGGACAATCTAAGACAGGGGTGTCTATTTTTGGGGAGGTGATATTAGGGACCTAGTGCTATCCACAAAACCCAAAAATCGTTTTTGCAGCTCAAAGAGACTAGATTAGTTGAGTTACTTATCTAAAAGTGATTGGCGTTTCGAAAACAACTATACGAATGATTTCATTTGATAAATTTATTCAAAATCAAAAAAAGTCATGGGTTAAAAAACAAATCGGTGAAAATGGCGATTTTGTTTATTTCAGGTGCGAAAAATGAACTCCCAATGGAATATGGGATTAGTAAATAGAATAAATTTTGTAGAAAATTGTCTTGGAGTTTGGTTTACACATACATTTCCCAAATAAAAATTGAGGTTTAACTGAAATATCTGTCATTTTCTAATTTTGATTTTTTTTCTCTCTTTTTTTTCCATTTATACATCAAACATCAGTTATTTAAGCAAAAATGCCAGAAGACAATGGCTTTTTGCGCAAAAAAAATGCCGACACAACATATTAAATCGTTAAATTATTATTTTAGGGCAACTATTGAAAGATACTTCATTCATTCGTCTCTTTGTCTTTCCCACACTAGGGATTACTTTATAATTATAATTTCTCCTTTAATAAAATGATAATAGCTTTTAAAATAAAATAAACACTTTTCAGATTGCCAACTATAAATAAATCTCATACGGTGTTCTATGTCACATTTTATACAATTCTATTCCTTATTTATCATCTCTGAGGGGATTCAATATTAAACTACTTATTAGTAGTAAAAAGTGTTTCATTTATGTAGAAACTTCTCTCTAAATACTACATATCATATACCTATGTGTGTACTTAACCCAGTTGAATGCTACACATTAAAATAATACCCCCTAATAAATAAGGTAGTATTTTTCCGGTTCATGTTCAACTCCTACAAAGAAAATAGAGGGAAGCAGGGAATAAAAACTGTATGTATTGTGATTGTTTTTCATGTATAGTATATATGTATGTAGTAGAATACCTAGTATCGCATATCATATATGTAGGTATGTCCGCAAATTGTACATTAGGACGGTTTGTTTACCAACCCTTTTCAAATTTCGATTACGACTATTATATAAATTAAGTTGTCATCAGGTAAGAAAATAATATGGATTCAGTCCATTCTTGGGACCGGTCCTTAACTCTTTTGGTCCTTGATTTTTTCCTAAATATAAATCCGGAACAAGTTTTGACCAACATATCTTGGTAACCCTGAACTCTATAACTATAAAAGTGTGCTTATCAGATTCAGGAGACAAAATTGCCAAAGAAAATATACAAAATCTTTAGAATGCCCTCTAAATACGAACACCGTGCACACGTTATTGTGTCCCTCCGTGTAAGCACACCCCCGACGAGATTATTGAGTTTATGAAGCTACCCAAATCAACTATTTACGATGTTGCCAAGGCTTTCAAGGAGTCTGACGAGTCAGAAACACCTGGATGGGAGACTTCTGATCGTTTTGGGCAAATAACTGATAATAAATTAATGGAATACACATTAAAATGAATGAACTAGTTGACTTCTAGCTAACGGATCTGAACGTCTAGACTACTAGAATATGAGGTATCTTTGAGAGAAGGAGTCCTGCAAACGTGCACATAACACTGTTGAATTATTGCGAGCTTATATTCTCAAGGCAGTTGCCAATCTGGACAAGGAGTTCCTTATCAAGGCTTGTACCAGGTTCAGGGTCAGGGTTGTAGTTGAAGGTGGAGGTGGTTGTTACGAGCAATAGACTTCCATATCCAGCCCGTCATTTAAGATCAATATATTTTAGAATTTCTGAATTATTTTTTGGAAATAAATGGAGTATACATTAACATTAAATTTTCTGTATTTAAAATCCCCACCCTTTAAAGTCAAATACAGATAAAGGAAAATGCTATTTTTAGCTGAAAAGTTGAAAATATCCGGTTTTTTCTTATTACAAAGTATAAAAAAACCCCATTTTTGAATGCTTGTGTAAAAAAGTTATGGTATTTCTTGATAACTAGTGTTTTAATAGATTCTGTTTTTGAGGTATCATCGAGGATCCTTAGCTTACCTTTCAGCGAAAGTGTTTTTCGGTGACACTCATAATATGTATCCGTATTGATTGAAAAAAATGTCGAATGAATTTAAAAAGAAACATAAAGAACAAAAATGTTGGTCTCAGCTTACAATTTGTACCTATAAAAAGGAAAAATCATCATGGAAATTATTAATTCTCACGAATTCCTACTAAGTTGATACCAATTTTTTTTTGATGATCCGCGTATAGCATAAAAATATTTTTTATATATTCCTTTTTTTTTTTGTTGCTGGACTTCAGAAAATGTCCTTTCGCCACGGATTTTATAATTTAGAAAAACGTTTATCCAAATATGGGTTTATTTTATCCTTAATTCACAAAATAAAGCATTGTATCTTTCGACCGTGATGTCCGACTTAAATATAACATCATTGAAGAGCAATGAAATTTTAAATAGGTTATTTTCTGCCACGCGACAACTTACATTTCCGCTCTAACCATAATCGAAAGTTGAAAAACAAACCGCACTAATGTATGTCATATAGATTGTACACAGTGTAGAAATTAAGGGAATTATGACATGGGATACATAAGAAGTATGAGTATGCATGTAGAGATGGTTTCAAGGACAGAAAGGGATGAATCCCTGTCCCATTCTATTATGTTGTGGGCTTTCTCTTTCTTTCAATATAAATATTATATACAAGGATATGACCCAAGCTCTCCTTCTCTCAAAAAGAATGAGGAAAGAAGAAGGAGGAAAAATAAATGGGTCAGCAGATAAGAAAACTCAAAATGATGACTACTTTTTGAGTGCGGGGAGTACAACATAACATACTAAGATCTCTCACTTCTCGGAAACAGTCTATGAACAGGATCCCGGGAAATCTAGGGATCCGGTGAGTAAACAATATATTTAGGGAAATTTAAGTAGTTATTGATATATTTGAATAATCAACTTTTAGGGCTGTAATCACCGGAGCAGGGGGATCCTGGGACCCAATATTTTTTCTGTAGTAGTATTTATCATTCAATTTATGGTGAGTTAACAGAGGCATCCGCAGGATATTATTTTGGAGCAAGAATTTTAAATTTTTGGCCCGACCCTGAATTTGACCAAGTGACCTTTTTTATAAGAAAATAAAACTTTGAAAAATACACGTTTTCCATCATAAACTTTTCCTTCAAATGGAAATTTTTTTATTGATAACGACAAAAAAAATATTATGTAAGCGTGCTCAAGCCCCTCTAACCCATCCACTGAGGACGCTCCTGGTCATCCAAAGTGACTCCAACAAGGCCACCCAATAAATAAAAAATCGTGCCTCCAATAACAAAACCGTGATTACGGCACTGATTTTAAGGTTCCTTACCCATATATATTCTAAATTCTCCTTTTTTTCATCTCATCATTATCACTAATAATATGAACTTTATTGTTTTTTGAGCCAACAGTTCCCGTTTTTTTATGAATTCCGTAATCTTATTCCGCACGCAATAAAAAAACAACTAAATATTAAGTGAAGAAAGAGCTAAAACTTTTAGTACAGATGGAGGTTATATAATTGTGAAATACATATCCTGACACCTTAGGCTAAAATAAACGGTTTGTTGTCAAATTTGTTAAAAAAACAGCGGTGTATCTAAAATACGTTGTCAAAATTAGGTGTTGTTTTTTTTTTGGTCGCAATTTGAAATTAATAATATTCAGTGCGCTATTTACTTAAATTTGTCTGTTGTATAAATAAAGTTTAATCAAAGAATATTTCTTAAGAGTCGTTTTATCAAAAAATTAAATAATATTTGAGGATCCCCTATCCTATTAACAGAAAAGAAAGCCTAATATGTAGATTGTTTTTTTTTTTAAATCCCAGTAATAACCCTATTTTTGTGTTGCTTGTCAGCAACGCAACAGATAAAATGAATTTAAGAGGAGGTGACTCCGGACGTGGTATAATTTAAAAAAATACTATATGATATAGTTTAACTAAAATACACGGTCCAAATAATATAAAAGCTAAGACACGAGGAGGTGACCTAACCCACGGGTAAATAGGGAGTGGCCGTGTAAAGTATAAACTTGATTGAATAAAATGTTAATAAGGGTTAAAACTAATATATGAAAGGATCAAAAAGACTAGATTACACCTAGTTCGTACAACTCTATAAAATCCCAGGAAAACGGGCTCCCGGGAGATGAAACCTTATATATCCATTGTTCCAGTACCTTAATACTACTCTCATGGAAGTTTATTGAACCTGATGGATGATGAGGAATAAGAGAAGGAGAATATTCCAATAAATGTCTCTTCTTTCCAACAACAAGGGGAAATAACAATATAAATACGATTGTATAAGAACAATTGCAGGAATAAATAACAATGGGAGTTACCCATTATTCCCTAACCTCCTCCCCCTTCCACCCCCTCCCCAACATAGAACCTCATTCCATAATATACATACGTATAATTGAAGAGGAATAGAGCAGGAAAGGCCAAAAACATATAAATATCCCAATATCATCAGCGGGAGACGAGAAAGACACGTTAATAAACCATTGTCAACTCAAATTAGAAAAAAAAAAAACCACACACACTCATAACAGAAAAACATTGATTTTCTTGGATGTACTATTATCAAAATTGTTGTCTCTCATTTCTATGTCTTCTCCGCCCCTCATCCTATTATAATACGTCACACTACACGGACCCCAAACTAATCGATATGATCTATTTATTAGTATGTGTATGTAGAACTGGACTGTTAAAGACATTAAAAGGAGGAAAAACAATTTTCTAATACATAATTATACTAACAAATTTATCTGTTAATGTATTGTACATACATTAGATGAATGTATGTATATTCGAGTAAAAATTGACAATAGGAGGTATTGGGAAATTTGTAATACTATGATAGACTATCCCATAGCAAATTTCAGGAGGATTGAATGTATTTTGTATGCTCCCCAATTCAGTTTAAAATAAATGTATTCATATTCTGTGGATTATATAAATATCCACCCTTATGGAAACTTGACTGGTACTTTTAGCCTACAATAATTAAATGCTTCAAGTTTCGTTCTTGTTGGACCAAAAGTTATACTTCACACAAGTGTAAATTTGTACTTTCTGTTTAACATTTGTGAATCGAGAGCGAAGCCATCATATTTCAATTTTTTCTTGCATATTGATTTCTAATAATTATCATCAATATCTAAGAAATAATTAGTGATCCTAAAAGTATGTGTAGTGATTTTGTCTTTACGAATGAAACAAAAGAAATCAATTATATGAAAAAATGTATACACCTATTGGGAAATCTCTGAAATCCATTTCCTGGAGCTCATATTTTACACTAATTATCTTGATGCCAGTACCCAGTTTTCAAAATTCGAAAAAATGGATCAAATTCCCCTCTAAGCAACCCACCCTAATGTACATTTTTGAATATTTCTCCCTTTAATAGTTATTATTTGAATAATGAAATGAACAAATTAGGGTTCCTTTGTCAAAAAGCAGGAGAAGAAGAAGAAATAAAAGAAGGGGGAAACCAAGCAGTCATGCAAAGCTTCTCTTCTCCCCTCAGAGGATACTTTTTATTATTTGATAGCAGCAAGGTAGGTGGTATAATTTAGGAATGATTATGATTACGATTTTTCACTCACCATGAGTGTAAGCAGGCACCCCCTACAAATAAAATAAATGTGATAAAGGGTATAATAATATGATATGTGGCCCGTCAACACAAAGGTAAGCTAGAATGATTTTTCTCAAAATTGAGGTGTGTAGGGGCGTCCACTGCCGGTGGACTAGAGAGGCTGTAGCCACCAAAAAATAAGGAATTTTTGTTTTTTACTAGAATTTTTTTTTGGTGAATAAGAAAATTTTTTACAAGACAATAAGGGTAATTTTTTTTGAAGGAAGTGAATAACTATGGATTTTTAAAATTTTTCTGCCAAAAATTAATTTTTGATTTTTTTTTTAAATTTAATATTTGAGATTTAATTTTAGAAATTTTTTCGAAAAAAATTCCTTTTTTGTTAGTAGCTCTAGATTTTGAGCTTTTTTCCCCAAAAATTTAATCTTTTGAGAATAGTTTTTATTTTCGAATTTTTTATTTCCATAAAATTGTCATTTTTAAATTCTAAAAACCAAGCTTACCCAAAAACATAATCCTGCGGACGCCTTTTTATGCATATATGATGTAAAAAAATTCTTCTTCTCTTGATTTTCGTTAAAAATTATTTTTATGTTGACGCCTTAAATACATATATTATTAGTGGATTTGAGTTAAAATGTTTGAGTTTGAAATATTGAATATTGATTCGAGTTGCGTTAGAGGTATTGAGCATTACAACATGTCGACTTCGAGAAATAGCATCGAATATTTTTCCATTGCATTGATAAAATCTAATTTCAACAATTACGTCAGATTGACTACCTCAATTACTTTAAGCCAGTCCATTAATTATTTTTCAAATATTGTGGGTCGTTTTTGAAGATATTTATTTGTACAATAGCAAATTATTTGAAACAGTTGTCTCTACCCATTTGTATCACAACAAAGCATACATACAATATTAAATTAATTTATGTTCTCATGTATTGCATAGTTATTAACATACACTAATTATATTTCTTTTTTTCTAAATCATTTCTTCAGCAGTATTAAAGATCCTCTCATTCTGCAGCAAAGTTGCTGGAATGGATACATATTTCATGGTTTGCTCAAACAAGTTTGAAAATGACTTTTTTCTTTCATTGTTCACTAATCTCTTTCAAAAATATGAGAACGAAATTTATTACTCAATACAAATGTAGAAACTAGGAGATGAGATTAATCGAATAATTGGAGTTTAGACGAGTTTTACAAATAATATTTCGGGGGAGTTCGAGTCATTTTCAGAAAATTGTTGACTTTAGTAGAATATACTTTTTTGTTTCTTTTTTTTAGTTTGAGTAATACTTGAATCCAACATTATAAATATATACAAAGGTATGTCCTGATTATAATAATTTGGCAGGTTGCCGGGATTTGTGACATCCTTTTCTTCGGCTTCTCTATATATACATAAATATAGATGCCGATAAACGATTAAAATAACAATAAGAAGAAATTGCGACTTTGTCTTAGTTTGTAAATAACATTACGAGGAATCGAAGGAAGACGAAAGAAAGAAACTAAGAAACAAGATTAAGAATGTCACAATTATTAAAGACATGTACATATAATAGTATATGTAGAAGAGTGTCCAAGGTTGATATTTATTAAGAACACACTATGTACAGTAGACTGCCCCATTTTCGGGCTCACATTTTTCTACTCTTGTACTAAAAAAAATTCTGCCTGGGACAATTAATAAACTGTTTACAGCAAAATTACAGACCTCTCGGACCATTTTTGGAATGGTACTCGACCTTTTAGTTTGTTTTTAAATATTATTTTTGGGTATAAAAATGGCAATTTGTAAGCCTCTTGTACCAAGGCTCTAAATGTGATGCACAAATATTACTTTCTCAATGATTTGCTGTTTCCCTTCCTTTATCAAAGACTAGTTATATTAAAAATGATTCAAAAGCACGCCCAATTTTGTGACGTAATAAGTGTAAATCTAAAAAATATAAAAGAGAAACTTCATTTATTGCCTGCCATCGACACTCAACGTAGGGATGAAGATCGACACTCAACGTAGGGATGAAGATAAATTAAATGTCTTCCTCTAGTCAAGTCTGTTCGGCGTGGTAGAAAAAATGATGACTGATATGCCTTGTTTTTAAGTATCTTTCATAAAAGATAGTGTGTTCTTAATTTTTGTTCAACAACAGTTCCTTGAACTAGGGTTAGATTTTGCTAAGACGTTATGTTTGATAAAACAGAATAACCCAAATCAATCATTGATCAGATCTTCCACCTTAGATCAGGGGTCGCCAACTTTTTTAAAGCTGAGGGCTCCTCTAAGATTCCCAAAAGACTTGAGGGCTACCAGTTAAAAAATATGAATAAACTAATCAAGAAATCAATAGCACACAATAGTTTTAGAACAAGTCCAGCAAACAACTAAAAAGAAGCCAACATCCGACCAGTTTTTTGCAGGCATAAGGTTGGTGACCCCTTCCTTCGATCTTAGAAATGATTCAAAAAAAGTTGTAATATATTTTTCACTCATAATCCGAAGATATAAAGTACAGCTTTTGATTAATAGTGTCGTATTTAAAGTACAACAAGAGTTTTAAAAAAAGTACCAAGTAGAAAAGCCTATATGTAGTGAGACATAAAATATTATTCTGAAAACGGGAAGGTCTTGTAGATAGAGCAAGGATTGATGCTGCAACATCCTAGCCCATCATCATCTCCTTCTTATTAGAATACATAATAACAGCATATCATATATAATTATTTATCTATAGAGATGGGGAAGAGAGGAGGGGGACACACACACGAAGCAAGCATCTCATTCATACAAACACACTCACACAAATCAGGTTTGAGCATTTATTTTTTGCAAGTTCCGTTAGTTAAAACGATGTGTTGCCAAGGAATACTCTGAAGGTCTTGAATATATGTATAAGTAAGAAGAAGATAAAAGAAGGAGAAAAGGGTTTGAAATACCCCGTTGGTTTGTGAGACAAAACAGACACTAAGCATTACGTAACATGTTCTTCTATGAATGTATAACATATTACATAGCACGATGATGCAGAACATGAGTGAGTAGTAGTAGTAAGGAATACCATTGATTCGTAGGTTCAAAGCAAGTTTAATGTCTATTCCTGATACTCCACTACCCCTTTCCACCCCCTACAAATAAAGTCATTAAATAACCTCTTATTAATACTACTACTCATTACACCTACTTGGTTGTTAAATGAAGATGTGCTTCAAAGTTAAAGGAGAGAGCGAGAAGATAAATAAAGATAGTTTAGTAGCCTGTCTCATGACACTCCTTGTATACCTATTACTAAATTATAATAACTGAGGGGGCCCACTGATTTCTATTATGATGAGTTATAGTCATACGTACATTTACATAATAAGTAGGTATACATAGCACAAGGTGTTTTCTACGATATTTAATAATTTGAAAAAACAGTTTGCAATACAAAGTAGGGTCCCAAAACTTGAAGGAACATTTGATTACGATTTTATCCCCGTTATTTTGAATTTCAAGGTTTCATTGCGCAACCAAACGAGAGCTCAAAAACAAATTAAAAAGGTTTATTTTTATACAATGTCTCCAAGTGTGAAAATGTCGAAGCAATATCAAAAAGGCAACACATTTGCGATATCCTCCGCATCGGTGTCAGTGCCGATAAGGCTACAGAGACCGTTTGTATTTCCATCCGGACTGCCTACTAAACCAAGAAGTACATTAAAGCCCCATAAAGCCAAGAAGAACAACATGGTCCGCCTCCATGTGATCCTCCTCCACACCTGATCTCAACCCTCTGAACTTTGTAGTTTGGGCATGTTGGATAATAATGTCTTCAGCAGCTCCCATCCAATTTTGGATTCGCTCAAATATGCCATAATTACAGCGTGGTATGCTATGGACACAGCCTTTGACATCAAGTGATGTCAATCTGTTTGGGACATGCCAAGGCTGTTATGCTTGTATAGGAGGGCATATTGAATAAAAAAATATAGCTAAACATATTATTCAAACATAGACCAAATTAACTTGGAGTTATCTTGACTTGATTCCATAAAAATGAAAGTTTTGTATCCTCGCTCTGTATAAAAATAGAAGTCCTTTTTAATGAAAACCCAATTTAACAACAAAATGTTCATGCATTACTAAATGTGAGCACCCTTGGCGGGAATCATATTATCAACACAGCATGGAGCAAGTCTTTTTAATGTATTCTTTAGAAATCTGGTTCAAGTGCGCCATGCCGCTAGATTTCAACTTGTCCAATTGTAGTGGGAGGTCTTAACAACCATGCCCTCCAAAACTCTCAATCTACTGTAATCCAGTAGATTGAGATCAGGTGAGGTTGGTGTCCGAAGGATTTGTCCCAGAATTACATTGTGACGTAATGAGATTCAAACCCATCCCAGGTCTATACATAATTGACCTTCAACCTCAGCAAGAGAGTCTACTTCAAAACCATTGTATTAGGCCTCGATTTCCATTTTTTCTTAAGAGTTTCATAAATTATGGATCTATCTTCTTGTCATCAGACGCTAAAACGCTCAAACACAAGTCCTGTACAGCTGGATGCTTTGTTTTGTAGGTGATTTACCTATTTAGATGATCAAGTAATGAATCTGTCATTTCGGGGGTTAAAAATCTTGTCCACTATAAAGATCTTTTTGTCCGATAAAATTTGAATATCCAAAAGACCAGACACCCTTTTTTTTCGTCTGACCCTAAAAAATCTAAATCTAGGGGGTGACTGGAAAAGCTAACTTGTCCATTGATTGTATTTTTTTTTCTTTCCTCCGATTATCTCTATGTTACAAAATGAAGGTCTTGGAATACCCGCAGGCTGAAACCCACAATTATTATTGTTATTAAAGCCATATAACACGAAAATGGTCATTAAAACTTCAAGCTTTAAAGGCCAAACCTATAAAGTCTGAAAGTTTTAATGGTCATTTTCATGATCTACGGCCATAATAAATGTGGGTTTCATCCTGCGCGCAAAAATTCTGTTGCATGGTGTTATAATACAATAATAACATAAAACAGGGATGGAAAATTACCTCTTGCACTCTGTATATATCAATATGTATGCATGTATATGAACCACAATGTTTTTCATGTGTCCCTCAAGAGTCCTCTTACTTGAAAAAAAAGAAAAAAAAGACAGAAAAAAAGAAATTCCATTATGGCAGAGTCTATTGACATGTTGAAGAAAGAGGGAATAATAGTCTTTTGAATAGAAATATACATAAATTCAATCTTCTCAGTCGTCCCATTTCTCACTACTATGTAGTAAAGGAAGAAAACCTCGACTACGCCCAAACAATTCCACAAATGTATTTTAGTACAACATATACAACATGGAAATAATGCATGATCAAATTCATTAAGACTAAATATTTTATATTAGAATAATAGTAATAAAAAAAAAAGAGCAGGCAAAAAGTCGTGTTGAGTGGCAATTTATTAATATGTCTACACCAATTATTTGTTGCAAATGCTGCATTATGAAAAGGTAAAAAGAAAGAGAGTCTCTCCCTATTTTCTAATAATGAATGAGTGTTTCGTTAATCATAATTGAATTGATATTTGATTTTCATTTCAAAAATATGTATGTATAACCTATATTAGTGTTTGGGGGTTCAGTTTGGAAGTGCTTGACTCTAATAATTTCATTTCAACTATTGAGCTCTATTTCGGCCTGGACCAGTCAGGGTGGTGTGTTTCTGACAAAAACTTTGACATAATGCTTTTTGCATCACTTTTTTTTTTTTAAAAGACAAAAATGATCAATTCTCTTATTTGAAAAGACAGATTGAACCCCAAATGACTTTTTTATTAGAAAATTGAATGTAAAAAAAGAATCGAATTCGACAACCAAAAAAATTTAGTAAAAGATTGCAGCACAAAAAAGACTCAATAAAAACTGATTTTGATTTATATTGATTTTTTTTTTTTTTTTTGGAAAGACAATTTGAGGAATAAATTACTTTTTGTAGAAAAGGAGATTTATGTCAAGGACCGTTCTGGAATTCAATTTAGTCCAGATTAATCTTGTAAAAAAACATTTAGAATTGAAAAATCAATCTGAACCGAATCTACAGACTAGTATAAAGGCGGTTCCATAATTAATAATTATAGACTTTTGCATCTATCTTCATTTAAATCATGAAATAGTTTTATTTTTTTATATTTCTTCCCCCTTCTCTATTCTAAATGTCAAATAGATTATATTTCTTCCTTACTATGGTGTCGGACAAACGTGAATACAAGGGAAAATGAGTCAAAATAACATTAATCCCCTTTTTTGTGGTCACTCAGGAAAAGCTAATCAAAATTAAAGGAAATGAATAAGTGAGAGAGGAAACAGTGCAAGAACATAGAAAAACGTCTAGGTGCATTATATTTACAATACAAACTAGATATAACATTTGTTACTCAAACCAAACAAGAAAGACAAAGAACATAATATACGTATTAGTGTTGAGGCCTGATTCCGAGACGGATTTTTTTTTCTATTCGATTTTAAGCAATGTCATCTAGACCTTAAGTACATTTTGAAATCTTTCAATCGAGAAGAAATAAAGGAAACACTCAAAATCAGGCTTTACATACTTAGTCAATTCTCCCAAATTATTTAATAATTCATTGTTGGGAATTGTTCACAGCTCAAATAGAACTTATTCAAATTCAATGTTTTCAAAATAATACTGATCAGGGGAATATAATTAATAGACAAGTCGACAGCTGACAAAAAAATCCACAATAAGTTTTTGGGTTAGTGTAGTCACATTGTTACCTATATTATATAAAGCAACCTTCCCTTTGAAGATATAAAAGGGGGAAAGGTCCAAAAATCAGTTGATCGTATTTAACCAATTCTTCCTGACTATTAATGGTTCATAATTGTTAACAGCTTAATAGGAGATAATTTTAATTCAAGAAAATCAACGTTCAGAGCACTGATAAGCAGAAAAAGAACAGTTAACCACAAAATACACTGTGTATTTTTACTAGTAGTAGTCCGATCAGGGCCGTTTGCTAGTTTTCATCATTGGGGGGGGGGGAGTTTGTCCCAAAAATTATGAATAGCGAAATGTAATGACTTAGATAAATAAGGCTTATTAAAAACACAGCGAGAGATTTTAAATCCGAAATTTTTTGGATAATATTTATTTCCTAAAATTAATTCAACAATGCAAAAATCTTTTGCTATTACATGACTGGGGCCATAGGGAAGTCAATCACACAAAATGTCCCACACATAGTAGTACAAGGAGTTCAGCTTGGAGGCCATATTTTATTTGCTCAAAATAAATGTCTTAAAAATGTTTTGTTTTTTTCCAGAATAAATCAAGTTCCATTTACCCAATAGAATTGAATAGATAGCATAACACCGGATCTCTTAACCTCTAAACTTGTTCCAGATTTAAAATCCCCACCCTGTATATTTATGATTTTTTTTTTTTTTTTGCTGAGGGTAAGCTATGGCCCACACAAAAATGGGCAAGCGATCCCACTGGATCTGAACAAGCCCGATTTATTGTGTAGACCGAATGTTACTATGAGACCCCTCCAAATCGAACTTGGAGCGAATTAGTAATCCAGTCTCACAAAAATTAGAACGGTCTTAGACCGAACTGTAAGATTTTAGTGTGAAGTCCAACACTAATACGTATGCACACAATGTTTTTACATACCTGTATATAAGTATCTAAGTACAAATGGGACATCTGTGCAAAATATTGCAAAACACTTCTTTTGTGCTCTAAAAAAATGGAATCCAAATGGCTTCTAGCTATTTGGATTTCACACCTATTCACCACTTCTTTGTACAATCTTAGTATGCATATAAATATGTGTTGTAACATTCCTTTTTTTCCTTTTTATTAAGGAAAAAAAGGAATTTTCTTCTTAGTCATATATGTAACATATTTTTATGTAAGAACACCCTGTCGAGAATCATGAGGAACACAAAAAAATTGACAGAATGATTAATTATTCATGTAAAGAGAGAGAAAGAGGGAGGATGGATGGAAGAAAAAAAGAAAATAAGGGGATGAAGGGGAAAAGTGGGCTTGAAGTCAAACCCCAAACTTGACGCAGATACACACATTGTAGTTATTGAGTAGATGAATTACATTCTCAACATCATAATCCTCAGCATCAAAGGATAACCTCTTCCTGGACAAATGCAACAGATCAGCGGAGAGAAAATATATATATTCATATATTACGTTTTGTACAAGTTTCAATGTCTGTACCAGTTATAACTTGTATAAACAAATTGTACAAGTTGGAATTTCTAATCGCATCTATCTAGCATCTTTTGACAGTTACTCAGCAAAGTTCAGCCATTTCGGAGAAACAGTTAATATGTAACAGTCGTTTGAGTGAGTTGATGTGAGTTTTTTTTTGTGAAAATTGAAAAAATCGAGTATATCTCTGTTGACGCACTTTATGGCAATATATGAGAGTTTTGGTGTCGACTAATTACTATAAATGAAACATGGATATACCATTATACGGCCGAAACAAAAATACAGTCCAAACTGTGGACTGCTAAGATTTTCGTCAAATAAAGAGGCAATCACCTTCGTGAAGATTTACTTTGCTGAAACAGACAACGAGTACTATTAGGATGGGTTACAGAGATGTAAACATCGCCTGCAGAAGTTTGTAGAGTTATAAGGAGACTATGTTCAAAATAAAATAAAACTTTTGAAAAAATGTCTTGTATCTTTGGTAGGTTGGAAATTTTTCTGACCACCCCGTATAATGTGAATATCATTTGTTTTTGATCTATTAATATTACATGGTTATAATGTATTTATGAGTGGTATAACTGTTAGCATTTGAACCTAAACATGTACTCCATAATATTTATATTTAAATAATATGTTGTAAAATAGTCAGAAATGACACCATTAATATATCGATCATCCATGGAATATTCAATTACTCCATGATCCTCATCCTGAGTAAGACTGTAAATCCTTTAATTTAAATTAAATAGTCATCTCATTTTTTTCTTGCAAATTGCACAAATTTCAAACCAAAAAATGAGATGAATAATATTAAATGAAGAATTTAGAGTAGTGTTGTGTCGAATTGAGTCAAACCAAAGCGAGTTGAATCAAAAAAACAGAAATAGGAAAAAAAGAAGCCCATTTACTAATTTATATAGTGAAATACTTTCAGTGTGTACTTTGAATATGAGATCGTCCAATTTTTTACAAAACCAAAAATGTCTAGTATGTCTCCTCAGAGATTAGAATAACCTCGTTAAAAAATCACATAGAGACAGGACAACGAAACCTATAACATTTGATGTGGTTTTGTTATAAGAATCACAACGCGCACTCAATAAAACATGTAGTCGGCTCTAGTTCTTTTTAATTTAAAAATCGAATCACCATTTTAGTGGAGTCAATAATAGTTCGAGTGAACCTAACATTATTTTACTGTACTTTGCATAAGGATAATGTAGTAATTGAATATTCAATAAATGATCGATTCCTGACTTTTTTTCTGTACGAATGTATAAAGTACAAAATATGGCAACTGTTAGAAATACATAGTAAATGCATAATTTTCATATGTCAAAATGAAATGATAACATCAATTAATATTTATTGATTAAAATGGTTGGGAAGTCATTTTAAGACGAAGAAATTGTAGCTTGTACAATTTACTTAAACATGTAGCAACTTGTACAACATGTATATATTTTAGTGTTGTCACGATACGAATATATTTGTAGTGGTTATGGTATCCTTAAAGGTGTCGGTATTTTCATTACTTTTCGATTATAATGCACTTAAAGGGTGTAACTACATGATTTTACTTGAGGTTGGGGGCTAGCTCACAAATTTGAGGAATTTTAATAAAATAAATGCCTTTTTTTTTCTTGTTTTTTTATTTATAAATTTCAATTTTGTTAGGGGTGGTGGGGGTAAGAAATTTAATTTGTTACGTTATCGGCAAGTCTTTTTTAAATAACGCAGTGATACTGCAGTACCGGTTCGAATATCAATTTAGTATTTTATCCTTTTAGATGTGTCAGTACCCTGATATACCTAACAACAACAACAAATATATCACTATATATATATAGACGTACCTCCACTTGTCAGTAAGCAAACATGATGAATGATGATGCCTGTCCCTCCTCGTATCAATAAGATTATGCAATACTTTACGTAATAAAACTAAGTTCGTTTCGGTATGTATTTACAATATATAAATATACGCGTCCACTTAATTTTCTTATTAGTTTATGAAATGAAGTATAGACAATTCTTTTACACATACATAGTCTATGAAATATAATGGCAAGGATTGCGAATTACCCTCATTTTCTCAGGACCCCACCCAGAGTTTTTATTTTGTAATTGAGTGGATAATGAATCTTCTAGTAGATTATACATACATATGTATATATCCTTCTCATTGATTATATATTATGTACTACTATTAACACATGCCCTTCTCTTTAATCAAGGTTCATTCACTGTTGATATGTAACATACATATTTTCCAACGGATTTACATAGTAACGTATACAAATCATATATGCTCATTTTTTCCGGTTGGGTCTGAAACCACGCCGTTACCTCGCTTACACAAAAAAATTACACTTTATTTTGTTGTTAGCTGTCGATTTTTCTTGTGCACATGCCCTTTATTTGTATTCTGAACGTTGATTGTTTATATTTGAAGGAGCCCCTGTTAACAAGCTGTGAAAAATTCGCCACAATTATTGAGTAATCATTGCATAGTTGAGAAGAGTTATTCCACTATTTTTCCCCCTCTTTTCTAAAAAAAAACCCCGAATAATACTACAAGACCGGTCCAAATTTAGTTAAAAAATTAGTTAATTCCCCAACATTATTATATTATGCACAATAAATGGAAAACTTAATGATACATGCCCTTCCCTTTCTTAAGACTGTTTTTGCAATCCTAGCGGCAATAATAATGAATTGCTTTCTATAAAAATTGCTGCAACAACTATTCCTTCAAAAAATTTCCTTACAAAGGGGGGTTAAGATATACAATTACATACAAATATTGATATTATCATGTACCTAATACCTACCTATAAGATTAAATATTAATATACATATGTAAGAATGAAAGAGCAAATTTGCCAATTTGCATAATAACAATAATTGTTATAATTTAAATGTAATTGGATAACTCTCAACACAGCACTTGCAAACTAATAGGTTAAGTATGCATATACAATACATAGTGTGTACGTTGTTCATAAATAAGTAACAAAACTAAGTGTGTACAAGCATAAAAACATCATCTCAGCAAGGGTCAAACTTCTCCCATGCCTATGATCAAATCCTTGACAACCCCCACAGACACACTAGTGTTGAGACTCGTTCCATTAACGATTCTTTCCCTCGGGTTGGTCTTAAGGGATTTTTATGTAAAGCAATTGGTACCGATACTTCAGTCTAGATCGTAGCATGACCGGATTTTTTTAAAAACTTGATCTATGAACCCTGGTGTATGTGTTGCACAAACATGATTTATGCAATTCATTTAACTTCATAGGATCGACGTTATTGTGCCGATGTTGACAATTTTGACACATACTGACGTCATCAGCCATTCATCTATAGCAGGGGTGACCAACCTTTTTAAAGCTGAGGGGTACTTTAAGATCTTCAAAAAGCTTTAGGGCTACCAGCTCAAAAAAGATGTATGAACTAATCAAGAAATCAAAAGCATACAATATTTTTAGAACAAGTCCAGCGGGTGACTAATAAGAAGCTAACAGGCGACCGGCTGCCTGCAGTCATAGGGTTGGTGACCCCTGATCTATAGAATCAGTCTAGAGCCAATTTTAAATGTAGTTTTTAATGTAGGACAAACTTCTGGGAAGGACCGAATTAGTTGGGTAAACTAAAAATCATACTTAGACGGATCTACGCTTTTCAGATCGAACCCCAACAACCCAATAGAGGATAAAAACATCTCTCTTACCGTATGCCTCATACTCAATCCACATTTCCATAAAGCCCCGGATCTACTCGTCCCTGGTTGGAGATTATCATCTTGCGGTGATCCTACAAGGATCAGAGGCTCCCCTGAAGACGTTCGATGTTGAGCCACAGAAAAACCAAAGTAGCGATCTCCTATATCACTTCTACCAGCTGTCTTAATTATTGGGATGCGCGGATCTAGATTGAAGCCGGGGTAAGGGCTGACAAAGAATAGGAGGATCAATGGGTAGAAGGTGAAGAAGACATGCATGACTAAAATAACTCTTCCTCATCAGGCACAACCATGGCACAAAGGGCTTTTGATACTGATGATAGTAATAGTCTAGTGATATAAGTTTTCCCTTCGTAACAAAATTTTGTGTGTTATTTTTTCTAATCTTCTCTTTAACGAGTTTTCAAATAATTTATATTTGTAGAAGAATAATAGTACTAAGTAATAATGCCACCACCTCCTCCTCCTTCAAAGAGACACACGTTGACTGGGGGCGTAGTAGAAGAAAAAATAATTCTTACTCTCTGTCGTGTCGTATATAGTAATATATAAGCGCACGCCTTAACCCGCGTTCCTTTTTTTTCTACATACTCTGTTGTAAATAAAAATACTACTACTTTACGAAATTATTAATTTTTTTTTTTTCTAAAGGAATCGCTTCTTTGGCAATTTATATACATATATAATGTATTACAAAAAAGAACATCAGTAATTCTCAACATAATTTGCGTAATGCGATGATGATGCCTAGAAAAGGAAAATATAGAAAGGAAAGAAAAAAGAGTTAGGGGAAAAAAGATCTTGTTTATTATTTTTTTCCAAGAAAAATGGGCATGACGTCATGCCCCATATGAATAACAACAGCTCTAAAAGCCCCTATTTGAAAGCAGAGATTATTTCTCTTATCTCTCTATTCAATTCAATGAGGACATTATACTACTGGTAATAATAATCTAAACATTGACTTCACAGTGAGCAGCTCAAGACTACCATCCACAACCATGATTATATCCTCTCTGGTCGTCTAGACAAAAGGATTCATGTTGCATAAATAAATCTCAATGTTTTTTTAAATATATGCATATATATATTATATCCATTCAAAAGCCTCACGTGGTGCTGACTTGGATCCACTGTAATATTTTAAAAATTATGTGCAATTGATCTTCCTTTATATCTGCGTAAAAGATTGAATGAGGTCATCGGAATTTGTTTGCTAAATAGTAATTTCTATATCGTATAATTTAATATCTCTATTCCTAACATCCCTTTACGTCACATCTTTATGAACCAATGAAAACAGTCCCATTTCAAAAGAATAAGTGGCGGTTTTAATTGTAAAACATGGTCATAGAGGAATAAATATATTTTTGGAATCGTATCTGTACCAAAGGGGCCGGAATATATTTGCAAGGTGAGGGGGCTGCAAATGATATAATAGTAACGTCATCAGGGACAAATGTAGATTTTTTTTGGGGAGGGGGTCACTACCATTGGACCACTTTTGGACGGAATGTTTTGTTTTTTAATTAATAAATACCAAATTTGACAATTACTTTTTTTTAATTTGAGAATTAAACTTTTTTTAAAAGGATTAATTTTGAATATATAACATACTTTTTGGGGGTAATCTAAGAGCTAAATTTTTTGGTGGACAGGTGGATTTTTTTTTAAAGAAAATTATAAATATATATATTTTTTTACGATAAGAATAATATTTTTATCGAGACACCCATCTAAATTCCCCAAAAGTGGGTGGAGGGGAATGCCCCATTGGCCCCTATGGTTCCACCGCCACTAATGGGTCATTTTGAAGGACTTAAAATCAATCAAATCAAGTCCCTAATTTTAAAACACCCACTACAAGACAACATTTTCACGAATATTAATGTAAAGTACCTATGTTTACCTATAGGGAGGGAGTTTTGTTTACTAATATTAGTTCATAAACAAAGCGACAGCAAGTGGCGCCGTCTTGCAACACACACAAAAAAAACTCCATGAACAGAGGTGTCTGCTGGATCATATATATATCTTTTTGAGGGTGGAGGGAGCAAAGCTCGACCTTTTTTGGAAAAAAAAAATAAAAACTAAATTCCAAAAATACATTTTCTGGAGAAAACAGTTAAAAATCCATAGTCATTCTAAAAAAATTAAATTTTTCGGGAAAAAAAATTAAAAAATCCATAATTGTTCACCAAATTTTTGGTAGAATTTTTTTTTATAAACAATAACTGTTTACAGGAAATTTTGTTTTTAGGAAAAAAAAAAAATTGATTAATTTTTTGAAAAATCAAATTTAATTTCAAATATAAAATTAAAAAAACAAAATTTTAGATATTAAATTTCTAGTAGTAAGAAAAAAATCCTTAATTTGAGTGGGGGCTACAGGCCCTACAGCCTCCCTTCTGTAGACACCCCAGCTGAATGACTATATTATTCAATAAAAAAATTACTTATGTTCATATTCATGCCTAATAGATTACGTTTTAAAGATTTAAGTATTTTCATGCGAAATAACAGTTTACAGTTATTCTTAATTTCGGTACAATTAAAGTTTACTTTTTATATTTATCAAAATTGGTAAAAATTGATTGGCGATGACCTCATTTTTTGAACCCCATGATAATGTTATTTAGCCTATTTACATTGTTTTATGATACATTTTGCAATTTATTTGTACCTCTTCTTAAAATTGAAGGCAGGAAGTTTATATCTGGAGCGATACATACCTAACATTTCTTTCTAGCTTTATGGACAGCATAAACAGGCAGTACTTTAGTACTGGAGTTTGCATTATACTTTACACGCCTTAATATTCTAGAAGTTGTGTTGCAATTTTTTAGTAAGTGTATTGACTATTTCATTTGTATGAGAATAATTCTTAATTTATCTTTAATTAATAAAATTTTGGCATAAAAATGTAAAATAAATAAAATATTAGTTTCAACGAGAACCATTTTGACTCATAACTGGTAAGAAAAACTCTATATTCACTATGACTATTATTATTATAAATCTAGAGTGTAGAAAAATAAGTATCTGATCTGTTGTTGATTTTGTAAGTTTGCCCCCTTATTAAGATTTTCGATGAGATTGAGGTTCAGAGACTAGAAGCTAGATGATCCATTTTCAGTTCCCTGCCGTAAGATAAGGAGGTTGTCGCCCAAGATTTGCTCGAGGATGGCCCATCCTCTTTTCGATGTGGTGAAGTTGTCATCTCTCCTTCGCAGAAACACTCTGATAAATTATTTCATATTCTAGCAGAATCACTTTGGTTGTTCAATTCACAAGAAAAAAAAATTAAATACAAATTGTACATACTGTACAAGATATTTTATCTAAACAGTTATTAAATTTGTGATTATTTTACATAATGCTGTCATTATCCAAGACAAATGTTCTTCTTTTTTAATTAAAGTATTTACAGTAACAGCAAATTCATGTCTTGGATTCTTAAATGTAAATAATGTGTTTGTTATTGTATTTACTTCAAAAAAATTATATAATATTTGATAAAGATGAATTGTTGTCAAGTACATGACATCTGTTAGTTTTTTGAGCCCATCTCTATCCACGGCATCCAAAAGATTATTATTAAGATCCATTAGGATATAATGTGTTCCAATTTTATCGACTTTATGAGATCATTTTCTGATAAACATACCAATTCAACAAAAAAAAACTGTAAACATTTCATTATGCTAAATATTATAAATCCGCTGACGTAATAAATTATATTTTATATTCTGACAGTTTCGTCTAAGTCTATGATATCTAACTAAGAAATCATTCACAAAAATGTTTTTGAATCATTTTCAACTTTTATAAAAAAGAGTTGAATGGGAAAATTTATTTTAATTAACATTTTTCAATAAGGGCCTGCTTCAATTTTTCTTTCTCTCCCTAAAAAAACTACAAAAACTCAAAAAGTAATTACCTCCACCAAGTTGACAATACCATCCGAGTTACCTTTCAATGGGGTCATAATTTATTTTTCTGAGTAATATAAACTTAAAGTGTTTTATATGTTGGAGACATGTCCTAGCCCGGTCACTTAACTATGTGAATTTCAGTTTGAAATTTTTTATAGGATAAACTGTTACGCTTACCAGACATGTTTTTACATTTCAATAACTATTCTCCGAATGAAATTAGATACTATATTTGTGTTCTTTGATCGTTAGAAAATTGGTTTTCTACTGCCATACCTTAATTTTAGATGAAAATGTTTTGTTGTAACTTTGCAATTCTCCGTTATTTTTACCATAATGATTTAAAACTCTGTAGCTGATTAATAAAATTTTTAGTGATAAGTTAACTTTTGTGTTTCTGTATAGGATGTGGATAAATTACTTGATTAGTTAATTTATGAGCATATTTGATGTCCATGCTTATTTCCTTTGTAAAAATAGGTTTCATGTCGTCTAATTTTGCAGTAAAAATAATTTAGTCATTTTGAAAAGATGGGAAGACGAAATTTCGACAGCATAAGAAATTATTATAGAGATTTTTGAAAATATGCACTGGGTCAAATATGAGAATTTTTTCCCCCCTCATCATATGAAAAAGGATTTTTAATATAAGGTGCCCTAATTGATAATTTATCGAAGTTAAATTATATGAATATATACATATAATATTATCTACTTTTATTCAATCCGATATAATTTAAATACATTGAATGAACTGGAATAATATTTACTGTATGACAACTTGTAAAATGTCAAAAAGAGGGCAACCTCCTTCTCTAGAGCGCTCCCTGGAATAAGTAGAAGGTAGCTATACTGTATAACTTAAACAGCACCTTGATAAGTAATGACTGAATCATGAAACACCATTGATGTCACTCATTGGAATCCAATATTCCCTCAACAATAATAATATTATAATTGACCGAATGTTTTGATGACACTAATGATGTAATGCTCATTTTTGTATCTTATATAATAATAAAATGATTGTGTTCTCCAATTTAGAGACTGATTAATGCCTCTTGCCACACCACTGATGTAATTGTAATGAGCCACGCCTTCATTTCTCCGAATTTGATTTTCTCTTTCTCTGACCCATCCTTCTCAGTTCTCATTCATTGACGCAGTCCGCCCTAATTTGTAAGATGTATCAGCTTTGTGTTTATAATTATTATAAACTTATATAGCGCCTTCACTGACGTCACAAATTGTATCATAATTTGAGGTTCATATTTGTTATTTTTACTACATAAAATGGGCATATTTTATATAAATCTTAATTAAAATTCATCGATTGGTTTAAAAAAAAGAAGATGATTTAACACCTACATTAAATACTACTTGATGCCAATGATTAGGGGTGTCCGAAGGGGAGGGGTCTGAAAAGACAGTAGTACCCCCCAATTATTTAATTTTTGCTTTGTACTAGAAATTGTACAGTCAAATTATGTAGCTGAGTAAAAAATTATATGTTTAAAATCTAATTTTGAATTTTTGAACAAAAAAATAATTATTATTTGAAATTTATTTTCAAAAAATGTAATATTTAATTTTTTTTCCCGAAATTTTAATAATTTTTTCCAAAAATTGAAACTTTAAAATATTGAATTTTGTCTGCATAGCTATAGATTTTGAAAATTCCGAAAACCAAGCCCCAAAAAAAAAAAAAAAAAAAAAAAAAAAATGTATATACATATATACAAAGGTGAAAATCCAGTATGGAATGGGCATGTTGAAAAAAAAAAACCAAAAATATACTTGATTACCCTAACAATTTGAAGAATGTTTTTGAGGAGAGAAAGAATAATACTCATGACGTTTCATTTTGCTGCAATTGACTGTAATAAGGGAGAAGGGAAATAAACAAGGGGTTGCTAGAATAACTTGGATTTTGATCCCTAATTCTAATCTGAGTCCAACAAGGACTTACAATTATATTTCCGCCACAAATTTAAATCTAATCTCAATATGATTGAATCTATTAAGGAAAGGATGTTGTTCACTGCTCAGGTATTAAATAATAATTGCAACTGCTGAGGAAATTAAAATTTGCTTTTTATACTACCAATTACAAATTAACGGGCCAGCTAAAAAATACACCGGATTTACGGGTATGTATATATATATATATATAACCCTGGTGACGCCCCTGATAATAAATAGGGATAAAAATAGTATGTATTTAAAATGCCTATACTTTTATTGATTGATTAGGGACGAGAAAAGTAGGATTCACGGAGAATCATTATCTTTAATGTCTCCTTCAACTTTTTCTAGGAAAAGAAACAGAAAAAAGTCTCAAAATCAGTTGTTAGTTAAGCAGTGGGAGCGTGAGATATAAATAACGTGATTCAAAATATCGTTGAGATGGTGCTGCATATTAGGGCTCTGTATGGAATTGAAAAAATGAGGACATAGATTCATTAACAAGGAGTAAAAGTCCTGGCTTAACAAAGAAATCCTTTTTTCCCTCCCCTTCAAAATTGGCTTTTTTTCCCGCTGTAAGAAGCAGAGTACGCACATCACTTTTCAAGCTATTGGATTATATAGCTTGAAATGTATTTTTTCACATCAAGAAGCAGTGTAAAATTAAAACAGGAAATTGTTTTTGATTCATTGTTTTGTAAATAACAAAAGGAACGTCACACTTAGCACATTAATTCACAAACTAAATGGATGTAGCTCATGGAACACGCGCTTGGGAGAAATTGTTCACTTGAACACTATGTACGAGAGTTTGCGCACCAATCCTTCCCAGAAACGGAATTATACTACATACATATATATGGACTTGTCACAAGATTACCTAGTTAGATGGAGTAAATGTAATACTTGATTCTTTTCTTGTACTTAAACAGATTGTCGTGACATTTTGACAGCTGTCCTTTAAAGGTAGGTACTAATTGAATTTGAGGTGAATTAAGAAAAAAAAGTCATCTATGTGTGAAGCCCGGGACATTTCAGCCCATGTTTTATATTTAATTTGGGAATGATTGCTACTTATCAAAAGTTGTTGCAGGTATAAAAATATCCTTTACAAAGTTTCATTTCACTAGACAAATATTTACATAGTTTCAAAAACAATCAAAATCATAAGCTTTCATATTGATATTCTCCTTAAAAATATGATTTTTAAGTGTAAGAATTCAAATAGGTACAACCATTGATTTATTCGAAAACTCTTAGTAAATAATGTTCATTTAGCTATTTTTTTTTCAAATTATATGAAATACAGATTTTAAATATCTTGTCTATTAAACAAAAACGTTCATCAAATACACTATATATAAATGGGAACTTTTGGTCCCCATTTTCAACTTGCTTCTTTTCTTATTGCAACTAACTTAATCACAGTCACATGTACTTCTCGAAACGGATCCAATCTATATCTAGTATATAGAGGCATTTCAGTGGAAATGCAACCAATCATAGTAAATGAGTAGGAAACTCCCACATTCATGAACACTGATCATGGATTTGGGATTTCACGTTCTAAAAATGGATTGGGGTCTATAGTTCAGACTTTCAGCAATCAAATGAGATAATTTTACATTTTCCGGATTTATTCTTTTTGGAGTTAAGAGCCTCTGAAGAGAAAACAACGATAAACAAAACGATTAAACAAAGATAACTTTAGTTCAAACCATGATATATATATACGTTTTAAAATTTGTTGAAAAAATTCTTTTAATATTGTATTTTTTGAAATAGAGTATGTCCAAAAATTGATGGCGGTTTTTAAAAAAAAATCATGAAATAACCTAAGCAAGTGATTTTTTTTCATACCTTTTGGCATCCCTTCATATAGATTATTCCAAGTATCTGGATAAATTTTTTCCCAAGATTTTGTCAGTTTTTTTTTATTCCTCCTCTGAAGTTGCTGTCGCATTTTCATTGAGTTCCCTCTGGACCAAGGCTCACAAACTTTCAATGGGAGACAAATCAGGAGTGTTGGTAGGCCATGTGCCTTTGCTTCAGAAAGAATCCAAGGTGTCTGAACGCCAAATTTTGTGCATTTTTCGAGTGGTGAGAAGGGCCCCATCCTGCTGGAAAATGGCTCTTGATGTGTCAGACAACATTTTATCTTCAAAAGAGGTTCAGTACGAAACACAGCTGACATCAGAGACTTGCTGAGGAACTCCGTTACGTGGTACTTGGTCGTCACAGTTTGGGTTCGTAGTGTCAGGTGAAGATCTAGTCATCTGCCGTCCAGTGTTTCCGCTCACGATAGAATTGAAGCCGGGACTTCTGAAAGTTTGGGATGCAGACGAGGTATGTATGGCGAAGCATTCAAGGAGTGCCTCATGTAGTTGTGGACAGATGAATTGGAGAGAACTTTGAAGTCCATCTTGGTGCAAGTTTCCTTGTGGATTGCCTCTTTTTAGTGAAAGATTTTGAAATCACCTGTTTGCGAACTTTGGTATTTTTTTTTGCTTCCTCTATTCTTTTGATTTGCAAGGGTTTGTCCGTCCTTCCTTTTCTTACGCCAATTTTCAATGGCCCAGAGAGGAGTTTGTAACCCTTGAGCAAAGTCTCTCTGGCTTGATCCGCCCTCTATCATGCCAACAGCTTGGCCCTGGTCTCCAAAGAGTGCTCTCTCACCATTTCGGATATTGAATTTCAACTAACATCCTATGAAAACCCATGAAATAGATATTTTAAATACCACCATCAATTTTTGGATATACTGTATTCTTATACTGTTTATCCATTTATCTTCAATAACAAGTGCTTACAAAGACTTGAAAGCTTCAAAATAGCAAAAAAAAAATATATATATTCTTTTCTCGAAAGCCCTAGGGGCGATAGAGAAAAACGAAGGTACACATTGAAATTAGTTATCAAATTTTACTTTTCGATCTTTTTTTTTCGGTTTAAAATTACAAAAAATAAATATTTTAAGATGTAGTTTTATTCAGTTATTTAAATATGTATGAAAGATTTAAAAGATGTGAAGAAGTCCCTTGAATACAATAAAAAAAAATGAAATATTTATATATCTGATGATTGTTGTGTTCATACTTACAGGAACAGGAGTCCTTTTTTATCTGAATGCATATATTCTTATGAGAGTCTTTTCTATTATCGCATCCACTTTAAAGTATTTTTCTTCACTCATTGTTTGGAAGAGCAATGGGCCAATTGAGACATAAACCAAACCTATCGATAGGGATAGGTACTCTCCACCATAAATATCAGAGGTCTAATTCGATCACAAAAAAATAAAATAAATGGAACAAAGATTCTACAGCTTCTTCGCAGAAAAAAAACATTCACACTCTGTTTATTTGACTTGCTGGTATATATCAAGGATGTTATCAACCTGTATTTAAACCACTTCTGTGACCATGTAGTTAAGGGTAAAGGGTTTTGAGTGATTGAGTTGATTGCTTTTTCTTCCATATCAAGATTCTTCCTGTGCTTTGCCACCTACAAACTTGGCATTGATTTTTTTTGGTCATATCTTTTCCCCTTCTTACTGAACCGATTCCTATAAAGAAGGGGATTGGCGGGCCTTGTTGTAAGAAATTAGCAATACGAGTCAAGGAAGTGGTTCCGGCATGGAAAATAAAATCGGCAATGTTTCCTAAGAATCTTTCAGCTCGCCAGTTGATGTTTGGCCATATTCTTTATAGTACTGATGGACAGTCCTAAGGTGTAATTTGTAGTTATTCTTTATTTGAATTATAAGAGCTAGGCTCAAGGTGATTGCGACATCCTGCAGTATATTTTTTTATTTGATTAGTTTGCACACGCCCAACTCTGGGTTATAATAAAGAGGGATATCACTACGTTATCTTGTTAGAACAAAATACCTAATGTATTTTGTTGTCAGCTTTCGAATCCCTCCTTGCACTTGATGCGTCATAGCTATATCATAATTTATTCTTTTTAATAAACAACGAAGTAACAAGTTATACCTAGAGATGGTTTTTTGTAAGAGTGCGAGGAGAAGGCAGGAACCAGACATATGGTATCACTGAATTTAGACCCTTGTTGGGATCAGCCACTTGTTATATGATTTTATGGGGAGAAAATGAGTAACTCCTATAAAGAGGAGAACCTTCTACATTTAAAATAGAATTAGTGCAGGGAAAATAATATAATTATATTTCAATTCACATACTTTTATTTTATAATGCGTTTTTAAATCAATTTACACCAAAGATTGGCAAGAATTCTTCTTTAAGAGGGAAATATTAACACACATACAACTTATTAAATAATGAAAAGATAAGAAGAATGAGCATACTCATCAAGTATTTTTTTTAATCACTATACCCAGTTTTTTCTTTATATACATCGACTCTTAAGTTATACATAAAGGTGATAATTTTGGTAAGAATAGAAAAGCGTGCGAGGAGAATAGAAGAAATACTTATGGCATCATTGATTAAATAATATACATCTTCTTCTATCAATCAAGAATGTTATCATTCCTGCCTTTATTATTCAATATTAATATTATATTAGATGGGGATGGTCGATAGAGAACTGAATAAAATGCCTAAAATAACGTCGCCTTCTGTCTGGATTTCTGAAAATGGAGGCCCAGGAATTTGGGAATTACTTACCGGATGAGAAACAGATGGCTTTTCGGATTTGTCGATATAAATGTGCCTTTAGTCCCCTGTCTAGAATTCCACGCCACTCATTATCCTCATCTCATATCAAGAGCATGGATATTCATCTAAAAAATCAAGTTAATTATGAATACATCAAGTCAGACTATAACTCTGATCTCACAAAGATGTTTATTGCATGTAATATAACCTTATCCATTGCTAATCATCTACGTTCAAAAAATTTATGGAGAAATACACGGGTAAACCTATCCCTTCCCGAGGAACCATCATTAAATTAATTGAGGATGTTGGTACTTATGTCATTTATAGAAATACATAACAAAATGTTTTGAGTCATCCACACCAAATGGCAATCAAGTTATCAGTAAAAAGTATAAAATATTTACTAATTTCGAAATTGAACTCTGAATTTTGTACTATCTAACAGTAAGTATTCAATTTTTTTTAAATCTAACCCTAAAATATGATTCTAATTTAGCTAAAAATATCAGGAATTATGATACAAAACTCATTAAATAAATAAATAAACTAATTCAATGGTCACAACAACGGGGGTAGTAGCTTTGGATGGCTTACAACTAGTTTGTCCGACACTAGTTTCTTCACTTAAAGACTTGAGTATGATCATAAGGTTTTCCAATATTATATAGTCAACAAATACTACTTTTTTATCACTTAAGGGTTAACTCTGGTTGATAGGCTCCCAAAAATGCTGTTCAGAAAACTCATAAAAGGCAAAAACAACTACTTAAATGGTCACAACAACGGGGGTAGTTACATTGGGTGTATAATTATAACTAGCAATTGTGTATATCCTTCATGATAATAGTATGTTGTTATATAAGCATAAATAACGGGGAAAACATCTTGTTTGATGCTCTTAATAAGGAGTAATATCGCCGGACATTACTACATAATTAGCTTTTGCTCTAAATCTTTAAGATGAATTTATTTATAAAATTTTTTTATTAGTATATTTATTGTCTAATTTTATGATTTTGACATTTACTTTATTATTAATAATTAGTTAGATCTCATCGGTAGAGATATATCTATCCTGTGCACAATTGTATATAGCAACTTCCACATGAAGAAGAGGGGTGATTATCTTTTTGATTAAACTCCACGTCTCGCTTGTGTATTGCAACCTAAAGTTATGACATATTTAACTGAATTCCGTGTTAGAACAAGAAAAAATTATCCGGATCAATCTATTATTTCAATATTCTGTATTTATAATTTATTATTATTAATAGTTATATGATTTGAATTGTTTAATTATGTATATTTAACTTAAATGTTTAATGGTTTATTTTTTAGTATGTAGATTATATTTAATTAAAGCCTTCTTTTTTAAACTTTGAGCTTCAAATATATTTCAAATACTCTACTTTGTCGTTTCATTAGCTATTATTCTGAGAATAAGGTTCATAATGAATTACAATTTCATGGAGTGTGACGTTTTCAAATCTACTGTAATGGATAAAAAACGTCGAAGTCAATTATACGTAGTACATCTTCATAAAACATTTTGCTAACAAATACATTCGTTATACCCTCAAAAATCATAATAAAGCAGGCAGATGATAATCACATCAGTATTTTAAACAATGATACCATATGTCTTTTTTCCCCCTCCTCCTTGCACGCGTTTTTCTCTACAATATTATCAACTATAGTTATACATAAAGAGGGTGTATGTGTGTGAAAAAAGGTTGCGTAATACAATAAAGGCAACGAGTGATATACAATAAAATAAGGTGCGCGCACAAGTCCCCCCTTTATGTCTTATACTTTTCTTACTTCCTCCTCTTTCTGCTGATAGCCCTAACTTCAACTAACTAAAAGGGATGGCAGGAGGGATTATTGACATATGTATAGCTACTCTTTTAATAAAATATGACATGAATATAGTAGACTTGGTTAATCTCTATTATTTTATGTCATGGCGTAGCTATAAATTTGTAATCCTACAAAATGGTTTTACTCCAAACCAGTTGGAAAAAAAGGAAACAATTATTATATACTTTACCAAATATAAATTTGTGATTGGTCGTAAACTTCGAATCTTAATACCGTCTTGTAACGAATAAAAGAATATTTTATGAATTATAAATTAATTATTTCCTTATAGGAAACTTATGAAAAACTCGTGGTTCCTCACCCCCAAAAACCTTGTTTAATAACTTCCTTAACTGAACTGTCATTAGCTTTTTTTAAACCTACAACAACCTTTCTCAAGCTATTAGCTATAAAAAACTTACTAGATTAATTCCACTTCAAATACGGGCTAAACTTTAATTTTTCTAGACCCGAAAAAGGGGATAAAAATATAAAATAGCTTTTTCTTTTCTATAGATCGAACTTAATAAAGTTAAATAACTAGCTCTAGCTATATTTTATATGATACAACTATCCGGATATTTTGAATCTTTTGACTTATTAAAAAAGCATTTTAACATTCCACGTATATTTAGGTAACAGAGGATTTAAGTTGAATGAACCTGACATGAGTCTGTTCAACAACTTATCTGACGATAACAACTCCAGCCTTAATTGATTCTTTACTATAGCCGCTTTTGTTGTTACAAGGGTACTATAGGAAAACGTGGGATGGGATGCTAAGTAATTAATTACCACATTCCCTGGCACGTTAGAGGGAGATTAATCCTCTCATAAATAAAACTTTTAAAAATGGTTAAATCCCAATGTATAAGTCCTCTTATTTGAGGAACGAACATAATAAAAAAAATAGGCGGGCATACATTTCAGCATGATTTTTTTCAACAGGGCTCTTTTGGGCGCACTTTTTACAGCACAGCTTCTTTTCAGCGTGCTGCTTTTCCGCATAGCTCTTTTTAGCGACATCAAAAGATTCCTTATTTACGTTGACTTTCTTGCATAAATGAATACATTAATACAATATTGATAACCTAAACTAAAGTTATATCTATTTTACATTACGTAATTTCCAAAATCTAGTCAAAGTATTCCAATTTTTTTTCCAATTTTAGCTAGAAAATAACAATATAATCCGTTTGAATTTATCAAAATTGCCGTTGTATTCCTAACATCAAAAGAAAAATAAACAAACAAAGTTAGATGGATCTTTCCTACGAAGCATTCGGTTATACTAGATTATCGTTTCCATTCTTAATAATTAATATAATTATTTTTGGAAATCTAGTCTTATGCCTTCTGATCATTGCTTCAACTTCATGTTCTGTTTAAGGGATCTTGTCTCCTTTAATGGATGGATCGTTTATTGTGCAGATACCCCTTCACATCAAGATCTTTGATAGTGACTTCTGATCTTGTAAATCATCGAACACATCAATTCCTCTAGATCTTGTAAGGAATCATCTTATACTTCTTTAAGAACTAAGGAGTTTCATAAACATACAGATTAATCGACTAAAAAACCCAGTGAGGACTACACACGGAATAATCATCCTCCATCCACAACTCATTCAATGAAATTATTGAGTCCATTCCTCCTTAAGTCAACTCTGATTCGTCTCTTACTCTAAGAAAACATTCATTGATAAGAGTCCTTCAGTGTCCTGAAATCATTCATATCTATCACATTGAAATAATTCCATTTATACGATGGAGTTTGTGATGTCCGGTCTATATGACTAATTATATAACCTGAACACTTCAAGGTCACCCTTGATTTCTTTATTACTTTTGAGTCTATTTTGTCATTGGAAAACATGTGAAATATAATTCCATTCCGTTATAGGTATTATTACATATAAATTGTTATTGGGAACTTTTAAGTGAATATGTATTTTTCAAAAAATATAAGTGACTTACGCATACTTCAATTGGAATATCTGAATGTCGTTGCAATTCCCGAACTTATTAAATTGGGAATCCTTTTCTAAACAGCTTCTCACCATATTGGAAAATTACTCCTACAAAGATCTAGGATCTCCACACTAAAACATTTACTATAGATAATAACTAAATAAAATATATTCCTCAAAATTTAATTCCCTATTTATGAGTTATCCGTTATTTTATTTTGTATATTATTGATTCCTTCAACTTTATTTTGATAGGAAAATACTATTTAATTATTGTGATTATAAACATACGAGTTATCAAAATTATTATTGGTATCAGTTGTAGAAATATTATATTGGTCTGTATATCAAACAATATGAGTATAGGTATGCTATAGAAAATTTTATTTCCTGAGTATCATTTAAATATTTGCAAAAATATATATCTCTAAAGAAATAGTAGTCAAAATCACAAACCCTACTTAAGATATCATATTCAGTTATGTTAGCAACATCATTATATTAAGCTCTATATTTATCATATTCAGCATAAATGACAAATTAAAATCTTATTATTGGTCTGTTTTTGACATGATCATTTCATGTTTATTACATAATATCCGAATATTTTTTGATTTTTGCTGATAGTTAAAGATTTGAGTTAGCACTATTTCATAATTATTCAAATTGAAAGCATAACAACAATTCAAAGTCTGAACCATGGAGACTATTTTTTTTGAAAAGCTAGGCATCCACCAAAGAGGATCCAGGCACTTGTGGCAGTCACCTCTACAGTGCCAACATCCATCAATCTGCAAATTATAAATGTACTCACGCGAGAAAATAGACTCCAAAACGTAGTTCTGCAACAATTATTATCAGGCTCTAATTCTTTAAGAAAGAAAAATCTATATAGGCGAATCACACTCGCACTAGAAAGATTAATTGAATTGAGGAATATATTACTAGTACTGGATTTTTTGCGAGGCTATGCATTTAATTTTAAAATGAATGTATAATAAATATAATTTAATATGTTTTTAATTTAAAAAAATAAGACTTTTGACATTCATTATATAATTAATTTTTGTGTTACTATAATATCATTTTGTAAATTAACTTTTGTTCTAATTTAGAAATGTAATTCTAAATCTATACCATTCCACAGCAAACATTTAATCCCAATTATTATTTTGACAATTTTCGGAATAGTTCATTTTTATACTAAGGAAGATAAATAAGTATATTGGGGCATTTAGGCTAAATTTACAATAAGAGCGCAAGGCTCTTGAGCACTTTTTTCAGAGAACAAGTTTAAGAAGTTTGTTTTGTATTAGAATATGCTTTTGACGAGTCTGTGTATGAGTATTCTTGAGTTATAAACAAATTCAACAAGAGTCAAAAGCATTCATTTTTCGACCATATTGTATCAATCACCAAATCCTAGAAGAGTCAGAATTAAAAAAAAAAATGAAGAGTTTAAGTATAATATACCGAAGTCAATAATCGAGATGAAAAGACTGAATGATACGATTGACTGAAGATAAAACTAAAGGAGTTTAGTGTTGGAGGAGATAATATAAGGCAAGTGTTACAGAATGAAGTACAGGGTCTCATCTTTTAACGTAACATCCCTTACATGCGGTGCACTCGAAAGATGTAAAATAATATAGAGTTTATTCTAATACACCATAGATCAACTAAATTCAGATAAGAGTTGAAGACGTCATGGATCTTCTTAGTCCACGGAGTTGACCATGGAGCCTTGTTCACTTCTTTTATTCCTTCAACACCTCACAAGGAGATTTGCCACAAACAAGACAGGAAGATAGATATAGAAACAATAAATATTATTCAATTGATGAATTAGGGTTCTTGGTTATGAGGATTTGCAATATTTACTAAGCTATTCTACTGAGGGTGGTAGATTAGGAAATACAGCACTTTTCAACTTGCCAAATAGTGAGGGAAAGACTGTTTCTCGTACAGGACTAATCTCTAGAACAAGATCTCCTCCACGAAGTATCAACTTCTTAGCATCTCACTTTGCGCTCCATTTCTCCTATTAAGATCTTGGGCGAGATTTAACTTCGAGCAGTCTCAGCACATTATAAGAGTAAAAGCTTTTCCGCTTTTCCAACACGTTGGTTCAACCCCCCTCTTTGGTCATTGCGTTGGGCAAGACTTCTCCGGTATAATAGGAGAGTCTATTTCAAGGCTCACTGCAGACATGCCATATACCAAGTAAATGGAATGCTACTCCGTATCTGATGACTCCATGCGTGCTTAGTTTCAGCATGTGGATAATATATTCTATTGTTATTGGACTACTAGTGATGACATGATCCTAACCTTTTGATTGAAAGTAATTCCAATATAATATAAATAAATGATACGCCAAAATGATACTACGCCAAATAGAAGCAAGCTAAAATGATCCGTGCTGAAAAGAGCCCCGCTAAAAAAATGCACGCCCAAAAAAGCGCGCCAAATGAGTGGACACGAAAAAAATAATATTAATTGCTCTAGAATCGAAACCTTGATTAAATAAAGGCCCCCCTAAATCAACCATGCTATCAAAATCCCTAATTCTGCGATGTTCTGAGTGTCAAGGCACAAGAGAATTCTCCTCGCCACCCCCAATCTTAGTGACTCACTCGACATCTCGTGCAACTGTAGGGACCATTTTGCCTCTGTTCACTCGGGAGTTATCAGAATTTCTAGGGGAGCAATATTGTTTTTTCTGTCTGCTAGTAGCTCTTGGAAGCAGTGCAACTGGAGGGAAGAAGTTAATCCTTCTTCTTCCACCTGATGGAAAACGCATCTAAATCCTCTGCATCTCTCATCCCAGATACGTAATTTGACTTTGTGTGGAAATCCTTTGACTCTAATAAATCCACTCCAGAAAATGTGGTTTTTATGTACCAAATACAGTATCATCGAATACAAGAGGAAAGCTGTGATTCCAACGATTTTGTTCTGGTAAAATGGATTATATAAAAAATGTGAATAAAATAACGAAAATTATGGACCTGCATGAGATCACTTATTCCATTGCCCATGAACTAAAAATCACCCAGAAAACCCTTTGGAACTATTAAAATCGGATAATTCTAACTATGTTAATTTTATTGTCAAATTAAAGCGAAAAATTGCTTATAACTTATTACTTCACATATTATATCCAGCAAAAATCATACTTAATTTACTATCTTACACGTTTTATTATAACCTATTATTATTCAATGATTGGTAGGAATCGTTTACAGCTTAAAATGAACTGATTCTTATTCAACCAATCAATATACAGAACAGTGATTAGGAGAATAGAAGAATAACATAGACAGATGATGACAATTACGCTGTATATTTTTATGTTAGCTAGCTAAAGCTCTTATATCTGACCCTTGACAATGTAATAGTTAATTTATTGTATATACTATACAAATAAAAGTGGATAACTATGAAATAACACATATTATTTAAAACATATTAGGGTCTGATATGTAATAAAACTGGGCATTAAAGGGATATATTTTTTATCGAAGGTGAAAGTTTAATTTATTTTATTTATCATCCCCATTTGGACATCCAAATACACAGTAATAGCTCAGCATTTTCTTTAATTCAAATGAATATACCCAGTGGTCCATTAAAATCTGAGCACTATTAATTTTAATTTTAATTAACAATATAATTTAGAAAAATTATACAAGAACTATCAATAGATTTGTTGGTTGAGCTCTCTAAATCATCATTAATCTAGCCACCCTTAGCGGCAATGGCAGCTTCAAAGTGGCGGTGAAAGATCTGACGCCTCCTGTGGATGTAGTCCTCTGACATGGGGTCCTACTGCTGACTCATAATATCTCCATCCTCAGTTTGACATTTTTGGCAGAGTACTTATTCCTCTCCAACTTTGAGGACTTGTTAGCGGCGTAGACAGTGGTCCTGATGACGCTTAATTGCTTGAGTTGCACAAATGGAAATTCATTGATAACGCTCAAGTGTCATTTTCTTGACTTGTATGTAAACTAGAAAACTCATATTTCTTTTATTTAGAAATGAATTGTTTATGCTTTAATATATCGAAATACGAGTGCGAATTAATTTCAATCACTCAACCTTCAGTAATTCTTGGATTAGTAAGTGCTCAAATTTCAATGGAACACCCGGTACATAACTTTTTTAATCAAAAGCACAGGGTGCATTCATTTGAACGGGAGCTATGTACTATTATTGTCTTAGACTATTTCAACCTCGAATATTTTAGATTAAATACATTTTGGCTAAAAGATATACCCCCCCCCCCATATGTGAGGTTTTTTTTTGGTTGAAAATGACATAATGTTTAATACTGTAAATCCATTAAATATTTGTTTTCTATGGGAAAAATTATGAAATTATGGCCCAAAATTCAAATGATGCATAAAATCAAAATCTTATTCTGTAATTAATTCGAACCACGGACAAAATATGCAATATATTAGTATTAAATATAACTACAAACACGACTTGGATTCGAATTGATGAAGTGCTAGCCACTCCTCCGTTATCAATTAATTATTCTTGGACATGATAAATTATTATTCATTCTTGAAAATACTTAAAGATTGATGAACAGGTATAATATGAGGCAAAATTCAACATTTGAAATAGCTCTGAATTTTTCAAATATTTTCCCCAAAAAAAACTTTTTAAGAATAACTATGAACGTTTTCGAAAAGCTGTGAATTTTTGATATTTTTTTTTCAAAAAAAAGTTTAATACTTGAATATTTTGCGGAAAAAAATGCACCTTTTGAAATTCAATTTTTGAACTTTTTTTCCAAAAAATTTAATTTTTCATTTATTTTTTCTAAAAAATCCACAAATCAAGCCTCCCTTCTTCCCCCCCAAAAATAATAAATATAACCCACCATCTGTACCTAATCTCTTTCTAAATATCTTAATTACGTAAAATAAAATTATTCGTGCATCGTTTTCTGTGTGTGTTTATATTCTATGTAAGTTAGGGTAAGAGAGAACGGTGACTTAACTATCCTATCACAATCAGACAAAAGATTGAAGATAATGAGCAAATCTTCTTCTTTTTCCCAATGTATCCAACTTCATCTCTATTGTGTGACTTAGTAGGTATGACAGTGTTTATAAGCCCCCACACAAAAGAAATATTACTACTCGTAAATACATATATTATGTATGTATTTACCATACAAGTACGGTTTTTTTCTTTTTCATTTATGGGGCCTAGATATATTTAAGTAAGTCAGGATTTATGGATTAGGTACATATAGTTATATTTACAAATTGTACATCCAGAAATATGTAAGGATATGTACATTAGAGCGGTTCGATTTTCAACTTTTTTCGAATTTTGATTACGGGTAATGTGGAAAAGGTGGTATATGGTATGCAAATGCCCTATGCAGAATTGCATTTTCCTAAGTGGGCATCTTTAGGTCCCACATCCTGATCAAATTATTTAAGAAAAGGGAGAAACTCTTTGCTTATTCCATTTAGATAAAAAAAACAAAAACATTTTGAGTTTTTTTTTGAATAAAATAACATTGTTAGAAATTAAAAAGTGTTGAAAAAGTTTTTTTATAAAATGTTCATATGGAACCAAACAAGAGAAAAAAGTTTGGGAAATTTGATGATCCACATATAGGGAGTATCCATTTGTTTACCTTCTCCGAAAGGAAAGATCAAATTTTTCTTTTGATATTCTTTCTTTTTCCTCCTATAGAGTAGCTTCAGACAAAAAACAAAACAAAACTTTATGAATGTTTTTTTATAGGTTAAAATAATGTCTATCATAATTAAAATGCGCAAAATAATGATTAATGTTATATTTTAATCTTTATTGACGAAATAAAGAACTTTTGCTCCTTTTAAACTTTGAACGAGATGTGATACCTTAAGACGTCATTGTAAGAAAAGGAAATTTTACATAAGCTATTTTCTAACCACATGACGACTTTTCGGAAATAGTCGTCATCGAAATTCGAAAAAAGCTGAAAATCCAAACGGTCTAATATGCATACTATGTATATTTGTAGATCCTGGTCATTGAGATGATGTTTCTATTTTGAAGAAAAGATAAATATATACTTCTTACTTATAGTCTCTGAATAAGGGAACATTGAGAATCAAATTAATTGTTCTCTTGATGTTTTTCATTTTAGATCCTACACATTATATATGTAGTACACATTTTGTCCGTTTCCAGATCTTTATTTACCTATTAAAGTAATATATTCAGTCTATATCTCTGGTTGCATAGCACATATAATTAGACCTGTACAAAATATAAAGTGTCGCTATACAAAAAAAACCCGAAAATGAACGTGATTACCGAAAGAGATAAAATGCATAGAGCGATGTTGTGAAGAAGAAGTTGACGCCGTCTTTACTGATACAAATTTTAGTGGTAATAAATAGGGCGATAGGGTGCATGGAAAATTGCCAGTTCGAATATTTCCCGTCATTCTACAATACCTCGGCCAAAAACATGTTTTGTGTAATGGCAGGACCACCATGCAAGTTAAAAATCACCACCGTTGCTTCAGAAAGCATTTAGTCTCCCTCTAAATACTTAAAATAAACCCCAGGCCCATGGACCGATATAAGCTAGGGCAAAGACACAAAGAAGGTTAATAACCATGGATCCGGGGTTCCTTTTGAAGTATTTGGAGTGGATTTTGTGAAGTGTTGGTGGTGATTTTTAACTGGTCCACAGGGCCTCTACAACAGATCCGGTTGTACAATTTCTACAGGTTACAGCTGAAACAGGGCTTATTGAAGTTATTAAGAAGCACTACTCCAGTAAGTCCTTGGGCCTCTTCTTGTCGCTCAAGCAGGCTGTGTCTCTTTTCGGACGAGAAGATCTCCGTGGAAGGCAAGGTGTAACATGAACAACAAGTAACTTGCGTATGATCCCGAGGACGTGATTCTTATAGACAAAAATAAGTAACTGGCATTGTGCACGTCTGGTTCGTCTTCATCCAGGAGAGGGTGAGGGGCGTGTCAAGCCACACTTAAAGCTGGGATTGTATAGCCTCTCAACTCCTACATCTGCAGCTTGAATAAATGTTCCCAACAAGAGTGATCGCCTTAACGTGGGCTCCCTGAGTCAACACAATCAATCTTCCTCTCCTCTTTCTTCACCTATTTTGGACAATCAATATAGGTTTAAAATTGGTTCAGAACCAACAATTCTCATAAAATGTGTCATGTAGGATTTAAATCCAATCATCTTTTGAGGGATGTCACACTTGGTAAATGAAATAACTTCTTTTCCATATAAGTCCTGCTTGAGAGGTTATTTAAAGCAAGGCCCTTAATAATGTCTTCCTTTTCCCACCGTGTCTTAGATTTTTCCTTAGCTATGAGCATGTTTGTTTGAGAAGGTGTGAACCATTTAAGGAGTTCTTTTCTCACGAGTTGTTTAATACTCTTTTTTGACTTGAATCTTACATTTGCCTTCTTTTACAGATTGAGGGATTCTGTAAGAGATTGCACCTGGTTCTGCAACACTTTGATTTTGTTTTTGAGCAGCTTACTCTGAAAATCCTTGATGGTCTGGGATCTGGTAGTTGCCATTTCAGGTTTAACTTCAACACTCTTGGTTTTGTCAAAAATTGAATCTTCTTTGGATTTAGTTTCAACTTCTCTCATGACTTGATGAAGTATTTCTCTCCTCTGTCTCTTAGCCAATCTTTCACATCTTTCATCCTCACGAGGATTAGGATCTCCATCATCCACCACAGAGTTGAACAGTTTCAAACTTGGAATGTCATCCTTCTTTGGTTTTTTCCCAGCGGCCTTTCCCAACAATTCATTCTTCAAGGCTCTCTCATAATTTTGATCAGTAAAATGACTGGAACAGACTTGGGGAAACCCAGGCATATTGTCATTCCTTCTGCAAACTTGTATCCATATGTCACGAAAATGAGAGTCCTTAGGGAATCCAAAGTATGTAATTCCATTTGGAGAATTGCATGAAGCAACGGCAGAAATAGTTTTTTATTCTTCCTTTCCATTTTTACTGGCATTGATTACATATGTTAATTAAATATATATTGTATAACTATTACTGCTATTGAAACGGCTTTGCCGTTTCGATGACGTAACTGATTTTTGCACGAACAAATGGCGCACAAACACGAACGACACATCATAACTATATTATCATTGTTCTGATGGTATTAAGATATTTTTGAAATCTGCAATCAAAACATTGTTTTTCTTTACTTTTATATTTTCAGTATTAATGGATTCAGCTATATTATTTGGGGATTCTCTTTCACTATCTAGCCAATTATTTAAAAAAATATCAAATAACCATAGGTATTTTTATGAAATCAAATTTTTTGAAAAAATTTCAAAATTTAAACTCCAAAAATCCAAAGATATCCACAAAAAAATTCACAATTATTCACAAAAAATTAAAATTTTTGTAAAATAATGTCAACTATTAAATGTATTTTTTAAATAATTCAAAACTATTATTCACGGAAGAAAGTTTCTAATTTTGAATTATTTGCAAAAATTTCAAATATTATTAAATTTTTAGCCTGGAAAAAAAATCTAATCATTAGAAACAAAATCAATGATGGGGTGATGGGGCCTGCAGCATCTCCAGTTCTCAAAATGGCCGACATTAACAATACTGACGTTACATGAATGTAAAGGTAAATATGACGAGGAACAAGAAATAATGTGACAAAACTAAAAAGTGTTGTAAGGGTGAATGTGCGCGCTATTGGTATCTCTTGATGGGTTGTCCTTTTCCTTGTAGAACCTAAATAGTTAACATAACCAATTAATGCTCAATACTTCAACTGTCACTCCCTGATATTGCTATTCATTACTTCATCTAATAAATTAAGTTGATATGATTAAAATCATGGGCTAATGCATATACATTTGAGTGGTTTAATTTTCAACTTTTTCCCAATTTCCATTACGAATACCAGATTATATATATATATTTTTATTTTTTTTTGGGGAGGGACTTGGTTTTTTGATTCTTTAAAAAAAAATCAATTAATTAAATTAAAAAAAAAATAATTGACATATTAAATTTTTTAAATGTTAATCTAAAAAAAAAATTCAATATATTTCAAAAGTCTACAGTTATTAAAAAAAACTACATTTTTTGGAACACAATTTTTTTTTAGAAATTTACAGCTGTTTAAAAGGAATAAAAACTTTTGGAAAAATAAATTAAATTCAAATATTTAATTTCTTAGTAAAAAAAAAAAAAAACTTAATTCAGGATGAGGACTACTGTCCCTCCAGTCCACATCCTACGTTTACCTATGCCATATTGCATTGTACTACGAGGTCATAATTTAAGTCGATTTAATTATGGAAAAAAAACAACTAACTGTTTACTTAATGAATATATATACTAAAAATACATGTTTAGTTATGTTGCATAAAATAACATTGTCGCATTTTCTTAACCTATAAAAAGTGTGTAAAAAGTTTTTTTTCTTAAGTTGTACTATGGAACAAAAAATGAAAAAAAATTAGTAACTAGATAATACACGTTACGGCTGCATTCTTTTTTTGTATATTTTCAGAAAAGAAATATCAAAATTATCTTTTATTAGTTGGAAAACAAAACCCCCCTAATATACATAATATTTAAATTAGAGTCGCAATACCTCGCTAAAACACAAATACCCCCATGTATTTCGTTGTCAGCAGTGGATTCTCTTGTCTCACTTGATACGTCATGGCTGTTTCATAATTTATTATTTTTTATAAATAAATAAAGTTGTAAGCCACTGTTTCCCAAAAGGACAGGAATAAATTTTTTTGTTGATCCTTCGCAGTCGTTGGAAATATTGCCCCATTTATTATTTTATTAAGAAATTTCGACTATAGTTTACTAATATAAATGTATATTTTTAATGTAATATTACGGAGCAATATTACATTTATAATACAGAATCGAATAAAATACTTTAGAGGATTTTAATATTATTAGATAAATATATGTCATTTATTTTAAGCCTTGTGAATATGACAAATGATAGTCTAGGAGTACTTAATAGATAGCTAGCATTTGCTATGATTGACATATTTGTCCAATTCCAGATTATTTCGAGCTCTTTTTTCTGGTTCTTTTTGGAGGAAAGGTTGTGTAAAGACGTGTTAGAGTCACGCATATGATATCATGTGTTTTAATAAGTGTAAAAAATGATAAGGCTCACCTGCTCTTATATTGACCCATGATGGCAGATGTTGCCAAAGTTGCAAACATGAATAAGGATAGATATACTCTCCTTGCAAATATGTGGAGTTGATTATATTCTAATAATAATAATCAATAACTTTCAATGGTAACTTGCTCGTGTAAATCATGTACGAAAGGGCTAGAAACGGCAGATATATGTATACAACCAATTAGTTATGGTTGTATACATATATAAATACATATTTTGCAGATGGAAATTACAGTTACATCATTAAAAAAGGAACAGCGGTTGATATCCTTCTTCTATTTTTTTCAAATGAATTTATGTTTATCCTTTATTAGCAGGCACGTCCACAGGTGGAGGCCCTGTGTCTGCCTCACTCAATTAAGGAGTTTTTGCTGTTTACTAGATAATTTAATTTTTGAAATTTTTCTCCAAAAAATTTAATTTTTGTGATAAGCTGAAAATGTTAGATTTTTTTTACAAAATATTCAATTTTTGAGAATATATATAGATTTTTGAATTTTTTTCCAAAATTTTTCTTTTTTTTTGCGAATAATTGTGGATTTTTGAAATTTTTCTGATAATTTTTTTTTGTGAACTATCCGAAAAGTTTTGAAATTTTTTTTATGAACAGCTGTCGATTTAAAAAAAAAAATCAAAATTTTTTATTTTTTGAGAATAACTATGGATTTTTAAAAAAAATTTGGATTTATTTTATTTTTTTAGAATAACTAGATTTTTAAATTTTTTTTTCCAAAAATTTAATTTTTTGTGGATAGATATGAAAGTAAAATTCTGGTCTCTAGGTATGAAGTGAAGCTTCCTATTGGTCTAGAGACTTTTAGCCGATAGACACTAGAGTTGATGAGATGCCGATAATTGTGTTTTTGGTTGATACTTTTGCATCAATAGAGCAGAAGGTGTTATGTCTCTGTTCGTTTTTCTCCTTGCTGGACGTGGTTAAAGGAGCCGTGGAGTTCTTTGTGAAGATGCGGTAAAAATGTTCCAATTCTCATGGGGATCGCTATATGTAACTCACGTTTCTAAGATTATGCCAGGAATATCAAAGCGGGCTGGAAAGAGAATTTTGAAACCTTAATGAGTGAATGAAAGAAATTGGAAGGGTCTAGGATGACAACAATGGGCTCAGTCTTGAAGTAGGTCTTCGACATTCTCAAAATGAACCTAATACAAACAGGGATAGATATGTTACTTGGAACCTGTCGTCCTCATTGTCATATCAGACAGAGGGGGGGAACTCACGACTCAAACACTGCTCATACAGAGCTCAACTTGCCTTTTCCTTGCGATCAAAGGTTGTATGCTCTTGTTAATAGTCTAATAGACGCTATGTGTGAAGTTACGGGTGGACGTTCCTATGTGGTTACTTCACATAGAGTTGAGTTCTTCACCAATGCATTGATAGTTAAGTTCAAAAACTGCTGTCTAGAATGGTTGTCCATTTCAAAAAATGGGTCCTGATCCATCTATTCTCAATAAACATATTGTTAATTATGCAAAAGTTTTAACTTCTTCTAATGAAAATAATAGTAATATTATCCCTTATACACCCAATCATATCTTATCTCCGTCGAATATTAATTGGCATAACTGTAGAAGGCTTATTTAATTTCCTAAATCTACACAAAAACGATTTACGCTTGGTTTTTGACCGTTTCCGGAGTCATTTTTTCCCGATAGAAATTCCCCTACGCTTATTAAAAATTCCGTGTATCCGAATGTTAAATTTACTTGTAGTAGCCAGGAACCCATGACAATCACCAAATTACCGTTCGATAAGTATGAAATTGAACCTAGTCCGCTAACCATATATATTCCGGTCAGAAACAGCCTAAAATATCTTGGCAAGTATTCATTCGGGGTTCTGGAAGGGAGTTATTCAAGATAAAGGATATCTTTTTGGTCATTTGAAAGCATCTACTAATTTATTGACTGCTAATTTATCAGTAACTACCCCATACTTCTACAATATTAGAATAGCTATTTTGTCATCATGGATCAAAACCTAGGAATGAGTGGAAACACGAGTTTCATAATTACATAATAACAATGCCTACTTACTATGCTGGATCACTGAGGAAAGCCCTCCTAAGGATGGGAGCAGGAAATCTCGCGATATCTCTTATACAAGATAGTTTAGATAATTGTTTAAGTATTAGAGTAACTACCTATCTCAAAAGACACAAAAATCAAGCTAAGTTAGAGTATGATAAAACCCTAAGTTCTTCTTCTCTTCCGAGAAAAGGAATCGTACCTCGATCCCCTTTGAGGAAAGAATTGTTGTTCTCTAGTTTCCCTCAATATAAAGTTGTTCACTCTCAAGCAATCGATAGATTTTCTGGTTATACTTTAGAATGCAAGGAGACTAAAACATGTCATTACAATAGTTGTATAAATTCATTGGGAAATAGAAAATGGGAAATTCAAAATGAGTTGATGATGACTCTAAACATTCATTACCAATTGGGATAATGGAAAATTATCAAGACTTTCTAAAACGTATGCCTATTCCACTTAGAGAAGTCGAACATAATCCAATTCGGCAACACAAGTCTGGAAATCCTTTTAAAATAAGCAAAACTATTATTTTAGATGAGGTATTTCATGAATTTGTTCCGAACAGAATGGAACTTCTGTTCATTCAGGAAGAATAAATCAATTAACTAATACGAAATGTTTAATTGATTTTAGCAATTCGCATATTCCTAAAAAGTTTAAAAAGGGGGCCCTTCCCCGAGATTTTATTTATCGAGTTCCTTCACATTCAGCCCTTCTCCCTACAAATGAATGATCCGAAATTTAGAGTTAGGAAATCAATCGCTCTGGATACAGGAAGTTTTAAGGGATTTAGTTTTTCCTACCAACTCTGCGATTAATTCTTTAGTTATTCCCTCAAATCATGTTTACAATACAACTGCTCCACAGATGGTTGTAAAACTACCCAAACATTCTGATCCACCTCAACTGTCAATGCCGGAAGATACTTTGATTGCATCAGTAATTCTAAAAGACGGTTTATGAACAGAAATTGAGCTCTCGTGTAATGCAATTGAAGGTTCCAAAGTAAGGTTTAAGATTAAAAAAGATTTTGGTGATACTCCTGATTCCAATATTTTTGAGAGTCCTGCAATAAACTAGATGTCGTGAGGAATTAAATAGCCCGTACGGCAGTGGTGAATCTCAATTATCTTGTTAGATCCTTTATTAGATTTAAATGAGGATGGAAAGCAATTAATTAGACTTAATATTCAAGAACTTTGGAACATCAAATTGAGAAATCAAAACATACATTGAATAATTTTATTCAGAAGTGAAGCGTCCTGATAAAAATCATGATGGGATTTATAGGGTACTTAAAAAAGAGCTGGATGGGCCATCACAAATATGAAAATATTATATTAAAAAAAATGATTGAAGAAGCATTTAGGTTTAAGAAGCAATACCTTGCAGAATATCTTTTGTTAAATGTGGATGAATTAGTTAGAACTTGAGATGTTATTTCATTAAATCAAGAGAATATGTTTATCATTGAAAAAATTTATAAGTATATTTATATTATGTAGGTATGGGAAATAACACGTGTTTTAAACTATAGAATGATAGATTGGGCATTATTCTTCTATTTAATTTCTGTCTATTGTTATTCATATTTTTGCAAGAAAATTTATTATGAAAGTTTAAAAGCAATGTGGATATTTGATTTTTTTTTTCAAAAAAATGATCAGAACATTGACAGTTGAATATAATTATAAATCAACTGGATCAAATAAAACATTCTGAATCATACCCATAGTGTCATATTTTATGCAATTGTTAAAATGAGCGAATTACTTCATATAATAAATATGGCTGCTTGTAAAAATTTTAGTACAGACAAAATAAGAAGGAGTTTATTGTATTGTATTATGGAACGGGGTTTCTGTCACCCTATTTACGGTTATGGTACACCATCACTCATAATTAATCTGGGTGACGGATGCTACAGGCCCTCTTCTCGATATGCGGCAAAAAATAAAGATAAGTCAAGGGGTTGACCTCCGGACTGTATGATGGACACACTCTCTTGTCCCAATTTTCGCAGTGTAAGCAAGAGCCTATCTTGATTAAATACGATGTTGACTTCCGAGAAATTTGCTCGGGCCCAAGGGAACAGGTTGGTCTTGAAAACGTTGATTTATATTGCTGATGTGAGCCATATCAAAGGCGTCCTTGATAGCATATTCAGTATTAATTAATTTTTTTTCCAAATATTATTTTTGATTTATTTTATCACCACCAGTTTCCCTCATGATCAGTTGTCTAACTATGTTTAAATTAAATTTTGACACTCCATACCAGTACTTTCTAGTACTTGTTCCTCTAGCAATACAATTTAGGGCTGATCTCTACTATTTGTGTCATTTCATTCAAAGGTCAGTAAAGTCTTTTTTATCGTTTGAGTATACCAAGTGGTTCGTTAATATACAATATGGTTTTATTCAAAAATAAAAATAAGGATTATTTTCTTCCGTATCATTTGAAAATGGAACTTATGTTAAACTTTTCAAATTCGGCAAGATGGTTTTAAAATTGGAACCTCTGAATTTTTTTGGAAATAGAGAACGTCGTAAAAAAACAAAAAAAACATATCAAGGTCACAAAATGTGTCTTTTTTCTGAAAATTGGCAACCACGAGTATCGAGATGTTGTTAAATTTTTGTTGTAAAAAATGACTGAAACTTTGATGAGCAACTGTTAACAGATGCTAGATTGATGTGACTATCTGTTCCAGTAATTTTGGACAACAAATATTTAATGACAGCTTGATACTCGATTTTATGCCTTTTTACAAAAACAGTCGTATTAACTCACTCAAACAACTGTTAGGTAACAACTGCACGACAAAAAATATCTGGCGCCCAGAAACTTTTTTTGTCGGCTGGAAGTATTGTTTAATTATTATTTGAAGTTATGATGTTATCTAATATATTTTACTTTTTAGAAGATGCTCATTCGAATAAGGAAGATGGAGTTTTGTTAGCCCACTAATTTGTTTATTCGAGTTCAAATATGATGATGTTTAGTTTGCGTTATTTTTTCATATATAATTTATGTAAATATATTTTTTTTAAATTAAACTATGGAGTCCAATTTCCAACCAGAGTCAATAATAGACTATTGCATCTTAAATTATACATTTACTATTCATTATTATGATAACAAGTAATAAATCATAAATTTGTAATTGAAAACTCTTCTTCTATTTGGTCTTTGCTAGGATATTCAAAAAGGAAAAATCTAGAAATAAAATACTTTATTCTTTCCCCCCAGCAATTTTAGTGTGTTTCATCAATCATCCCTCTGTTATATCCAGATATAAATATTATATGTCCACAAAAGAGGGAGCGGAGCGGGTTTTTGCGGTTCGTATTATTTATAATTAAGTGTGATAATTTTGGTAAGAATAGAAAAGCGTGCAAGGAGAAGAGAAGAAATACTTATGGCATCATTGATTAAATAATATACATCTTCTTCTGTCAATCTAGAACGTTATCATTTCCGTCTTTATTATTCAATATTAATATAATATTAGATGGTGATAGTCGATAGAGAACTGAATAAAATGCGTATTTGTTGTTTACGGCTACATATATTTAATTGGTAACAAAAACCTTCAGTCTTTCTTCAGTCTCTGAAATCGGAGACAAGAATGTTGCTAATACTTTTTTCAGCAAAATTTGTAATCATTGGATACCTTCCAAATTAATGAGATAAGGACAACCCAAAAATAACCATCTTAAGGAACAAACAAACCTGACATCATGGACCGCCGTCGAGTGTCTGTAGTTTCGTAATATTCATAATTGGAGTTAATTATATGACTTGTATACAGTTCCAAATTCCTTTTGTGAATGTGGATTTTACGGTGTTGTTCTACTTTGAACATTTTCAGGACTATAGTTCCATAATTAAAAAGACAGCACGAAAAAAATCTAAATCCTCGTCAGTGATATTCTATATATATCTATATTAACATAACTAATATATACATACAAAATAGGTTGAGTGATATTGAAATAACATAACATTCCGAGAATACAACTATATACATACATAAATATGCTTCATGCCCCTTTTCTTTTATGATAACAATTAATCTATTAACTTTAAGATAAATTTTATCATACATTATTTATATTTACATCAAATCTTACAGATCTATCAAGTTTAATAAACCTGCTGTTTCTTATAAGAATCTTGCCATTTTTCAGCCATATCTTTTAAGTTTTGACATTACTTTTTCAACAACATACTAACTCTGTTTTGTATTCTTACTTTTACTCCCATTTAAATAGTGTCTTGATTTCTTGTTTTTCGGCTGTGGTATAAATCTCGCTTTTTTATCATTTTGTTTCTCCTCTTCTCTCACTCTACATTGGTCAAGGATTTTGAATTTTCTAAGTTTGAAATAATTGTCAGCACAACGGATCGAATATTACTTCTGCTGCGCTTCTTCCATGGTCTTTTGGTGTGTTCTTCCATTCCAATATTGCTCTTGGAAACAATTTTTCGTTGATGTTCCCGGTCTTCTTAATAAGAGTCTTCATAGCTTTTACGCATACTATGAATTTTTTATGAATAGTAATATAAATATGAATAGTAAAATATTAGAAATTTTTCTTCCAAAAATTTATTATTTGAAATTTTTTTCTAAAACATTTCTTTTTTTGTAAACAACACAGGATGTTTGAAATTTTTTCCAAAAATAGTAATTTTAAGATTTTTTTTAATGCCAAAAACCAAGCCCGCCCCTGCCTAAAATATATATATAATCCTGTGGACGCCCTTGTTTAAGAATTGAGACCCAGATGAGATCAAGACTTCCAAAAATTAGTCTCGATATTCATCAGTAGTCTAGAGCAATATATTTACAAGTACGCAATTCTGTCATTCTCACTTGTCGATCCTTCAAGAGAAACAGGAAAGCCCCCTGGACGATTACTTCAGAGTAAATTAGTTATGATAAAAAAGAGGGAGTGCTCTAATCTTTTTTCTCCGCCACGTATTACGTTGCTCCAACAACTGATCGGTAAGAAGCTTCGTTACGCGTAACACGCAATCCATCTTTTAAATCATAAAAATGATGACATATTATTTAAGACATTACAAAAAATTTACCCTAATAATGGTCCAGAGGGTTTAAACTATATTAACATTGCAAAAGCTCAAGAAAAAGTTGCAATATACAGCTTCATTTAATAACTTAAAAGGACCTCCGAATTGACTTCCACGTTTTGGGACAAAAATGACTCCTGTAATTAATAGATAATTTTTATAACCTAAAAAAACTTGAATGTTTTTTATTCATTAGGGAAGAAAATATATAAAAAAAATGTTATAGAGAATCAGTTTTTATGAGATGAAGCAGTTTGTAGTCTCTATTAAATAGAGAATACAGGTTTTATGGCAATTTGAGGCAAAATTAAACCCTTCCAGCTAACAAAGAAGAAATTTAAAAACATTTGGAAGATGGAATAATTTTATATTCATTGTTGAAAAAAATTTATAAGTTGATTGACAGAATCAATTTTAATTACATGAAGAAGGTTTTAGTCGCTAATAAATAGTAAGACTATCTTTTTATCTCCAAAGTGGTTTGCACGTTTTTGGCTAAAAAAAACCTTTTAATTAATGGATAATTTTAATTTTATATGTAAGGATGATGGAACATTTTTCTATTCATTAGTGAAAAAAATATATAAATTGATAGACAGAATCAGTTTTTATGAGATGAAGAAGTTTGTAAGTGCTATAAATTATGAAAGGAGTGTCATGTTTGTGTTAACCCTTTACGTTTACTAAAACTCGTACAATTTACATCTGGGAAAGGGTAGGTTCCGTTATTGAAACTACGACAGTCCTAAATGAAGAAAGACATAATTTGAATGCCAAGATGATAATTAAACTCCGTGTGTCGTGTTTAAGACCGGATTAAGCCTGGCCTAACGCCAGTCTTAAGAAACCAGTTCCTAGTAGGTCCGATTCAAGGAAAAGATGGATTTAATTTTTGATCACGAATCTCCAGATTTTTCAGTGAAGATCCAATGCATTTTTGATATGTATGCAATAAGGACTTCTCTCCTTCTCTCTTTCTTTTTTTATTAATTATATTATCATGTTGATAGGATCTGTTCTATGTATATATGTAAAGTACCTTTTATCTGGTTGTATAAATAACCCGTCACCTTTCATATATGTAGAGTAGTATGCAGACCTGAATATTATATCTCCTCAAAAGCGTGAGCGGCTTTTACCAGTTGGTAATCCTTATAATACTAGAAGCTGTCATAATTATTTTTTTATTCTTGAGGAGAAACCATATCAAAATTTATAATCATGAATCATGTATAAATAAGTCACGTGTAACTATGAACTACTTATTGATTATTTTAAAAACGTGGAAAACTCCATCGTGATGAAGTTTGAGATAAAGTATTGACTTTAGATTTGGTTTAGTACGTACAATAATTCATTACATCTCCTGAGTTCAATAAAGATAGAAATAGTAAATAGAAAACGTAAATTCACTACTGCCAAGTTCCCCTCCCACCAGTACCTACCACCATACGTTAGGGATCTTGGCTTCTTGGCTTAAAGTAGTGAAATACTATTTCCATGCACTTAAATTCAGTCAAATAGTATATTAATGGTATGGATAAAAATAATGATGCAAAAAAAAAAAAAAAAAAAAGAAGGTAAAAGATGCTTTGAAGAATGAGTCCCTTGTCTTAGAAATAATGTTTATTCAAGACAATTTGCATCCAATACAAGTAGCCATTAAAGCATTGGAAAAGAGATTACCGCTACTCACAAGTGTAAATGTCGTTGAAAATCGATCCCTAGATATCACACTTGAACATTTAAAAGCTAAATGTCTGGAGGTAAAAGAGAAAAACAAAGGATACATGGAATTGAGAGAATTGGCACCTGTATGTATTTTTTAAAATTAAAGTAATAATTTTTAATTATTTGTTAATATTATATATATATAAAGGTTATGGAGTCATTCAACAATCTTCATAGTAAATTTCAATGTTCCATTTGATTATAATATTCTTGACGTGAGCATATGACAGACAAGATTTTTTGTCATATTTATGTACGACATCACGCGGAAACCCCCCTTGGAATCAAGTTTAAGGATAGAAGTGTTTTTGTATTTTAAAAATTTGATATCGTGATTGATGGTTTCTGGTGCAAATTTTCTAAATTTGATGTATCCTTATCGCCTGCAGACGTTATTTTGGAAAGGTTCAGGTGTAATATCGTGGCATATATTTTCTACGATAGTTACACTTGGGTGTAGCAATAATTTCTCTTTCTAAGCTTTATTGGTTACCAGGATAGGATTTAAATTGTGTTGAATAAACATTATTTTTAACAAAAGTAGATCGTTCTCCAAAAATCTTTTTTTTTTTAAATTGCATCATTGTTTCCATACATAGCATTAGTATACTCTTTAACTGAATTGAAGTACTTGGCGTAGTAGTCAGTTGTTTTAGAACATCTGAGTTGAAAAAAATATAATCACTTCAGAGATGATAGTGTTTGTATTTAAAAAAATAAAACAGGACATAGCGTTGCTATTCTGTTCAAACTATGAGCAAGACTAAAGATATGCCACATAATTGGAAAATGTTGTTTAAGGTTTACCGCTGCTTATATTTAATTGGTAACAAAAACCTTCAGTCTTTCTTCAGTCTCTGAAATCGGAGACAAGAATGTTGCTAATACTTTTTTCAGCAAAATTTGTAATCATTGGATACCTTCCAAATTAATGAGATAAGGACAACACAAAAATAACCATCTTAAGGAGCAAAAAACCTTGCAGTCATGAACCGCTGTTGAGTGTCTGTAGTTTCGTCCAATGCAAGAAATATATCCTTCCCCTCAAGTTTTTTTAAAATCTTGATCATCACTACTTTACTATGAGACTCCATTGACTAGGTGATGGAGAAGCGAGAGGGAATTAATTTTCCAGAGTAAATTTCCATAAACTTAACAAAATTTAGATGATTAACAATATAGCGTGAAATATTGCAGGACACAATCATTTTGGTTATAACTTCTGTAAAATTGGAATATTCATAATTGAAGTTAATTATACGACTTGTATAAAATTCCAAATTCCTTTTGTGAATGTGTGTTTTATTGTGTTGTTCTACTTTGAACATCTTCTGAACTATAATTACAAAGATGGCATGCCAAAAATTTAGAATCCTCGTCATAATTCCATATATTTTTACATAAATTATGAGTGATCAAATAATATTTATCAATTAATTTACCCTTTAAAAGTTATTATATAGATATTAAATACTTTTGAAATACAATATTGTTAATTAATTTTATATTTTAAACAAATTATACTTTCTTCAATGGAAAATGAACTAATATTTAACTTGTAAGTACATTGAAAAGTGCCTTTGAATAAAAACAATTGATTTTTGGTTTTTTTTTGAAAATATATGTATTAGTGGCATTATATGATAATATTTTTTTTTTCTCCATCGTAAAGGAAGATTACAAACTATCAAATTAACATAAAATAGCTTTCAAAATTACAAATAAAGTGTAATGGAGCAAATAAAAGTGAAAATGGACTATTAAAGATTTATTTTTCTAGTATTGATTAAAGTTTTCAAAAAAAATTTTAACCAGGCATTAGCACTTTCAATCTTTATTACTGTGCAATATGAAAGTAAATTGTCTTAATTTTTAACCTGTCCTTTTTTTCAATAACTATCATTATTTGTATAGAGAGAGTTGTATTCATAAACTCGATTTTCATATTTTACAAGTCCATTGCAGGTATTTAAAAATATCATCTTTTGCACAGTACTATATCCTGTAATTCATGAAAATGTCATTCAATTCTATTGATGATTAAGAAAGTTAAGGATACAAAAGCGTGCAAGGAAGAGGAAATAAATACTTATGGTCCATTGACTATAATAATAAATATCTTCCTCTATCAAGAACGTTATCAATTCCCACCTTCATTATTCAATATTAATATAATATTAGATAGTTTAGATAAAGAACTGAATAAAATGCATAAAATAACGTCTCCTTCGGTCTAGATTTCTGGAAATGGAGGCTCAGGAATTTGGAAATACTTACCGGACGAGAAACAGATGGCTTGTCAGATTTGTCTATATAAATGTCCCCCGTCCAGAATTAAACGCCACTCATTACCTCACCTCAAATCAGGAGCATGGATATTCATCTAAAAAATCAAGTTAATGATGAATACATCAAGTCAGACATCAACTCTGATCTCACAAAGATTGGATGTAATATACCCTTATCCATTGCTTATCATCCTATGTCTAAAAAATTTATAGAGAAATACACGGGTAAAACCATCCCTTTCTGAAGAACCATCATTAAATTAATGGAGGATGTTGGTAATGATGTCATTTATAGAAATACCTCCATTGTAAATTGTGAAGTTAAGATAACTTTCACCCTGTTTAGAGTCAGTCACACCAAATTACGAAGTGGAACTCTGAATTTTGTACTATGTAAGAGTAAGTATTTTTTTTTTTAAAATCTAATAATAAAATATGATTCTATTTTAGCTAAAATTATCAAGAATTATGATACACAGCTCATTAAATGGCAAAAACAAGTGCTTAAATGGTCATAGCAACAGGGGTAGTTACATTGGGTGTAGCCTTATAATTAGCAATTGTGTGTATCCTTCATGACAATAGTATGTTGTTACACAAGTATAAATAACGGGGGGAAATCTTTTTTGATGCCCTTAATAAGGAGTAATATCGCCGGACATTACTACATAATTAGCTTCTGCACTAAATCTTTACGATGGATTTAATTCCAACATTTCTTTTATTAGTATATTTATTGTCTAATTTTATGATTTTGACATTTAATTTATTATAAATAATTAGTTAGATCTCATCGGTAGAGATATATCTATCCTGTGCACAATTGTATATAGCAACTTCCACATGAAGAAAAGGGGTGATTATCTTTTTGATTAAACTCCACGTCTCGCTTGTGTTTTGCAACCCAAAGTTATGATATATTTAACTGGATTCCGATGTCAGAACAAGAAAATATTATTTGGATCAATCTATTATTTCAATATTCTGTATATATGATTTATTGTTATTAGTTATATGATTCCAATTGTTTAATTTTGTATATTTAACATAAATGTATGATGGTATATTTTTGATTATGTAGATTATATTTAATTAAAGCCTTCTTTTTTAAACTTGGAACTTCAAATATATTTCGAAATACTCTACTTTGTCGTTTCATTAGCTATTATTCTGAGAAAAAGGTTAATAATGAATTACAATTTCATGGAGTGTGACGTTATAAAATCTACAGTAAAGGATAAAAAACGTCTAAGTCAATTATACGTAGTCTATCTTCATTAAACATTTTGCTAATAAATACTTTCGTTATACCCTCAAAAGTCATAATAAAGCAGGCAGATGATAATCACATCAGTATTTGAAACAATAATACCAAAAGTTACAAATTCTACAGAATTATCAACTTTGGTAATCAATGCCTTTGGAGTAAAAATGGAAAGGAAGAATCAAAAACTATTTCTTCCGTTGCTTCATGCAATTCTCCAAATGGAATTACATACTTTGGATTCCCTAAGGATTCTCATTTTCGTGACATATGGATACAATTTTGCAGAAGGAATGACAATATGCCTCAGTTTCCCCAAGTCTGTTCCAGTCATTTTACTGATCAAAATTACGAAAGATCCTTGAAGAATGAATTGTTGGGAAAGGCCGCTGGGAAAAAACTAAGGAAGGATGACATTCCAAGTTTGAAACTGTTCAACTCTGTGGTGGATGATGGAGATCCTAATCCTCGTGAGGATGAAAGATGTGAAAGATTGGCTAAGAGATAGAGGAGAGAAATACTTCATCAAGTCATGAGAGAAGTTGAAACTAAATCCAAAGAAGATTCCATTTTTGACAAAACCAGGAGTGTTGAAGTTAAACCTGAAATGACAACTACCGGATCCCAGACCGTCAAGGATTTTCAGAAGTTGCTGAAAAAAAAAAATCAAAGTGTTGCAGAACCAGATGCAATCTCTTACAGAATCCCTCAATCTGTAAAAGAAGGCAAATGTAAGATTCAAGTCAAAAAAGAGTATTAAACAACTCGTGAGAAAAGAACTCCTTAAATGGTTCACACCTTCTCAAACAAACATGCTCATAGCTAAGGACAAATCTAAGACACGGTGGGAAAAGGAAGACATTATTAAGGGCCTTGCTTTAAATAACCTCTCAAGCAGGACTTATATGGAAAAGAAGTTATTTCATTTACCAAGTGTGACATCCTTCAAAAGATGGATTAAAGATTTTGAAACACTTCTGGAGTACAAAGAAATATATTAAAAGTTATTGAAAAACAAGTTGAACTCAGTAAGGAGCCAAACTATGAATATGGTGTCCTGTGTTTTGATGAAATGTCCAAAGAAGTGAGTATTTGTCAAAGAAATGAGTAAATATTTGATATCAAAGCAGAGTCTCTGGTACTCATTCCATTATCTTACTAAATGAAAACAGCAAATTTATTTATCATTGCAGATTTTTTTAATTTTACAGCTTAACTATTTTATCATGATAACAGCAACTACATACTTTAATATTACTACAGCCATGTAAAAAATAGAATAAGGTAACAATAGTTTTTTTATTGTATTTCATTATCTTCTCTTCTATTCAACTATTTCCTATTCAAATGCAAAACTTTTATTGTATTGAATTAGAATTTTTTTGTTCATCTTTCAGGTTTATCAGAACAAGAACATTTCATTCTATAAAGTACTTAAACTTTCTCAAAGAAGCTAAAGACTGCAAAATTAAAGCAAGACACACAAAGAAATTTACTCATTACTAAGTCCTACTCATATATCATTTAATTAACTCTCCTCTCAGCACATAACTAAATCTGACAAGTTATTTATTGTATTTAATTGTTCATACTATTATACCATTATATGTCTACAATTTTGTTGTAATTTGATTTTCATTTGTGAACGAACGTAAGTTTCTTTTTTTTTTTTAAATATGTATATTATATTAAATGATCGAAATTTGCCGTTTCGATGACGTCACAAAACAATTTTTTCCTTTTTGCGTTTTCAACGCTGCGAGAAGAGGTCCTGCTTAATACTGCTAAACTTATTAACTACTTTTTTAATAAAATAATGTATTACTTCTTAGCACAAACAATAATTCCTATTTGTACATTTTTTAACTTTTACTTCATAAGGATATCTTAACATGAAAATCCAGAACAGTCCGGAAGAGTTATCCAGACAGATTAATTTTTTGGTTAATATTTACTTTAATAAAACAGTGTTTGATACCTTATAACCCGTGATTTCTTCTGTTTTTAGATTTAAGAGCCCGCAATTAAAATGGGTGCTATTTTGATCTTTCAAAAAATTATTTAATATCTTGCTAAACAAATAACACTTACGTTAATTTAAAAAAAAAACAAAAAGAAAAAAATATATATTTAAACGTAAATTGTTCCGTTTTTAAAATTTTTTACGTATAAAAACCTGTGCTCCTAACTATTCTTCTAATAATAAATGTTAAGTATTATTTTTCGAAAAAAACGACAATTTTCAAAACTTTAAACAAAAAGTCCGAGGGTCTAGAGTGTATTTAGAACCCTGAAAAAAAAATTTTCTTTCTTCTCACATGTCGAAGTGTGGGAAAAAATAAGGAAACCTAACAAAACTTAATAAGGTGTTTTTTTAATAATTGTAATATAAATTATTTTTCTTTGTATATCTGGCGTTGTATATATCTGATTTGTTTAAATCAGATGGTGTAAGAAAGATAACATTTCTTATTAAATAATTTCTTGATACAGAGACCCTTTCCTCATTCTATGGGCTAAATAACACGAATAAATGAAGGGTTTAGTTAGCGATAGTTCCAAAACTTACATGTTGTTGCATACTGTTATCTATAATTATATTGCCCCATATCGGCTTTTCAAATTAAACCTATTAATTTACCATCCTCATATCGTAACAATAAATTTTGGCTACGTTAATTATAATTTACAGCACATCCAAAGGGTAAACAAGAATGATTTAGTCATAGAAATCGACTAAAAACTGTCAATTTATACAAATCAAATATTTTTTGAAATCGAAAAAAAAAAAAAATGATTAAATTGGAAAATCTTTTGGGAAGAACAATTTTTAAAACACCCTTCAAATATCTCAATATATCAACAACATATGTATCAAAAACAGAACAGTCTACTATACAAACTATGGGTGCCAGGATAATTTTATATTTAAATGTATAGGGTTTTTTTGGATAAAAAATTTAACAAAATGTCAAAAATCCCACAAAAAAATTCAAATATTTATTTTTTACTCTGCTTCATAATTTACCCTATTGACCTTTTTTTCAAGAAAATAAAATTAAAATTTTGTACCCCTATTTTCGGTTTTAATTTTTGATCCTTACCAAAGCAATTCCATTTTTATCCAGACTAAAACAGACCTACCAAACTACAAAAAGCTACAGAACTTTTATTCTACCCCCCTTGTATATATCCTCTGCAAATATATATTTATTTTTGATGATAGAACAAAATAATGACTCAAAAAAGATGCATTCCTTTGTCGAATAAATTAAGTAACATTTGATATCCACTACAAAATGGATTTAATACATAATCTTCAATAAAGATAAATTATTGTTTTTTACTCGAAAATCTAATATTTGAAATTTAATTTAATTTTTTTAATTCTTTGCAAAAATTTAATTATCTGTGAATAGCTATGGATTTTGGAATTTTTTCTCTATTTCTTTTCCAAAAATTATATATTTGAAATTTAATTTTCGTGAAATGCTTGGATTTTTTTGAGAAATAGGAATGGATTTTTGAAATTTTTGTTAAGAAATAGCTATATGTGAACTTATATATGTTTGAATTTCTTAGCTTTACCATTTCGTTGAAGTTTACAACAACCTGAGGAGTGAATTTACTTTTCTACTACTAGTAAGCTATCATTGCTATATACCCAACGGGATTGAACATTTGCGTATGCTCATAAAAGACGAAAAGTAACTCAGAATTTAAACAACACAACAAGTCCTCAAAGGGTTTAGTGGACTCGTAGTAGAATTCAGGATCAACATCGGAGTAAGTATTGCCTTTTTTTATAATTTCTCCCACTCCCCCTTCCTCACAGCTGCTTGTAGCTCATCCCATGAAACACAATGACAGCTATAGCTGATTTCATCATCAAAATTCTTCAAATTGTGTTGTCATGTTGATTCTCGTTTTTTAGTAACATAGCCAAAAGGCTTCTGAATAGCATTACTGCAATATGAACGGATTTGAAATATGAATAAATCTTTATTTTTATTTTTAAAAACAGAAGAAATAAAGAGCGATACAATTGTGATAGTGCTTATCACTCAACCTTTTAGACAAAATTATGTGTACATATTGTTAAGAATACTCTCCAATTACAAGACTTGTATTACCAAAGGACACAACTATTTTCTCCATTATTCATAGGATCACTCGGCTTACAGTTAAAGGCTTTGGAAAAAGACTTAGAGTTTGAAACGGGCCCCCAGGATCTAAACTTTCCAGGGGAATGAGGATCACTTAAAATTTGATTTTGTAGACTTGCTTTCGTCTTGACTTGACACCAAGTTTGAGAATAAGCGATAAAAAACATTTGCTCAGAAGTATATTTCTCCAATTCAGGGAGTTTTGGTTCATCATTATTCGAATTGACCCATTTTTTATAGGCTCGGAAAGATTCACGAAGTCCTCCATTATCCGCAATGTTTTCTCCTTGAGTTAAAACTCCATTCACATAAGTTTCTTCACTTATTTCTGGTACATTAAAGGCGCTATACTGCTCAATTATACATTCTTTTTCCTTCTGGAATGCTTCAAGCGAATTATCTGACCACCATTTCACTAAATTTCCATTATTATCATACTGACTTCCTTGATCATCGAAGCCGTGAGTAATTTCATGACCAATGACGACACCAATGCTACCAAAGTTCAAGTACCTGATGAAGAAGAAATATCATATTTAATATGGGGTATGTGTATATGGTTGAAATGGTTCCCAAAACTTTTGAAAGTTTTTTAATACTCCTTAATATGTATATATATATATCGATTTGTAAAGTGTCAAGAATATTTATCTGTCTGTTTTTGAAAAAGTTGATATATCATTTCGAATTTTTTTATCTGGTGTTCCAGGAAAAAATGAGCTGCAATAAGTTGAGAATCACTAAAAGTTTGAAAAGTGTTTAATCATTTAAAAATATTACATTATTATTAAATGATGTTAAAGTTTAAATAAAAAATATTTCGATATATATTTTCGTATGTATTGTGTATGTGAAATTACTCAATTTCTGCTAAAATAATTTTTTTATAGAATATTATGACGTCACATGGACTTTGTTAAAAAATAAGTTTTTTAAAACTACACATAATATCTCATATATATTGTCACTCAAAAACTTTTACTTATTGCAACTCAAGAGCTGTTTAAATATGGATATTTAAACTGTCAGATAAATTTTAGGAATATTAAGCAGCTTTTTATAGTTTTGAGACCGATTTTGAGTTAAAGTTATGATGGTAGAAGACTGTATATAGATATAACTTACATGGGATTGCTGGATTCGAAAAAAGGATACTGAAGGATTCCGGCCGGGAAGGCTTAAAAAAAATAAAATAATAATAATGGAAAAAGGGAGCACTTAAAGCAGCAGCATTGTTATACTTATATGAAATTTACTTACTGATAGAGTTCCTCATGGGTGAGTAGACAGCATTGACAACTGCGGGATGCAGAGGCCACCTAATATATAATTTCAAGACAATTATATTTATGAAGTTTTAATATACATTTATTGCAGTCAAAGGCGTCTCCAGGGAGTAGACTGGAGAAGCTGTACCCCCCCCCCAATTAAGGATATTCCCCCATTTAATTTTCCTAAAAATTTAATTCTTTGTAAACAGTTGTGATAATTTAAGTTTGACTAAATAGCTGTTAATTTTTGATTTTTTTTTCAAAACGTTTAAGATTTGAAATTCTTTTCCAAAAATTAAATTTTTCAACTTTTTTTCCAAAAAATATAAATTTCTCTGAATAATTATGCCTGTGTGTTGTTTTTTTTCCAAATTTTTAACCTGTTTGGGAAAAGCTTTTGCATTTGAAAATAAAATTTAAAACATTTTAATTTTTGTACTAAAAAAAAATAATCGAAAAACGAAGCCCCTCCCCCCTAAAACTGGATTGTATATATAATCCAGGGAACACCCCTTGGTATAGGTACAGAATCAAAGAATCCTCTTACGCATTTTTATCCGGTTTTGAGTTAATTTCAGAGAAGGAAGTCAAGGATTCGAATTGTCTAACTTTCTTTATGTTTTCTAAAAGGGTTTTTGGTTTTAATTCATCAAGCTAAGAAAGAAATATGGATAAGAAAAATCGATGCATAACCACGTCTTACCTCTTTGTACTTTTTTTCTATCTCTGATTCCGTTTTGAGCCAGTCTGGATATCCAAGGGACTGGACCATAGAATCCACCTTCTCCTTTGCTTTGTTCTGTAATGAAACTCATTATTAGATTCTTAACAAACACCTTTATAAACTTTAAAAAGAAAAACCTGGGTTCCTTTATCCATCCAGGAGGACTCCGCCACAAGTTCCTTAAATGAAGATTTTAAGCCCCCAACCATTTTTTCCACTTCGTTCTTGGAATCATCATCGAACTTCTTCCGAATATATTCATAGGCAACAGCAAAGCCGAGTCCACCCATTCCATCAAAGGGAGCAGCGACTCTTTTTGCACATATATTATCCCTTAAAAAAAAATCAAAACTTCGTGAATAGTTCATCTTCATATGTATTTATTTATGGAAATGGGTGCCCGCGTTGTCGGCATTAATAGAGGGGAATAGAAACAAAGAATGAAGGTAGAAGAAGAATTACTTAGAAAGAGATGTAGAAAGAGACAGAGGGCAAAGATAAGAAAGACGGCGAAAAAGAGATATATATATTAAGAGAGAAGGGAAAGTAGGTTTTATTTCGGTCAAAAACACCAAAAACACTTGATGGTCTCAGAGGGGGAAAAAATATATAAGGAACATGTTTGGTTATTTTGTATGTGTACTGGCTAAATTTCCGACTGTTTTTTATTCCATGTGTCATAACACCAAAAACAGACATTGAGATATCCATAAAACGTACAGAAGAAATATATCCTTACCTTAAAACTTCTTTTGTTATGCCCATAGCATCTTTTAAAAATGTTTTATAATGCTCTCTCATCTCATCTGGTCCATTGGGTAAGGTTTGAAGAAGTATTCTCCAGTGTATGTAATTATCTAAATTAGAAAACAATATGAATACATAGAATTTATCATTAGTTCAACCAATTACATATGATTTTATCATCTGTTTCATCCAAAAGTTCATTTAACTTTCCAAAATAATCAGGCTGTACCACAATGATTTGTTCATTTTCTGCAATTGGATTGTCACCCTTTAGAAGCTCATTGAAATAGTTTTTCCATTTAATCTTTTGAAAATATAAATCAATCAAAATTGTCATAAGACTTAGGGATTTTGAGATTTTACCTGGGTATATGATTTCATAATTTCCGCCAAACTCATTGGATTATACATAGCAGTAGAATTTCGACGTTGATCTTCTGGTACCATGATCTTGAAGGTTAAAAAATAATTTGTATTATTTGTTTATAGGTGGGTTCATGGCTTGCTGCGTTTGATATACATATTTAGCAGTTTTTCCGGGTAATTATTTTTTAAAAAGCTACTTTTCTTTTATGACTAAAAATCTCACTTTTTCGATTTTAAAGAAATATGACGTCATACAAAAGGGAGATATAATTTAGGGGTAAAAATATTTATTTTTGAAAGACTAAGTATTCAAATATTAAAAGTATCATGTTTCTTCGATAATTGGAAATTCCTTTTGCAACAGTCTGGGCATTTCTTCAAAGTTATTTTCTTTTCAACTTTATTTTCGTGGAAGCATCCATAATGAACGAATTACCTCTGAAGTGGTCCTCCTTTTTATGACGTCATTCAAAATTAATATTTAAAAAAGTGAGTCGCTGTTAAAAGTCTCTTGTCTATGTAACTAATGTTATGTTACTAAGGGGTTTTTTAATTTATAAAGAAACCCCTTAAAATAATAATGAATGAAAAGAGAAAAAACTGGCTCCTTATGTAGGTATATGTTATAAATTAAATTCCTTACCCCGGCAATTGATTTTTCAAATTGAAACATTGATTCTAAATCCTTATTCAATTTATCATCGTCGGGCTTATTAATGTCTAAGTATTTAAAAAGAGTCTTTGCCGTGCTGGATTGAAGAGTCCGGTATGCCTTTATGATTTCCTTATATTTTTCTGAATCTACAAAATTGATTCTTAAAAGTCCTAAACTTGCCTGATCCATCTGAAACATAGAATAATAATTGAAATTTTGACTTTTTTACTCGTTTGACATTACATATAATATATGTTTGGCAGTATTCTGAGCATCTAGATATACATAGCTTTGAATGAGGATACCCTCGTTGTAGTCATACAGCACTCTCCCTAATGCAAGTTCTTTTGATTTTTCTTCCGAATTCCATTGAGAGTTGAGAATAGGGTATCCTCCTAATGCTCCTTTATTTCCAAATATCGTTTTGTACTGTTTTTTTCCTTCATCATTTATAGAACCTTAATAAGTTTGATTGAAAGGTTTCGTTAAAAGAAAAAAAAATCAATAAAGTCAATTCTAATTACTCATGTCAATGCAGGACTTGTAATAGCTTCTAGCCTTCTTGACTACCTCAGGGACATCATCATTATTTGCCTCGAGAATTTCTATGAAAAATTGGTAAAAAAAAAAAAAAAGATTTATAAACAATGCTGTCTGTGTATTCCCATTCTTGAGATTACCTAGAGTGGTAGTCATAATATCATTACTCAAGTCCGCAAATATGCTCATATCTGATTGTCCATCTGGGTTTGTATTATCTTTTACATATTTTCCACACGTAAATTCGTAAAAATCCTCACATGGGGATACATTTACATCCATTTTACTTATGATACTTTTGGCTATGGATTGGAGAGTATTGGGAATAGTTAGAGAGAAGGTCTTGTAATGGGTTATTAGTAGAGGTGTAAATAAAAACTACATGCCTGTTTGCGTAAAATGATAATATCTACACTACACTATAGAAAGGGTATTATTTTCTTATTCGCTGTTCCTATCATGTGACTGCTCTACTCAAAATTGTTAAGAAAACAAAATTAAAAAAATAAATGCCATAAAAACGGCCGATTTTGATTGATTTCATATTATTTTCGCATTCCATGAGTTGGTTAAATTACGTGAAATATAGAGATACAATAATGTTCCTGGGATTTTTAAAAATCCCTTTTGAGTTTACGACTAAGTACTTAATAAATAATTTATAAACAATGTTATTAAAATAAGCTTGTATGCCCTATATTCAAATTAATTTATTTTTATTTGACTACTGTGAATAAATTTATATCAAATTCTTTCCTGAATATTATTGTAACCATATTTAAGCAACTTAACCAGGTTATTTCTAACTTTTATGTGAGATACTTATACAGAAACTTTGAGGAGATGGACGCTCGATTCTGGAATAATTTCTCCCATGAGCCCATAAAGTGTTTTGGCATATTAGTTTTGAGTACACGTACTCACTGGTTTCCCCCAAAATCCACCAATTTTTTTTAATCACTTTGCTACAATTGTGTGAGAACTCAACGATTTTCCATGGACAATTTTTTTTTCCAATTAAATTATTTATTAGGGATTCTAATGTAATGGTTGATGTAATGAATGGACAATATGGGAGGGGATGTTTCGCTTTGGTCTTTGATGAAGCTCTCCTAAGAGTTAAAATTATCTCAACCTAGTGGGTAAAATTCCAGCGATATAACTATTCCACTGAGGTCCATCCCGTACATTCATAACCTTCTTGAAACTGATGAAACGTTGAATGATGTAGTACTAAATGCATTGTTCATTTCCCGCAAAAATATTATATTTTTGCACAAATTTATAATTTTCTATCATATAATCAGATAATTAAAAATAGGGGAAACACACTCAATGACGTCATAAAACAGAGACGTCCGTAAAAGATACAAAAAATAAAGGAACTTTTGATTTTAACTAGAAAATATAACATTAAAAAAAATCAAAAACTAAATATTTGAAATTTTCAAAGATAAAATTTAATAAAATTTTATCTTTGAAATTTTATTCAAAAAAAAAAAAAAAAAAATCCCCCCCTCCCTATAAAACCCTGTAGACGCCTTTGTGAAGTATTTTCAAGTTCTTTAAGAACCGAAAAGTTGACCTCAATGGGACTGAACCACGTTCACTGTTGAGGAACGACACCACACCAATTACAGGCATGTAAATGACGTCAAAAGTAAAAGTGTTATGCTAGATATTAAGTTTTGTCACTTCTTCTTTTTAACCTCCAGCAGTACTCTTGCATAATGATTTAGAACTCTTGAGTGATGAAGTTATGAAGATTACGAAGTGATAATATGTTTGATTATTTTACGCACAATAGTATTTAGTTTATATTTACATCTCTATGTAGTTATCATTTTCTTACCTGAAGTTTTACAAACTTCTGTAGTGCATACTTCAGTTGTATCACCGTCTCCATCTCCGTCTCCATCTCCGTCTCCGTCTCCACCGTCTAATTCTTGTTCAATAGTTTTTAATCTTGTTTTAATTTCTTCTCCTAGTCAAATTAGAGAGTACATATAATATGATCCAAAATTTATATTTTTAAATGTAAGAACAAAGAATAATTACTAGCGTCTGAAGACAAGGATACTTCATCTGAAATTGTATTCTTATTGGTGATGGATATAGAAAGGGATGCTATGATCAAAACTCCAAAGGCTCCGAATAACAAAAGTAAAACTTTTGATGACTTAATGAATCCTCTGATATGCAAAAAAAAAAAAAAAAAATTAAAAAAATGAAGTTGTTGCAATAAATCTTAACTCACAAACCGCTCTCCATGTTGATTAAGAGACTTAACTTATCCCCTCTCAACTCTTGTTTAAGTCACAAGCAACTAACATAAAGAATCTTGGAATAATCTTTAATTACAACATTATCTTTATCCATACCTTGATAAGGATATGCTTACCCATTTATCTTTTTACATTAGAGCGGTTTGATGTTCAGCTTTTTTCAACTTTCGATTACGGGTAGTAAGGAAAAGTTGTCATATTGTATGAAAAATACCCATACAAATTTGAAGGAAGTTCCTGCAAGGCCATTTTTAAGTCGCATATCTCGATCAAATTATGAAAAAAGGTAATACTTTTTACTTAGTGAATTGAAATACTAAAAATACATTTTGAGCTATTTGGTATAAATTAGTTTTGATTGATACTTTTTCTAACATATAAAATATATTTTATAAGTTTTTTTATAAAATGTTCATATGGAGCAAAATAAGAGAAAAAAGTTTGGGAAATTTGATGATCCACATATAGGGCGCATCTATTTTTTTACAATCCCCGAAAGGAAAGATCAAATTTTTCTTTTGATATTCTTTCTTTTTTTATAGGTTAGAATAATATCATCTGTCATAGTTAAAATGCGCACAATAATGATTAATGCTGTATTTTAATCTTTATTGACGAAATAAAGAACTTTTGCTCCTTTTAATTTTAAAATTTGAACGAAATGTGATACCTTAAGACGTCACTCTAAGAAATCTATGAAATTTTCCATAAGTTATTTTCTAATCACATGACAACTTTTCCGAAATAGTCGTAATCGAAATTCGAAAAAAGGTAAAAACACACCGCCCTAATATACATATGTATGTTTATATGTAGAGTCAATATTGAACTTAACTCGTTGTTTCAGAAACTATAACCAAAGCTATAATATAATTTTGATAAACTACAATATTTCATTCCCTACTAAAGATTGTACTTAGTCAAGATAATTCACTATTTTTTTTTGTTAAATAATTATTTTAAAAGAAGAAATCAACAAGCTCCTCCTCAAATATATTTCATAATTAAATATTGAAGAAACTTCGAGTCAAATTAGTATTTATAGGGTTGTACATTCAAAGTATTTTTAGTCTGCAAGTTTCTGCTGTTGTTGTTGACGACCCTTTATTAGGATAAATATTCTTTCATTCTTGCAAAGGGAGCATTGAAGTATAGCATCAAACCAGGAGCGTGGTTGCTCATGACCCCCTGAGAGTATCACTGATGAGTTATGAGTGGTAATCCTAGTGGGAATCAGAGTGGGACTTGGATATATTTCCTTCTACTCTCATCTCTACTTATAGTTAAACGAATGAAACATCCTCAAGACGTCGACAAGGGGTGGATTGGAGGGGCTATAGATCTTTTCCTCCCCGAGTTACGGATTTTTTCTGTATAAGTATTTTTTTTTTGGGTGGTATCAAGTTTTTGTTTTGCCAAAATAGTGGTAAATGTATATTTGTCAAGGATTCCTATTCTTAGTACGTCGATTAAAACGATTATCTCTAAATTGGAGTCTGAAACCCAGAAGATTTTTGGGGAGCAAGTCAATATAAAAACAGAAGCTTTCATTGAGGCTCAACTCCCAAAAATTCAGTCTCCGTTGAATTTATTTTCGACTCGTGATATAACCTTGATAACAGACAAGTTTTTGGTATTTCAAGCACCGCACATTCCTGCATTGCTAGCATTCAATGGAATACCAGAAGGCTTGGTCTTTTCCAACCGTATTCTTGACGTTATAAACAAAGATATGTATGTTGATATTCTTGTGTCAGGAGATAAATCTAAGGAGGATGCTGAATGTTTGGTTCATGAGTTGAACAAGATTAATTTAAAGGGGAACTTTAAATTAAGAAAATGCTAAACTAACGTTCCTTCTGTTGTTGGGAATTTAGATAAAAAAGTTATTGAATAATGAAAAAAGGAGCTAGTTAGTAGAAAAACTAAGGCATTAAGTTATATATGGGACCCCAAGGGTGATTGCTTATCTATTTGTCTGAATTTATGGAAAGATGATACTTATCCTACAAAACGTATTGTTTTGTCTGTCTCAGTTAAATGTTTTAATCCACACGGATAATTTTCTCTCATATTTTTTCTGGAAGGTTAATTTTCAGGATGCTTGGAAGTTACAGTTGGGGTGGGATGAGGCCTTGCCAGATAAACTAGCATATAGGTGGAAGTGTTGGAGGGAAGATTAGCATATTTTAAAGAAATATTCGTTCTCGGTATCAGATGTAGGTGTGAGAGATAATTATGTTCAAAATGAATTTTGTATTTTTTGTGTCACATCCACTAAAGGATGAGGTGCAGTTTTGTATTTAAAATGTGTTTTTCTTGATCGTAAGATCAAAATCCACCTCTTCGTATTATGTACGTAAGTCAAACCTTTGAAGGATATGACTGACTATCACTCGAATGAAGCATCACGCCGCGTTATTAGCATTGTGCATGGTTACCCATTTTACTTCTATTACTCCAGCCACTATGGCTGTTCATCTTGATCTGTCTACTATTTATAACACACTCAATCTAAATTAAGCAGTCATCTTACTGTTCATGTGAAAGCTTTATATTCCTAAATTGCCTATAAAATATGCTTTTCCTCAATTTAATCGTAGACTCCCGAGCCCTTCCCTGATTAGGAGCCCTAAGAGGAATAAACTTAAACTCAGTGCCTTCATGACTTCATCCAAGTCGTAATTATCGTTGAGTATCCTACGAAATTTCTGCTATTATCACTTCAAATGATCTTAAAAATGTCCTTAAGACAGTTATGACTTTCTGCGAAAAGCAATAAAAAAAATTATGTGCTCAAGGATCTTGACCACTCATGATGCACATCACTAGTGGCCTTATTTACAAACAGACAAATATATGACTGGTTAATAACAGGTCATGGTGCTCTATGTTAGAATTGGTACGTCATAATCAAAAAATACACGAGAAAAAGCTGGTTCCCTAGAAGTCCTACATTCTGCTAAATTGCCCACCTTTTGTGGAATCGGAAGTGATAGAACAGTACGACATTTTATGCAGTTACGAAATTGAAAATAAACAGCCCTCCTACCTTTGATAATCCAAAAATGACTTCTTAAAGGAGCCAAAACTGTTGATGAGCTGGCGTAGAATAATTTTATGTGTTGATAGTTAGCTAATAGAAAACACAAGGGAGACTTATTCAATAAAATTAATGAATGGTTAGTATTAAAGGGAATATAAATAGCTGCATGTAATCTCCCACCGACACACATAATTTCTTGGTTATCATCCAAAACTGGATCTAATGAACAAATACTGTCCTTGGATGGCAGAGATTTACCAGACTTATCTGACTTGTATTCAACAGGAAAAAATTGTCTTTGTTGATGTCTAACCAAGAAAATCGTTGCCTTGTGTTATTCCAATGCTGTCAATGGGCCATCAACTTTTTGCCTTCAAAATTTCCACTGAATAAAACATATGATCTACGCAACAGATCTCGTAAGTTCATTATAGTGGGAAAATATTAAACTAATAGGCCTATTGCATCACAGTCGTCACTAATTGTACATAATAATAATAAAAACATTTATTGCTACACTTCAAATAAAACATGCAATAAGTACGGGCACATGTAAAAATAACTTTAACTTTTGGTGCCGTCGCAATAGTTTGCCAGATTAGGTATCTGTCCGTCCTGAACGAGTTATAGGGATGGGGCATTGTTCAGCCAGCCACCGATATCAGAATTCATTAAAAAACTGGAGAGGCTAGATGTCCTTGAAAAGGCTGAATATTGTCGCAAAGCTGTGTCCTCTCAATAATAAATTTAGGGCATTCATAAACAAGATGAAGTGGTTCTTCATCTCTTCAACCACATCCACGACATAGTGGGCTAACTTCATGGTGCATAAGATGATAGTGTCGGCGTAAATAATTGTGCCCTGAGCAAAACTAGATGGAAAACTTTTCGTTTTGAGATGACGCCATTTGTTAATGCTCTCATCGTAGGTATTGACGATGCAATGCCCACTGATAAACTGAACCAAGGAGTTCAGTTTTACTTTCGAAAAATCAAAGAAATACTTCCACCTCCCAAGTATAACTCTTGGGAGTATTGAACGGCTTTGACGGCGATAGTCAAGGTTCGACCAAAGTGTCTACCATTTGTCTATGTAATGGGTAGATACCTTCTCCCTAAGAGATTACGACGGGATTTCAACAATTCGAGTAAAAGTTTGATCCAGAGCTCTAGCTTTGGCTAGGGTATCAGCCACCTCATATCCATTGTCATTACTGTGACCTCTTACCAAGTAGAGGGAGAGAAGGACCTCACTAGCTTACGACCTTAAAAAGATTTTTCGTATCTCCGACAAGATAACTTTTTGTCTCTATCGCTCGCAATGCTGCAATTGCTGGTTGAGAGTATGAACAGATATAAAATCCTCTAGGCCCCCGTTTCTCACGATTGTCTTTAATCCAAGAAAGAGTATCTTTCATGGCAAGCGTCTTGGCATGGAAATTAGTATTTTGAGGAGTGAGGGTTATGGAGGTTTATCCCACAACTTGATCACCTTTAGTGATTACAAATTTTGAACCAAAGCCTGAGTCGCTCTTCGATCCATCTGAGAATATATGAGTTTGGTATGTAGATCAGCCATTCTTCTTTCGAAGTCATCTGTAACATTAAAAAAATTTAGGTTAAAAAAAAAAATTCCAAATATCTGGATGAGTAAAAAAAAGGAATGTCTTTTGATATGCCCAAAATCTTTCCATAGTTTTTGGTTTAAAGGGCACATGTCAATAAGTGTTTTGATTTCTTTTCCACCCTGCTGTTCTATTCCTGATATGCATTGAAATTAATTTCTTCTTTCATAGGCTCATCAAATGCCAAGTAAATGGGTTGCTTCCATTGATGCGAAAGATCATGAGCGAATACCACTTGCATTTGCTTAAATGGGCCGATTGCTACTTCTAAAGAATGACTATGTTTAATTGTTTCAGTAATTTTAAGTTAGTGAAAAGATGATATAGTTAAATCGAAATTGTTCATACATTTATTTGCAGAAAAGTTTTTTCATTACTTCAAGGCTGTTCCATAGGAATCCGATATCTAATTTGAAATCTTTAATCCAATTCGATAATGTAAAGGGAGTGGGCATACACTTGAGTTTTTTCTGCCTCAGAAACTTATAAGCCCTCAGATAATAAGTAGAAGGCTGTCTATGATTTCATCTTGAGAAAAATTTCCTGGGCGATTTGTCTTCCCCATCATGAAATTAACCTGAAATCTACTATGGCCTTTCTCTAAAAGGAAATCTTTTACTAATTTTTTTGTATTTATTTTTTTCCCTCTCTTTTCCTGCATCAAAATGTTTGAAGATTTTGAAGTTTTACTTCAGTAGTCCTTGATAAAAAAATAGATTTCTCAATTGTAGATTCAATATTTTTTTCTCCTTTGGTTCATCAATTAACTGTATGATTGTCTCTGGTTCTTCCAGAAAATTCTATTTCTGGATAAGATTCCATCTCTTTGAAGTTAATTGATTCTTCCATAGTGGGCGATTTGGTATTGTAATATACCACAGAATCTTGAAAAAATTCTAATGGATCACTTTTAAAAGACCTTTTAAAGAATTAATTGATGGTACAGCTTCAAGTTTTAGCCTCCTTTTCAATGATTTTTGTGAAGTCATTCCCTCTCTTTAACTTGAATAAGTAAATTTATCATCAGTAAAATGCTTGCACCAAATTCTTGATGTCTTTGGTTTATACGACTTTTTTAATTATTACAAATCAATCAAAGTCTGTCGAAGGTGATGATTGGATGGGAATAAATGGTAGGAAGTATCAATTGGATTTGGTTAATAAAGGATGGCACAAGATCTTGTCAAGTATTTCAGTCATTCCGTAAATGGATCAGATTTAGAATCATGAAGGGGATCTTCTGTCTCTAAGATACTTTTTGATAAGTTTGAGGGACTCATTATCACACTGTTTACTATACTATTTATTAAGTTCGGATATTTAATATTACAATTTAAGATTGAAATTTGCCAAGTGAAATTATATAAGTATAGATTTAGAATTAGATATATATATATATATATGACGTCATAGAATTAGGCGTGTGTATGAATAAAAATTTCATTAAAAACGCGTCTCTGACCTACTTTGTCTCTTAAGTATCTTGCATACACCTATTGATCTCCATTACCTCTCTCAACCTTTATTCCTTAAATAATCAAAAGAATTATTGACGTTTTAAAATAAAATTCTGTATCTTTTTTTATTTTTTTATGCACTACACTGTAAATTAATTCAGTAATACTGTAATTGATTACTCAAGTTTTGTCGGAGTTTCCAAGAAATAAATTATAATTAGGATACAACGTGCTAAAGTGAAAAAAGAAATTTCACAAGGAGTCATTTCGCCCATTTATCTAGGAATGGGAACTAGACCCGGATGTTTAAATATGTAGGAGGGATGTTTATAGCTTCCAGATCTTCGAGATGCTGCCCTTCTCACAGCCTCATTATTGTTGTAGTTTAGAATAATATCCACCGCCTCGGGTCGTTTGACAAGAGCTAAAAGTAGTCGATCGTCTAGTTTGATACGTCCATTTGTATCAATATCATTCCTGGAGGGAACGTAGTCTCCAGTCACTCGCAGATAGTTGACTAGAACATGGGTCAGTTCCGGATGTTGTACAAGGATTTGAATGACACGTGAGTCGATGCTCAGATTTGCCGAGGAAGAAGGAGAACTATAGATGGGCCTTGCTGCCTGAAGAAACGAGAGAAAAAGGATGTACAAATAGACATCAAAGAACTAATTTTACACTTTACTTTTCGTAAAACCTTACACCAAAGATCCCTGGAGAGTTCAATAGGAGGAATAAGGCCGTGGCTCCAGCCAAAAGGCGCCCTGCAATCCCTTTGTTATTCATAGCAGGCTTGTTTTAGCACCACTCTGTCATAGAAAGTGTAGTCGATGTTTGAGTGAAATTGAATTCTAAAGGAACTTGGAAAAGTAGAAATATTCACTCTTCTAATATATATTTGTTTGCGATTCTTCTAATTTTGAGTTAGTAAGTGACTGAATAACGTAATATAAGATGGAAAATTACTTCTTTAAAAAAATCTAATAAAAGAAATGAAAATAAGGGCTCCGAACGCTCCTTTCGCTTCAAGATATTTCTCTCCCGCCTATTATGTATATATATAAAATACATATCAGGACAATTAAGGATATGATGATGAAAACAGACTTATGTCTGTTTTCATTATGTACCTGGTTGTTATATAGTAGCATTTCTATTCTCATATATGTACCTATATACTACCTACATATAATTTTGAGCATGTCTTTAACCCTCAAAATATGCCTTTATAACCTGCTGCAACTGTCTTCTATACAATAAGGTTACACCATACACAGAATACAAAATTACTTTCTCAAAAGTTACTTGAAGACCTTGAAAAATCTTCCATATAAGTACATTAAGGTCAATTCTTAATATAATTTACTAGGTTTGGGAATCCATTTTTTGAGGGATCGAACGATTAATCCACCCCCCCCTCCTCCTAGTTTAGCCTGGAACAGTCATGTAGTAGTAAAATTCAGTTTCAATCACTCTCACTAAATGCAAATTAGTTTTGTTTCGTTAAGAATTGACTCGACTCCATCAATTAGGAATGGAGAAAAGGTACTAAATGAAGTAATGTTCGCCCTTTTATTAATTTATAGTCAGTGAATCACTTTCAGTGTGTACTGTGTGCCTTAATTACCCAATTTTTTCGTGAACTATTGCCGCGAATTTGTAGTTCCTTACTGATCACTAATTATCTAAAATAATAATTAACTATGTTATTGTGTATTTTGTTATAAAGTCGTATTATACATATGTCTGATTTGCCTCCTCAGAGTTTAAAAGAACTACAGAGGAAAAATTGATTCATTATAAAAATGAGTTGCAGCGCTACAAAGCTCAAAACATTGGTCCCCAAGGCTTAGTGATAAAAATCAAGTCAACATAGTTTTTTTTTTAAATATGGAAATCGTCTCAGTATTTGAGTCGATGTGAAAAATGCGCATATCAAAGGAATATCATATTTTGTTTTTTTCAACATCGGACTAGAAAAAATCCCTTTAGACCGAACCAGAAAATTCGGTCTCTAACCAAGTCACAACACTAATTCTTATACCACCATCCGTTGTCGCAAGTCCATTGGCTTATCATAACAGTAGTGCCAAAGGTGATGATGGTGCTGGAATGAAAGTGAGAGTAAAAAAAGGTAAATATGTAAGTATGTACGTCATTTATTCAAGAAACGATTTCTTTAAAATATACATATTAGTATTACTACATACACTGGAAAGACCGTACCAGCAGTAGGTTTACCCTCTGTGTCGTTGTTCCGCCTGTTAAAATGTATTAAGTACAACAAAGTAATTTTACGAGTAGGCAGAAATGAATAAAAAACAACAAAAAATTCTAAGAGTTTTAGCTGAAATGATAGCAGGTATTAGCTGTTAAAAACGAATGCAAGTTTGCCTGTTGATATAGAAGGTTTTCACTGACACCATAGTAGTCCATCTGACAGGAATTGCTTTTACTGCAAACCGTGAATTCCTGCTGAGTAGCAGGGCATTAAAAATTGCAGACCTGTATTACTTTCAGTTATTTTGAACTGCATCCGCACAGGTAGTTCCTGTATTTCTTACCAAATTTGGTTTTCCGCTGGACACTATATTTTATTAATTTACAAATACGTATATAAAAAACTATTTACAAATCCGGCCTGAAGCACCTCTCCAATTTATTAAATTCCTTAAGTAAGTTTATGACTTTTTTTTGATAATTTTACTTGCACAAAGTTTATATTCTTGGTAAAAAAACACAATGTATAAATTCTAACACACCTTTATTAGGGAGCATTTTTTGTACTCTGATTCTATCCTGAAAATAAAGACTACAAATTAAATATGCATATCACAAAAAACACACTGCAATTTGATTAAAACTTTCAATCCCACTCACTGGAGATCGCTGGCTCCCCCAAAACCATACAAAAGTTCGTGATTTGATTCCTTCCCACCCAATTTGGACTCCACAACCAGGCGTATTTCTTGTATTACATACTTCAGTGTGCTGCAATCTCTGAAATCATGTGTTATTATCTTTTGTTTACAACCTTCCTTGCAGATTGCCCGGTCGTCCTTGAAGAGCCTTTCTGTGAAAAGAACCGAGACGAGATACGGTATTTCAAGTACATGTGTTTTGGTGTAAGGATAGGATCCCAAACACGCTTGATGAAGTCTTGAACTTTTTCTGTTGTTTCACTTGCAGCCTCTTTAAATTTAAAGGGGTATCCGTCTTTTTTCCTTTTTGAATTAAAGGAGTATGGTTGGAGTTGATTCTTCAGCATCACTGATACAGGATGAACCCTCTTGCATTTAACACATCTTCTACTGTCACTAACCCAAAAATATTTTTCAGGTAGATATATGGTCATCAGCTCATTTCCTTCGATTGGAGCCCCTAAGCCTAGCCCATATGCTCTTCGGGATTCAATCGGAACGCTATTCATTACTCTTATTGGCGACCACTGTAAACGATCCGGGTACTTTTTACATTCAGTTTCTAGTGTCGCCCTCTTCCACGAGAGCTCTTGTTTATGTTTCTACAAGTCTTTGAACATCTTCGAAGCAAGCCTTTTCTGCAGATGATACATCTCGATGCACCTTCAGAAGGCCCACTTATCAAGCTTTACCAATCCATCGTAAGCCTATGTCAATATATCAACAGATTACAAAGAAGTCGTATTTGGAATGACAACTGGAATTTATACCTGAGGGGCAATGGTGTTTTATGCTGCTATATTAGTGGGGTTATCCCAATGAGATCACTGCGTTCCATCTTTTGACTAATGCCCAGTACATTTAATCCTGGTAGGTCTTCTCGAAGAACATCTGAACCAGAATATATTTAGATACAGAAATCTTGGTCTTATTCACAACAATTACTACTTGTCACAGTTAAAAATTGTCAGGATGCCTTTGTGACATTGACAAATAGCTACAGACCTTATAAAAAGTCCTGGAATGAAAAAGAGAAAACAAGGGGGGAATGTAAGCTTTATGTACTTACTGTTTCAGGATTCGTGTTTCGAGATTTGTACCAAAACTTGTTTGTACGTCATGATGTTGGGAAACATTTTTACTGGTTTCTCCCTTATGCCTCTTACATGAATAGTTAAGAAGGTTACAATACGTCTGTTTGATTATGTTAAATTATCTTACGTGCATGTATCTTGGGTAGTTATCTCTTTTGTTTTCTGACTTCTCCACTCGAGAGTAGAACTTCATTATGAGCAATAGCCTTCAAAACCTTAGTTACTGTCAGCATCCAGTCAGTATTTTGCCATCAAACACTAATGTGGACATGAATTCATCAAATCCACAAAGACCAATTGTAGTACCGATAGACATAATGAGGACTAAACGTTTGGTAACATAAATATTTTAATTGTAAAAAGGTCTAACAATTCACTTGGTTCCCGGATTTTATGGGGCCAGTGGACTATATGGAAACAGTTTTGTATCTATATATTTGCTGTCTCCATATGATCCAAAACTGGACTATATGGAGATAGCAGATTATAAAAGTACTTCAACTTGTTCGTACTCTTAGTAATATTAGCATGATATAGAAGAGCTATATAAGCAGATTCTGACCAACAGATTTGCATACTAGATTAATGATTTGATGAGTACAATTTGTGAAGGTATCAAAGTTGTAATTCAAATACTGACAATGTCCATCCAACACGATTTCCTAAATACGCCTAACTTGATACTCCTTCCTTAACCACAATACCGTGATCGTGCTTCCGTTTTTCCTACCACTACGAATGTAGAGTACACGACTGTGAAGAACTTTCTCCATATTGTCCACTGTCCCCATAAAGTCCCTGAGGGGACTTTATAGAGAAAGTGATTTGATTGGTTGTCCCCATATAGTCCACTGTTTCCATTTAATCCGACTACCAATTCACTTACCCTTCTGGTGGATGAACGACTGGTAGCGATTCCATGCTTATAACACACTTTACAAAGCTATATATAAATTATATATAGTGTGTATAATATAATATACAGAGCGTAAATCATGCTATACATTCACAATCTTTGTATATAGTATAAGAAGTGCGAAAAGAAACACAGAGTTTTATACATCATGACTGCATGCAGTTGTAGCTGCTCTGTGTAATGGTAATATAATACTACAGGAATTATATGCCTCTTCCCAATAACGACTTGTAACAACAACAAGTAAGACTGGCTGTGAGACCTACATTTGTTGATTCTTACATTTGTGTAGTTTTAACAAAATTGTTTGTTTATTCATTAATTTAGGGATTCAGAATTTAAATTTAATTTCTAGAATATAATTTTAATAATTTGTTGAGGTTGGATTTATTATTATAAATCTGCAGCTATTTTAAAAATTTGTGACTCCAAATCATATAAAAATATACATATTCGCTGTGTTTTGAACCGACTTCTTGAGAAAATACGTGTGACTCTTCTGACTCCCCACTCACTCATCAGCCGTAATTATTACTTTGTGGAAATTAAATATGACTAGTTTAGAAAACCCTTTAACATATATCTAATTTGATTTTGGGTGTATACATCAAGTCAATTTTTTAGACAAAAACAATGTTTGAAGATTTCAAATGTTATCTCTAAATGGAAGAGTTGCTTAAAATACCACGTGATATTGATTGTAAATTACAACTACGACATGTATGATATCTAAATAATTGTACAAAAATCATATAGGTTTACCAAGTGGAATATTTAACGAAAAAAACGTTTTCACCACACCAGGTTGCGTGATTGGAGCTTGTGCTCCTCTGAATAGTATTAGAATTTAAAAATTATTGACAGACGAGACATGATGACTGAAATAAAAAGTAAAGAAAAACTATTTATATTAATTATATTCAGGATTCACGTAACTTTGATAAAAAAATATAGAATTGATGTATTTTTGCTTTGAAATAACGTTTATAATTTTTTGGAAAAATAATTATAATTCTGATACAATGAACTATGGTTTAAACTAATAGTTTAATTATCTGATTTATTCTAAGGAAAAATACATAACACTGTCCGAAACGATGACTTGTATTATAATATATATATATATATCATATTTATAATCTTGGTCAAGAATGTGATAACAATGAACTGCACCAAAGATAAAAAAACGCATATACAGAATTTTAGACGAATCAGAATTAGAGATAAGAAAAAACATTCTTGATTGATATACATGATTTATCTTTCCCTAAGAGTATCTTTAGTACTACATAGTATAAATATTATAGAATGGGTAAATTAAGTGACTGAAGTCCAAATTTGTTTGACTACGCCATCTAGCGAACAAAAAAGAATGTTTTTTTTGTAAATAAATATAGATATCAACCTTGGATTATTATGTATTTTGTTGTCTGCTGTTTATTCCCTCGTCTGGCTTGATACGTCATAATTCATTCGTTTAGATTAATAAACGAGGTAATAAGTTATTCTATACTTATTCTCCGTTTTGATAAGAACATGAATACAATTTCTTGTTGATTCCTCGTCGTTTATGTAATATCAATGAATTCTTAGACTTCACAGAATATATATATCGGCCATATGAATAAATTTTGACTATCGTACACAAATACAAATGTATAACAACGATTTTAATGAAATATTACAAAGCAATATTTTAGTCACAGATAAAATAAAATACAATGTAGGTTTTATAATATGTAATTAATTTTAAAAATGGTAAAAAAATAAAATGACTTTGAGTAGATTAGAGTTAAGGATCAAAAACGGAGATATTCCTGCATAGATATGTCCTTGCTAGATATGAAGTGGAGTTTGTGTATATTATCCTCATTTTATAGATTCCCGTAGCTAATAAAACGCCATGACAGCTAAGTTGCTCTCCTCTCAAACACTCTTCGCATTGTCAGGCTTACCAGATGATCTTTGGTTTCTTCCCCCCCATATCTATCATGCCTGTACAGTGTACTGTACGTCTTTAATTTCCAAGAACTTTGCATATTATTTCAATCTTCAAACCTCAAAAATTATCTTTTTGAAAATAAAGAGGCTCTGTTTTTCAACTGTTACTTAAGTAATTTTCGTGCTTCCAAAATTTAATTTATCATTCTACCTATTCTTTTTGAAAAAGAAATAAAAAAAACTTTTTAAATCACATAATCCTTTTTTCTATGGGCTAACTGTTGAAATTTGAAGATTATAATAGAAAATAAATTATCTATTGGTCCTTTCCAAAATTACACCCGTAGTTTAATATAATGGGTAACCCTCCTTAGGGGTTATCTCCCAGATCCAGTTTAGAATTAATTGTTCTGGGTTTTTGCGATTATTCTCTTAGGAAATTCTTCATTTAATTATTTAATAATATAAGCTTTTGTTGATTATATATCATTCATTCAATTAAAACGTTAAATCCTAAACATAAAAGAATCAATCCGTTTAAAGTGATGACTAATGCAAATCTTGAAGAAAATGGGGTACATAACAAAAATCATATATCTGGTTCTAGGAAAGTGGGCGAATTTTTTTTTTGGTTTATGGACAATTTGTCGAATTTGTCATTTCGACGAAAGTCCATTTGGGACATTTGACATAAGTGATTGTATTACCTAATAGTATGATGAATTGGTATTATTCATATGCTATACATGGAGGGGGGGATCAAATTGTCGCCAAAATATTTTTCCACAAAAAACAACACAAAATATACATTTTTTAACTTTTTTATTGAAAATTAAAACTATGACGAGCATATAGGTATAGAGTATCCATTAATTCAATATAATCACCGTTGGCATCAATAACGGCCTCAATACGGCCTCTGAACCGGCCGCAGGCTCTTCTGACCATCTCACTGTCCGTGTTGACGAATACCTCCTTGATAGAGTCCATCAGGCTGGCCTTGGTGCTATGGGGATATCTGTTGGTATGTCTCTCGACATAGTCCCAGACAAAATAGTCGAAAGGATTAAGGTCGGGAGAGTTACACCCAGGGCCTGTCTCCGGCCTTCATGGACCTGGTAGGGTCATCTTCAACCATCTTCTTCACCTTGTCGACAAAGTCGGTGTCCCTGACCTTCCTGTCGGCGCCCTCTTGATGGTGGCATCAACATCCCAGGTGTCCTCTAGCTTCTTACGGATACGCTGAACAGTCTGTAAATTCACTCCTAAGGTTGGAGCAATCGTTGAATTGGAGATTTCACCTCCATTATTAACCAATGCCATGACTATGGCGGACCTCGAAAGCTCCTCGTTCCACTTATAGCTCTTTATCTCCTCATATGAAGACGGCATGATGCTAACTGAACTACGTATCGTCAGCTGACGAAAATAGCTTTCCTATTTGGTAACCGGTTTTTTATTTGATAATGTCGTCTTCAAGTTATCAAGGGTTAAAGTAGGCGACAATCTGATCCCCGCTCCCTGCATATATAATGTCAAAATAATGAGGTAAAAAAATCAACATTGCTACGTCAACAATTTGAAGAATGTTTTGGAGAAGAGAAAGAATAATGCTTATGACGTTTCATTAGATCAGCTTCAATCACTTGTGACATGAGGGGAAGGGGAAAAGGATATAAACAACGGCATTATCTAGAATTACTCAGATGTCGATCCCAATTCTACTCTGAGTTCAATAAAGACTTACAATTATAACTATGCAACAAATCCTCAGGGTTTTATGAACACAAACGAATGCCAATCAGGGTTTGAACATTATTGAATATATTTAGGAAAGGATGTTCACTTCTCAGAAATTAAATAATAATGAAAAACTTCGAAGGAAAATAAAATTAATTCTTCAGACTATCAATTTTTACTGATTTTTGTGATACAAGGAATTCAAAAGATCAGTACTAAAAAAAACAACAACAATCTAATTACACTATGCGCAATGATATATCTAGACGTCCGTCTTGAATGAAAACAAAGTACTTCCGAATTTCTCTCTGGCTTTAGGTAACACTTTCTTATCACAAATTTCAATTTAAACATTTGTATTTAGCCTCTCCTTCCTCTCAACAAAAATGGGAGGACATACTCCATAACACCCAAGACCTTGTTATCAGCTGGATTTTTTTGTACTGAAGACATGTCTTACTGAAGCTGAGACATAGTCAGGTTTTCTGGTTGTTACGTAGCGGTTGTTCTGCTTATTCACAGGGGCATCAACGCTTGAAAAAATTTTCATCAGAAAAGAGCAAAAATTTGCCATAATTTTTGTTGACCTTGAGAAAATATAGAATTACTTTGTTCTTTCCAACCATTTCCGTTTGCTCACTTCGGTGATAAAATTGCTTGTTGTGATCCTCCGTAATTTTGCACTGATGTCATTCCAGTTTGAGGATGAGAAGGAAAGGTCTATACAATTTTGTATATACATTGCTAATTACAAGATATCAATACTGACTTGTTATATCAATATCCTTATGACCTCCCTTCAGGGAGATCAATGACGTTCATATTGTAAATGTATATATCTTCAATTTGTTGTCATGTAAAAAACAATGGATTAGGAATCTTGCATACGGATCATACGGACACCTGAATGAAGTTATTGTGTAGGATGAATGCAATAATACATACATGTTAATTGCAATAGTGGTCTGTTATCAAGTATCAAGAAAAGTGTATCTATTTAATTGCATGTAAAACTAGAATAGGCACTCGGTAGATTGGTAAACCCCTGCCTAAAAAAATTGAATCATGAATCTTAATCCGTTTTAAAGTTATAGTCGATTATGCATTTTGTACGTTATGTCTTACCTCTCAAAATTTACTGTGACTTTATATAATCTTCGTACCAAGTTTAATTAAAATCGATCCGTGTCTTGTAATATTGGTGACTAACAAACAAATAATGTCAAAAACATAGCCTGTTTTTAGCTGCCTTGCAGAAGTAATAATCCACCTTCGATCATCAACAGATGCCCCATACACAAGAGCAATTTATTCTTTTATTCGGACTCAAAAAGTTTGGGTACAAACGAAAAATAAATCTACTTTATCCGAGCTTACTTGTACAATTTGTAAATTGGGAGATCAAAGATAAAGGAAGAATTTAAATCCATTATATTTCACCAATGTCTATGAATCAATGCCAGGATTGTATGTAAAAAGATCAGGAAGACTTTCATCCTGAGTCAACCTATTTCTTTCTTTCACAAAATGGCGGATAGGAACCTACTTGAGAGTTACAATTCCAAAGAAGGATTAAAGAGATTAAATTTTACTCTTTGTTCATTGCTCAGACCCGCGTTTACCATTTTATTGTGGGATACAACGGTATAACACTCCTAATATCTGTTACTATATGTTATAACACTTAAATAAGTCCAATTTTATGTTAGAATTGTAATTTTTTGGGAGAGTAATGGCCCTCATGTGCTCCCTGTCCCTAGGACTACCTTTGCTCCTCATTATGATTAACCTGAATCATTTCATTCAGCGATAAACGGTCTTCTCAATTACTAATAAAAAAGGAATTTTTATTTTATACTCGGTTAAAATAGGACTCGTATCGGTTGTTTAAGCGAATACATGCATACACTTTGGACTTGAATTTGGCTCTTGCTCCTCACTCATTCACTATGAAAAACCTTTATAGCATAACTATAACAGAGTAGAAAGTTAAATCGAGAATAAATTAATTCTTTTTGAAGAAATCAAGGAGGAAAATGTCAACTATGAAAAAATTCTAATCCGAAAAGATCTTGAAAGTCGACGATTTTTGTATGTTAATAACAATATCTTTGACCTTTTTAGGCAATTGGCTTCCATTTTTCAGTCAGGTAAAGAATAGGAGAGAAAACATAGGACCTCCAAGCTCAATAATGTGATGACGTGTATTAATTGCCTTAAATCCTAACTCTTTTGCGATTGAGTTATATTGGACCTTTTACATCTCTTTGCGTCATACTAAAACCCTCTTCCTAAGTTATCGGTGATAATTTCTCATACGACAAAGGAAAGGTTCAACAATACCCGTCAATAATGATAGATTTATGAAAAATACATTTGTAAAAAGCCAATATATGCTAGGAATTTCCGCATAAAGTAGTATCAAACACTGCAGATTTTATATAACACTGTTGAAGGAATTAATCTGACTCCTTGTATAGTTCTGTGTATTCCGTTCGTATCTTGTTTTTTTTTATTTTTTTTATTATGATAATGAATTATAAAAAATTAAGATATTGAGTTGAAGAAGAATTTTTGTAGTTGTTGATGGATTCACTCAGACAACACATTTATATTCCTACAATAAAAGTATATAATTTTGTTTAGGGGAGTTTCCCAAAAGTGTTCGACTTGAAACTTTTTTTTTTACTTGCAATTAAAAAGGTTGCTTAATCCAGCACACGTTGAATTGAGATATATCTACAATGTGTTTATATTTAATTACAGAGAATCATATAATACAATAAACTGGACAAAATTGAATTGAATAATAAGGTGAAAAATTTGAGTACTTTTAAAGTGAAATTTTTAATTAATTAGTTATAGTAAAAATGAAGGTTGAATATCCAGTAGAAGAGGTCAAAAACAATTATGCAGATTATGAAAACATTTTTACAATATACGTTTGCAATGTAAATTAATAGATATTTTTTCATTCGTGTTTTATACATGGAGAAACTTAGCTCAATGATCACTTCAATTATGAAAACGACAAACGGCATTGTGATTGAAAAGAAAAACCAATAGTCGATCATCTTCTTGAATGCTGTCAGTGGTAAATATGAATACACAGTTTGATAGAGTGCGTTCATAACGATCATGATTGTAAGAGTAATCATGATGATAACATCAAACCTGCCTGGTGGGAAGTAAAGAGTGATGATAATTAGAGCTTCCAAAAAAAGAGTTGGTCATATGTTGTCCAAAAGATATTATAAAACAATATCTTTAGTGTAATCTGAACAACTCCTACGCCATTATCTGTTGACTCAAACTTTAGACCAGAAAATTCATACTGCAATAAATGAATTGGCTCAAATCTTGTGGAAATGTTCACAATCAATTCAACCTTCATCTTGATGTCAAGAGGGATCACAATAAAGAGTTTACAGGTTTGTGTGTCAAATGGATAATTTCGGTAATTAAAAGTACAAAAAAATTCAAATTATTTTCGATGCGGTAAATCAAGTCTACATCTATGCCATTAAATTCTTTTTCATCTTCAACATCATCACAATCTTTCAAGTCATCGCAGACACTACTGAGGGGGGTACATTTGGGTATGTTACATGTAAATTGATTTACTGTACACTAAAAAAAATAGAAAAAAAATGAATAGGATTTTACGGGAAATTTATCTATAGGCAGTGCCAGTTTTATGGATGGGGTCTTAGGTCACGGGCGTCCTTGGTCATAAGTAACAATGGGATTTTTGGTAAGTGCAAAGAAAAATCTAGCGCGTGACTTACGGGTAAAGAAAAAACTAGGCATAGCGATTAAAAATGGAAAAACGGTTGTGCTCTTTCTTCCTTTTTGATCATTATTTAACACGGCGTTACATCACTAACAATAAATACCAGGTTTATTTATTTCACCTATCGATTCCCTCGTCTCACTTGATAGGTCATTGATATTTTATAATTTATAATTTTGATAAATAAACCAAGTACAAAATTTACTCTACTAATGATTCGTTTCCAAAAGGACATAAATATATAAAGGGTTCGGAAGCAAAACGTAGACTGTTAATAAATGCTAATTAAATCCTTTTTAAATAAGTAAACAAAACTGAACATTTCTCAAATCTTTCATCATGATTGAGCAAGAAGCAAAAAGACAGAGAATCTTAGACCTTCTGGATACCAAAATTGAGGTGGCAGAGATTATGGACATTGTGAAGTGCTCCATATATGAAAAAGGATGGAAAATACCTCTCAAGGAAAGAAGGAAGTGGGGGACACAACTTGAAAAATTATTCTGAGTTTTAGGGGGACCTGAAGAAGAACATTAAGGTGGACCCACAAAATCCATGAATCGCCTCTCTAACAAATTTGACGTGGACGAGGGAACAATCACGATGGCTGTGAAGTAGGACTTGGGGTTGTCCTCTTACACAAGGACCCCACACCACCTTTTGACGTACACTCTGAAAATAAGGAGACTGCAGAGGCGCAAAAAAAGTTCGTGCGTGTATCAAGGCAAATGGATCCACAGTAAAAAATTTATCTGACGAGTAGATTTTCACAGTGGACCAGGTCTACAGCCGTCGGAACCACCGTTGGCTTGGGGGATCAACAGGGGAGATTAGGGGGGTGTTCCATATTGCCATGGCTGACGGCCACCTACCCAGAGGACAACTATGTGTGTAACCAAGATGGTGCACCCTCACACAAATCGGCCAAATGTCAGCAGTTCTGCACTTTGGAGAGGGAGACTAACCCCACATCTCCCCGAACGTCGACTCCCTGAAGGCCGCCATTATGAAGGAGGGGAACAACTTGTCGGAGAAGTTCATCATCAAATCCTGCAAGGCTTTTCACGGCCGTATGGAGGCTGTGATTGCTGTTGAGGGCGGCCATATTGAGTGTACATGTTCAAAAAGGTCGTGTCTCAAAGTTTTGGTTAAAAAAAGCTCAAAATTATTTATCAAAAAATAAAATTATTCACATCTTTCTAAAATCAGTAATTCAGTCCACGTTTTGGCTCCAAACAAGGTTTATATATCGGCCAGTTTATTATTTCCATCAAGACGTTTTGTCTATCATATAGAATACAAATTTATAGCTAGGCTTGAAATAAAATATCAAAAAGCAATATTAGTTGAAAAAATTTAATTATCTAATTATATTTAAATAATTTTTTTTTTTTGATATTTCCTTAACCCCCCCAAATATAATCTCGCTCTTGGTTAAAGACGAAGAGTAATACTCAGAGTAGAATTAAGGATTGCATCAGAGCGATTCCTGACTACATATGTCCTTGCTAGTTACGGAGTTAGATTTGTGATTATTTTCTTCCGCTCATAGCTGCTTACAGCTGATATAATAAAACTTTATGACAGCTAAAGTGTTTTCCTCCCAAAAATTATTCAAATACTCAAATCTGTTGGTAATTTGGCCATTGTTTCCATCTATAGAATTATTATTGAATACATGTTGAGAGTTGCTCAGAGCTTAACAAAAACTAACTCATTAATCGTTAACATTAGGTGCCTGCCTTCTATAGTTTTGATAGTTTTCTATAGATATAAACCCATAGAGGTTTAGTAAATTCCAAAAATGCTGACTGGCAAATCATTTTTATCTAATGATTGTGACATAATGCCTTTTAGCACAAGTATGTAAATACATATTTAAAAAAAAATGTTTTTGAGTAATAATATTTTCTTGATTCCATCTAAATCGCATTTTCGTAATGTGTTAATGCTACTGCAAGTTTTGGGTCCCACTCTGTAGATGATCCCCCTTTTTGTACCCCCTGCTGCAAGACTTCTTATGCACGCACACGAGTTTGACTCTTGAACGCTTTTCTTTCGCTAAATTTAATATTCTTTAAGAGTGTACTATGATTAGAGATGTGAAAAGTCGTTGAAATCCTCGAGAGAGAACATTAGAAAAAAATATATATGTTGATAACCTGCAAGATATTAATTCTCTTATTAATTACTAATCCCCCAACCCCTTTACCAAGTGGCGAAATCAAGACACCGTAAACAGTATTTGTACAAAGTAGTTGTCTAACTCGTCGAACCTTCTTGTCCTCTCAGTACCTTAACTGACAAAACGCTATGAAAAAATTTGTAAAAACATATGAAACTTCTGGATTTTTATTATTACCTGCTATTAATTATTATTTGACAACATATATATTTAGAGACATACAGAAACAAATGTATATTAAATGTATACAAAATTTGCTTTAAATCATACAATATTCAACTGTGGAAAATTAATTTAAACAGCTTGATGAAAAATCTGTATCTTATTGTATAGCAACGGTAGTACCTGACATTGACCGTAGTCAGACAAGTTTTGCTTTAATAATATTGGATATAACTCCCTACGAAATCATTGGTGTTATTCTCTGTTTTCGTAAACAAACTCAAACGAAACTACTCAATACTTATACTTGTTCTCTCTTGAAGAAGGAAACAGAAGTTATAGGAGTTTGGTAAAAACAAATTATGATGGTATGGCTGATCAGTACTTTAGTCTCTATAGTGCTAACTAACAAAAAATCAAGGTTAATAGAAATACTTGGTAAGACCTTCATGTAATTCGGCTTGCTAGAATATTTAACCTGATGTGTTGTACAGACTGCGGGTCCAGACAGTCGGATTTTGACAAAACACACAACCGCTTATAGTCTATGACATCACTATTGCTAGAATTTTCAATTTAATGTATTGTACCGAGTGCTGGGAAAGAAAAACATATTTTGAGTTAACACACAACCACTCATCTACTATGACGACAATATTAAAAGCGTGGTGGAAGTCCAACATCAGTCGTATCACCTTATGGTATAACCTTGTATATTTTTTAACCTTGCAAAAAGGGTGCTCCCTGTAAGCTACATATAAAACAATTACAAGAGTTAATTCATTTTTACATACCAGTGTTTATATTTTATTCAAATCTCAACATATAAGACTGTAAGTACACATGAAATATAATTTAGGATTGGATTTGGGAATAGCTGCTTCTTATATGATTTTGGATGAAAAAAATGAATTACTACTACAGAAAATAGAATTTTCTACATTTAAAATAACATTACGGAAAATACCTTAATTCTATTTAAAAACATATATTCTTTTAAAGGGTGATGTTAGAGCACCCATGACTGATTAAATAATGAAGAAAAAATAGCAAATGCTCAACCATTTTTCCTTTTCTAACCCCTAAAATTGGTTTTTTCTTTACACACATCCCACCTATATTGATGACCTACAGGGGGTTCTTACTTATTGGGATTTTCGGAATGAGAAAAATCTGCATTATATCAAATCCACCCTACACGGGGACGTTTACTACTAAAATCCGTGGAATGGGAGAAGTTATTTTAAAAAGTCCACTTTTTACTTTTTTTTTTTTTTTTTTTTTGTATGGTTAGAACAATAAAAATAGTTTATTCATCATAAATTATTTAAAATAAGGGTTATACAAGACAGGATACTTTTAAAATATATATAGCAAAATTAAATCTTAATCGGGTATTTACTTGATTTTGAATCCGTTCATTTTAATGCTATAAAAATTACATACATGATCGGAACTTCCCCAATATTTATTCAGGAACCTTTTTAATTGCGAGTTTGTATGTTAAGTAATAATAAAAAATTTTAAGTCTATGTATCCAATAAAATACTTAGAGTACATTCCCCGTATGCAAAGTTGTACAAATATGAATATATAGGCATGTAATGAACGAACTCATCAACAACTACCTTAAAATTCTTGTTTACCTCAATTTAATGATTTAAAAAAATAATTATAATCATAATTTAAAAAAGGCGATATGGGGGGAATATACAGGAAGACTATACGGGGAGTCAGAATAATTCCAAACCCTGTATTATGCTAAATCCCCGGTTTTGGAAATGCATTCTAGAGGGACCTACTGACCATCCTTACCTTTATTGTATCACACAGCCTTTACTATAAAATAGAAAATAGGCCAAAAATTAGCAAAATAAGTCAATCATACCAAATCCTATTTATCTCCTTTGCGCTTCCAGTCAATCACTTTCGTATTATTTCTTCAAAAAATTTAATATGAATTGCATATATATATAATATTCAAGGTTGTGCAGGAAAACGTTGTATCGAGAGATGGGTTGTGAAATACGTCAATTACTTTATATTTTCAATGAATAATTCAAAAAATAATGCTTTCAAAACATGTAGTAGACAAGGTTTATGCCAAACTTTCTTCACTCTATATGGCCACGTTCATTATCAATCACAGCCTTTACACGTCACATGAAGGGCAAGTAGGAGTTGATAAAAAAATCATCTAACAAGTTGGCCCATGCAGCCAGTATAGTAGTCTAACATTTAAATATTAAAAAATTAGTCTTTTTGCCAATATGTATGGACAAATATATATCAAATGGTCTTTTTTCAAACTTTGGTTTGTAGCATTGGGATAAGTTTAAAATTTATTATTTCTTTTATATATAAAAGAAATAATTTACAATTGAGGAAGCCTATTACTGTGTCCCCCAACCATGATTATATTTTTTGTACCTAGATACTTCTTCTTTATCTTTCATGAATTATATTACAATATATTTATAAATATATTTTTTCATACATTATATTATTAATTTTTCAAAGTTATGGAATTGTAAACTTAATTCAAAGCATAGCAGAAATTTTATATACAAAGTCTAAAATATCAATAAATTTAGGAGTCTTCATACTTCTAAATTTATATAGCATGCTTGTTTTGTTTATAGTTGTAGAATAAATAATCTCTTGATGGGTGCCAATATAGATAAAACGAAAATGATTTGCCTCTAATGTAACTCTGTATTTATTATACAATATCTCTGACACTCGACTCCTTATCCGTTCAGTACCCTTACATTTTGAGAAAAAATGTTCCGGGATCTCTTTTTTAATTTTACCAAAAATATATTGTCTCTTCTCCAGACTTTTCCATAAAATATTTCCACAGGTTAAATTATTTTTATTGTTCTGTAAATGAACCAATGCGTGTAAAAGTGCAGTATTTTACAATTTATTGCATGCAATATCCCCCAAAAGTATTTTCGCCCATAGATAACCCTTTATTGTTTATTGATCTTATAAACGTGTTTTTGTAGATTCAAGGATCTGTAATCTTCGAAACAGTCAATTTCCCAATCCTTTGACCTAATCCTAATGACCTCTACCAACGAAGTTGGACGGAAGCTATGTTTTGCTTCTTTTTTTTTTAAGTCTCCAGGATTACCACCAAAGTTTCAAAACGATTTTGATCAAACTTGGTGCCAGGATTAGGTATGGTCATACCAAGAGTTCATATTATTTTGAGAAGTCAAGGTTACACAAAAGATAAAAGTTTCATAATCGACCATAAATTTGGAACAAATTTAGATTCATAATTAAATTTGATTGTAAGTGGAGTTTTTACGCTTTACCGAGTGCCCATTCTAGCTTAAAAATGTGTTTCGTGGGAAATTAGTAACTCTATTAGTTAGTTCCCAACAACTATGGGATGATTAATAGATCATTATTGATTAAAAAGTAAGTTAGAATATAATTGCTGTTAAACAAATGCTAATTCGATTTGAACACATCAACGTTGCTTAGAATACTTTTTTGCTGTGGATGATAAGAAAAACAACAGCTGTCCGCAAATAGTGGGCTGGAGAGCTGTAGCCCCAAAAAAAAAAAAAAGAAAGAAAATTAAGAATTTTTTCTTTTTACTAGAAAATTAAATATTCAAAAAAATATTTAAATAGTTCATTATTTGAAATTTAGTTGAATTTTTGAAATTTTTTATCGAAAAAATTTAGTTTTCTTTGACTTCCTATGGATTTTGTAAATTTTTCTACAAAATTTAATATTTTGAGAATAGTTTTGTTTAAAAATTTTGATCAAAAAATTAATTTTTATAGATAGCTGTGAATTTTTGAAATTTTTTTCCAAAAAAAATCAATTTTTCAATTTGTTTCTACAAAAAAACAAAAACAAAAAAAAACTCCAAAACCCAGCCTTCCGGCCCATTATAGTCTTAAAGACAACTCTGTGTTATTGATGTATCGGCAAATCAAAGAAAATTTCCCGGAAAAGAGAAATCCTAATACTTATATTAAATATTATGATAACAACAATGTTATCTTTTATTTAGGCAGGTAAAATATAGATAAGTAAATATATTCTAGAACATTTTTCTTCATACATATATATATAGGTTAATTTCGTCATATTGACAAACATACATATTATGTGGAAATTATATCATTCATTTGAGTCAATTTATGTACCTTTCGACATCAGTCCTCCTCCAAGGTACATATTACGAGTATATGTATTATAAATAATGCATTGAAGATTATTACTTTCAATCCCCTAATTGGATCATAATCCCCCTTTGAACTGCATTGATTCATTTGAAAATTTATATCTAATACAACCCAGGGCCTTCTAAACGGGATCGCCTGGAGGGGCTGTAGCCCCTTCCCCAAATAAAGGAATGTTTTCTTTTTACTGGAATTTTTTTCCCCAAAACTTAATTTTTTTGTCAATAGCTATGGATTTTTGATTTTTTTCGCATAAAATTTCAACTCCCCCCCCCCAAATAAAAGAATATATATTCCTTGGGACGCCCCTGCAAACTGATGCATAATGAGAATTGACATTTTTGTGAGGGAAAAAAGTGCGTTCGTTTAATAGCATGGGATGACTGGTGAGTAAATGTGAGATTTCTGTAAGAGAGCCAGGAGAAGGGGAGAGCAAGGAATGGGTACTACTCAATTAAGACCCTTTTTATTTTCAGCTGTCTGTTATATATTTTATGTTAGAATATGTATTACTGCGTTAATAACGAGAACCTTTTACATTTAAAATAACATTTGCGGAGGGAAAATATTATAAATATATATATTTTATTTTTAAAACACCTTACACCAAAGATAGCCAATAATACACATTTCAGTTACACCATGAAGTTATATTTTATAATAATAATAATAAAAAAAAGGAAAAAAGTACATGCAACAACTGTTTTTTCCTTTTCTTATTTGTAAAGGTTTTTTTTTCTATTACAAGCTTGGCAACTCTATACTTAATATATGCCCCACTGGTATTTAAAAGTATGGTATTTATAAATTGAACATGATAATCCTGACACTTTGAAAAATATTTTTTGGAGGAAAGGAGTCTAGTTGTCTTGACTTTTTATTAGATCAACTCCAAACAGTCGTAAGAGGAAGGAAATACAGCCAAACCCCACTACGTGTTTAGTAAGGTCATTTAGGATCGATTACTAAAGTATACGAAGAGTCCAACAAGGACTTATACTTATAACTCTTGAGGAACCCCTTATTGTTACTCTTCGTCTTTCAAGAGCAGAAGGACTAATTATTACTTATTACTTAGATGTTCTGTCTTGGATAAATAATTAATAATGATAATAGATTTTGAAAAGAAAGAATCATGTTCAGATTACCAACTAAAAAGATTCTCCCGCTTTATAGGACATGCTTTATAATCTCTAGTGAGTTGATATTTTTATAAGTAATAAAAGAGTACGAGGAGAAGGCTGATTAAAGAATAAACTGGTCTTGGTATTGTGGCGTATTTCGCCAAAAAAAAAAAAAAATACTTAGCAAATTATTAACTTTGCTTTGCTAGAGGGAGATCATTCAAGATCAAAGAATATGTGAACTCATATTCTTTGATCTCCATTGGGTCAGGACCTTTGAATGTTAGCATACAACATCAATTCAACCCTGGAGATTATATATATTCTATCTTCAGACACTCATTGTAATTTGGAACATGTGTCATTGAGCCAATCTTCAAGTGTCTGGTCTCAGTTAAACTATTTTTGACTGAAGTAACTTTGGAGCATTCATAAAACATATGAGAGGACTTCTCAGTTTCATTCTTGCCTAAGGAACACATTCTATCTTTAATTTGTCTAGGATTTGTTTGTAAATTGTAATATATTAGTGTTTTCTTCCCCCTTGTTCTCTTCTCTTATTTTCTTGTATATATATACAATATGTGTAAAGTACAGTCTTTTACCTCGTTTTAAGTATAAATAGTCGTGTATTTTATGTATTTGTCAGAGTAGGTTTATGTAATAATAATAATATAGATGTTCTTATAAAAAAGACTTGTATTATTCCTCCACGCCTTTCCTTCTACTCCCTTCTCTCGGTCGTCTTGGATCTCTCCACCTTATAAATAGTTTGTGTCTCCTCAACTTCGTCCAGACGCAACATAAATATGGATGAGGTTGCCATTTAGTCATTTTTGACGGGAATATTTTTTTAAATAATTCATAAGAAGATGGATTCTATAACATTCTCCAAGTTCAATCTTTTGATTTGTCTTTTGAAAAGTAGTATTGGATATTTGAATGGCTGTGGTGTTTATGACCGCTTAGATTTCGAAGTTTGTAATGACTTCCTGACGGAGTTTTCATTGGACTTGACAATAAATAATTTTTTTTTGATCCTGAGTGACAACATGAAGCTATCCCTTTGAGAACAGAAAAGTACACCCAAAAAATTTGTTATGGGTAGGTAACCAATCATTCTTCGGATCCATCATGAAATTATTATTTAATTTATAATCGTTTTCCTGTTTAGCAAACATATTTTATCTATATCAAATACACGTATATTTACATAGGGCATTAAATTTTTCTAATGAAGACAAATATATCCATGGACAAATAATTGAACAACAACTTATCAGTCAATATATTACTAAATAGTCTTGAAAGTTCGCACACTTTGAAATAGGGAGGGGAATGACCCATCATAAAACGTCATATTCAGGGCTTGTATATTGTATTTACGCCTTCAGCACGTAAAGTTGAAATAATTTATAGTTCAAAAATAGTTATTCCCAGTCATGGGTTAAACTATACAAATGGATGAAGCAGCCCAAAAAAAAAAAAAAATACATTAGTAGTCATAAAGAATACAGCAATGTGTACCAAATATATCATTGAAATTGATAACTCAACAACTTTTCTAGAAATCAGACCAATAATAAAGGCACACATCATTTGTAACACATTAACAGTTATAAAAACCTGAAAAAACTTATCTTTAATATATACTAAAAAATAAATATAATATTTATTTCAATTTTGATATAGGTATTTGATGAGTAATACAATCTTTCTTATCAAAGTTTTTCCACTCATTCATTTGCTGTAAATAAAAATCAAATTGAAGTTCTTAAATTTTTTTAGTATACTTTTTGAGATGATATTTATTTTCTGTGACAAAATGTGTCACTAATACAGACAGCGTTTTCCAAGAATTATTTGCTTATTTAAAAAGATATCATATTTTCAAAATCAACATACGCTGATGTAATGAATATTTGAGTTATATTCATTGAAAGTTGATATAGACTCCTGGCTATTAGGGAACAATATCTACCAGAACTATCGAAATAATTGCAACATATAGCTTATTTTATTTAACTTAATTATATTTTGGCACATCCCTGTAATTTTCTGCTGAAAATATATGAAAATCTTTCCGTGAGCGTCGTCTAACTTAATCATAAATGCAGCCTTCTTCAATCTCAATGACGGCCTCTAGGGGTTTCCTTTGGGCTCTACAGCTATTGATGATTATTTCCTCAGTTATTGCGGCCTACAACTTCTCGACTGAGGTCTTCAAAGAATACATTATTAAATTTTACTTTACAGGGCGAACAAGCTTTCTATGCCACCACATTGGCTTGCTTTGTTAGGCAAACGTAGGATTTTTTGAGCTGATTTTTTTTAAAAAATAGTTAGTTCAAACCTGCACCAGTTGGAAAAAAATAGAACCAATTGACGAGTTATTTGTCCCAAATGTTTAGAAAAGACACAAAGTCCTACTTGGAATCTGTACCAGGAGCGACGACATAAAAATAATTCGAACTCTACGACTCAGTGAGACGTTCGTACGCAAGGTTATGTGGGAATTTGAGCCCTTTAAAGGTCATGTGGAGGCAAAAAATCTCAAATGTCTCCAAGAAAGTTTTAATTCCTTTATTTAGCCTGACTTTTGACCGCCAAACTCTCCTGATCTGAATTCAATGAATTTTGATATGTGTAGGGAGCGTCGGAGGACAAATCAACCGACCCCCTGCAACGCCAAAGACGACCTTATCAATCGGATAAATAAGAAATTCCAGGCAAAGGCCTGCTCACGCTTTCGCCCTAGTATATGGACTGTAGTTGATGCTGGAGGTGGTTATAATAAAATAAGTCAAACTTTCAGAATCTGATTTTATTCATTTTGCGGCAGAGATAGTTTGCACATCCTGTATATATATGTATTATTACCCTGAAATATATAATAACATTTTTTTATAATTATATTTCCACAAAATTACTTTTATTTACTTCAAATATCACTGTTTATCATTGATGCTAAGTCTTATTATATTCAAAAATAGATTTGATGGAGTTGTATCAAGGTTTATTAGAAATTTGTCTATTTCATGTAACATAAGTATTCAAAAAAAAAAGAATCCAAGAATGGTTTCCTACAATTTAAACCGTGTGCTCTATAAAATTTTTGCGCTAACCTTTTAAAAAGGTCCCTATATTTTAAAATAATTGATTGAGATTAAATATTCATAAATTTGTCTAAATTAAATAATATTATATTATTAATGAGTATTTGTATTAAACAAGACAAATCTTAAACTCTTACATAATTTTATTTATATCAAACAAAACAAATATTAAGCTGTTACATAATGTGTATTTACTTCAAATTAAACAAATCTTTAGTTGTTATGTAGATATTTCCAAAATTAATAAAACATACATTTAAAGCAATTAATAGATAATTTCTTATTAAATACGTATTAATATGATTGGGAATTAATTTATTGTTCTTATCATATAAGGAATAAACAAGGGCCCTTCGACTAAAATCGATAGATATATTGATAGCAGTTATTTCTTATCATCATATCAATAAGTAGGTATAACTAACATATATTGCAAATTATTTACACAGCTGTGAATTAATAGCACACAAAATTAGTTAAAAATATGAGGATTTAATCTGTTAGTATAAACAAGTTTATAGATTGATAATGCAATCTTTATGTAAGGATCTGATTCATGAATACTTTGTCATTTAAAATAGAGAGATAAAGTTAAATAAATGAATCCAATGTAGTTTATTTTCAAGTAAATCGTTTGCCCACACGTCTTCTTGTTATTCAAATATCCCAATTTCAACTATCCGCTGGGGTTGTCCCCAATTTCAAGATAGAAAGAGATATTATCACTTCTTACAATGAGTCAAATAATCGACTTAATTATTTTTAATTTCGGAAATTGACTCAATGCAACCATGGCCAAAAAATAATAATAATAACTTCCAGCTAAGATTTTTACATAATACTCATTTTTTTTATATGACTGTTTTTTTTGGAAATATATTCAGTATACCTCAGGGAGCACAATAATTAATTATGTAAATCAGGTGTGTGTTTTTAACTGGCCCGTTAATTTGTAATTGGTAGTATCAAGAAGGAATTTTCTTTTCGTATGCCCTGAGAATTTGTTGAAGAGTTATAATTGTAAGTCCTTGTTGGACTTAGAGTATAATTTTGGGATTAAAATCGGAGTAATTCTAGCAAATATCCTTTTTTATCTCCTTTTCTCCTTCCTCTCTTGACTCTTCAACTGACTGTAACTCATCTAATTAAACGTCATGAACATGATTATTTCTCTTCTCCAAAACATTCTTCAAATTGTTTGGGTTAGCATGTTGGTTTTTGGTTTCTTTTTTAAACTGCTCATTTTACACAGGATTTTCATCATTGACTATAATATTCCCTATATAACCAGAGCCATTGTTAGTGAATATCTTTCTTTAGAGTGCAGCTAGTGAGCTGGATAAAAAAGAGACCCTATTTTTTTTTAATATAATTACATGATAAACAGGGGTTGAAGGGTTATCATAGTTACGTCATAAGATTTTATATATTTTTGTAACCATTCCATTTGCAATCCTAAATATCAATTAAAATGCTAAATATTCTTATAGGTGTATAAAACATATGACATGGAGAAAAATGAATCCTTATTTAATAACAATCTTAACAACATGTGCTTTGAGTTTCAACAAGATTTAATTTGTTATCTTTATAGATAAAACATTTCAATTTTTTTCTTTCTATATAATTTTCACTTCTTTATTGCGAATTTGGAGAATGAAATTAGTGTTAGTACCCATCAGTTTTTTTTATGTGGTTTCGTGTATTATAGAATTTTTTGTAGCTACCGTTGTATTTCTCACGGTGTTACCCCGTTAACACAAAAATACCCTATGTATTCCGTTGTCAGCAACTCTCTTCTGACCTGATACGTCATGGCTATTTCATAATTTATTATTTGTGATAAATAAACAAAGTAATAAATTATCAGGGGCTTCTTCAGGATTATATATGGGGAGGGCCTTCATTTTTATTATTTAAAAAAAAAAAAAAATTATAAAAAAATATTGTGAAAAAAATTTATGAGCATACATAAAAGTTGGGCGATAAAATGTAGATTCAAGGAAATTACAATCACTTTTATGAAATTCGGGGTGTATAATATCCCACTTCACTTATGGTCTGTAGGATTATATATTTATATATATTTATTTTTAATATGAAAATATGTTTTTTGGAAAAAAATTTAAAAAAAATTAAGTCAAGAATATTCCCTTTTTCATTACAAATTAAATAAAATCTACAGTTATTTACAAAAGAAATTCAATATTAAATTATTTGGAAAATAATTTAACAAATCTACAGCTACTCAACGAAAATTAAATTTTCTTGTGAAAAAAACAAAAATTCCTTATTTTTTTTTTTTTTTTTTTGGGGGGCTATCCTCTGCGGACACCCCTTTATGAAGAGTTAAAATATCAATATCAAACCCTTTAATGTTTTTAATCAATTTTTATTACCTCCGCCAACGAAGCAAAACAGAGGTTATGTTTTTGCCTCATTTTTTTTTGTTAGTTAGTTTTGATCTAACTTGGTAAAAATATTATATATCAGTCACAGTTAGAGGCCATTAAATTTTTAGAGGTGAAAGCCAAAAGGTAAGCAAACAACACTTAAAAAATACATAATCTACTCATACTTTTTCAACAAATTGATAATTCAATTTGATTTTAGGGGGAGGTTTTGCTCTCTCCCAAATATCCATTCTAATTATCTTTTATTTTCATCTATTGATATAGGGCTTTTAACGTGAAATAGGGCTCTAAATATTAATTTTACACTAAAACTTTGATTTTAGAAAAAATTCCAAGAGCTCTGATTTCCTTTGTATACATCGGATTTCACAACTGAGAATCGTAGTTTAAAATAAATTCATAATTCCATCAAACTTCCACTATTTTACCCGACCTATTCCATGCCGAGGAATATGCTGAGGTCCATGCTGGTTCTGAATAATCATACGGTTATGTATTCTCAAGACTTCTCTTCTCGTTTTATAGTAGGCAAATTCCGGACCATTATCGTCTGAGATTTCTTCAGGAACTCGTAATGTTGTAAAGAAAATTCTCAAACCTGTCAAAAATTCATTTACTCCTTTAGAATCAGATGAACCCGATACGTCTGTCCATCTCAACAATCTATCTGCGACCACAATGTAGTTGTTACCTCCGTCATCTCAAAAGTCGGGAACAATGCCTTCGAATGGTGTACCTGGGACAATGGAAAGTATAAGTGGACATCTAGGCTGTGAAGGTGCAATAGAGTTGCATGAATTACATAAGTTACTCATACACCTAATATAATTTGTTATTCATAGCCAAGGCACACCTGATGCCGTATGAACCACGTGTATTATCTTCAGCACTTCTTGCGATGTGGTTCTGGTACAATCACTTTGTCGTTGTACATAATCACGTCACAGATTTCATACAAAGACTTCCAAATAGGTTTGTATTCTATTCTATTCTTGAGCAGATCATCTTTCCGAACTCCATCCTCTATCATTATCAGCAATATATGAAAAACGATATTACATCTGCAATATGGACCAAAGCATATTGAAAATGTCAAACTTGGATATTAAGGTTCGCTGTTTAAGTTTAAACAAGGGCATATTTGAAATATCATCCAGAGTTCGATCTCCTAATAGCTTAACCAGTGGCTTATGGTACGTTGCAAGCACAAATTTGTCTTTACTCTCTATTGATATGCAAAGTAAATCAGCACAATCGATATTCATTTTTTCCTCATTCACTGCCATGATCTAGCACTTTTATAAGGTCTTGCAGCCGTAACCCAGTTTTTGAAAAAATCTTATCGTCCCCAAAGGCAAAGTTGAACCCCGTGTCAGCTATTGCATGGTCCACTCATTTATTTATACTACGAGGTGGGCTTTTAATGTATTACAATTAGAAATCTCCAGTATGAGAGCCTCTTCTTATATAATTCGAAATATTACATTTTTTGAAAAAGTTCCAAAATATTTTTTTTTTACAAACAAATCGACAACTAGAGTTTAAAAAAAAAAAAAATGAAAAAAATCATCCAAATTTAAGTATATTACTGGCATACGTTAACTGTTTCTGAGTTTTCATGTACGCATGATGGGTTTCCCCTGTTTTTCCCATTCCTTCTTCCCCCCTCCTCCCACACAACCCAACTAGCGTGCGCGTACGTACGTATATAGTGGTTGTATTTGGAAGGCTAAGTAGAAAAATAAATACAAAAAGAAAGACACACTTCAGCAGCCATAACCAAAGATGATAATCTTTTAAGAAAAACACGAGAAAAGGGAAAAAAAAGGGGGGGGGGGTAAGACATATGGTATCATTGTTTAAAATACTGATGTGATTATCAGCTGCCTGCTTTATTATAATTTTTGAGGGTATAACGAAAGTATCTATTAGGAAAATGTTTAATGAAGATATACTACGTATAATTGACTTAGACGTTTTTTATCCGTTACGGTAGATTTGAAAACGTCACATTCCATGAAATTGTAATTTATTATGAACCATATTCGCAGAATAATAACTAATGTAACAACAAAGTCGAGTATTTTGAAATATTTCTGCCAATACTTGCAGAAACTACTATGAGCCCCCACCATCCCCCAATTCTATCCCGAATGTTAGGAGTGTTTTGGGTACCGCCGGGTTACAAAACAGGAAACAACACACATTTGAAGCATATGGATTAGACTTTCGACCCAGTTCTAAGACTCCTCTACGTAGTTTATGATGACTCAAACTATGAGTATTATAATAATGGTAGAATCTTTATTTTCAGAGATATTTCGATGTAAAAAAGAATTAAAGTTATTTAAAATGATTAAATGCACTTTGAAGAGGTTGCGCGGTGTTACCAAAATAAGTTACGTAAATTTAAAATTATTAGATTGTATGCTATGAAACCAACTTAAACCAAACCGATCAAACCATGAGTTTAGGCATTAGTAAGAACAAATTACGAATTGTTTTGTGTCACAAGAATTCAAAGGTCTTCTTCAGGTCAAAGCTTCTGACCAATATTAAAACTCCTCCAAAAATGATCAAACTTTTATAAAAAAAATGTATTTCTACAACTTATTTTAAAAATTTGCTTGTTTGTTGTTCGTGAATTTTTAAAATAAGTAGTAGGAATAAAATTTTTTCTATAAAATTGAGGTCATCTAGCGTAGCAGATAGCACGTTTTGAGTATTTTCCTATATATTTATTCTTTCTTTTACTCCAGTATTATTTTTAAAAAAAACCCAATGAAACAATGAAGTATATATGAACATTTGGGCTATAAATTGTATTTTCTATTATAAACTTCTAACGGTTTTACATAAATAAATTCAAAAGTTAGTATAACTTTTAAAAAAGTCGATACAATGCATTAAATTATCTAGATGTACTCATCTTGAGCTAAGATTTTAAAGTCTGACGTTTGAACTTTTATAGATAATTTTGACCTTCAATTATTAGTAATCTTTGGTGTATTTTCAGTTCATCTGCTGTTACTCTGGCTGCTTGAGTAGTTGTTCCAACACATTTTAAAACGTTTTGTTAATGACAAGGGTTGTTATGTAGATCCAAATTTTCTCCTTCCACACAGTTCAGAAGTTCTTCATTCGTTATGTCAAAGGTTAATGGAGGCTCTGTTAGAAAACTTTTTGGAATTGTAGATAAGTTTATTAACTCCAAATAACTATTTGCATTTAAGTTCAAGGGATCCTTGGGTCGTATATATTGCTTTATTGATCTCGCATCGGTTCTTTTATTTCCTTTATGATGATGTTGACGACATTCCTTCTGATATATTTACCCAGATCAAATAGAACATTTAAAATTATATTTTCGGTTTATGGTAAGAATGAAATTACTTTGAATGAAGTTTCAGCAACAAATTTTTCCATTTTTGTTAGAGGTTTATTTGCTTGACTTGAAGCAAAGAAGAAGTGTTTAGAACCACACTTAATATGAGGATACTCCTTTATTTGAAAAATGGTGGAGTATTCAGATTAAGATTTATGACAAACAATCTCGTAAGTTATTTGGTGGATTTCTTGATTGGATGTAAATCCTCAAGAGAGATAATTTTGTATTGATCCACCTTGCATTGTAAACCGTCACTGGATTTTACAAAAAATAAGCTGGTAACCGAATCAGGTTCATTTTTGAACAATTAAGCCATGAATGTAATTTTGATGTATATTAATTTTAAATCAAAGTTTCAGAATGTAAATGTTTCAAGGATTTTACTAGATATTTTTTATTTATGCTATCTTACTTAGAAATCCAGATAATGGGTGTAATTGACCCAAAATCGAGTAAAAAAATAATTTTTTTTAATGAATATTTTTATCTCCGTTTTTGTATTTTTTAGAAATTATCCTTTTTTTAAATTAATGAAAAATATTTTTTCATTTAAAAGAGAATAAAATGTTATAATCCTTATTTCAAGAGATATTTCAATTTAAAAAAGAATTAAAATTATTTTTTATAATAAAATGCACATTCAGAAGGTTGCGTAATATTATGAAAATAAGTTGCCTGAAAATATAAGAATTAAATTATTTGCTATGAAACTAACATAAAATTCGAAAATTACTTGCTATAATTTAAATATATAATATATCATTCTCATTTCAAAATGCTTAATGTGGACCAGAAGAGTTTATTCAAATTTGAAAATATTTCATCCGGTGTATTTTTATTATAGGTAGAACATATTTATCATATCGCCAAGGCAATATTTTTACTTGGGAGGTCTATTAAACCCATGTGTACATCAAGTTTCCCTTATATATATCCCTACATATAATGAATTTTTCCAGAAAAATGGACTTTCAATGCATTCTTATACCAGGATCTCACGAGACATAATGTGAGCGTATAATATTTTAATATAAATTCTAAATAGATACATTAAATAGTGATGAACAAGATATCTAATTTAATAAAATCTAAAGGAACACAGCATTAACAGAAAACAAGTTTAGAAATAAATTATAATTGCCAATTGTTGTTATATTGTTTTAATTATCTTTTTTTATTATTTGACACTGATGAGTTTTACATCTTATCTTTATGAAAGATCCTCTCCAATGGTGATATATGTATGCAGTGAGTATCTTCCCATAAATTAGTCTAAACTAAAGAGCAAATAAAAGCTATGCTCCAAACAAGTTGGAAAACAGGAACACAAATTCAAACACAATTATATATATTTTATTTCTATTAATTTATAATGGAATATATGTATGTATATATCCTTCATCTGAGATAAAACTCTAAAAACTAAATAAATTCCGAATTTAATGACTACATCTTCTGTAGAAACCTTTTAGAGGTCCCAACAGTCTATGTCTCCTTTAGTCTGGGGACGCCATTTGCAGGGGTGAGTTGCACGAACTTTCCTTTTCTCTAAATTTATAAAGTACTTCTCTCATGTTTAAAAAGGTAAATTGAAGGCCAAGTAGCAGAGCTGTCAAAGCAAACCATTCTCAGAAGACTTCAATTATAAATCTTATCATTGGACATTATTTATTAATATAGAGTCATTCCATGTCAAATCAACGAAAATAAATAAAATTGCTATAGCTTATGGACAGCACGCTGGGGAGTTATTCTCTTGAACTTCATGTGTGTAGGGTTGCGCCCAGTGATTCCTAGAGAATGAAATATACTATATGTATATGGATTTCACCAAAAGATTCCACGGTTAGATGGAGTAATTGTAATAATTTGATGTTTACTTAAACTTAATCAGTGCAACTCCATCCAACCTATATAAGGAACATTAAAAAAAATTAAAAAAATGTCACCCAACCCCCTCAGATTTGGATGTTTTGGGCATACAAGCTTAAATTCATGAACACATTAAGTGTGCCAAATTCCAGTAAACAATTATGGTTTTTTTTTTAGATATATATACTCGTCTCAGACCAAAATTTTGAACTTAGCTTTAATGCCTTTTTACTGGACGCTATTTTTTCTTATATAATTTTTTATCCAAAAAGAACGAAAGGACAACAGTTCCAAGTCAAAAAGAAGAATCAACAATCTATTTTAAAGTTATGTCCAACTTTATAAACAAGTGATATACTCTAAAATACTAATATTCTTTTATAATTTGTTAACTTCTAATCTATAATATAAATTATTCTTATTGAGTTTTCTTTTTTCAGTCTATATAAATAATAAAATAAGTTTAAGATATAAAAATGTAAGAAAAATTCACCAAATTTCTGAAGAAAAATAACCTAACTTTGAGGGCCTATCCTGGGAGCTATGATAAAAAAACAAAAACAATTTTCAGTCCAGTGATACCTCTATCTATGTGTAACATCTAACAAATTAATATTCATAAGAGTTGGGAACTTTTTTTATTATTGTTGATCAAGTACATGCCCGTGTATTTCACTTTTTTTTTTCAATCAAAATTGGGTTCATAAGAAATTTAAATATTCTAATGCTTGCTTCATTTTTGTAATCCTCACACTTCAAAATAGTTAAGTACTATATTTCAATATTATTATAATAATATTATAATATATTTTGGATAAAAAAATTACAAGAAAAAGTAGCCCCGGAAAAAAAAACATTAAGTGACGTTGAAAATTTTGGTCTGATATGAGTATCTATATCTCACAAACTACAGAGAATTATGCGCTGAAATTTGGCAGACTTAATTAACTTATGAATTTGAGCTTGTCTGCCAACAATCATCCAAATCTGAGAGGGTCGAGGGATTTGATTCCCTCGTTGATTTGTAATGACCCTTAAATAATTTAACTCTAGCTATATATTTATTAATACATGAATATTTGATAGTTTCTAGCTAATAACTACTCTAGAAGGTAGAAATAATAACAAAATTATTTCTTCTAATGGACAAAAAAAGTAAATTTTGACTAATACATTTTTCAATTATTGATGATGTGAGACTTTGATGTGCTACTAGGTTTAATGTTTTAATCCAAGGTAACTTGAAATATAAGGTATGTCAATTACGTATATCAGGACTGATGTCTGTCTTCCACCACGCTTTTTCCTTTCTCTCCTGTGTCGATGGAGCGTGACGTCACAGCCAATATACTATTAAATTCATTCATTGAATTAAACCTATAATTATAAAATGATTGATCTAAATAATGAAGTCTTAAAAGCTTTTCACATAATCATTTGAAAAACATCGTAAACTTAGATCTTAATTTGTCACTTACCTTGAATTGATTATTAATTATATTGGGGAGTAATTTTTTGATATAAATGGACTACTGAGATGCTTTGAGTTGCCAGTCTCTTTATATCCTTGTAAACTTTACTATTATCTTGAAATTTATCATTTTTGGAATAATAAATTAAAATATTATGTATTTGAATTAGGGATGGGTTTCGGGTATTTTTTTTGGTGAACTGGTAATTGCAGGTAATGAATCTTTGAACCCGAGTAAACTCGGGTAATAATTCAAGTACTTAATAGAGTTTCATTGATACTTGAGTATTTTTTATTACCCGTGGGTAATCAATGAGAAAGTATTTTATCATTTATCTTGTTATATATTTTATAGCTATTTAATCATAAAATAAACAATAATACAAAATAGTTATACATTAAGCTTAATGAAGTAGTTGCCTTGTATTTGTGCCTCGTCTTGTCAATGTTAAAAATGTCTTAACTTTAATTCTAAAGTCATCCAATGCAGTATTATTCTTCATCTCCTCTTGAGCTACAAAACTAAGAGAGTGAGAAAAGCAAACTGACATGCTTGATGTTGGCATTTTTAACAACCCGAATTATAACATGTGCATTATAGGTTGGAATAGCAACAACTTTTTCCTTGATGGATAGCTCGTGGATAGTATTTTCAGGAGTGAATTTTTATGTTCATTATGGGCAGTCATAAATGAATGGCAAGCAAGGCATCTCTGCTGAAGACAAGACCGACTTTGATCTGGGTTTTGGCATACGATTGATGAAACGTGCGGTCAAAATAATATAGGCAGTATTGTTACAGGAAGTCCACAAATCCGTAGTGAGGGAAATCTGCAGTTGCTAATTCACCCATGAGAGAATTCTTCATTTTGTCCAACTTAAGAGGGAGCAATTTATTACTAAGTATCTTTCTGTTAGGCAAACGTATCCTGTATCAAGATTGGCGACCAAATTTCGGAATTCGGAATCTTTAACATAAGAGATAATCATTTCCAAAAAAAGATTGTTTAATTTCTTTTTCGAGGATTTGTGACACGGCACATGTATTCTGATACATTAGGATACTTGTTCGACTCTTTACTAAACTACACAAGATGAAGAGACTATAGATGTTCCACCATATTGGAGGTACTGCTCCCACAAGCTGTTATTATTATTATTATTTTTTTCAGATATTAGAAAACAACCTTTTTGTCAATTTTGTTTCTTGTAAAAAATCACTATACAATAGAAGATCCTGACTTCGGGGCTACTGCTCCAGGAAAATAACACCATTTGTTCTCGGTAGTTGACGGTTCATCTATGGATTTATATACGTCTATGAATAATTATTCAATAATAGAGAAGTAGACTGCTTACTTTCATTATCCTTTGATGATTGCATTAGGAGGCAGATGTTTAATATGAATAATCATCTGGACTCCATTCATAATAATCAAATAATTCTTCCATACTACTTCCAGGTCTATCCAGATCCAAGCCTTAGCAATCTGAAAAAGGATCACACTCTTTCTCACACTTCATCTCATAAAATAAAATATACATAGGGCAAACTTATTGTTATTGATGAAATGAAAATACATTGGTAGAAATATTTTTATGGACTACAACAAAAAATCAACATACCTTAGAGTTGTAGTCATATAATAAACGGCATCAAATATACAAGGCTGTGTTATTTCAATACAAATAGCTCTTCTTTGATTGTCCACTTTAGGATATGCTGCAGTTTTCAAACATAAATGGAGTTAAACAGGTACCCGCCTCAGGAAAGAAATACCCGGATTCTTTTAATGAACCATTAAAGAGTATTGATTCCGCCGAGTATCCCTTTTTACGGGTAAAATTAAGGTATATTATTCATTGATGTTCCGGGTACGAGTCCGCGGTAAGGGTATTACCCGTACCCATCCCTAATTTGAACGCTGCATGCTAAATTAATTTTTTTTAAGGAAGAGCCATTTTGTTCTAAAATATCTCTTGCATAGTTTGTACCTAATATAAATTAAAAATGTAGAGACTTTGATTTTTTTCTTATATGGTTGTTCTCTTACCTGAGGATTCAAATGGTGAGTTAACATCAAAACAATCTTCAACAAGAAAAAAGATATGTCCTATCATTATATTTATCCGTACAGCTAAATTCATTATACATATTTAGATCTATGATAGGCATTGTATTCAAGTTCCAGGGATGGCTGTTAATACCCAAGAGTAGGCATAATTATAGTTATGAACCCTCATTTGGTTTATGATAGATAATGATGCCCTTTCAAATCAAACCTTATCAAATATATTTAATTGTGATGATACATTTTTGTTGCACTTTGACTAACCAGAATAATTCAAGAATAGTAATTAACAATAATATGTACAAGAATCCAGACTCAATTGTCATCAAAAACAATTTCACTTACTGTTTTGTTGCCTGGTCATATTGTGTGAAATTGCAGTGACAAAAATCCATACCTCCTGTGTTCAGAAAGGTTTGGAGATTGAAAAATAAGATGAAAGTCTTTCTGTATAACGATAATATAATGGATGTACTGTTTAAATAAATCATGTTTCTTCCAATAGATGGCTTGCTTAATATATATCTCACTTTGTATAAATGTGATCCCTTTGTGCTTGATGGCGTTAAGCATATACAATTTTGTTTTAAAAAAACAACTTTAATATAGTTTTGTGGTTGTTTGCCTTAGTATTGATTAAGGAATCGTCAAAGTTGGACACCAGTAAAGAGAAGATACGCATTATTTTACATTTCATCTTCGAACAAGGCGAAAAGACAAGTCTGGCGGTTGAAAATGTGATTACTGTTTATAATTAAAGTCTTGATGCTGTAACAGCCAATCACAAGGTATTTTGGTTTCGTCGATTCCGTCCAATAAATTTGATGTCAAAGATGCAGCGATTGCTGGAAGGTCAAATTTCAAAAAAATAGATAAAATAATGGAAATGGTCGTGTCCGATCCTCATTTAATCACTGTTTTGACTGCCAATGAGATAATTATTAATGAAAAAATGAAAGTTAAAAAAACTTTTTTATTGCACTGCATATTTTCTAAGTAATAACATTGTTTTCCAATCCCTAACGGTATTTAAATTAAGAGGTACGGGGATAAATTATATCAGCAATCGCATCATTTATTTTCTTATACATACATATTTGGGTTTATTGTGCTCGTTTTATTGTTTATTGCAACATTTGAAACTTATAGGAGAATACATTGATAAATTATGAATAATAATAACAGAGGACAATTATGCAAACCTAAAAAAAATAATAATAATAAAATGTAGTGCCACAGTTGTATGGGATACGCCGCCATGTGTGATTCAACTCACTCTCTCTTGCTCTTCAAGGACTAGAAGATTTAATAATCTGGCTGTAGTTTACTTGCGTGTAGCTTTAAGGTTCGACCCACACCACTGATGTTCAAAGCTCCGTGTTTGGCACTTCCGTCAACCCCGTGGAAAAGGCCTGAAATGGATTGCATCACTAGGTACTCAATTATTATGAAATAATAAAAACAAAAGCAAAAAAAACCAACACAAACCAACAAAAACAGGATGAATTACGTTAGTGGGTAGTAATTAAATGCAGAGCATTTACGGATCAGCAACTACTTTACAAATGGCTCTACTTCTTGAATATTTTTCTGGTTGATGGAAGAAGGTTGTGTGAGTGAGTAAATGTGTGTTTGTGTGAGGAGGAACAACAGCAACAATAGGATGTGGAAGAGGAGGTTGAGTGATTTTGTATGTTTGAGACATGTCTGTCGATTAGTAAATACACAAACTTTTAATGCTTTCAACTCACTGTATATTGTGTCATAGCTATGGATTGGTTGGCTGTACGAGACCGCTCGGAGATAAATCGATCTCCACAAAACTTGCGAAGCTGCGAAATGACTTCCGAGTTGATGAGGCAAAATAGAGTTGCAACCACAGTGCCCTGAAATACAATGAATAAATAATATAAAAAGGAATTAAGTAGGGTTGGAGATATGAAAATTGTCAAAATCCCGGTGAGCCTTAAAACCCCAGATGAAAATATACCTTATAATATAAAAGTATAATAGTGGTCTTGTTCTACATTTGCATTTTCAAAATAGAGAAGACCATATCATCAATGTTTGTCAACGGTAGTGGTCCATGGTAGACTATTATTCGCTAAAAGCTTTCAATATTATTCAAAGCTATAATACTATGAGCTACAAACTGTCACACCACCTGATGGATAATATGTATTTTTTTGTAGTTAGGTCATGCCCGATTTAATTAGCAATGTGGATTCTACAAAAGGAATAGATCATTGCTTACTCATGAGGGAAAACGCAAACAAAACATTTGTGGTATAAAAAAAAGTGACATATTGCGCTAGCAAATTACTTTAACAAGCCAAAAAATCTACTGAAGCTAACAGCAAGCATTGCTACTTGATTTATAGCTTAAGGGATAAATATTTAACAAGAGCCTTACTAGCTTGCAAGTAACTAACATATACTTTTGTTTAAAATTTACGCAGGGAAGGAAATCACCTCTTTTCAATTCTCTACCTATGAATAATACTCACCTGAAAGGATATTGTGATGGCAGAGAGAAAGTCCAAAACGACCCTTTCACCTGGATCATCTGGTTTAAATGCTGATAAGAATTTGTGCAATCCAAAGAGTGGAATTAGTATTCCTACGATCGGAACATAAAGAAATAGAAACCAATTGATCAGAAAATTTATGCAGACATATTTATATTAAGTCTCAAAACCTCAAGACTATCTTCTAAAATTAGAAAAAAATATTGTTATCTTCTTAAAAAAACGTGTGTTGAATAGCAAAAAAAAAAATCGTTTTGAGTTTTTTTAAAACTATTTCTAGCAATGTGACGTATATGGAAAAATAACAAATAGTACCTTTTATAATATACAAAACAAACAGAAAACCCCAATATGAGACAGGTGTAACAAAAGACTTTAAAATATTCATTTTATATATTTTGCAAAATTTAGTTTAACACAAAAATAGTTTATATTAAAACATATTAGAAGATTAAAAGTGATACAATTTAATTAATTGGTAAAGAAATAATGCATGAGCTACTTTAATTTTACTACAGTATCAAAATAGAAATATTACACCCTGTGTTACAATTATAAGACTTAATGTGGCTTACCACATCTATCATGTGCGTACATACACGCAGTTTATTTATAAAAACTAACCATTATATAAACTTTAAGCCTCAACAGCTCTACCTTTCAACATTAAGAAATTGTGTTATTTAAAATGTTCCTTGTGTGTGGGAATAGAAATTGCTGCGTTGGTCATTTTCATGCTTTCAAAATTGAAATTTATCATAATATTTTTACTCCTACTAACAAAACATATATTAAATTGCAAAAACCTTTTCATTTTGAGAGGGAAGTTGTTGAAGTTTGAGCATTGCAATATGCTAAGTTTTAAGACAATATATTGTCTTAAGTACTACGAGTACAGGCATGATACATTGTTGTGATAACTGGTGGTCCACCTTTAGCGCTTGAGTTCAAAATTAGTCTATATGCATCACCCATTTGTTAAATTCGGAATAGGAGCTATACTTTTTTGATGGTAAAATATGCGTATAATCGTTTACCACTTAGTTCCCAAAATACTGCTATGGAGTCAAAAATAGAAGATTTCAAGCCAATTAAATTTTCAGAGGCAGAGTTCAAACACGCTGTTGTGATGATTTTGGTCAACAATGATCGGGATATTAGCAATACTGAGGTCTCAAAGATGACAGGGGATTAACGACAGAACTGTGCTCCCTTCCACACCTTCAAAGGGGTTCAGAGTTGTCTCTAGAAGCACTACTCTAACTGGGTGTCCAAAGATATTTGGCCTCCTGGCTCCTTCCACCTGAATCCGATGGGTTATTTTGTCTGAAGGTATCTTGAGTTCAAGGTCAATAGAGGTCACATATTATGACGAAGTCCTTGCTCGACTCCAGTGTTCTGGAATACAAAAATTTAGACTAGTTTCTACTTTCTAGGACGTGTGCGGTTCAAGATCCAAATCAAGGGTGTTATTAAAACCAAAGGCGGCTACATTCAGTGAGATATATTTTCAAGGATGGAATCTGTCTTTAGGTTTTTGTTCTATGAATAAGTCATGCAAAATGACTATTTAGACTAAATAGTAATATAAGTTAAATATATCAACAGTTATCATTGTTTGAGTTGTTTCAAAATACCAAACTTGGTTTAGGATTTCATCTGCACTAAGTGTCCACTTCTTAAGTTTCCCTTGCCTGAACAGATTTGATTATGTATATATATACAAGAACTTAGAGTTCATTCGTAGATATGACGTGTTTGTTGTTTTTGCAGCTAGCCACAAGTCTTTTGTGGTGTTAAAAAAAATAGCATTGGTCAACAAACTATTCATTCCACAATCGCGGAAAAGGTAGAATGCCCCTCCTGTATCCACGCCAGACATGCCACTATTAAGGTTGCAAACTTTTTAAACCTGGACATTTGTCTAGAATGTTGAGAAGGAAATGAAAGAGTCTGGAGGTGAGGATGAATCAGCAGGAAAAACCTGCTGATCACAAGATGAGGTAATATACATATATATATATATTTGAATTTGTTGGACCCGTTGTTTGGCTTCCAAACTCACCGGACCTCAATCAAATGGACTTCTTGGCGTGAGGTTGAGAATTTCCCAAAGGGTACTATCATCAAGAGCTGCTCCCGTTTTTAAGTCGAGGTGAGGCTTTTATTGACTCCTAAAATGATTATACTGAATAATAATAATTTTTTTACTCAACTTTCATTTGCCATTGGTTTTTATGAAAATGGGATAATTACTTTAGTAACGAATCTCTTTTTCAAAAAATCGTGTTGGTTTGTCGATGTTGGTCGCTTCCTGTATATATATTTAAATTAGATTGAAATAACACGGAAATGTATTTAATTTTTAATCTATGAGATAAAAACAAATCCCTCCCAGAAAATAAATAAAATTATTTATTAATACCCACCATCTTCAACCCACCATACTAAAATATATATACCTTACAAATCCCTCAAAAAACAAAACCAAAATTAAAGTTGATATTTTTTTCTTCCAGCATTTTTTCCCGTATTAATTTTTATTTGAACATTATTTATTATTTTACATACTGCTATTATTACAAACAATTTTTTTTTTCAGTGATTAATTACAATTTACTCCTACATCATCATTAATTTTCTTTAAAGTTAATTACTAAAGATGAAAAAGAGAGAGAAGGCGGGGAAAAGGTGCATGAGAAAGACAGAAATAGAGAGATAAGCACATAAGAAAATGTTTCTATGTCTTGAAAAGAACCCTCTTCCTTTTCAAATTAAGGATATCCACTTAATAAATAACTATATCCACACATAAATGACACGAAGTATTGAAGAATAGATAGGCTATTTCTAAGAAAAAGAAGTGGTTTGATGATTGAACGTGTTTCTTACTTGTAGCAATGTGTTTAAAGTAAAAAAGATTGATGAGTACGCCCAATTTTGTGACGTAATAAATATGCATCTTACAATTATAAGAGAAGGACTAGATATAATGTTAGTAATGCAAATTGATTGTATAATGGGTACGTTAAAAAAGAATTCGAAAATACAAATGGTAACCCTGACAATTTGAAGAATGTTTTGGAGGAGATAAGATACAAGCAGCTGTGACGAGGAAAGAGGGGTAGAAGGAAATAGACTTTCACAAGAATTACTTCAATTTGGATCTCCAATTCTACTCTGATTCCAACGAGAAGTTATATTAATAACTCTGCAACAAATCCTCGAGGTCACCACTTTCCGTCTTTAATGGGATCATGCAAATTTTCCATCAATTATGAATATAATTGAATGTAATAGAAAATGAAGTTAACTATCCAGGAAGTAAATAACAAGAAGTACTGGGGAAAAGAAAATCATTCCCCCTCCCCCAAAAAAGGCTATCTAAAAAAGTCCCATAATCTAAATTACTATATATTGGCTATTGCGTGTTCGATAGATAGGATTGTATAATATATGGCCTGCCAGTCTGCTTGTATCAAAGTAACCGAAAATAAACGTGGTTTTCCTGAAAATTTGAAAAATGTCTTATGAGAAGAGTAGTTTAGCTTTAATGACTGAGTCCAACAAGGATAAAACAGTTTGAGAGAAAAACTGATCATTCGTTTGATTGTTTTTACTTATGTATTTCATGAGCACACGCACATTATACTTAAATGTTCCCTCCTCAAAAATGGAAGGATAGTGATCATCAGGTATGCATGAAACATGTCCGATCGGTATATAAAAATAAAAGAAATTGAAAATGAAGGTGATCACCCTGATAATTTGAAAAATATGTGGGAGAAGAGCTGACTATCTGTCAGCAAGTTTTTTATTAGATCAACTAAAAGCAGTCGTGAGAGGAATGAAATACACACAGACCTCAATCTTTATATAGAAAGGACCTATAAGCTGGAACTATCCGATGGAAATACTCAATTCTACGCCAAGTCCAAACAGGATTTACACTTATACCTCCACAACCAATCCTCAATGTGATTCTCCGTCAATTATGAAAAAGGTATCTTCTGGAACTGGAATAAGCCTCTTCCACTTTAATGGAAGTAGTTGTGATGGAGGGTTCTTTGCAAGACATTGAATTTTCTCATTTATTTGTCTCTCTATTTTTGTCTTCCACATACACATTTTTCCTACCCTTTCTTTCTGTTTCATCTTTTATAATTAAATTATGCATCCCTGGTTATTTTTATTCTTCCATTTTTGAGGAGGGAACATCTAAGTGCATATAGTCCATATGCTCATGATTGATGTAAGTAAAAACTATAAAACAAATGATCATGTTTTTTTTTAAATTGTCTCTCCTTGTTGTCGCTGTCTTCAAATTCCCATATATTCAAAACCCTTAATGCTAGTACTTAACTTCTTCAATTTTGATACACACAGAAAAAAACACACAATGAATATCTATTTTTGTTCATCAGGAGCGTACGTTGGATTATATAAAAATATTTTTCTTTTCTTTTTCTTTTTAAGCTTAGGACTTGCCATTTTTATTGAAAAAAGTTTCATAAATTAAACAAATTAAATTGTTTGGATAAAAATTAGTTTTCTGTATATGTAATAAATACATCTTTTCACTTTTAATTTTAAGGCTAGAGAAAAGTGCATTTAAAAAAATATCCTTTTCGTGACACAGATAGACTGCGCACAGTGTACATATATATATACTGTACAGGGTACGGTCATTGATGCTGTTGGATCTTCCTTTATCTTGGCCTCCAGGACTTGAGAAATGTTTCATCTCGCTCCAAATTATTTCCTTCACTTCCAGACTTCCTTTATACTCCTTAGCCACTCGGATGTCTGGACTGTCCTCATAGTCACGGTGACAATGTCTGAAATTATTTTTGGATCAACATCTGAGTCGAGAATATCCGAAACCCTTTGCCTTTTTTATTCCTCTTCACTCATTTTACAACACATTTTGATCAAATCAGAACAGTGCACAAGAAAAACAACACATGTATCAAAACATTGCTTGAGATGTCACCTCAAACCTTCATTAGCACAAAAAAAAAAAAGGATTTGAACGACGCAGAAAAGTTTCACTGTCGCACTTTGTAGTTCTTATCTTTTTTTTTTTTTGGCAGTCAGACTGCAACTACTTTTGTACACCAATGATATATATATATCTCTCGTATTTTATTTCATTAGTGATAATAGTGTCATTGTTTTCATTTGAGATATATTAGTCTGTTATTTCCATATCCAAGTAACATTTATCATGAGTGCAAATTTTTGTCTTCTGCAACATATACATTTTAAGAAAATGTAAGAAGGTAAAGTCTAATTTTTCATTCTGTAGCATTTTGTTAATATATGTATGTACATACAATTTTATATTAGTAAATGAATAATTAATCATTCCAACATGGAGGATTCCTCTTTCTCTGTTTGTATTTTTACAAGTTTTTATTCTAGTTTTATTTATTTAAAAGAATATTCTTATTCTCCAACTTTTTTTTCTTTTGTCTTTTTGATAATATCTTGGCAAAAGACAAATAAAAGTAAGTATTATTACTTCTCCCTCTTAATTAAAAGATAATTGAAAATCTTTCATGTGAAGAAGGGGAGGAGCGTTCTCACAAGGGATGGGGATATAAAGATTTGTGTAAAAAATAACCTGCCAATATGCTGTGAAATAATTTGTAGAATTTCTTTGTAGGAGAGCAGCTTAGCTGTCAAGAAATTTCATTATATTAGCAACAAGCAGCAATGAGAGCAAGGGAATAAACAGCAGTGCTCAAAATCAAATGTTAGGAGTACAAAAGGAAAAACTGAGGCTCTTATCGGATTTCGTCTCAACTCCGTAAGCTTCTGTAGAAAGATGAATTCACAAAACATATTTAGTAGGATGGCATTCAAAAACTTTGATCGTTGTATGTATTTTGATTGAAATTTATTTCGTATTTGGAAAATAAATCGTCACTCGAGACCCAATTTTGGTGTACCATTTGTTCTCCAGGTTTGCAATGGACTGTTTAACAATCAAATCAACCACAATCATTTTACCTGACAATTAAATAAACATAAAATACCACTCCATAGAAAATTTTATTTGATTGGCCGAACATTTTGCACATTCCCCGTAACATATATATATATATTGGGCATCTTATTATTTATATAAATACATTTTTGCTATCATATAGAGATACAAATGTATAGCTACACATTGATTAAAGTATTACTAAGGAATACTATGATACAGAATCGAATAAAATACTATGTATAATTTTAGTTTTATTAAAGATATATAACATACTTGTATGTAGTTCATTTTTAAAATTGTGGAGGAATATTATGACCATGATAGTCTGGGAGTACTGCGGAGATAAAGAACAGTTATCTGAATAAGTCAATTGTTCTAATTTTTGGGGCTTTTTAGGTTTCTTTTTTTAAAATGAAAGGTTGAGTGATGCAATAAAAGGAAGGAAGTTTTATATTTCAACTATAGATCAGAAGAAGATAAGAATGAAAGTAATAAGGAAATAAATAAAATGTATTGTTTATAAGGACGAAGGCTTTTTTAAAGGAATCGAAATCTGGGATCATAAGTCTATTTTGAATGTACTCGTCGATACCTTTTCATAGGTGTATTATCTTAGTTAATGCTTCAAGAAATTTTAGAAACTTCATCAATAGAACGAAAGGAATTTTTAAAATTGTAAAGTTTGAATCTTTTAAATGTAAAAAAGACGACGAATAAGTCATGAGACAAAAATCATCAAATGTGTGCAACGAAAATTACTTAAAACCCTCAAAAGACACTTTTTTTTTTGAAAAAAAGGTTGAAAAACACATCCAATTTTGTGAGGTTATAAGAATAAGTATATGAGATTGACTATATATATCGGTCACTCAACGCAAGAATAAAGATAATGTATCCTCTTTGACTCAAGTTTACTAGGTGCTGTTGAAAAAAGGATGACTTATATACCTTACAGGGTTGTCCACCTTAGCCCCTCCTGAATATTTAAAAATTTTTTCTCAAAAAAGTTAACTCATATAACTTTTTTTTTCTCGATTAAATTAAATATCTAAACTAAAAAAAAAATAATTTTTTAAATAGTTGTGGATTTAAAAAAAAAAAAAATAATATTCTAAATATTTTCATAAAATATTTAATTTTTTGTAAATATCTGTAGATTTTTGATTTTTTTTTTGAAATAATTTGAAATTTTATCCCAAAAAAGTGAATTTTTAAATTTTTTTTCAAGAAAATTAATTTATAGAATTCCTTCCCCCCCAAAAAAAAAAAAAAATATATATATAATTCAGTGGATACCCTTGTTTTATATTATTTTTGAGTCAAACAATAACCCTCCAACAAAGCCACATGCTTAATGTCTATAATTTGTGAACACACAACACTTTGTGCTAAAATAGATGTTCCCTCCTCAGATATAAAATAATATTCATATATCTTCTTTGTAAACTAAAAATACTGTTAAGAGTGGCAACTTGATTATTTTTTTTTTTTTTTTGCATACGTTTAAGGTCAAATTTTATATAGCTCAAATGATAAAATTAAAATTACCTATAGCTTTGGCAGTTTTAACGATAGCGCTTGTGTCTGATATCTCTGTATGTAATTTGGAGACGAGTAAACTAATAATTATGATGAGAAATATGAAGTTGACAAAGATGGAGAGGATACAGGGTACTTTGTAGATCCAATTATAGGATATTTCCTCAATCCAACAGCTAGAACAAAAAAAAAGAGAGAGAGAGAGAGATCATGTAAAAGAACTTTAACATTTAGTAGAGCGCATAAATATTTTTAGTTTAGTATACATATTTGGGGATAGAAAAAACACTTGGAGTAGATTTATTAGTGCCCATCATTGCTTCTACCTTTTCCTCTTATGAATTGAGGAACTAAAAGTTGGGTATACACTGATATTTGTAGGTAATTGTACTATTAATATATAAGGAAGGGCAATGAAAGTTATAACAAACTCTATTTTCTTTCATATACCAAATATACAATCCTAAAATGTGCATAATCATTGCATCGTAAATGTAATATTATGGCAAACACATACAATAATTTTCAACACATTCTTAAAATCTATGACAACATTTGATTTTGAAAAGTAAAAGTAATATTTCTGTGATAATAAAGTCAATTTTTCATTGTTTTCCCAATGATTGATATCATTTCAATTATTGATTATTTTGCCATTCGTTGATATAATTTTATCTGAATTCAAAACTCAGTCAGATAAATTTGAGAAATTGCCACTGGAATTGCAATTTTTTAAACTTTCTTTATTATTTCATATAAAATATAAGTTTCAAGTTTTTGGGGCCCTCAAGAGTTTTTGCAAGATTTTTTTTCTGAATCTATAATAATGATAAATAATGTAAATTAAATTAATTTTTACTTTGCTGTAAAACATTGCAAGTAAATGATTCAACATCATAGGGATTCCCTAAAATCCCTGTTCTATTATACAAGAGTTTTAATTTCTAACTCAAACTCATTTCTTTTAACTGGAGGCATGAAAGGTCACACTTAATGCAATTTGTGTTAAAACTACTAAATGGTATTATTTTTAAATACAGTCAAACAATACAAGATATATGTGTGGCGATAACATAAAAGAAGGTAAGATTTTTTTTAGATGAAACAGAGAAATATAAGTTTTTTACTTCAATGAAAACCCGAAGAGAATTTTTCAAAGAGTCAAATACAATATTAAACCACTAAAAAACTGTTCAACAAGTTATTAATATGAATGATATTTGTTTAAATTTTTCCATGCGGTATTTGAACTTTAAATCGAATTTTTATATCACTCATATAATACATTTTAGTTGGTGAGGTATGTTCTTAACTAGATAACCCCTTTTTTCTTTTCATTATTCTCGCAACTCAATGAAAATTGAGTTTCACTCTTCTTAATAAAAAAATTTCACGTCATGACGTCTCAGTATCTTTTATGATCAGTGTTACCAAATAACCAATTTTTATTTTCAGATGACCATGTCAAAAACCGTGGCTCTTAAGGACTTTATCATTTTTTGGGATTAATATAAATTATAGTACTCATATTATACTGTCGTAATACATATTGAGAAAAAGTATCCCAGCTTGCGTTTATGTTATCGCCACACGTATGTAACACATGGGCTGAAAAGTCCCGAATTCACACATGGATGGCTCTATTTTTATAATTCACCTCATTTTATGATATTCCCAGCCTTCAAAAGAGAGCTGTCAAATTTCAAGAGAAACTTTTCCTTTGTTTGTGAGTTGTCGTGCTAAGAGTCAGCTGGATATGTTATTTTTGAAACAATGGATAAAAAATAGTTTCGTATTTTAACTATACACTTTTTAGTCATGGAAAAAATACTGTTCAATCTAAACAAATGATTGAAAAGTATAATGGCGACTCTTTATTCATAGAGTGAATAAAAAAAACTAATATAAATGAATAAATAATACTAATTATTTAAGAAAAGTAATTTTGAAAGAAAAAAACGTGTTTTCTTTGATAAGCCCGGGAGTTTTCAGCCCATATGCATTGTCTAAGTTGCACTAAATTTTGCCGTGCCTGAGTTAAACCAGCTCTGAGTAATTGAGGCAAACATGTTGTAACTGACTCGGGTCTTCCCTACTCATATTTACCCACATACATACATATATGGTTTTGGAAGGGGAAAAACATAATTCATATTTAGGTATAAAAAACCACATTTTCCTCTTGAGTAATTTTATTACTTTGTTGGTACATTTTTTGATGAAAAAAGTAACTAAATGGATCAATGTGAAAAAGTAAAGTAGAAAATCCCATTATTAGTAGTAGGGCTGTAAATTATAAGCATTTCAATGACTAAAAAAAACAAACAGAGTTGAACATAGTAAGCCTAACGATTTGAAGAATGTTTGAGAGTTGAACAAACATTTGTTTTTATTCAAGCTGTGACTAGGAATGAAAATAACACAATAATCCACTCCATAACTAGCAAGTAATTGTTGCCCCAATGTTGATCCTCAATTATATTCTGAGCCCAACAAAGGCTTCCTGACATCCGTCATTCATAAGCACACATACATACACTCGAGAGGTTACGCTTGATACTTAGGTAGAATTTCTCTCCTCAAGAGTGAAAGATTAATGAAAACAGCTTGAGAAAGGGTGGGTGGGGGAGAAATACTGCTCATTTTCCTTGTTAAAAAAATATATCACTCCAAAAATGCTTAGGATTTACAATCCTCTATGCTTACCTTCGCTCTGCAGCTAAGCCAGAATTGACCCCTCGAACAGAGGCATAAGTAAGGATGAGTAGAAAGGGTAGACCCCATCCCAGAGCCAATAGAAGCTTAAACACTTTATTCTCGGAGACAAAGGTGACTATGAGTATGATAAAGAGATAAAGACCCTCACCAAACATCCACATGTATGTGCAGACCATAAAATAATTCGTAAGAACGTGGAGGATTTTGCAAAAGAGAAAATGGTGGTCCTGGAAATATACAAACAAATTTGATATAAAGTAGAAACGTAAATTTAAAATATAGGCTATGAGCCCCTCTTTTCGATCTATCATATTTCTTTATATCTAGGCTTATTTGATTATCCTAGTTACCAAGCTGCAAAGTTCTAAGGGGTGAGGACAGGGGTGGGGGCACATGGAGGCATGCCAGTAGTCAGCCATATTGCTGCTACAAAAGTTTTAGTTCTTTTTGGCTGTAGGGCCAGTAATACATTCTTGACGTTGTAGGCAGTCAGGATGGAGATAACAACGGTCTTTGCATGTCGTCTTCTCAGTACTGACACCCGCTCATTGAAGACTACAGACGTCTTTTTGGTTGTTGTCCAAACTGATTTTTTTTTTTTTTGGTGCCCCTGATAATTTGAGGAATATTTTTGAGGAGAGTAGTTTAGCTGTCATCACGTTTTATTAGATGAGGTGCAAGGAAATCAACACAAATCTATCTTTCTATATAGTAAGGATATCGGCAAAAATTACTTCAATGTCCATCCTCAATTCTACTCTGAGTCCAACAAGGACTTACAATTTTTACATTCCAACGTGTCTTTGAAGAGTACATACACTCATCGTATTATGTACTTCGATGCTTTCCGGTAAATATGTGAGACTTACAACTAACTTTTTTGATCTTTTGTGTTTGTGTATCACAAAGGTATCTACACAGCATCAATATTGTCTATGTTTTTTTTTCTCATTTTGACTATAGATTAGTCCCCTAATCTTGCATCCCATTAGGATTCTGATATTGAAACAATCAACTTTACCAATGCATCCTAATTGACTCTTTTAATCTTTTCTCCTTCAAAAAAAAAGTGCGCCCCTTCCAAATTAAAGAATTTGTCCTTCTTTCTAAAATATTTAATACTTTTATTATTTATTCAATATTTAAATTGTAATTAAATTTTTTACATTTTTTCCCCACTTAATATTCTGTGAATAACCATGAAATTATCAATTTTTCTCACAAAATTAAAAATTTGAATTTTTTTATGTTGAAAATTTCATTTTTAGTGAATAGCTGTAAATTTTACAGTCTTTTTTCCATAAAAAATTAATATTTGATTTTTTTTTTCTTTAAATAAATTTTTTGTGAACAACTGCGGATTTTTGAAATTTTTTTCCAAATTTTTGTTTGTGTAATAGTTGTGGATTATATAATTTTTTTGAAAAAATTTAAGTTGTGAAACTTCTTTTCAAAATACTTAATTTTTGATTTTTTTTCTAAAAAAAATTCACAAACCAAGCCACTTCCTAAATATAATCCTGCAGACGCCCCTGAGATAGAAATATATCCTCGATTCTACTCCAAGTCCAACAAGGATCTACAATTATAATACTACCACAAATTTGTCTTTTATGAGCACACTGAACTGGTTAATCAGGTCTTGTATTATAGAAAAAGGGAATTGACTTCTCAGGACTTAAATGGTAATTACAACAACTTATCTAAGGGAGACAAACCCACAAAAAAGGCCGAGCTTGAATATACCTATACTAGTTTCTACATGTTGTACAAAAAAATTAATTTGATCTAATGATTTTTATTGATATTTGATTTTAAAAAATAATAGGAAATTGCAAAAATATAACAGATATATTTTACTGCTAATTAGAGTAAATATTCCATCATTGATTTTTTTAACGGGGGGGAAGAAATGCATTCATTGTAATTACAATTTATATGATAACCATCATTTAAACTGTTTGAAAAAAAATATAGTGTTTCCAGAGCAAATGCATTAATCGATAAATTTCATTCTTTTCATGTTTTTTTTGTCTGTAGTGTTTCAAGAATGTTCGCAGGTTTATATTGGGTAAGGGGGGAAGGATGGTTGTTGCTTTTGAAAAAATTAAAATTTTCCAATAAAAATTCAAAAATAATTATCCATTTATAAAATAAATTTTTTTTTGGAAAAAAATTAAATTTTTTGGATAAAATTTTAAAAATCTTTAACGATTTATAAGAAAAATTTTGAAAAATTTTTTTCAAATATTAAATTTTTTGTTCTGCTGGATAATTTCACCGAATAATCTTTTCTTTTAAATAATAAATTTTTCAAAAAAAAAAGATTCCCGCCAATTTTCCCGTTAAATTGATTTTATCCTGACTAAAAGAAAATTTCTAGTAAAAGCTAACATTTTTTAATTGGAGGGGACTACAGCCCCTCCATCCCACCCCCAACCTTTGTGTTTTATTTGTTCTCGCTTATACATACAAGAAAATGATTGCTCATCACATAATGAAAAAAGGGATTTTAACTAGAGAAAGAGAGGAAAAGGTAGAATTTGTGACCTTTTGTTTACTTTCTATGTGTTACTCTATCTTTTTATTTTTGTCATCTGACTTCTTTTATCTCTCTCTCTCTTTTTCATTCCCTAGAAAAGTATACACTTAGAGTTAATTAATTAATTCATATAATAGTCGCCAAAGGCAATTTTTCTTTTCTTGAGTTTTTTTTTCTCTCTCTTCCTTGTCTCTAGTCTTTCATTAAAATACTCTTACTTACCGACCAGGAGATGACAGAGCCCATTTGATAAATGACGGTTTGGTACCAAATGATCCAACATAGGTTATGGAATATGGAAGCGATAAAGAGGTGAGTATGGATACTGTTACGAATACAGCGAAGGGATCTGTGGAAAAATAGTAATTAAAGTCATTGGGTTTTAAAAGAACAGGGACGTCTAGAGGGGGTGGGCTGTCGCGGTCCACATTAAATTTAAGAGTTTTTGCTTTTTACTAGATTTATTTTTGGTTTGAAAATTGGGGTTGAAATTTATTTTTAAGATATTTTTTTTCTTATATAAAAGATGATTTGGGCAAATTATACAAAGGAGCAAAAAATTTAATATTTGAAGTTTTGGTTTCCAAAAGGAATCATATTTTACGAATAGCTCTGGATTTTTGAAATGTTATTTTCTAAATAACTTTATTTTTTGTATGGATTTTTGAATTTTTTTCCCCCACAAAATGTATAATTTAATTTTTGAAACTATTTTCAACAAATTATCGTTATGTTAACAGCTGTATGTTTTTCGAATTTGTTTCCAAAAAAATACTTTTTCTATGAATAGCTTAGAAATATAATATTATAAATTTTAATTTAAAAAAAAGTTCAAACCCAAGCAAACACCCCCCGCTAAAAAAACTTAACCTTGCGGACGCCCCTTAAGAGACTATAATTACCTGAAGAATAGAAAAATGGCTGTTGCAAAAAGGAGAAATCCTAGGGAAATGGAGTATCCCGTGACATAGAGTTTATTTATAATGTCATTATACTAGAGGAAGAAAGGAGATCAAAATTAGTGAGCATCAAAAATTAAACAAAGTTTTGTCTTCTGTTTTTGATTAATAGATTATAGATTAATAGTTCTTACTCTTATCTCATTTATGAACGTCTGTTCATTCCTTTAAATTTAAAAATAAAAAGTCTTCATAAAAACCTTAATTTAATACTGGCCTCAGGACTTAAGCAAAAAAATCAGTAGTCTATGTTGTCCATCAAAACAGAAACATTTTTATTTTTATTATTCCTTTAATTGGATAGTTGTACTCCTTTATTATAGGTAAGCAACATTACAATGACTCCATTTGACCTTGGAATTGTCTTTGAAGTCAATATATATATGATGTATATTTTCTTTTCTATGAGTGATCGTGAATCAAACTTACCCACATAGAGTTCAAGAGTATAATAACTGATTTTTTCTCAAAATTGAGTCAGGATTACATTTGTAATCTTAAATGAATCATCTTCAGTTTCTAATGAAAAGGTATTCTCAAGAATCCTTTACAAGTAGCACGAATTGCACTTAGAGTATCAAAAACATTGAAATAATTAAAATGGATGGATTTGATTTAAAAGGTCAAATGGGGGATAATCACGTTAGATAAATCAAATGAGGGTTTTAAACTTGGGTGTCTTAAAATCAGTCTAAATCAAATTTTAAATCAGGCCTTTTTTTTTTTTTTTGTTAATACCAATTAAATTCGAAATTGGTTCTTTAGAACCAATCAAGGCCAAAAAATTCAAGGAAATTAATCCAGATTGAAATCTATTTAAGGACCAAATAAGCTCGATCTACTAAAAACCATAGTGGTCTCAGACTGGTATAAATTTTTATACACTAATACAGATCATGAAAATTATCATATGGTACTTTTCTTGATTTTTACTGAAGATTGTTTCTGTCATAACTTAACATATACACTAGACAATTTTTATTAATGAATAAACCCTCTAACTCCCTTGTATAACGTGAATTCCTTCACAAAAAATGATATTAACATAGATTATTTCACTAATTATTTACTCAGGTTACATCATTTTTGAAGCAAGACACTTCTATGCTACGACAAAAGTATAATGCCGCATTGTTAATATAAGAAAAAAAATAGTTTTTGTAGTAAACATGTTCTTATGTTCAGTGTAGTGTTCCAAGGAGAAGACTTGGCCAAAATGAATGTTAGTGTCTATGCAGTGCACATAGAAGTCTACAAATATACAGGGATGCTTCTTAAAATTGCGAGGTTGTGTTGTTAATTTTGATTTTTCCCGAAAATACAAGTAAAACAAACGTTAAATTTTCATAATTGAACTAGAACATATGATTTTTCTAAAAATTTCAGAGGGAACATATTATAGCTCTACTAAAAACGGGGCACACTTCCAAGTTATTCTAGAAGATTGTCAAGGTTAATTGGAAAATTGTTTACAGGTCCCAAACTGGATTGGAAGATGGAATTGAGTCTGATAAGAGGTCAGGGAGTGGAACAACCAAAATTGTGAAAGCTTCAAGGTTGGTCAAAGCTGTCCGTGTAAAAAATCGGCAAAATCCACGTAGATCTATACAAAAGCTGGCCCAGGATCACAATGTAAGCTTCACCACTATGCCCAATATTATTAAAGATGACATTAGGTTCAAACCTTTAAAATTCAGTTTTGCTATTACAAAGAGAAATGATAGAATCAAAGTTTTGCTCAACTGGCATACAGTACATAAAAATGTCATCCTGATTTATTCTGACGAAAAGTTATTCACCATAACTCGGAAATTCAACAAGCAAAGTGACAGAGTCTTGACACAAACATATGACAGCATTTATTCCCGCCAAAAGTGTGCCTACAAATTGCAAAAACCAGAGTCAATCATGGTTTGAGGTGCTGTAGCTTTAAACAGGGTAAAATCCCCCTATATTCCGGATTCCTGATGAGGTAAAAATTAATCAATAAGTTTATTTAGACTTCTTAAAGACAAAAGTGAAGCCCTGGATTGAAACAGTATTTCAACGTCAATACGTTTTATTCACTCGGGGTTCAGCTCCAGCTCATGGTACCCACTCAGTTCAAAACTAGAGGAATAAAAAATCAGCTTTTTTTGTCTATGTGCCCTCCTTCTTGACTTAAATTAAATCCCCTGGACTTTTCCATTTAGGGGGGTGTTGGAAAGAGAGGTCAATGCTTATCCTTCAAGAAATAAGGACGTTCACATGGAAGCCCTAGAGAGGAAATTGAACCAAATTTTAGATGATGATTTAGATACGTGCCAGTTGTAATACAATTTGGAAGAGATTTGTTGCTATAAAAGGGCCAAATGGGGCCAAATTCAATAAATACTTGTAATAATGAAATTAAGATTTCAATAAAATTATCCTTGTAGTTTTTGATTAAGAGCAAATCATTTATGGGAAAATTGTAAAAAACAACCCTGTAAAAACAACTCGTTTCGAAAAAACAAAACAAAAACCTCTACTGGACCATTACGGGCAAATTTATTCTATTTTGCCCGTAATATGTAAGATCGATAAATTGCAGTAGGGATTAATAAAATTAAAAAGTAGAAACCAAATTACATGACTTGTTAAAATTCTCAAAAACTCAGAAATAAGGTATATTATTCTAAATATTATCGACGCAAAACCAAAAAATAAACAAACTTTGGAATTAAATCATCAGATAGGCCTCCCATTAATTTATTTGCATCATACAATAAGCCTTTTTATATTTAAAAATCCAACAACATCCCCCCCACGCCCCCCCCTCTCACCACCACTAGAAAAATAGGAGCTTTTCTAAAAAAAAAAAAAAAAAAAAACATTAAGTGATGAATGGAAGGAAATTGCCAATAAAAGGAAAGAAAATGCTACTATATATTAACAAAACGTCTTATATTTGAAAATGAAAGTTGTTTTAGTAGTTAGAAGATAAAACAAGTAGTTTTTCTAATTTAGTGTCCATAATATCTCATTTCTTAGAATTTTTCATGATAATAGCAAATTTATTGTCACCAATTTAGAGAAAAAGGTTGTAAAAACGATGAAATAACAAATTTTTGATTTATATTAGGGTCAGATATATACTAAAACTAGGCATTAATGGGATATACATTTGATCCGACAATAAGGATTATGTCTTTTTATTTGTTAATCTCATTTTGACTCTTAATAGTTCTCTGATTTACTTAAAATTAATGAGAAATCAGCTTTATAAAACTGACTTGTTTAGGCACTTTCCCCTCCCAAAATGACCGACATAAATAATGCTGACGTCACATGAAAAATTTTTATGTAAAGAAATTCACTTAAAAGTTGTGAGTAATGTATTTTATTTTAATTTTCGAAAGAGTATTTTCTTTATTCAGAGGATCTAATAATAGAGCGGAAATATGGATTTGAATTAAGTTTTATGGATACAAAAATCTTTCGTGGTTTATCAGGAAATTGTTTTATTTACTAATGCATATTTGTTTTAATTCATTTTCTTATATAGTTATGGAATTTTTCAGAAAATTATATACACATAATCTCAAGGGACCTTACAAAAATGGAAATACATAACTTTAAACGCTAAAATCGACCCTTTTAAACATATACTTGTTTACTAATCATGTTACTGTAATTAATTTAAAAAAAACAGTAGGTATACACTGGTGATCTGTATATATAAACTATTTTTGCCTCTTTTAAACATTCAAACGGATGCAACAAGCAAAACTAAGTGGTAAAATAAAGGCCACGTGATCAAAACTTCCCCAAATATAGTCATTTGCTGTCTGGCAGGAGACGATGAGGGTGTCATAAAGATTACTACTCTTTAACGATTTATTTAAATCGTTTTTATTTTTAAGTGATCCTGAAAAATGAATTTACTTATCTTGAGCTTTTGTTATTATTATTTAACTCCTGGTTAGTTAAAATGATTTTCTACTGTAGTTGAGTTATATTCAAACCCCTATTGGACATTCGTGTTTCCTCATAAAAACGGAGAGTAATCTTGAGGATTTGCGGGCGAGTTACAATAGTAAGTCTTTGTTGGACTCAAAGTAGAATTGGGGATGGACATCCGTCTCATTCTTACCAATCTACTTGTTTATTTCCTTCTTCCTCGCTACTACTAAATTGCTCTCCTTCGAAACATTCTTCAAATTGTTATGGTAATCATGTTGATTTTCGGTTTCTTTTTTTTAACATGCCCAAAATACACACGATTTTCATAACTATCTATAAATAACACCCCACCTCAATGAATGTTTAATTAGCTAAGACATAATGGTAAAGTAACATCGTCTGCAGTATCTCAAAAGCAACATCTTTTGGAAGAAAGTTTTCACGTGCCTAACTAAATCTCAAATATGTTCTCTCCCAACAATGAAAGTAATGATTAGAGTCTGTGGAAAAAAAAATATTTCATGAGCCAGGGAGTACTTTAGTTTGTTGACCTACCACTGACTATGGCTTACCTACATTGTCTATTAGCTAAACTTAATTAAATTTCACATTTACTATGTTTTATTGAATAAAAGAGAAACAAACGAAGACAGTGGCCCATGTATACATGCTTAATACTAAATGCAAAAGGCCTGCGATATTTCTTTAATACGACTCATTTGTTATTTCTTCAATTAAAACTCTGTATATGATATACATCAGGGAGAACAATAGCAGTTACATGGAGTCTAGTAATACAAAAGTTCACTTTTAGACCACGGGGCATGTTGTGTATCTGTTATACAACCCACTGCTCCACCTACAATTAGCTCGTTATCCCTTACAATTTAATAATTTTTGTCGGTCGAACCACAGAATCTAACAGACTAACTGTGCAGTATTATTGATAATGAAGAAAACACCCCGAAAATTGAGAAGATATGAGAAAGAGTAGCTTGAAATATCAAAAGAAATACCAAAATTTCCAATTATGAATAAGTATGAACAGGATCCCAAAATTTATTAAAAAAGGAAAGGAACAACCTAAACACAGATATTTAAATAATCAGTTTTTTTATACCATTTCTTTTGCAAAGTTTCAAATAAATAAAATTTGAAATTCGTTAAATGTAGTTGATACAATTATAATTATTTGAATATGTACTACAGATTTACATTTATATTATTTTATTTTTTCATGCAAGCTTTTCAGTTCTTTTTTTTATTAATTCTTTTTTAATTTGTAAAATCTCTAACTCACGTAAATCAATCAATAATTTACTACCTTTCAAAATATACACAGACATAAAATAAATCAAAAAATAGGTTAATGATAAATTATAAAGTCAATTATTATTATTTATGTGGGCATGTTCTGGGGAGTCTTAATGCTGTATGTGCCTTACCAAAAAGCTCTCCGAGTCTGGGCATGAGTCGTAGCGTGTAAAGGCCTTGGATGTAAGATTGTCGTACCATTTTCCATCCCAATTGCATTGTCTTGATGCAAAATCTATAAAAAAAGATGATATTTTATCAAGTAAGTTTAATATTAACATAACCAAATATATTATTCAAACTTAAAATCATTCCAAGAAAATAAAATTTACTCTATGTATATGGACTTCAAAGAAGATTCCTAGGTCAGATAGAGTAAATATAATACTATAATGTTTACTTATAATTAATCAGTGCAACTCCATCTGACCAATTAAAGGAACATTAAATAAATATTCAACTGTATTCTCAATATCTATTTACCTTACAGCTTTCAAATGATAGTACAAAAAAATCAAACAGATTTGTAAAATACTGACGGATATATCCTCCGTTTTGAAAATAAATTGATCCCTCTTTTCTCCTCTCTATTAATGTTTAATGTATGTAGATGACACCCTTGTGGTGCATAAATATGATTTATTTTGTCTTTGTTTGGTGGAAAAATGATTATACTTTAGAGATATATCACTTTATTTGTATTTTATTACAAGGAGTAGTATCCGGCATTACCCGGAGTAATTTGGTGTGAGTTAAACACAAATTTTGTTTTAATTTTATAGAAAATAACTCCAAAAGAAATCACAATGTTACTCTCCCTGTGCCTGTCCTCAAGAACGAAATAATAAAAATAAAACATCTATAAAAAAATTAATTTGGTGGAATGACTCATGAGAACTATTTATTAACTATAGCGCTCACTAAAAAAACAACAAAAAACATCCCTTGTTTCCTTTATGGTAAATACAAAGTGCCTCCAAGGATTACTTTATTTTTACATAGCAGAGTCTAAATCTTAACATATACTGAAAATGGATATGAGTTATGATTCAAGATGGTTGTTCTAAAAAAACGAGGAGAATGCGGTCGGTAGTGATGAAATATAGTTAAGACTATTGGTTAATATCAACCGCATGTTATGTGATTTTGGAGGGAAAAAATGAATTACTGCTATAGCATTTCAAATAGTATTAGTGTAACTGCCGGGATAATATTATAGTTATATTTAAATTCATATATGTTTATTTTATTATGCATTTTTAAATCAGTTTACGCAAATGCTAAATGATAATTTTTCTTATAGAGGGATATGTTAACACTCACAAGTTTCATTAAATAATGAAAAAAAAAAGAAAAAAGAGCACACGCATCAACTGTTTTTCCTTTTCTAATGGTTATACTTATTTTTTTTTCTTTGCACACATCCCCTCTTTAGTTATGATATACACAAGAGACTAATACAGAAAAATAAAAAGGGCGCGTCATATTTGATGCTATATGCACACGCCTGCAATATTGCATTAATACGACTACATAGTAATTCCTCAGATCAATATATATATATAAGATATTTTATCAGGAATCCTGATATACGAAGCGTGGTCAAAAAGTAAGGTGACTTTGTTCTTATTTATTCATCAAATATTAATGTTGTCCCCTCCAAAGTAATCCCTGTGAGATATAACGGGCTTGTACCATCGCTTTTTTCAATTCTCAAAAAACTTCTCATAAGCATTTTTTGCTGGAGCTCTTCCAAGGATGCAGTCTCTATCTCCTCACTCATTTTAAATCTATGACCTTTCTTAGGTATTTTCAATTTTGGGAACGAGAAAAAGTCACATGAGGCCAAATCCGGTGAATATGGTGGCTGACGTATGATTGTGGTGTTGTTTTGGCCAAAAAGTACGAGGATTATTTTAGTTGAAATTAAGCAGTTTCGGAACAAACTTTGGAGACAAAACGTTCTAAATAAATTAACGGGGTCGAGCCAACCGATATGTAAATATCCCAAGAAATTTATTTTATAATGAGTTGACAACTGTCAACTGAATTTTCTTAACTTTTCCAATGTTTTCCTCTGTTTTTCAGAGACTTGGGCGTTCAGAGCGAGGCTCGACAGTGGCATGTTCCCAGCCATCTTTGAAGAGTTTGTATCACTTGTCAACATTTTTTTATCCCAGAAAAATATGCGAAATACTTCTAAGCGATATGTCTTTCACCAACAAACTAAACAAATTATAAAGCTGAAACGTAAATAAATGTTCGTTGCGAATGGACTAACTTTAAAAAAAAAAATCGAGCATACCAAATTTACGTTGTCCAAGAAATTTGGAAAGTCAACTTACTTTTTGAACACACCTTGTACATTATACAGTGCACCCTGTGACTGTTTATCATAAAGATAGATATATACTTTGCTTTATTAATATAGATTAGTTTATTTATGAATGGTTGACTTTGTAATCATACAACTCTGTTAATATTCAGTCGAATTTCATTCAACAAGTAAATATGATGGAAAACTATTTTTAAAACTTTTAAAATATTTAAAAAACTATTGTGTATAGCTTTCATAAGTCGTAATAAGTGATTGATTTATTAACCACTATAATTTTCAATTGTTAAATAGACTGTTTAAATCAAATCAAAATCATAATGATGACAAAATCTTTAAAATACCGTGCACCAGGAAATTTATAAATATTTTTTTTGTTTTTGAGGAGAGTAACACCATTTTAGTTGAATAAAAAAATATCACTCTAGATGAATGTAATTTTTACAGCGCCATTTATGTGAGTAACATATAGTTACACATATTATAATGAAATGATAATTTTGAAAGGATTTAGTTGAAATGGTGTTTCTTTGTAACTTTATCAAGCCTGAAAAAAATCCGACATTGGGGCAGAAGTGTTCTTTCGTTATTAGTAGTTTGATAACATATCCATGGATAGGGGCGCCATGTTGCGTGTATGATTGTTTTTTAATTTGTTCATGCCTGACAACATGATTGGGGGGACACTTACAAGTTATATTTCTGGAGCATAAAAAAAAATTATATTCAAAAGTTGACATTGCAATTGTATGATATTGCAATATGTGGATTATTAATATAAATTAACCAATAGTACTTTTGTATCTAAAAATTGAATAAAACTATTTTCGAGTAAGAAAATTTTTCCAATAATGAAGTAAGTTTTTATTGTTTTTTGTAGATCAGCTAAAGAATTATTAATACATTAGCAATCAGTGAATAAGAATTTTTCAATATTCAAAACTCAGTTATTCATTATACATTTTTGATAAATTGTAATGTTTAGAACTAAGGGATCAGTTGCAAGATGTTTAGTGAGAATATTTTTTTCTTTAATATTATATACATACATTTACACCTCATTAGAAAACAGAAGCGCCCATTTTAGAGAGAGTCTAAACCATCAAGTTTTATAAGAATAGAAACCCTTTCTTCATTAATATGATTGAAAATAGGTAGAGTAGTTTTGATGTCAAAATGAGACTCACAAGTAAAAGGACTTTAGCTTAGAGTTTATTAACTCTAATGCCTCATTTTAAGGCCCAGAGTGCAGTAATTTATAACTATGTACAGAGTTATTTGCGTTCATAGAATTAAGTAAATTTCAAACTATAAAATGAATTGAAAATTCATTTGTGTTTTTTTTTGTAAATTATAATTTGAGACAGTTAACTGACTTTTAAAAATTGCACCATAAAGACCAAGGGGTTAAATTTCAATTATTATAATTTCTATAAAATATACAGTCATACCATTTTTTGGTAATATTTAATTTTGTTGGCAAAATCACGTTCCTCACTTGTCTAACACACAATTGCCACTGATTGCATTAAAAAACAAACACACTTTAGAATCTTGCCAACCCAACAACCCCGCCACTACTTCTACAGCCGGATTCTACCACACATTATAAAAAAAAAGGAAGTTACGTTACCGCACATAGACAGTAGCAAGTTCTAGATAATTATTCATCGAAAATATTATAAAGTCTATATTTCTTATTCAAACTCGAAGTTTTTACTATTGTTGCAACCGTCCCGAAGGACTATCCCAGACTACAGGAGTGGTTGCAATATTATTTTACTTTTCACATTAAAATGCAATGTTTGCAAAAACTAATGACTCGTCTAATATCTAAATATTAAAAAAAATAACTGACACATGTAAGTATGCTGTGTCAAATTTGGGACATCATTCTTGAAACAATCATGAGAAATACAGGCATGGTGTAGAGGAGTCTTTGATTTATGCATGCATTTTATGACTATGCTGTTCAATAAATTACTAAAATCCAACCTTTTATTATTATGTATTTCTTCATCCATAAAAATGAAACGAATTGAAAATACGATCTAATTATGGAATCTTTTCATGCTCACGTAATTATTTTTTGACTATAAAAAAATACATTTTGATATTCCTCTTTGGGGGAAACAAAACGAATCTTTAGGGGCTTGAATGAGTATTTTATTATTTTCTTGTGAAAAGCACATAGAATATATAGTAAAATTGTAATAAAAAATACCATTACCCTCTAATATAAATTGAATGTCTCTACTAAAACACCACAGTAATTATTCATTAATATATAAGGAAGCTCATTTAACGACTACTCACAAGATATCTCTTTGTTACAAAAATTTCATTTCAAAATATGTGTTTCCTTCTCACAGTATTTTGTTATCAGCAGTCGATTAACTCGTCTCACTTGATGGCTATTTCATAATTTATTATTTTTGATAAATAAGCCAAATAATAACGTAACCTATACTTATGCTCTTTTTTCCAAAAGGACAGAAAAACAATTTCTTGTTGATCCCTAATTCAGGTTGGGAAAAAAGTAATTTCGTATTTTCTGGCCTTTTTTTAAACTAAGTATGTCTTATTTTTATTGGTCACATAGGATCATCCAATTAAGCGTTGTAAGGTGGGACTGCATAATACAAACGCTTTTGCAACAGTATTGCGCTTGGTCGGATGAATCGTTAATAATCGTGCGTCGAGCATGGAGGTCTCAAAAGAAGAAATTCGCCATATTTTAATACCTGAAAAGGAAAAACAAGTCGAAAGGGACCAATAAAATTTGCAATGATTACGGGTTTGAAACTCTTTGAGTTCATGTTGGACAATTTTTTTCCCAACTCAATTCTGCACTTTACTCTGAACAAATCGATCTTTGGAAGCTGGTGATTGAACAGAAACAGTCAATATTGGTAAATAACAGACAATAATACACCATCAATACAGCACCAGGCTGCACATATCCTTGATGACGCTCCAGAAGCTCCGGGTCTCGGATAGACAGTTCTAATCCATCTACTCTACTTTTCGTACCTGGAACCAAGTGACTACAACCTGTTCTTGTCTATATCCAAAACCCTTGGATGTAAAAACTTGTTCTCAATAGAGGCTTGAGAAAATTGGTTGTGCGCGTTTTTTGCCAAAATGTTCAAGGGCTTCTACAAGCATAGCTTTATAAAGTTGTGCTCTTGTTGGCAACAAGTTATCTTAGAGAATGGAGCATATCCGGCTTAATTCGGATGATTGTAACCCTTTTTATAAAGCATTGAAATGAAGGAAAAGTACGAAATTACTTTTTCCCCAACATCTAGTACATATATATTGGCCTTCTTAATATTTATATGAAACAATTTTGGCTTAAATATATACAAATTAATATGCATAACTACGCTTTTAATATAATATTAAAAAGTATCGAATGAAATACCATATAGAATTTTAATAGGTATTATGAAAAGTATATATATAATTTATTTTAAAAATTGTCAATAATGTGTTAATCTATTGTACACCCATCATTCTAAGACAAATGTCACGTAAATGAACTCACCACAAAATCTATTTTTCGTTCATTTTTTTTTCTTTTTAAATGATCTGCAAAACGGGTATCCCACATTTATTATTTCGTCGGATGGTAAAATTTAAAAAAAGTATTTGCGTACCCTTTTTCATTCAAGTAATTTTCATGTAACTATTACTTTTTTTTTGTGAAATTTTTCTGTGTATGGCTACTTAATACTTATGTATGAATAAGTAATTATTAGAGATGACATGTTTATAATAATAATAATAAAAAGGTGCTAATAGAAAGCAGGAGCTAGACATATGGTACCTTAATTAAAACCGTTGTTAATATCTGCTGCCTCTTAGGTATATGATTTTGGGAGGAGGAAGGGAATTATTGTTATAAATTATGCTTCATTATTTATAAAAACATTCTTCCAGAAAATATGTTCCTATTGTATTTGAATTCATATATAAATATTTATTTTATTATGTATTCTTAAAACAATTTATACCAAGATAAATCATAATTCTTCTTTCAGAGGAAAATGCAAACAACCACGACAGTTTTTTCATGGCAAACTAATTACTCAACTCTTGTAATTACTAAACAAACCAAATATTTTAATATTTTAATGACACCATGTTGAAAACTGAGGAATACATCATTAGTATTACGTGGTGACATTGAATAAATAATCATTTATTAGCTGTGCTCTCACACATCTCATTAATGAAAAACCTTTATAATTAATTCCTGAACTTGTCAATAACTCATAAACTAATGGAATACTTTCATAAAAAGTGGGATAAAGGAAATATATGTCGAACTAGCAGAGAAAAAGAGCTTGTTTTGACTTTACACTGTATATTAAAAAGTAGTGATATGCCACGGTCAATTAGAACTCGATTTTTATTAAATAGACCCAAAAAACTCGGTTTGTGTATCTACACACCAGAATCTAATATTTGTTACGTTCAGATTTAAAAATTTACGCGTCCACACGAAGAAGAAAACATTCAAGCTGTGATAAAAAAGTAAGTAGACACTCTACCAAAAAGTACTCTGAGTATACGAAAACGCGTTGGCACAAGTGTATTGTATCTTAGGGGAACATCATAAATATTGATCTTTTTCCCCCCCCTAAAAAGATAACTTCACCTAACTTTTTGAACACACCTCCCTTAACTGTTCCCCATTTCTAATTCGATTGAATTTCTAATTAGATCACTCTCAGGATTAATATTGTTACTTTAAGTAGAATATGTGGTGGGACTTTCCAAATGATGGATCAGAATAATTTGTAGATATAAAATGACAATCCTTATTCAGAGAAGAATAGAAAGTATGTTCTCCGGATTCATTTTTGAGAAAAATCCAACATGATTGCTTTTATGTTGACGGGCCACATATTAATATTGAATCAATTCTATTAATACAATAAAGAAAAGAATCAAAGACATCTTAATGAAACATCAAATCAATAAATAGATGAAAAAAAGTCTCAAACTACCATTTTTCATTTCTTCCCGCCCCCTCCCCTTAGTACACACATACTAAAAAAATATAGAGATATTTTGATTGATATACAACAATAATTTGGAAACGAGTATATATTTTGTTTGAGATGGAGGAAGTTTCTCTGGCTTTCTTAAAGTTTTTTTTTCTTCATAAGATGATGGAGTAGATAAAGAGTCATAATATAAGACTTTGTACTCTACACTGTGTATGTATGTATATACATGTAAGTTGAAAGATAACTTCTGTATATTAACAATATTATATTATACATATGATAAAATGTGAATGTCTTTGTATGTCCTTCAACACAGCCGATCCAATTCATGGATTTTCCTGAAATTTTTCATTCAAGTTTTTATGGCTCCAGAAAAAGTTCCAGTAACATTTTTTGGGTCTTAAAGGCCACAGTCACCTTCAAATAACATTTTTTAGAACTTTACCTGTACAACCTGAAGGACGGGTGTATTTCGGAAATCAGAAGGGTTTATTTATGCGCAAGGAAGCGGCAGTGGAAGAACTTGGCCTACCTCAGGGACCACAACCCGTGAGCGGGGGTTTATTGTAGCATATTAGAATAGGTTCTCCGTGCTTAGAAATACGGCAGCAGTGCAGTTTAAACTACCTTGAATCCAAGTACTTTAACTGTATTACCTGAGAGGGTGTATTTTGGGATATTAGGAGGTTCCTTGATGCTCAGGGGAGGGAAAGCAGATAAATTTAACTTGCATCAGACCCAGCCACAACCCTTGGGCCGGGGAATATGAAAAAGGTACCTTGATGCCTAGAATTGTGGAAGCAAAAGAGTTTAAACTGTATCTTGGCCCAGTACTTCACCTTTATAATCAGATGGCTGGGGTGTATTTTGGGATGCTTGGAGGGTTTCTTGATGTTCAGGGAAGGGCTGCAAGACTGTTAGTTCGATATCTGATACAAAAAAAAAAAAACAGCTACTTCTTTATCGCGTGTACGAAGAGAGTCTACATCGTACCAACAAATTAGTCTACTCATACGCATAAAACCAAAATGATAGTGATTCTAAAAACTTTACAGTCTTGATTTTTTGATTTATATTAAGCAGAAGAGTTCTTAATTCATTTTAATTTCTTAATGTCCCGGGAAACATTGGACAAACTTATTCTGGTACATATGAAAATACACTTCAATCCACATAGAATGTAGTTATTTTCTTTATTAATAAATCAAAGTTTGTCTGTGAATAACTCATTTTAAAACTCAAAGCGTCATATTTAAAAAGAAAAGAAGGAGGGAGTACATTATTTTTTTAAAAATGAGGGGATTTTAGATGAGGCTAAGGAAAGAGTATGCGTAGCAAAATCTCAGCACTGAGATCCAGTATGAAATGAGCCATTCGCAATCTCCTCCTCTCTTTGTGGTCTATCAAAATATACTGGGCTAGTTTCAATAAGATCTTTTGTCATATTAGTTGGCATGTAGAAGTGATATGGAGATTTTTTTTGTTTTTTTTAAATTTCAAAATAATATATAACTTTTAGTGCCAATTGAATGAGATGATAATACTTCACTTTAGCTGCAATATCAATTTTAACGTTGCCATTTTTTTGTCTCAGCTTACCTTATCAATGAGGCAGGCTGAGACGGTTATGATTATCCATAACTAATTGTATTAATTGGTATAATTCAACAAAAGATAATATTTACTGTCAAACCTATTCTAACGGTCACCTGATTTCATCGTGTACTCGCAATAAGTTAATACGCAGAAATTTAATAACGTCGTAAAACTTTACTAAGTGTGTCCTTGTAATCCAAGGCCATCGGTAACACAAGTTATTACATGGAGGTTCATATATAAACCTCCATATAACATTTCTTTTTAAACTTATATAGACTCTTGTACAATTTACCGACTATGTATAGACTTATAATTAGTGATGTCAATCCGATGTAATTTTTAACTCGCCTATTTTTTTTTTTTTTTTGTAATTGGTAATCTGAAGAATCAATTTAGTTTTCCTTATCCGTTGTCATTATTACTGTTGAGTAGTCAACGTCCTTTCCTACTACATTCAATTAGATTCAAAACCGGATTGAACATTCGTGTGCACTCATAACAGAGGAAGAACAATCCTAAAGATTTGTTGAGTTATAATTATAAGTTCTTGGTTGACTCATAGTAGAATTGATGATGTATGTCGGAGTAAATCTTGCCCATGTCCTTGTTTGTTTCCTTTTTCCCCTCTCCCCAGATCACGGCTGAGTGTAGCTGATCAAATAAAGCATCATGACAGCTAAGCTTCTCTCCATCAAAATATTCTTCAAAATGTCAGAGTTTACAAATTGATTTTCGATTTCTTTCTTTTAACATGTCAAAATGCATCCAATTAGCATCACTGGCTCAGGAGCAGGTGAGCTCAACACCCTCAAAGCAGGCTCATGACTGCAAGGGAGGGGGAGAGACGTATAGAGGGGTGCTACACTCCCAAAGACTAAAATCAACTTGTCAAATTTGTCGAAAGGACAAAGATGAAGTAAAATTAGATTATTTACTTTTTACAATTTGAAAATAATAGCTTTCAAACTTGTTTTTTCTAAATTCAATACTCAAAGTTATCCTTCTGATATTGGGTTTCTTTTTATTTAACCACCCTCCTCCCTTTTAGCATTATTGTAAATACCAATAGCTATATTTCTTAATGTATCACCTTAAGAGCAAAATAGGAATGCTCTCATTATTTATTCCAGCTTCTAACGCATCAGCGAGCAAGGATCACAATAAATTATAGTGATCTCTGTTAGGATATATGTCGGAGTCAAAATAATGTCCAAACGACAATAATCTTGTTTGGTCCCAACTTTATTTTTTTTTTCCGTGTTTGACATTTTATTAGAATAGGTCTATTGTTGTCTACAATTAAAATTCGTTCCATAACTTAATTTTCGGTCCACAGTGCAAATTTTGACACACGGTTTCAGACTGTTTTCTTGCCCAAAATAATAGTATAAAACAAATAACTTTACAAAGACCGAACCGAAAAAATTTTTGGAACACTAATGTATACCTATATACATTCATATACAGGCAGACACTCTCTTCTAAAAAACAAAAAAAGGATCTTCTATTTGATCATTTTTGAAATTCAATTTATTTATTCCCCCTGTTTCTTTTCCATTTCTTTTCAAATTTATAGCCAAGTTATATTTTGATCGCATTTAAGCTCTGTTCCTCCTCTTTTTATTCCTTTTCATAAAATTATTAAAGTGAATTTGAGTTATATGTATATATTTATATATATATGTGGAAAATATGACCTAAGACGAGTATGAAGCTTTTTGTAGTTGTCAGTTTGTGTTTTTTTTTTTTTTTTTCAAAAGCTGTTATCACATTATCTCATTTTTTAGAATCTAGTTATTGAGTGCCTGTACTTGTGATTGACAAAGAATAACAATGAAGATTTGCTGAGAAGTTTGCGGGTCATAGAAACCCGTCACAATTTTCTAAATGCTTTCCAAATGAAACGATTTTATTCAAAATTGAACAAATAGATTACTCTGCTAGATACAATCAGGTTTCGATTGCAATATATGTAGAATAAGTCGTAGAAAGAAAGGTGGATATTTGGAAAACTTTGTAGAAAAACAACAACGTTTACTTCATACCACAGATATTCTACATCTAAGAATGAAGAAATAAAACGAAGAATTCCACTGTTTAAATAACTAATACAATAACATAATTCGTGAATTAACACTTTATTTTCTCCATCCATCTCTATATCTGGATATGAACAGTTACATTTAGAATATTTTTAATTCTATTTTGTGATATCATCATTTACATTTTAAATATTTTTATTGCCAATTTGTGGTATCACATAAACTATGTTACAGTTTAATAAATTTAGTTACATATTTATTTCTTACATGTTGGTAAATAGGCTGCTATATATATTTCTGGCCTAGGCTACACTAAGTGTTGCCAGGTGCAACTTGACATTTCCTTAGATAAGTTTGATATTTTTGTAGCATAATCGTAGTCAGAATGTTTTGACGTACGACCATCATTTATATTGTTTACAGTGATTTGAAAAAATTAATTTGGCAAAAAGATGGAATTAAGTCGTGAACATTTACGTGCAATCATTTTGCACAACTTTCGACGTGGATTATCACGACAAGAATGCATTGATGAACTTAAATCTTTGTACGGTGATGAAGCACCATCCTATATCACTGTGGAAAACTACTTTAATGAATTCAGTAGTGGCCAAAACTCGCTCAAAGTCTAATTAAGCTCGTCCAAAAACAGCCGCTGTGCCAGAGAATATTGATGCCGTGCATAAAGTGATAATTCCATATCGTTTTGTGACATACTGTGAGATAGAGGCATCCTTTGGCATTGCTTCGACCAGCATACATATGATATTGCATGTACACCTGGCCATAAAAAAGATTTGTTTTCGTTGGATCATGCACAATTTGACAATCGTTCAAAAGTAGGCTCGTATCGATTGATGCAAAGAAATGTGGACGAATCATAGATCTATGCGTATGAGCACGGAAAAAAAAAAAAACAATCAACCGTGTGGGTCTTCGAAGACGAGCCAAATCCAACGAAAGTTGTTTGTGGAAGAAGTACTTCGAAGCAAATAGTCGCCCATTTCTTCGGCAAAACGGTCCACTTGAGCATTGTAGCAGAATAAGCTTTGAGTGGTACATCCCAATTTGTTTGCCTGAAGACTTCGGAGAAATTAAAAAAACGAACAAGAGAAGACGAATCATTGTTTACCATGACAATACGAGCTCAACCCAGCGCCCTTTTCAAGGCTAAAACGTCAAATTGGGGAAGCATCCACCGTACAACCCTGACTTGGCATCCAATGACTTCTTTTTAAGCCCACACATCAAGAAAAAATATGCGTGGTCAACGATTTTTGCCAGCAGAAGATGTTGTTGAAACGTTTAAAAACCATGTCTTGGAGGTATCTCAATCGGAGGGAAAAAGAGCTTGGATAATTGGTTTGAGCGCATGCTACAGTGTATGAATCAAACTGGAGAATACATTGAAAACAATAAAACCATTTTTGATTCTTTTTATTATTCGGCCAGAAATATATAAAGCAGCCTACGTATAAATTTATTTGAAAAAAAAAATTAAAAATTAAAAAAAAAAAAATGTTATCGAGTTATACATGTAAGTCTTGTTGTAGAATTGAGTGGGTCTTCATTGGAGTAAATATATGTTACAAAATATCAAGTGGGATTTTTGTTTATTTCCTTCATCTCACAATTGATTGTAGTAGTTAATTTGATAAAACGGCATGACAGCTAAGCTGCTCTCCTCCAAGACATTCTCATAATGGTCAGGGTTACAATTATCGTTGTGACTGTCCTTAGTTATTATGGTAAGCAAGTCCAACCCCACTTGTCTATCTTTAAACAAGGTAAAAGCTATCGTTCGTGATGTCATAGTGGGTATTTTTCCTTTTTTTTAATTATTCCGTAGAAAAAAATTATATAACTGAATAAAAATGTTGTTTGTATTATATTGATAAAAGGGACATTTTTTGCAAGATATGTGCAATGATCATAGTACATAAGATTTATTTGGCTTAATAAACAACGACCTATTTAGGGAAAATTCCAGGGACAAATAGTCTTAAGAACTAATACCAAGGACTGACACTGGTCATAGGACCAATTGTTTTGGTCCTATGACTGGACTAAATACATAAAGACGGACACAACACTAGTTAAGATATTATTTTTCGGTTTCTTTTAATTTTACATAGCAGTAGCTCCTAATTTCTACAACTCTAATGCTACATTTATGTACCTATGGCTTGTCATTTTTTGGTTGTAGTCTTTGTTCTTCATGGTAAACACTTTTACTAATCAGCTGTGAACTTCCAAGTAACCAAATATAAAATCACCTTCCTCACTTCTCTCTATCTCTCTCTGTTGTTCCGTTAATGTAAGCTTATTAAGCATATTTTCTTTATGCAATGAACACTACCAAATGTATGTATGAGGAATGTTCATAAGTAAAAACAAACTGCATCGAAGTATAATTTAATTAGAGAATCCATTAGATAGAAATAGGTAGAGAGTGAGAAAGAAAGAAGGTAAAATATGAAAGGAGAAAGCGGCTAGTTGACATGAAGGTAAGTCGTCTGCTACTATTATATCAGCTTTTTCTTTGAAACAGGGGCGTTGTTAGGATATTTTATTTTGGGTGTTGACAATAGACTGTGCGAAGTAAAATCGTGGGCTTTACTTAAATAATTCTGGATTCATCTAGGGTGAATATTTTAAAATATTAGATTGTATTATCAAAAGTAAAGAATATTCCGATTAATATACAATAAAAAACTAAATTTGAAAACTTAAGACTTACCGGCAAGAAAGCTAAAAGGCAAAGGCTAGAGTATTTAAATGAATTTTTTGGAGAAGAACTATAGATTTTTGAATTTTTTTTCTCAAAATTTATATATTTTTTTGTGAATGGCTCTGGATTATTATTCAACTTTATTGCATAAAAATTAATATTTAAAAATTTTTTCCAATATTTTAATTTTTCTCACTTTTATCCAAAAAATTCCTAAAATTAACCTTAATTATTTCCATGAAAAGAAGTCGGCAATTACATTATTCAACCATTACAGGCGAAATATTAATTAATTTACGATCACCTTTAAGTATGAGGTTTTAATGTACCTTCACCATTTATTAATTAATTTTTGTTCATCTGTTGTCCAGAGTACTGTACTTAATATAATATAAAAAAGAAAGCTTTACTCATAAGTCTAGCTCGACCCCAGAGTGTTGTTCAACTCAAACATTATGGCTTACAGAAAAAGGTAAATATCTCGAAAATAGAAAGTCTACATATTCAATTAGAAATATTTTCTTGTAATAACTGATGTTTCTACAGATTCATTTTTTACATTTTAAAATTTACTGGTTAAAAATTTAACCACTCAACAGTAGGGTAAGCATAGTGATTTATAAAAATATATATTGTTTTCATAAGATATATATTAGCGTTAACGAAATTTATGACTAACTCAATTATATATATGCTGACTCAGATGACGAAAAACTAAACTTAGAGAAGGTACTCTAGATACATCCTCTACGTAGTGTTGGATTGGTCCTAGGACTGATTGCCAGAATCATATTTTTTTAACCAATAGATCATTCCTACGGTCTTTGCTGTCTTTATTGTTATTCTTATTCATAGGTAGGATTGAATAATATAAAAACGAAGCAAAATTAATAATGATAGCAACAACGTATAATAATAAGTTCTAGCCACACCTCCAACTGTGAACTTCAGGTTTAATGTCTCTTCAAAGAGATTATGTTCAACAACTGAAGGGACATAGTCAGTAAGACCGATAAGGACCGGTCCCATGACTGACAAATTTTATTAGAACCGGTCTGATAGGAACACATTCTTTTTTTTTTTTAGACCAATCCTACACTACCCCCATGTAATAAGAATGAAAAAATAATTGATCCTACTATTTAGCCAGTGACATTTAGAAAAATATTCCATATTCAAAGAAAAAAGGAAAATTGAGTTGAGAAGAAGTATGTGAACCTGACAGTTTCTGATAGCGTTCCTAAAATTAACAAGGCATATGAAGAGTCGGATGCAACAACAGCTGTCTATGAAGGTAATAATTAAATATAGGGTGGAATCATATACTTAACTGCCCAGTTGTGCTTCTCATGTTCTTGGTTGGCGAATCATGAAAGCTAGAACAAATGTAGCTTCCCTTGATTTTCATATTGTACAATAGCCCCTAATCAAACATGGATTGAATCCAATAATTTAAACTAAATTATTTCTCAAAATCATATAGGTATATTTTCCTGCATGTAAATACTTCTGATACAGCTGATGGGTTAATTCATTAACCAGCTCCTATCAGGGTCCCAGTGGTCTTTTAGATATAAAAATATAAATTCTTATTTGAATCACAAATAGATAAACAATTTGTCCGAAAAAGCAAAATAATTATAACCCTTATACCTCTTACAAACAAACTAAACATATTATGCTGCTGAAACAGTAAATATATGTTTGTGGTAATATACCAACATAAAAAAGTAAAAATATTGATCATACCCAATTTACGTTACCCGCGAAGTTTGAAATGTCACCTTAATTTTTGAACACACCTCCTATATATGAATTGTTTTTGCTATGACAAGTAAAGCTATTTCATACACTATCAAGCTCGACTGTCCAAAAGGAAAGTATTCATTTGAAAGGGAAAAAAACCCATATGGTATCCGAATTCCTCTTGTTGCAATCTATTAGTGGGGCATGCGTCTTGTTTACTTATATTAGTTTGTAAACAAAGTGATAGAGAGTAGTGTCGTCTTTTGGCAAAATTTTACAACCTCCTGCATAATATTGTTATTTTATAACAAAATTCATTTACGGATGTTTCTCACATAGACGGCGTTTTCAAAATTCTTCAACGCACGCACCCTTTTTATAAACAACAAACTGTCTCACCAACTTGGTCCATTAATTATATAAATTAATATAAAAATCCTATGATTAACTCTCTTTGAGTTCATGGTGTGTAGAGTTATCCACTTTAAATCCTACAAGAGTAAACACATGAAAACAGTTGAAGTGAAAATACTTGGTATTGAGTCGTGAAGATCCAATGATTAGGAGAAGAATAAGGTTGAGTCATTTAACCTCATGTAGTTTCCTTCAAATGTAATCATTTTGCTTAAAATTCTGAAGTTTGTACAATATCCCCCCTCCCTTATCAACTCATTAACATCGCAGAATCTAGGTGAAGTAATATGTCATGATGAATGTCTCTTACAACTGAACAACAGTTTTGAAATGAGAAACACAAATTTTTGAGCAAAACTTGAACTTTTAGACATGTTTTCTCTTTAACGTATCTATCTATACCACGTACAAAAATAGAAGAAAATGGAATTGTATGGAAAATTTTAACTTTTAAATTCAGGGATCATTGACAAGTAGCAGGAGTAGACAAATTAAGAATTGAAGAACAAAAATCGTACTTAGGAATTGGTAATGTATCATAAAGACCCGATTTTGATAATACATTTACAAATACGTACATAAGTATCCTCCTGAACAAGTTCAATGAATAAATAATGTAATTCAAATATTTACCTTCATCGATTGCTTTAATTACTTTTGTTCCTTGATAGCTTTTTTATACAAATAATAATCATTCTTAGATAAACAATGAATTAAGTAAGGACCATGTTATGTAGTTCCAGTGAAATTATTTTTAATGATTTAAAAAAATAATACTGATAAGGATAGAGTACACATTAGGGTTTACCTTCCAAGGTCCTGGGATTTCCATGGGGTTTAAGCCTAGGTGTAATTCCTCAAAAATCCGGCATTTATTTATTTCTTAATAAAGTCTTCTTTTAATCTTTTTAATTATATGTGCGTACAGAATTGACTTTTAGCCTATGGGGTCGGATTGTGTATTTGAAGATATTATACAAGTCCCAGCTCTACCGAAAAATAGCTCTTTTATAACTTATTATTCATGTTTATTTATATTGAAGGTCGGATCGGTTAACGAAAAAGGCTCCAAAAATTCTAACATAACCAACTATCTTAATATCCTTATAAATAAAGCAAAGTTGAATTACTTTGTATTTAGCATCAACACTTAATCCTTTAATCTAATAGGATGTTCCATTAATGGAATTAGGGAATTCCATTATGTGACCATGAGATACAATTTGAGTCCTCATTCAGTTGATACAATTTTATTGGATGTAGTGAATCACCTGTCTAATGCAAAAATGGAAAAGTGGGAAAGACCTTGAATAAAATTTAAAAAATAAATGTGACTTCAGATGAGGGAGCTCAAGCTCATCAAATGATGTTAAATTAGTTTTCTCAAGCTGTTATTATTATTATTATTTATTCTTGAGGAGAGAATGTCTAAGTATTGAGTGAGTAGGCACGTGTGAGTATCCCCATAAAAAACGGATGGCCACACCAAGGGTTTCTTAGGGTGTTATCTTCTACATTACTAAAGCAAAATGTGTATCAACGTCTAGTAACTCCAGAAAATGTCGGGTACTTCCACGAGTTAGTGATGAAGATAAAAATGAGAAAATATTTTAAGAAATAATTAAATTCCATACTATTTAACATTTACTAGGTAGCTTGATCCTTACATCTCCCTGAACTGAGAAATCCTCATAGTCATTACATCGACTAAGACTGTAAATTTTGCAAAGAAGTGAAGGTTTAATTACCTACGTCTCTGATAAGCATAATCTATATGTTGTTTATTTTCTCAAATTTTTATCTTATATTATTTAAATAATATATCTTATAGTTAAAACAACATTCTTCATAAAAATCTATTTTTCTTGTCATTTCAAATTGACACTTTTTTACAAGGTAGGAATGCACTTAATATATAGATATAGTTTCTTCATTTATTGAATTGAAATCTTTGCTTTAAGTCAATCATTACAATTCAAGTAAAATATACAAAGTGTGAACATTAGGGTTCGTCGTTTTGAGGGGGCTAGGCTCTACATTTTCGAATGTTGAGAAAGGTGTAATGGAAAAAGTTTTGCATTAATATAGAAATCATATCAATAGAATAAGAGCTCAAGAAAGTGGGTTTCAGAGATTCCCAATAAGTATATACTTTTAAATTGTGTATAATTGATTTTTTTGTGAATATGAATCACTGCATTCAACCTATTTTAAAAACAAAATCACATTACTTATTTTTATGAAGATTCAATGTACATTACGTATTGATATATTATGCCAGAAATAATTAAAGTACCATATCATTATTGTAGGGTAGTACCTTTTTTGGGGAATTTTTTTATATCTTATGTTATAAATATATATTTATAAGACTGTTTTTGGTGTGATATTTAAAAATACAACTGCAGATAATAAATATATATGCCCACTACTTACTTTTGGGTTGAAAATTCAAGTGCTCAAAGTTGGGACAGGGGAATAGGATATTTGAGCCGGGAAGAGTTGTGTTAATGCAAGACCATCCATCAAATACAATGGGACAACCTAACAAAATATAAATAGATCAATATTAGTAAGATAATTAGTTTTCTTTTATAATTGGGAGGATTTACCAAGATTTTCCGAGAAATTCTCTCTTTCTTCACAGTCTTGGGCAATCCCACAAAGATTGTCGACACATTTCTGATCTGGACACCGGAGAAGTCTGAAAATAAACGACACAATTAAGTAAAAAAATCATATTTAAATAGTGATTAATATGAAATATGTATAGTTTCTCAAAATCTGTTCCTAATGAGTTTATAATTAAATATGTATAACATATTTCATTTTTATTTCAAATAAAAATATATCAAAATAAAACAACTTGTAAAGTTCGGTCCTTTATGACGTCACTTCGCTTTATTTATTCTTTATTGAAGAAATTTTAGTAATGCCAGTCCAAAAGACCTAACTGCGTTAAGAACCAATCCAAGGACTCATTAGACTCGTCCTAAGAACTAGACTGGGCTAGACCAAATAAATAAGGGCCGACACATCACTATTCTAATAAGTGATAGCTTGGAAAGGGATTGTTGTCTTTCTGAAAAGTATCAAACTTGACGGAAACTTTTAATATAATTTTTTTGAAGAAAGATGACAGTATGATAGTAAACAAAAAAACAAAAAAAAAAACCAAGGAGCAAAATCCTTCCATAGAATTGAATTTTTAAAAAAGGTAGAACCTTCTACATTTAAAATAGGATTAGTGATGGAAAGTATTATAATTGTATTCTTCGACGAATTATCCTCAGTTTGAATCAACAAAATTATCTTATTAAAATAATAAGAAATGAATTAATTTAGACTCTATAAGTCGATTTAATCAAATATAGCGCCAGATACTTGGATGGGAAGTTCTTTTGGATCCACCCTACATTCCGGACCTTGCATCACTTGGGGTACAAATTTGGTATCTATAGAGTCTGGTGAAAATTGGTTGTCGGAGTTTTTTGGCAATAGATACAAGAGATTCAACAAGAAGAGCGTTCTCGTAGGCTTCTCGTGGGCAACAAGTTACACAAACAGAAAAGGCATATTTGGCTTAGATCAGATGATTGGAACACTTCTTGTAAAACATTTAAATAAACCAAAAAATACAAAATTACCTGTTTTTTTGTGTTTTTTTTTCTAAGTTAGGATATTATTGGTCAAAACGGCATAATACAATAAATATATATTGTTTTACTTTAATCCTGACTAATTAAACAATTTCTTTTATAAATCTTTGACCGATAGATATCTGGGACCCTGAAATGACATCCTAGAACAATGAAACTTTGCATATGTTACTTACTCCCTTACCACATGATGTTTTTTCAGGACTTGTAATGAAAATTTTGAAAAAATTAGACAAAAAAAGGTATATTATACAAGTTGCATCCAAGAAAAGAGATGGCAGATTTTAAAATGAAGCTTTTTATTCTACCTCTGACAAAGAAAATACAATGATTGAATTTTCTATAGATGTCTGAATTATGAAATGATAATTTTTTTTACTTTTCTGATGAAAAATACTAATTGAAAAATTATCTGTGATACATTCAATAATATGTTGTTGAAATTCCCATTATCATATAAGTTATAAAAATATTATATACTTTAATTTAATAGATCAGAATTTAAAAAAAATAGGATAAGAAATTACGATAATGATTTGTTGGAAAAGGCATTTGAAAAAGAAGATATAAGAAGATTGCACAAATTGCAACCAATAAAATGAGATGAAGCACTTTAAATGAGTAATTTATAATCTTACTTGTGATAAGGAATAGAATTCCACAATAATTGAATGTTCCATATTTTAATGATGTAATTTTGAACTTTTTATTAAAAAAATACTAATTTACAAGTAATCTGTGACACATTATAGAGGTTGCCTCGCTTAACATGATTCACTTTAATAAATAAAGCATATAAGTATTCTATTGTGACTTTTCACTTTAGCAAATAGGTCTGATACCTAACATGTCAAGACCATATACAAAAATTTGTACTGTGATTGATTGTATTTTGTCTGAAATACAAACGCAGAGTCTCTATTTTCACCTTCTCCACAAATTGAAAATCCGTTATATAAATTTTTAAAAGATTTTAGATGTTCTCTATCTATCAACTGTGTACAGGACTATTAATCATGATATTGCTATAACCCCAAATAGGATAAGAAAGAGGGCAGTGTGAACGAATGATGATGTTAAGTGTGTCAAGGAAGTAGTCGAGGAAAGAGATGATAAATCGTTTCTTGAAGAATTTGGCAAGCAATAACCATGTATTTATGTTAATGAAATATCGCAGGGGTTTTACATGTACCATCGAGCTTACGTTACATATTAAAAAGAAGAAGAAAAGGCAGTATATATATATATGATAGAGTTGTATAAGAACTATATGTTTAAACGAGGGAAAATTTGCAGGGGCTTAAGTCAACTTATATTTTATGCAACTATATACTATCAGTCGTTAGGATTTGGTAAATAAATCAATGGATAACTCATTCTTAAAACAAGCGTGTGTTGCTATAGCTCAAAAGAAAAGGAGAGTACGTACATATATATATTATTGAAGCAATGTTTATTGATACCTAATAAGTCTGAACATTTATGGATTCCCTGCAAGTATTTATTTAAGGCAATTTAAGAAGAAATAATTGCAACATATACAAGAAGGTTGTACAAGTTGCAAAACAAATCGGATGAAAAATGAAAATAAAAGATATACTGTGCTTATGATAGGAAGAATTTAATAATAGAATATTCTATGGATGTTGGCAATGTTAATGATGTAACTTTTAGATGATTGATCAAAAACTTACTGTCTATTAAGAACATATTTTAAGGCACAGTACAGAGTGCAACCTATATTGTAACAAACAACACGATTTGTTTTCAAATCGATTTTCTCCTAAACTAATAATCCCAATTTAATAAAAACCAATTCTAAAGGAAAACGGATTTAAAAAAGTATTATTATTCAATATAAACGCCTTTGGTGTCCATAACAGCCTTGACTGAACCAGCTGATTTGGGATATTCCAGAATTACTCCCAGATCCCGAAGATCAGCTCAGATTCCTTTTTGACTCTCCAGACAAAGGACCTTTCCAGGTTTAAGAAGTTTTTATTTTAAAAATTGTATCGTCTGGGACTAATAGCAACAAGAACATTCTGCCTTTTCTACAATGGTGAATAAAAACTCTGTTGATAGATAGCCTTTTTTTAAACAGACGACAAGAACTTCTGGCCAGCCTTCTAAGAGTAAAACTAAGGATTTGTTTGGTTTATAAGTGTAAGTCCTTGTTGAACTTAGAGTAGAATCGAGAATCAATACCTGAGTAATCTTTTCCTACATATGTGGTATGTCAACACAAAAGTAAGCTAGAAAGATTTTTCTCAAAATTGAGTTTGGATTACAACATTTGTATTTTTCAACGAATTATCGTCAAATTGCATCCACAAATTATTCTTGTTAATTCTTTGGAGACCCTGCAAATAAAATAATGAAAAATTGAGGGCGTTTGCCCGTTTTTTATCAACGTGTGAACTGTGAACGCATATACAGGTTGGACATTGTATCTTTTTTTGACGGCTAGCTAGAATTAGCTATATCAGCGGCGAAGTATTTATTCCAAAATTGTGGAAAAGGTAAAGTGTCCTCGTTGCGATCCGTGCCATTTGACGCAATGTTGAAATTGAAATTTGTTAAATTCTGGTTATTTCTTTTGTCTGGAGAGCAAGGAATGCACCAGAAGAATGTGGAGGTGGTTATGAATCAAGAAAAAAGTTTTTTGATCTCAGGATGAGGTCATACTCCCAGAGGGATGAGGATTTCATTCCAAATTTGCCATTGTTAAAACTTGAAGCTCACCGGACTTTTTGTTGTGAGTTATATCATGGTTACACACCAACAGATCTTCCTTCAACACAAAATTTGGGTTGATGTCTAGGATCCTGAGGAATTCGGGAATCTCTCAAAGGAGAGCTGAGGTCGTTTTTGATGTTAAAGGCGATTATATTGAATAATATATTTGTAATTATTATTCAACTTTCCTTTAGATATATTTTTTTTTTTCAAATTGTCTGGTTAGTTTAGGAGAAAATGCATTGAAACAAAAATGGAAGTTGTCTTTAGTGTTAAATAGAAGTTGCAACCTGTATGCCTAGTTTTTCTCCTATGAGATTAGATAACCTCATTATAAATAATGACTGATTAGAAAGTCACTTACAGATAGCAGTGCCACAAAACTTTCTGTTTTTTTCAAATTGGAAAATTGACTGACCTTTTATTCGTCGAGTGGAAAATAACCCTTCACTCAAGTCGAGCCAGCACAACACAAGAACATACTGAAATGTTTATTAAAATGACTGATGCTTTGATAAAATAAGGGATTATGAGACGTACGCATTGCAATTTGTACAATATAGTACATATTTGGAATACATATTGTGAAAATCATTTATATTATATAGATGAAATCTCTATGGATCCTAGATTTTATTTATGATAATATTTGTAAGAAAACCCATTTTCAAATGTACGATAAAAACAAGAGAAAAAAAGAAAAATGATAACTCTCCCATATTTATTTATAAATATTATACATACTAGGGTTTTTCTCTTGGGATTCTATTTTCTATGGGGTTTAAGACATACGGAAAATTCCCGTCAAACTGTGCATTTAATAATAATTAAATAAAACAATATGGCTTTAAAAGTCTTTCTAAATTATTTTCTAAATGATCATTATATACACCTTGATATGCTAATGCTGATCCATAGTCATAATTTAGTGTGTATTGATATAACAATTGTGAACAAAGTTTGATAAATATTTTCGTTACACACAATAAAAAATCCCTACAAATCAGCGTTAAAGCCTATATCAAGATATAGATGTTGTTCAAATCAAATTATGTACTGATTGGGAACCCAAAACTTGCAGTAGAATGATTTCATTACGAAAAACAGGATTTTTATAGACTCAAGAAAAAATAGCTAAAAAACTGATTTGTGATATGTTTAAATACTTTTTTTTGTTATTTTTGGCAGTGTCTTCTTTTATAAGCAATAACTACCTTGACACGCTGGCAAAAAATTTGGTAGCTCTTGACGATAAGTGTTGTGTCCATAGCGATTCATGAAGATAGCTCGGAGCAAATCCAAATTTTGATAAAATGTGGGGCAGACAATTTTCTTCACGACGCTCCAAATTGAAAAGATCAGCGGGGTTGAGTTCGGGGGTGATCAGGGACACATGGAGGCCGCCCAAAAGTCACCCTTATTGTTACTGTAGAAGTTTTGATTCTTTTTGGCTGTATGGGGCTATCTTGGACTTTATGATGCTGTAGGGAGTACGGAAGGGGATGTCAGGTGTCTCTGCAGCCTTGTCGGAACTGCTACCGGCGTGGAGAAGATCGCCCACACGTTGTCTTTTATTTTGTTGCTCCGACATTTTTCAACTTAAAAAAGATATGGGAATAAAACTAAACTGGTTTTTGGTTGTTTCAGCTGTCGTTTGGCTGGGTAATGAAATCTTGTAATTAAAAATAACGGAGATAAAATTGTAACTAAATGCTTCTACAAGTTTTGGATCCCCATTCTGCAAAGTAAATGTTACGAAATTCCAAAAATTGTAACCCGTTGGCTCTATCTATAAAAACCCCAGCACACATTATTACGGATAGGACTTTATTTAGTTTTAAATTTATTATTTCTTCTTAAACTAAAATATTTCCCAGTTCATGCCAAATTTTATTACATATATAATTACTAGAGCAATACTTTGATGTTCCCTTAAAAATGATAAAAAAAGCCTTATATTTTCAATTGCTTCATCTTTTTTTCTTTCTTGATAAAAATATATGAATTTTTGATTTAATAAAAATAATAGTAATCTTTTTTTTGTTTTTTAAAGTTTTTATTTTTGAAGATATATTATTAATAATATATATTTGCTTTAAAAAAGGATATAATGTACAAAAAAGCAAGACATATGAATATGTTATGTTTTTAGGGTCGGAAATAGAATGGGAAATTGTATATATATATCAATCAAAAATATCAGTCTATCTGTAACTGAAACGAAACAGGCACCACTTTAATCTTGTTTATTTGACTAACCTTTAAAAAAATGTTAGCGATACGGTACTTTACAACTACTTATATTAAGCGAAATTATTCTTCGACAGCTATCAATATTGTGAATGCTAATCGGTGTTATTTATTATTGGAAAATGCAGAAAAGCTCATCTTTTAACAAATTTATAAAAATATAATTTAATGAATATTAGTTTTATATAACCCATGTCTATCTTATATAAAGCTTTGTTTTTTAGAAAAATTAGGTACTTTAGGAATAATTTATTTCTACAGAAAATAAAATATAAAAACACTTGAAAATAGGTAAATTCTTTCTATTAAAGTAGATATATCTGTTATTATTTTATCGTACCGAACTGCGTACCGTAGAGGGTTTACCGCGGTTAATACCGAACTGTGAGTTTAGCGTACCGTACCACCCCTAATAAACAGGTAGGGCTGTTAATCTTAAGGAATTTGGGCATGTTAAATAACCCAATAATTTAACATGGTAACCAGTGGCGTTGCTAGCTTTCATCATTTTGTGGAGGCTTAGCCCCAAAAATTATCAACACTGAAACAAAGTTACTTGTATAAATAGGTTTACTATAACTATATTGATAAAAAATTTGGTAGGGACTCCTCCCCCGAAAAAGAGGTTAGGGCCTGACGGTAACCCTCACAAATTGAAGAATGTTTAGTAGAAAAACAGCTGACGTTTCAATAGATTAGCTGCGGTTAGATATGAGAGGAAGTAAATAAATACAAATCCCTCCTCTGTATACAGCAAAGACAAATCTAGGGAGGAATTACTCAGATATTGATTAATAGCTCTAATCTAAATACATAACAACAAATTATCAGCCTTAATCTCCGTTATTTCTGATCACACACACCCGTGGTTAAACCTTATACTTGCGAGTTATCTCCTCAATAGCGAAAAAATAACGATAAGAACTTCAGAAAGTAAAAAAAATACGTAGGCTTAAAATTGCTTGGGATTTACAATCCTATACAAAGGATACTGTAAAATATGACGTAAATACAGGCACGATTATTTTTTAAATGGCAAATTGAAGAGTGTTTTTTTTTCTCTAGAAATCTTTAGTTCTTGAATACAGAACTTTGCAGTATTAGATCATTGCTAGCGCATGTGGTCGTGAAAGACAGCAACTAATACTGAGGATTTGTTTGGCATAAATTATTGAAAGTCCTTGTTTAACGCGGAATAGAATCGAGGATCAATATTGGAGTAATCTATTCCTACATATGTCGCCTGTCAAGACAAATGTAAGCTAGAAAGGTTTTTCTCAAAATTGAGTATGGATTACATTTCTATTCTTCGACGAATTATCCTCAATTTCTTTCCACAAATTATTCTTGTTAATCTTTAGGAGTCGCCACAGATTTCAATAAACGTAGACAGAATTGATCGTCACAATAACAGAATGAGAAATTGATAGATTTTATATCAAAGACCAAATAGGGGCAATATAAGTATCTTTAAACAATTAAAGGTTTTAAATTATGCATAACATTATTGAATTTCTTATCTTATCTCTCAAATTTTATTCCAACTCTATAATTGACTCAAATATGTCCATGAAATAGTGGACTGTATGTATTTATGAAGTGAAACATTAATAAGGATTTCTCTTTTTCTTGATTTTTATTCAAGATTGTTTTTATGTTGACAAACTATGTAATTTCCCATTTAAAGCTATAGATTTCATAATATATATTTATACACTTTTTCTTAGAGCTTGTTTTTAGATCCTTTTAAACGTCCTCAAGCGTCTTTTGAATGATCCTCCTCAATAATGCAATACATTATCATATTATTAATTTTACATTCCCTTGCCAAACCTCCCAAAGTTCTTTTTGTAATCTCTTTCTCCACTAACTTCTTGACACACTTAATGATCTTATTCGTTCTCACTAGCCTCATCCCGTTTGTCTTTGGTGCTATAGCAGTCTCATGATAAATAGTCTTCTACACAGTTGATAAAAAACATCTGAAATCTTTATAAATTTCTATTATATATTTTCCATGTGAGAAAAAGGTAAAAATAGAGACTCTGTGCTTTTTCACACTTTTTGATACTGCTCTGACAAATTACAATCAATCACAGCACAAACTTTTATATATGTTCCTGACACGTTAAGGTAGCAGACCTATTTTCTATTGGGAAGAGTTGCTAGAGAAACTTTTACATACATATTTTATAGTTAATTTAAAAAGGGTTTCGTTTTGAGGGAGTCAACCTGTATGATTTATTACAGATTACTTGTCAATTATTATTTTTTTATTAAAAAGTTCGTTCAAAATTACATCATTAAAATATGGGCCATCCAATTATTGAAGAATTCTTCTCTTTATCACAAGTAAGATTATAAATTCCTTATTCAAAGTGCTTCGTCTCATTTTTTTTTTGGTGGCAATTTGTACAACCTGCTGATACAAGTTGAAATTTCTTCTTTTTTAAATGTGTTATAAGTAACACGGATCATTTTCCTTATCCAAATTAGTTAACGCGGTCATTTCATTTGTTATCTATTAAAATGAAGTAGTTACAATATAATTTTTTTGATATATATTAATGGGGATTAAAAGTACTTAATATATTTAAAATGTCTCACTGATTACTTGTCAATTAGTACTTTTCAGCACCAAAAGTCGAAAATTAATCCTTAAGTATTATATCCATTAATTAATCCTTTAATACTCTATCTACTAATTAAAAATTTGATCCCTATACTATCTTTGTTAGAAGTAGAAAAAAAATCATTTTAAAATGTTAAATTACACTTATCTGCTGCAACTTTGAGACTTTTATTGGCATTATATTCAAATTTGTGAGAGGAGTTAAGATACTCAAGAACTAAATCTATAGTTTAAAACAGAGCTGCTGAGTCAGTACTGAAACTGCTCGACTCCGACTCCAGTATTTTGAATGGTGTCAGGAAAAAATGGCAAGGGAAAATATAGCAACGGAAAAAATGTAAAGGATAAAATTGCCCGATAAAAAAAAAGGAAAATTATCTAAATGGAAAAAAGGGCAAGATCCTTTTAAACTGATTTAATATCTATCACCAATATAATATATAATAAGAGAAAAGAAAAATAAAGAAACACAACAGTGGTTGCAATGAAAAAAGTGCTAATCACTTAATTCTCCGTTGTTAATTATAATGTCTATAGAGATGATGGACTATTCATATTCGACAAGACTCTTGGATTGACGGGCAAGCATTTGCAAAATCCTAGACAAGAGCAGCGATTTCCACTTTGTTAAGAAGAGGTGGTTGGCTGTGGAGCGACAACCCACTTAGAGGATTCGGGCAGATAGTTAAAGGTGGAGTCGTTGGAGAGTGTGAGGAAAACTGTAAAGCTCAGTACAGTTGGAGCAATCTGAAATTGCAATAGAAGGATGGTCTTTGTCTCTTCATAACCCTCCTTTCTTGCCCAAAGAGAACTAAACCGATTGCATTACGTAGTTATCTAAAGGACTCGAATTCTCGAAGTTGTTTATCTAGGACTGTGAATTCATACTTCCAATATATCAAGCCTAGCATTATGAGAACCATAAAAAGTGACTTATAGGTTCTTTCAACGAATTGTTAAGTGTATCTTTCTAGTATGATACAATGACATTGAATGTATAACTAAGTTAGTAATAAATAATCAAGGTCTTCAGTGATATTTATCTTAATATATATAAATATTATAACTCTATACATTCATTCATTTCAACTTAGAATGAGAATAAAGCTACAACTGTATTAAGTTGTAAAACAAATATTAATGTAAAGTCCTTTGTCAATGTTTAATTCCATCAATTTATTTATTTATTGAATAAATGTAAATTCATATTTTATGACGACAGAAACGGCTCTAAAAAAATAAATTCGACACTCATGTCATTATCTAATTTGGTTAATTTAGGTACGTATAGATAGAGCCAACTCTACGGGAAGGTCTCAGGTCCTCAAAGGTTTCAGGTCCCTAATATTTCTCTTATCTATATTATATTTTAAAAGTTTGGCAATTGTGAAACTGTTGTGTCTAATTAACACAGGTTTACCTTTCAATTACAGATAAATCTAATCTTTTTTATTTGTTTTGATCGTGGTGGGTATTAGTCTACTTCTGGTGATCATACATACACTAACATTTTTTCAAAGGCCATTAAAAAGTTCGTTTTATGAATAAAATATATATCATCAAATTAGTAATTTCGATCGTTATTTTCGGCTTACGGATTTTTAAAAAATGAGTAACTTTCAAGTAATTTAGATCTTATTCCATAGGGAAAAATCATTTAAGTTACATCTATCAATTCGTGATAAAATAAATATGTTTACCTAGGATTATCACAGCATGAATATCAAATATTAGTCATTATTTTAATGTTGAAGCATATCAAACACAATAAACACAAACAATTGGATAAATGAAGCAACACATTGTTAATTAAGAAGTGTTTTTCATATGCTTAGATCGATCTTCATTAATTAAAGACAGAAATACTTCCTTGTTCTTTAAGAATAAGTACAAAGAAAGGATTCGATATACTTTATCCTCAACCGGAGATGCTTGAATTTCCATTTCTACGGGAATGATGGCAGATTGAAACATTATCATAAGAAGAAAATCAACCCAAGCTGAGCCTTAAAAGAGAAGAGTCTACTCCTTCCTTGGCTGGGAAATCTTGTCTAATATGAATAGTCCATCATGTCTAATGATATTATAATTAATAACGGAAAATTAACTGATTAGCACTCCTTCCATTGGAACCACTGTCGTGTTTGTTTCTTTTTCTTTTCTCTAATTATATATTATATTGGTGATAGATATTATGCCAGTTTAAAAGAATCTTGCCATTTTTTCCATTTACACACTTTTCCTTTTTTTTTATCTTTCCATTTTTTCCGCTGCCATTTTTTCCTAAAATCATTTTGGATGTCATTCACTCTGACTTCAAAGCACATTTTTGAATTATATGTTTTATAGCTTATATATGTACTATTGAGTTATTTGAGTCTATAGACTATAAATATAGACTTAACTTATAGTTATAGATAGTTATTAGTCATATGTAGTAAGTAATTATGCCACCTATAAAGAGAATATTTTGAAAATAAGATATTTAACTAGATGAACAAGAAATGATATGGATCAAAATAAATAAATTCTTCCAAAAAACTATAATTTTGGTTAACAACTGTGGATTTAATATCTATTGCTAATACATTCATAAGTTTATGAACATAATTTATGGACTCGTCACCGAATAACAACAATACAAACTACCTCTGACTGCAACGTTGTGTTTTACTCTGATGAAATTAACTATTCACAAGACTAAGTAATGAACTAGCATGGATAGTGGCTATGCTCCGCCCAACATAATAATTTAGACTTGAGAGATGTTCGGGAATATTGATTTTAAAGACTATAGAGCACGTTGGATATTTTTGAAGTAAACTTTTGAATAAACTATCTTGTGAGTTTCATAAATTAAAAGTACTTATTATATATAGGCATTTAAAAATAATTAACAAACACTCAACTAAAAAAATAAATTTTTTTGTAAATAACTATGGAGTCTTTAAAAATTTTCTCCAAACAATTTAGTATTTGATTTTTTTTTTTCTTAAATTTTATATATTAAATGTAATTTTCGATTTTTTTTGTGAACAACTGTGGATTTCTGAAATATTTTAAACAGATTTTGATTTTTGAAGTTTATTCCAATATAATTATTTTTTTTCGGAATAACTATGAACTTTTGAAATTTTTTTCTAATAAATTAAATTTTTTGTAAGGAGCTGTGGATTCTTGAATTTTTTTTCCAAAATATTTTTTTCTAAATATCTGTAGATATTTGATTCGATTTTTTATTTATTATTTGAGATTTAATTCTTTATATATTATTTGATATTTAATTTTGAAGTTTTTATTCCTAAAACAAATCTTTTTTTTTTTAGATTTTTGAAATTGAAATTTTTGTGAACTGCTGTGGATTTTTGATTTTTGAGAAAATGTACTATTTATGGCATTTTTTTCCCCCAAATTTATAAATCGAAAGTATTTCATTTTTCAAAAATTTCTTAAAAACCAAGCCCCCACCCCTCCCTAAATATAATCTTGTAGAAGTCCCTGCTACATATTTAATATTCTTGAATACATCAACTCATCCAAGAATTTTGAGTACAATGACAAAATTACCTGTAGATTCAATATTGTGCCGATTGTACATATATTTGATGAAAATAATATGGACACACCTTATTTTTGGTCAAGATTTTTTGTTACGTTAATACATCACATATTTTGAATCATGGTGATAGCAGTTCCAATTTTCTTACATATAAGATGTTATTTCAAGCTCCACCTTTTTCAACTACATACTTCATCAGGATAACATTTAATCATGATATGTTAATCGCAAGATTCAAATGTAATGTATTAAAAATATTATAATTCTGAAGAAGAAAAAAAAACAAAAAAACATTGGGAGTCGAAAACAGACATCCATAGAAATGTTCCATTCATCATCTTCTCAGAGAAGTTATATTTAGAAAAGCTGTTTATAGGCAATACATAAATGATCCTATAGGAACTGTCGACCCTTCAATTTACGAAATACATTTTATATTACATTAAATATATATTACTATTGGGTATCTGCCCGGAAATTATAGATCGATTTAAGACTGTAATAGTATTTGTAAGACCTAACTAATTCGCTCCCATCAAAAAATTTGGCCTGGATCGGATACCACGGTGTTCACTCACTAATACCGTACTGTCAGCTGTGTATGTTTCAGGTTCTTTTCCCCTTAATCACTGTTCCATACGTTGATTGGTTAAATTGCAATTAGGTTTTGTTACTCTGTGAGAAATCCCCAACAATTATTAAATTATAATCCCATAGCTTTTAAGAATTGACTAACTAACTAATTAACATAGTAGAGGAGATAGTAAAAATAATTAGGAAGGGTAATGGGCTAGTGTCACTGGCGGTAAGTCACACAGAAAAATTCCAAAAAGAAGCATTGATATCAAAAATACAGTCAATCATGTAGAGACAAATACTAATAAAAAGGCAATACCTCAAGGGATGGAGAATATCAATGATGGAGGATTTTGATGAAAATGGGATACTGATTAATAATGATGAAACCTTGACAATTTGAAAAGTTTTGGAGGAGGGAAAGAATAATGTTATTAACATTTCATTAGATGAGCTATTTTCAGCTTTGACAAGAGAGAGAGGAGAATAAGATATAAATAAAGACATTTGCTAGAATAACATCAATGCTGATTCCCAAATCTAAATCTGAGTCTAACAAGGATTTACACTTATAATTCTGCAACAAATCCTCAGGGTTACACTCCGTCTTTTATGAGTAGATGCGAATGTTCAATCAGGTTGGAATATAATTGTATCCATTTAGGAAAGGGTGATCACTTCTCGGGAATTAAATAATAATGACAACTGCTCCAAAAAAGAAAATTCATCATTTATATTACCAATTAAAAATTAATGGGGCAGCTAAAACACACACTGGATTTACATCACAACTGATTAAATATATATGAAGAAGTAATTGAGCAACGCCTTTGCCCAATCAAAGGAGGTAGCAATAGAAATAATGTTGAAATATGTGTATTATACTTTTTTTCATTTCGTTATAATTTTTCAAGATTTGAAAAAAAAAAAAAAAGGATGATTATCAACTGCTGATTTTGTACCCTTCTATTTTGAAGGAAATGTTGGGAGATAAAATTCAGGTCACATTTAAAATTGGGTCTAGAACAACATTGGCTTTGTAGATTAACTGTTGAGCACGTTATTTGTGCTTCCATATCGTGCAGGTAGATACAATGATGTATGATGAAAATTTGAAACGTTTCTTATGTGTACAAATTGAATAACTGGAACAGGGGACAAATAGGTACATTTATTGAGTGAGATCAAAAAAATCGTTCCACGATTTAAAAGATGATTAAATTTCGTTCCACGTTCTGAAATAGCGGTCTTGATAAAAATATTGGTTCTAAACGATCTTAAAAAATCCCCTACGACCAAATCGAAAAAAAAAATCTCAGATAGGGTCTTCAAACTATTATATAATACATGTTGAAACAGCAGAAAAATAATTGTAAATAATAAGCCTGATATTAACATAGAAAAGATCCTCAACATTTCATCACAGGCCTTCGCAGGAGGTGGGCTGAAGGGGCTGTAGGTCGCCCGAAATTAAGGATTTTTTCTTTTTACGAGAGAATTTAACTTTCAATCTTTTCTAAAAAATTTAATATTTCACATTTTTTTCTAAAACAAATTATTTTCTGTAAATATCAATGATTTTTTTTTAAATTTTATAATGGAACTTTTTTTTCTAAAAAGATTAATATTTGAAATTATTTTCCACAAATTTTTTTACAGTAGCAGCTAGCAGATTTTTAAATATTTTTTTAGAAATGCTCAGAATTTTTGAAATTTTTTTGTAGATCTCTGAACTTTAAAATATTTTTCCGAAAATATTTTTTTGAGATTATCTAAGGATTTATGATTTTTTTTTTTTCCTAAAAATTTTATACCTTGAAATTTGTTTTTCAAATAATTTCTTTAAATAAAATTTTTACTTTTTGAATATAAATAAAAATTTAAAAACCAAGCCATGTCCAAAGTATAATCCAATTATTGTCAAATTTGGAGTATTTATTCAAATTTTCGGTATGGGGGGTATGATACTTACATAAAGTTAAAGATCTTTATTTGATTTAATAGACTTTAAATACCTTGAATATGGCCTTTTTCAAATAATCATTAACGTATTTTTTACATAATTGAAATAATAGAAAATAAAAATAAAAGATAGAAAACTAATTAATTAAAGAATGCAAATGTAGTCATTTTAGAAGGAAAAAAACATCATCCAAGCATCTTTAAAATATTTGAAATATACATACACCACTTAAAAAGAAAAGTTTGTTTTGGTATTACCATGTTGTGAATTAATGGTTTTTTTAAAAATTTTAAATAATCCTTTAATTAGTCGGATGGAATTGCACCGATAAAGTATAAGCTACAATGACTCCATTTGACATAAGAATTGTATTTGAAGTCCAAGTACATAATGAATATTTCTTTCGCTAAGAATGACCGTGAATCTTCCTAGCTCATAAAGTTCAAGAAAATAATTTCTACTGAGTGCATTGTCTTCTGAGCAACTTCCCTAAATTATTAATCTTTAAATTAGTGTATACTTATAATACTTTTCAACAGTATTAATGGTAGAAGAACAGTATATGCTCAACTTATTATAATTTGATTCCTTGATTCCAAATTTGGCCGTATTTTTTCTCTGTTTGTCTCCTGGCCTTCAGAAAAAACCATAAGGTTTTGTTTGTTTTTTTGGCTTTTGTAAGCTTTAATTATTGGAGCTAGATATAAATTATGCGAATATAATTTTAAAAAGTATAACATTAAAGAATTCTAAAACAATTTTTAAAATATCTGTATCTGATTGGTGTTCGTCAATGGAGAAGAGTGCCTTTTTGGGGAGGAATCCCTAACAACAAAATCCCTGCAGAACGGCCCCTTGCCACAAGGATTTTATTTTGTGAGGATTTGCTCTGAGGACTCGCTTGAATGTCTGATATTTTTTGAATCCCACTCTCACTACAACGAGAAATCAGATTTTCCATGGTGCTTAAAACAATTTCAAATATTGCCACGCACGTCGCACAGTGCAAAGGGGACTGTTGCAAAAAGGAATTGACTCACCTTTTGGGGAGAGTCAAACTGTGTCGATAAGCGTGCAAGTCAACACAACACTATAAACAAAAATGATATTTAGCTGTTATTTTGTTCTTTTATGATTTCAATGAAATGTTTCCAGTGTTGTTTTAGAACTACATACCCCTTATTACTATCAAGTGATGTGCCGCTTGTTTTGGAGTTTATAAAAAAGACACTTAAAGAACAAGGAGGTATGCTCTCGTTCGCCAGAATACTCGTTACTCGTTTGAATACTTATTACTACCATGGGTATGAAACTTACAATTTTTGCTAAACTGATTATTTTTTGGGTTATAAGGACAAAAATTTATTAATTGAGTGAGGCTACAGTCCCTCTAGTCCAATACCTGCGGACGCAAATTACACAACATAACACTTTTTGAAGTCTAACAAATTTTGTTAGTCGAAAAATCATATTTTATATAGAATTATTGAAAATTTGTCATTTAAACCTTGATTTTACTTTCCCTAATTCGTAATAATAAGATTCACATTCTTAACCAGCTTTTTGAAGCAGCTTTCTTTCTCTTGTGGAGCAAAACTTTTTGTATCCGAAGGAAAAAATACATTGTGTGGATTTTCATTCTTTAACATTCTCAAAAAAGGAAAAAAGGGGAGAAGAATAGTTTTGAGGACCAACGAGTAAATACTCACATTTAAGAGTTTTTTTTGTGTGTGTCTTTTTTCTGTTTACTTCGTAAAACCAGAATACCAATTTAAATGTTTTTCTCGTGACACCACATCACTAGTCATATCATAGATAGAATATGAAACTTACTTGAGACCAAGACGAAAGTTGAGACACCAATCATTGTTACTAAGCTCACAGAGTTCCTCACATCCTCCGTCATCAATATTTGACGCTAATGAAGCTGAAGTATTTGTGTGGGTTGACATTGAAGAAGAAGGGAGAGATGAGAAGGAGGTCAGATGACAATGATGAAGGATAAAGAAAGAAAGTCCAACAAATCCTGAAATAAAAGTAATGCCTGTGTTATAAGTATGTAAAGAACAAAAATAGCAACAGATGAGGATAATATACGTAAAATAAAAAAAACAAGCAACAAACATAAATTTGTAATAATTAATAATTTAAACGTAATTGTAGTTTTTTTTAATTTCTTCATTTTTTGACATTAAAGAATGGGATTTTTATATCTTTTTTTTTAATGAATCTCTTGTAATTTTAAACGTCAATTAAAAAAAATAAAAATAAGTTTTCTTTTTTTCACAGGATAATAGAATGAGAAAGATAAAAAAAGGGATGTAAAGTGCTTTTCCTTTGAAGTATGTTGTATTTTTGCAAAAAAAATAATTAATGTATAATCTCTTTAGTAGTCGCTGTGCATAGTTTTATAAACCTGTATATATATATATGATGTTTGAGCAAAGCAAAAGCTAGGAGATCCATTTTCCCTCTTCGACCTATAAATTAGCGTTGTTGCAGTATGAAAATCTTAGCCTAGTCTAGAACTGTTTTAATTTGTCATTTGGTTTACAGAAATAAATTGTTTTGTATCACCCCCCTAAAAAGGTTTGTTTTCAGAACAAAAAATGTTAACACAGGAGCATAAAAGTCCCGCCAATAGATAGTGCTATTAAAAAAAAAAACAAAAATTCAAATTTGATTTTGAAGTGTAAAAGTAATCATTTTGTTATAACAAAGTCATTGTTTTCCTATAATTCATATGTGTCCAAAACACAAAATTGTATCATTTTTAAATACAGTTAAACAATAGTAGATCTATGTAAAACATGGAATGAAAAGTCCTGCACTTTGCACATGGATGTTGCTATTTTTATAATTCACCTTATTTTCAGATACTACAAGCCTTCAAAAGGCAGCTTTCAAAATTTCAAGAGAATCTATTCTTTAGTTTTTAAATTAATTTGATAAGTGTGACGCTACTTTTGTTGTTTTGAAAACAATGGATAAAAAATAACTTTGTGTTTTAATTTTAAACTGCTTCTTGATAGAAACAAATACAGTTCAGCTAATCAATTGCTTAAAAAAAAATTATGGAGCTATTAAGCGAATATTTTTTTATTTAAAGCTAATTTTGAACGAAAAAAACGTACTTTCATCGTTAAGGGCGGGACTTTTTAACTCGTGTGTTATTTTATGACCTTTTTTTTAGAATAGAAGTGTAATATAATCGGTGTAGTAATGTATATCTCGTGCTGTGTAAATGTTTTTGCGTTTTTAGCTAAATGGTGTTTAATGATAAAGTTTTCTACTAAAAAAAACTTATAAGACAGTTTTGTGATTGTTTAACTTAGTATTGTTTGAGCGTACATCAATGAGTGAGGCCAACTTAAAGAAAATACGTCATAATTTAGAGTTTTTCTATGAATAATGGGGGAACCCTAGCAAGGCGACTGAAAATAAAATTGTGTTTATAGTCATGATACTGTAAAAACTATTCATGTTCAATTTTGATCTTGTCGATTCCGCTTCGATAATTTTTATGTCAAGGATGTACCATGCTTTGGAAAGTCAATTGTCGAAAATGTGATAAATAATGAAAATTGTGGAATCTGACCGTCATGTAAACATTGCTTTTATTGCCCAACAGATAAACATTGATGGATTCTTTAAAATAATGGATTTCTTAAAATAAACCTATTATATTATATTTTGGCTTATAATTTCAATTTTGGTACATGGTTTCAGATGGAGTCTGCACAGTATAATAAACATTTAAAAAAATCAGTTCAGGTAATTTGGATTGCTACTGTTTTTATGGACAAGAAGTTCTCGTTTCCGTAATTTGATATTCTTTCAAATAGTGTTAATTTCCCCACACTTCGTTTAATTAGATTTTATCCATTGTTCTTCAAGGAACATAATATTTTTTTCAGCTTGTCATATGAAACATTAAAAAAAATGTCTAGTCTCATAATTGTCATCGAAAAACAGTGGTCTAGTCATAGCTGAAGAAGTTAACACTGTTTAGACTAAACTAGCTTGTTGATAGAGGGAGAACTATTAAGAGTTTAGTGAATAAATCCCCTATTCCCATAAACCATAAAATCAACAGTTCCCATGTATTTAGTTGTAGCCTCTAGATATTTAAAATCATTCACCAATTTAGTGTTTATCTTCTTTTGGAAGGAGAGTTTCTAGATACAAATAATGTAACGGCCTGAGAGTAGGTTGAGAGGTTCAATTTAAATTTTGATGGGAACCATTGTCAAAATTAAAAATCGGAAATGACACTAGATATTCCCAGACATTTGACTCTCTCAAGCATTCATCTATGATTGAAGACCACAGTCCACTCCAATAAAATTCGATCCAGTCTTATGTCTCTTGTTGCCAGTAAAAAATTTTAAAATCGATCTCTTTTGACATTATTGAAAATGTTTTTCCTTTTTTTTTTATTATTTACCTATATTTAATAATATAGTTAAGTAGCCTTATAACGTATTATTTTACTGAAAACAAGAATATTTTTTTGCAAAATATGTGCAATTTTTAGTTTGAACATTCTGTCAAAAAGTACTGGGAATTGTTAATTTAAGTGGTCCGTACTGAATGGATTTGAAAGCTTTTTTTTCTAGGTAGGCAGCACTGTTTTTCATTATAATACCAAGTCTATAGACTAGTTTGCTTGTTAAACCTGGATAAGTCAGTCTACCTCACTAGTGTTCTACGATGTTTACAATGAACCAAATTATTGAATAAAGAATTTGCTTTAAATTTTGTGTTGCGATCCAAATTTCAAATGCTGACGCGTCAAAAATGTTAAAAAAAGCTTTTGATGAATCAGTTTTCTCAAAAAACCCGTGCATTTTAGTAGTACAAAGCGTTCACGGATGGCCGTGAGATCTACCACTGAGCTGAAAATCTTCAACTTTTGTTGAAAAATTGTTATACCAGATTAAGAGAGTATTATCCGTCAAAAACGGTCAGACATATGGAAGAACAACTTGTGGATTTGACACGACATTAACGCACCATCGAAGAGCCACAATTGTGAGCAAATTCAAAGGCAAGCACGCAAAAAATACAATCAATCAACCACCATATTCACCTGATTTAGCTCTGTGTGACTTTTCGTTGTTCCCCAAACTTAAATTACCGCTCCGTGGAACCTGTTTCCTGTCTATTGATCCATAAAACAAAATTCATGGAAGGACCTAAAGGACATGCCAAAAAGTGCTTTTTAATTTTTTTTTTTCGAGTTCTGGAAACATTTTTGGCATATTTGTATTGCATCCAATGAAAATTACTTTGCAGAGACTAAATAAATTTGAATGATTCAATGTTTTATTTAACAATTCCCGGTACTTTTTTGACATAATGTAGTACAACATCACTTCGTAACATAAAAATATACATTGTATTTTGATGTTAAGTTGTTTTTACTACTTTTCGCTCTATCAGTGTTCTAATTGTGTTAAAATAGCCTTGAACAATCACTAACAAATTGCATAATAATTCCATAGTTTGAATTGATTGCCTATTAATTTTACCAACTGATTTTGGGAATGCTTTTGGAAAATAGGTTGCAAGGCTATTTAAAAGTAATCTCATAATATACATCTTATTAGTTTAATACGATCCATTTATATACATTTTCAGGGACAATTTAAGGATTGACAGTTGGATCTAAGAATGGACATCACTAAAGATATTTGATCAAAGTCAAAGCTATTTATAATTATACACTTTGAAGATACTTAAACTGATCAATTAATTAAACCATTAGCACAGAATACTCAAAATAATAAAAGAACAAATTGAGTAAGTAATTGAATTCCGTTGAATATGTAATTTCACCTACTCCACTTCAAAATCGATTTTCCTGCACCGTATTAACTTAGATAAACGAATAGATAAATAGAACAATGCACTTTCATTATTTGATTGCTATATTTAATGGCATTCAATTATTCATAATGAGAGCCCATCTTTTGATAACCTCTTCCCTACGGCGCCAGAAGATAAGGCAGGCTGGGAAGACTTAGTGCGGATCACGATTAGCATTGTACTGTTTTATTTATATTCCTGGTTGGATAGAGTACCCGAAGAACTTTGCAATAAAACAGTGTACTAGCCAACGTAAGGCCAAAAATGGTGAAAGATGCTTTGACCACAAAATGCAATCACTTTCGGGAGCGCGGACCTGCGGCCTGCAAATACCCAGACCATTTATATCTCTGGAGGAGGTTCGAGTATGAGTAAGAATCATTCTTCGGTGGAGGTCCTGAAGAAGTCTATATCTCGTTCAATGGAAAAACTGAATCTGCACAAGGTCACCCGGGCCTGCCAAAGCCTCCAATGCCGTGTGGCTTAGGTTATCAAGAGAGACAGACTTAATTATAAACAGTTATATTTTATTGAATGTAGCTTTCAAATACTAAAAAAATAAGGTTTTACCCCATCTAGTTCCATCGTTATTAGCCTTTCAAGATTTCCCCAATTTCTTTGAACCACCCTGAACATCCTAACTTGGTTAAATATAATGTTGTGTCAGTCCTTAAGACCGTTTCTTCGTACAGTCAATACTAGCACCGATTAAAAAAAAGAAATAAAATTGATTGGCGTCATCAAGGGCCGAACTTCACGAGCTCTAGGACTGAACTAGATAGAACTACAGCTTTCAGTTCTAAATAAGGACTGATACGACACTAATTTAATAAATTCCTCAAAATCTTTTAGGAAAATATGAATAATAGTGTATAAATATAATAATTTATTATATTTTACAATACTTCTTAGAATAATCTTGTCATGAAGTAGTTATTAGTTATTCAACATTTTAGGAATAGTAATGAAAAATATGAGTGTCCAGAGAGCTATCAAAAAAGGGGGTACAGTCTGGCAAAATTTTTGTTGACATATAGAAAACTAAATGGTGTGGATGGAGATAATTTGAGGTTTCTAAAAGACTATGTTCACTGCCACATATTACAAAAAAAAGTATCAAATGGCTCAAAGACAATTTTGACTATTTCATCTCACCGGATTTTTGGCCTCCAAACTCGCTGGATCCGAAGACAAACCAACCGTTCCCCCTACAACACCAAAGAAGATTTATCAGTCGGATCAAGAATGAATTTCAGGATTTGCCAAGGGTTGACCAATTGTCAAAGGCCTGATCACGTTTCCATCCTCGTATGGAGACTGTAATCGAGGCTGGAGATAATTTTATTAAATAAAATAAATGAAAGTTCATCAATTGTTCAGAACTTGGTTTTATTTTTTAATCTGAGGATTGGTTGGAGATAAAATTGCATTTAAAAAAAATCCTTTCCATGGCGTAGATAGATTGTACAACCTCAATATGCTTTGCAAGTAAAGAGCAGAACTTCTTATAACATGTATATACCCAGTTGTAAATTCTAATCATTTTCGGGCGTGTAAGATTATTTTTAGTTGGTAATCTGGGTAGTAGCTTTTATTTTCCAAAGCTTTTATCACTATCCATTAATTTTGGAATGGGAATATCTAAAAATAAATTGCGTGTACTCATCAAAGAGGGTGAGTAACAGTTATGATTTATTGGAGAATTATAAGAAAGTATGTCCTTGTTTAACTACTCAGAGTAGAATAATTGAGGATCAACATGTACTCTTGCTTGAAGTATTGGGCTTCTTTTCATTTTTTTTTATCATACCGACAGGTCATATATTTTTCAACTATAGCAATAAACGCCTTGTCCTCATTTACTATGAGAATATATGAATATTTAATGAATGAAATGGGCCAATAATAAAAATAATTTCTCTTAACGTCAAAATAAAGTGAAAGCAAGCAACCCTTAGACGTGTGCATGACATTTGCTTTTTTGTCCCTTGCCTAAAGTTACTTTAGTTACACATCAAATATTGACATTCATAAATGGGTTTTATAATGTGTTGTGTATACAAAGCGCTAAATAAACATTGAATCGGTTTCTTCTTCTTTTTGTGTGTGTGTGGGCCAATTTTTTTTTTTTCATTTATTTAATGCATGCATGCTCTTTTAGTATCCTTTATCAGGCTACTCTTATTGTGCCTTGAAAGGGATTCAATAAGTGACTGGAATAAAGAAAATGTCAAAAGCAAAAAAAAATGTAAAAAAGAATTTGCTCCAAATAAATAAAACTGTTGAAAGAAGCTATAAATTAAACTTGTCTTTATTTTTTTATTTTTTTTTACTTGTTACTATCTCTGCAAAAGCAATTTTGCACAATTTTTTATTTTTGCTCCCCCTTCCCTCCATCATCATTTTTAGCAATCTACTCATAGATATATTTATAAAATTATTAGCAATAAAAGGACCCCATATAATCCTAGGAAAGGGATCCTATAATGCAAAGTATCAATATGACGTCACAGTAACTACACTTAATGAACACATACACGAATTCTATCTTTATTTTTGTAGCCTTTTTTGAGGAGCTCTACTGGAGAAAGAGCACAAAATAGTGGTAGAACTCTATCCTTTTTGTGTTGAGTACTTCACACGTTGTTCCTATCATTAAAATTTAAAATTTTCCAAAAAAATAGGAAAAAAATTATCCTACCTGTCTGATGAGAGGGTTGAATCCATCAGTTATGAAGTAATATTTTTCCATTGTATTAATAAAATTTAATTTTAACATTTCGGTTAGCTTGACTTTAAGGCCGTCAATTCATTATTAATGAAACATTGTGGGTAGTTTTAAAAATATTTATTTGTGAAGTATGAAATTATTTCCAACGGATGTATCTACAGGGTTCGACTTTGGATATTGTCGTTACTTTTTCTAATTGAATTAAGATATTGAATATATTTATAAATAGAATGGATGGATTTTTAATGTCTTGGGTAATGATGGATTTTTCGAGTATGTATGTAATATAAATGATAACACATAGGCTGAAAAGTCCAGGGCATAAAAAAGAAAATACGTGATCCATTCTTTTGAAAATAACAAAAGTAACGTCACACTCAGCACAATAACCCACAAACTAAAATACAGTTTGCTATGATATGTTGACAGCTGTCCTTTGAGAGCACTAACAGAAAATTAGGCAAATGAAGAAAAATAATAATATTGCCATGTATGTGAAACGCTTGGGACTTTTTAGCCCAATTGTTACAACTGAAGCAAATGATATTTGAAACTATATTATGTCGAAGACTAGCAAAAATGGATTATTTCATCTTAAAATATAAAAAGAAATATGTACTTCAATGTACTTTTTATTATTACATATATAAACGTAATTTATGTACCTATGTATTTCCCAGGAAATGAGAAAACCTTCTTGATACTCATTCTACTCATTTATTTTAGTCAAGAACATCTTACTTTTCACGTAATATTTTTTGGTATTGCTTTCTTGCTTTTTGAGGACTAATGAGCTAAAATTGTTTAGAAATTTTAGATGGTTCAAAATTTAATATTCTTTTATTCACCTACTATTTAAGATTTTGAATTACTAGATGTCAAATTTAATTGTAGAAAAGTAGTATAAAAAGTGATACTTGTTGATTTCTTTTTAAGGCACATTTGAGCATCTATAAAAGAAATTAAAATGGGTTTAAAATCTTTTAAATATAATATTTATAATCAATTTAATAATTGCTCATTTGAATAAGATGTAAAGTAGTTTGATGATAAAGACTACTATTTATAACGATCATCTTCTTAAATATTTTAAAAAGCACTCCTTTAAATTATATTTTCTACAAAAAATGTTATTTCAAAGAATAACTCTACTCCATAATTCTTTGTAACCGTGAATCACATCGAATATAATTTGTGTCATACAAATATGGTTTTTCTGAGAAACTACATATATACTAAAAAGACCATTATTGAGTATACTATCATGCCCCTTGTCTCGCGTTTAAATTTTCAAATAAGGAAAACTCACAAATAAGAGCACCAATATATTAATGATTATGAAGAAATACTTTTTATAATCCATCTTTTTCCACATCCCTAAGTTCATAGCAAGACTTGTAAATTCTAAGCATAAACAGTAATTTTTTTAAAGTACGGAGTTCAAAAAAGCTGGACCTAACTATTTTTGTTAATATTGATAAAAGTGAAGAGCATGATAATTTAGAATAAGTATGGGTAGAACCAAGGAGTTCTAGAGACCTGCAATAATCAGGGAAAATGAATTTTTCCCCATGAGGGAAATATATAAGAGGTGATTGGTTGAAATTAGGGGGAAATACCTCTTTGCTGCAAGCTTTTTGAAAAAACAAAAAACAGATATCCAAAGTATCTTTCTTTCAGCTGTTTTCATACGATGAAAAATGTATGATTTAAAGTAGCTAACTTTATACGTATTATCCGCCTCTTTTATTTTTTTTAATGGTATCGTTTGTCCTATTAATTATTAATCTTTTTTTTCCCCTTTCTTTTCTTATGTTCAATTATTTTTTATAAAATGGCTAAAATATTCGGATGAATATAAAGAAACAGGAAAAAAAAAAGTATTAACGTGGAACTCTAGACACATACAATTTAGTTTGTTTTTCTTTCTTGTTTTCACATAAAGGAGTAAAAAAGTTTTCTTTCCATTAATTCAACAATAACTCTTTTATATTCTCTTTATGTGAGATTCATGAGTATCAGTGTGTCAGCAGAATTATTTAAATAAAAAATTGAATTTTGTTAACAGAAAAAAAATTCTAAAATCCAAAGCTATTGGCAGAAAATCAAACTATTTGGAAAAAAATTTCAAAAATCCACACCTCTTAAAAAACAGTATTTTTTTGTTAACAAAATTCAAATATTAATTTTTTTGAAAAAGAGTTTAAAAAATTTAGTTTTGTTTAGAAACATTTCAAAAATTCAAGACTTTTCACTGAAAATTACATTTTTCAGAGATAAATTTAAAAAATTGACACAAAAAAAAATGGAAAAATTAAATTAAATAAAAAAATCAAATATTCAATTTTCTAGTAAAATGGAAAAATAAAATAAAATTTAAAAAATTATTTTTTAAATTTTTCATAGTAGAACTAGAAAGACTTATGGGAAATAGTTGATATGCCTGTTGAAATAATAATTAATCAAAAACATGTACTACAAGAATATGTACAGTTCAAGTGTGATAAAACTGTGAAGCTTATCTACAAAAATCCCATCCCCTACAATAACATGAGTCATAAGATGTTAAGTACGCCAGTAGACAATTGTAAAACTCTTGTAATTCAAGGAAATACATTTTATTCCATTAATACGTTTGGAGCATCTGATGATACGACTGTAGAAAAAATGAGTTATCTGGTAACCCACTCAAAGACACATTTTCACGGTAAATAATGAGAAACCCTACTGTATATATTTATATATACAAGAAGTAGTATTTGAATACGAGCTCAAGAAAGTAGGGAGAGGGCAACAGATGTGAGACGGAGGGGGGTTGATGGTGGTTATTTACATAAAATAAAAATACTAAAATGGTTTGCTTTCTATTTATTTAATCTGCTATTCATATGCATTATTAGAATATTTAAAAGAGTAGGTTTTTAGTTTGCTTAGAAAAATAAAATACTCTTCAATAGACGAATAATAATAAAAAATAAATTTACTAAAATTTTTTGCATTCATAACGTTTGAAAATATATATATTCCATAGAGAGAAAAAAGAAGTAGGAGTTACGATAAGAGGTGAAATCACCAGCATGTCCCCTTTTCGAGTAAACATATTTTTTAACACGATCAAAATATTCTGCTTGGGAGATATTTTTTGTCCAAAAACAACACCACAATCATGCCTCAGCCACCATATGCAACGGATTTGGCCTCATGTGACTGTTTTTTCTTCCCAAAACTGAATAGACCTATGAAGGAGTGGAGATATACCCCGATTGAGGAGATAATGACTGCATTACTGTAAAAGATGAAGGCTATAGCAAAAAGTGTTAGTCGCCTTACTTTTTGAAAACACATTGTATTATTGTTGATTAACCAAATACTAAAAATTTAAAAAGACATGCATACAATGTCTCAGTGGTACAATTTGTAATAAAAAAAACACAATTTAGAATTAAAATTGAGCTTGTACCATACCAAAAATGGAGGCTTCAAACATTGACAGACTCTGTTTCTTAATTTTCCAAAGCAGAAAGGATCTTTGTGCAGAGCAAGCAGACCCGGAATATATTTGGAGGGAGAGCAAAATATCTAATTTTGACGACAAAGTAACTCAACCTTCTAATTTAACAATATTACACTCACATTTTGCCTAAAAAAGTAGTGGCTAACGGTTCTGTCACCACTGGTGGAGGCGGAAAATAGTATTCAACCAGAACCAAATAATCTACAGAGCGTCATTACGTGACGTCACAAGTTGGATGTGCTCCATTTTTGGGCCTAAACAACCAAGCTTTTATTCTATAAAATCCTTTACCACATTAATATTAAGGACAATAATGAACTATAGAATGAAATAATCAAGCATAATTTTTATTCCCACATGAGGGTAATATAGTTTTTTTACTCCATTACTCAATTTCTTTAACTATAGAAAAATAGAAAATAGAAAAAACAATCAAAGCTGCATACGTGATTATTTCATGTGTCTTGACTTTATTGGTTCAAACGTTAGGATAACATACAAGTCCACTTAATCTGTTCTTAATTAGTTACGAATGATCATATGCCTTCACAATTGTCGAATTAAAAGAATATCAATATTAATAATGGTTACATATTTTTGTTTTATGGTTATAATTTCATATTGTGCTTCATGGATGGATAGATTCTTAAGTATTCTTGATGTTATATGAATAAAGCATTAGTTCTAGAACATATCTTGATTTTCAAAGATCTTTGTCTAATACAATGGTAAATTATAGGAGTAACTTATTCTAATTGAGGTAATTAATAAATTTTAGGTCTACTTCCTAGTGTCAAATGAAATAAACTGTAGCCCCTCCCCAAAATTTAGAGATTTTTATTTTTTTTGTCGAGATGAAAAATTTTAACGCTAAATTAGGAGCAAAAATTAAATTTTTGTGAATTTAATATATGATATGCAATTATTGATTATTTTTGTACAAATTTGGATTTTATGGAAAATCAGCTGTCTAAATTTATTAACTTTTTTGTGATAGCTATAGATTTTTGAAATTTTTTACCAAAAAAATATATATTTGATTTTTTTTTTTTCAAAAATTACACTTTTTGTAAAAAGCTGTGGTCTTCAAATTTTTTATTTGAATTGCTATGAATTTTTGAATTTTGATTAGAAATTTTTTACTTTTTTCATTCTTTTCTGAAAAAATCCGCCCCCCCCCTCTGAAAATGTAATTCTGCAGACGCTTCTGCACTAGTTCGGGGGGACTTAATTATACAACAAGTTCTGGTGGGGTAACCCTAACAAAGTTAACCGACCTCTGGTTGATTTAGAAAAAATATATATATAAATCGGTCAGTCGAAAAATGTCAGTCCACAAACCTAATAATTGGTTTAATTGCTCTGGAAAAAATATCTTAATTCCAAACCGAAAATAAAATTTATTGCTGAACCGAGCCTCAACTCTAGTGTTAAGTTGTTTTTGTATTCTTAAAGTCATTTATAGGAAATTTGTGGATTTTTTATAGTAAAAATACCAACTAAAAGCCCCCAATTATGATGCAATTTTTGACGTCATTGGATCCAATATATCGTATGTATAATATACACAGTCTATTTTTGAGACTGCATATCCTTGCAAATATTTTTGTATTTGTTTAATTTAACACATTTTCATAAAAATAAACAGTTTTTTTTTGTATGAAATCATCATCATTATTCTATTTTGTTAATATAAACATATGAAGATGTATGTATTTTGGGAGGGGGTGGGCGGCTGGCCCCATTTTATATATAAAACACATCTAACATAATATAAACAATCTACTATATTTTATATTTATAATATAATATAAAAGTTCTGTTTTTACTTACTTACAAAAAAAAGAATTATTATTTTTCTATTTTCTAATTGCCAATGGCTTTTAGATCAAATGAAAAATATAAAAAAGGGGAGAAATAATAAAAGTTACTTGTAAAAGGGAAGATGAAGAATAAAGATATATTGTTCTACAAGTTTCCATGTACAAATATTGTTATTGCTATGTATAATAGTTTTCTGCCAACGAGTTCAATTGAAAAAGCAAGAGAAAATATATAAATTATACATACATATACAATGTATATAATAAAAAGAGTTTCCACAATCCCGATAAGTAAATTTAATTGACGCCTCTTCCTTTTATACAATAAAAAAGTGTCAAAATGTGCTTTTGTTAAATCATCATTTCTTTTGACGATTTTTTTTATTTGAAAATATAATTGATTATGTTCTATGGGCTTCTATGCCTCAAGAAGTATTGTTTGGATTACCGCTGCTGACAGATATAAAGTGGTAGTATATTAAATTGATATTGGAACTTGTACTTAGAGTCTCATTGCCTCATCAAAACATTAAGTCGCTGATAACGTAAACACTCCATTTTCTGTGTCTCTCCATCACTCTAAAGAAAATTGTTCTACAATAACAAGGTTATGATATTTATGAACAATTCCTGCAGACATCCATGTAAATGGATTTGAATTAGTCTTAACAAAACCTTTCTTCAATATGTTGGTATCTTGACAACATTAGATTAAGCTATAAACCAAGGTGGAAAGGCGAAGACAACGTGATCAATATTTGCCAAAGTTTTTGTCCAATAGAGGGCGTCGTATATACTCGAATATGAGTATTGTACATAATTATGCAACCTATTTCGCTATTAGGTTTACAGGTTTGGTCTTAACCAGCTCATTGGCTTAAAAGGGATAAAATGAGTTGTCGGAAAGTTAGCGCACATTATTTTTTTCCATTAGCTCTGCCTTAACTATGGCTCCACATGTACATTCACTCATAAACTTTCATTTTCATAATGTTGATTTCCATAATATTCTTTCTCATTTTCAACGATTTTCTTCGTAAACTCATGTTTTTTTTCAAATTTCTTAAATTGCCCTAAATTCGATTAAAAAATGAGCTAAACGAAGTTAGGCAGTTTTTATGGATTCATTGTAGTACAAAGATGTCTACTTATGCCTATTTAGTGCAACTTCATCCAACCAATAGGAGAATTTAATATATAGTAAATATTAGAGTTTATAACAGCTACTAGGTCAAATATCCTGAAAGATTCTATATTTTGAAGCCAAAGAGTAGTAACCTGAGGGATAGTTGACATCCACTGGTTATCCCAACTTGAGACATACATACGAGGTGTATTAAAAAAAATGTTGTTGTTTTTCAAATTTAGCAGAAAACGTATATTTGGTACGCTAAATGTATTATATTTTTTATCATATTTGAAAAAGAACAATTATTATTTGTTTAAAGCTGTATAATATGCATGGCTTGTTTGTTTGTTAATAGTTTGAAGTATTTTGTGTGTTTTGTTATTTTTTGTTATCCGTTCTGGGCTTTCCCATTTGGACGAATGGGCTTTGATTCTAATGGCATAACCATATACCCATTATTTGTTTTCAGTTATAACCCTTTTGAGCAAATCAGGATCATTATTGACGTCTAACAACAGCTCATAGACAATTATTTTTTATAAAAATTAAGTAGGTTAGATGCAAACTTCTCTGACACTCGTCTCATGCACAAAAAATTTGAAAAATTTCATGGCACGAGCCAACTGATATGTCAATATCCTCAAGAACTTCTTTGATAGTCATTCGACTATTTTTTAAAACAGTTTTCTTCACTCTTTCAACGCGATTGGGCGTCAGAGCTTGGAAGAGTTTGTAGCTCATATAAACATTTTTTTTACTCGGAATAGTTTCACCGTATGCCATTGTCAACATTTCAAGTCTCTTTAAAGCACTTGGTTTCATTTTTTACGCATAAATTAAATGCAAATTCTTTGATCCATGTTTTTTGATAGAAAAACATCACCGAACACACAAATTCCTTCTAACCATTATTTCTCTCACAAACAAACTAAACATATGATATAGCTTTAAACAATAATTTTATGTTCTTTTTCGAATGTCCTAATATCAAAAATAAAAAGTCTAGCATAACAAATATACATTTCCCGCGAAATTTGAAAAGTCTTACTCTTTGAACCCACTTCGTATATGTATACAAATGGAAGGTTCAAATTATTAGAAATTCTAAAAAGATCCCAAATCAAAGAAAATGTTATAATCTTCAAACCTCAACAATTTCCCCTCACAAAATTAAGGGGTATGTTGATATAAAATGTGTTCTCTTCTTAGTTGTGAAAATACAATGATTATATAAATTTTGAAGGCAAAGAAAGGACTAAAGTGGCTATTTCTCTCTACGAAAACAAGACACAGGGCCTCTTTATTTTGAAAAGTAGAATTTTGCTGGTTTGAAGGTATTCATTTGCACAGTTGGTTTAAATAAATTGCAAGCTTGACATACTTGTTTTACATACATATGTGGTAAATAGTGTTGCATTTCGGTCTTAAAATACTAGAACGCTCTGAGATCTGTATGATTATTAGTGGACCGAACTAATACGGTCCTTTAATGAGGTTCAGTCTGGACTGGTCTCAAAGAAAAATTTGGTCTAGATCACGGCGTTACCTTGCTAAAACAAAAGTAAACTGTGTATTTATTCGTCAGCTATACATTTTTCTGTTTCTCTTCTCCGAATCAGTGCTTTGAACAACAACGTTGATTGGTTGAATAAGAATGAACCATTCCTAATAGTTGTGAAGAATTGGCTAACTACCAACTGAATTTGTGTCTTTTTTCGTGTTCCTTTACGGAAGAAAAGCTGTGTGATACAATAAAAGTAACGACATGAGAACAGTCAGGAATCATAATTGGTCTTATCAATAAATCGGTCTTGGACCAAGTTGACACACTAGTAATAACACACCTTAAGAGATGTTATTTTAAGAAAATGGAAGATCCTACTGTTTTTTGTGTCTATTTAACCCACATAATTTCCAATTACATTATATAGTTTATAGATGTTTCTATGGTCATATATTAATTTTAATTGTTCCATTAAATAAATGACTCTTGCATCCTCGCTCTCCCCCCTATTTTTTCGTTTGTTATAAAAAATAATCAAATAAAATCCTTTGCTGTATTATTATTAAAATAATTATTTCCAATGTTTGAGAGTAGTTCCATGAGTAGTGATGAAAATCCTGCGCTCAATGTCCATGTTAAAAACCCTGACAAATTTAAATAATATTTTGGAGGAAACAGCTACAATCAGCTGTGTAGAGGAAGGGGAGGGAGAAGGAAATGAACATGCACAGTCCCAATAATTACGCCAATGTTGATCCTCAATTCTACTCTGAGTCCAACAAGGACTTACAGATTCTATGTACATAATAAATTCTGTAGGTTACTTTCCGTCTTTTATGAGCACATACTAATGTGAAATCAAGTATATAGTTGAAAAGAATGTTCACTCCTCAAGACTTCAATAATAATGACAAGAGCTAAGGAAAAGAAAATTAACAACAAGAAGGGAGAGGTGAAGGAGGAGGGGACACGAACTATACAAGAGCCTTGTTCTTAGACAGATGTACTTTTCATACCTAAAATATGTACTATGAAGCGGCAGCCGGATTTTTCTGGATGAATGTCTAAGCAGGCTTTTTTAATTTTCAAACCTGTTACCATTATTATTTAATTCTTCAAGAGAGAACATCGCAGTATAAAGTATGAAAATACTATTTAGTGCTTGTGCTCATGAAAGATGGGTTAGCTCTGTGGGATTCATAAGTGTATGCCCCTGTTATATTCAAAGTAGAGTTGAGTATCGACGTCAGAGTAACTCCAGGCTTTATCCTTACAAGATACAGAATGGAATTTTGTTTATTTCCTTCTTGGCTGTTTGCATATACTCTAACTAAATGGCATGATAGCTAAACTACTCTCTTCCTAAAAATATTCAAATTGCTAGGACTATCCCCTTCATTTTCGGTTTCTTATATTTTTACATGCCCAAAATCCTTACAATTTACAACTCTAGTTAGAAGTGTAATTCATTGGTGGACTTAGTATTGAGGATCGACCTTGGAGTAATTACACCTATATGACAATGCAAGATACGGAGTGGGATTTGTGGTAATTTCCTTACACTCATGGATACTTGCAGCTGTTATAGTAAAACCTCATGACATATAAGCTGTTTTCCTCCACAATATTTGTTTTTATTTTTACATACCGGGAGATAATACGTTATAAACCACTACTGATGTAGTGATCTACACAAAGCAGTTCTAAAGGTGAGTTCACTGATGCATTAGGGTGTACAAAATATACCCTAAAAAGCGGGGGTGGCTTTTTCTAGTTGGCAATCTCAACAGGCGTTTACATTTTCTAAAGCTTTTTTCATTAGTATGAACTCTTGAAGAAAGAGCCTCTAAGAATCAAGTAACAACCAGTGAGTATGCTCATGAAAGAGAGCGCTAATAATGAGGGCTTGCTTGTGATATAAATTCTTTTCAGAATTTCTAGATGAGTATTCTCTGAAGTTTCAGACCTAAAATAAGTCGTTTTTCAAATTACTTCAGTTTAACCCCGTAACATAGGACTCAACTTAGTCTCAAATGGCGGTACTCAGAATGCTCATCTCGGATCCTGTTCATACCCAAACAATAGAATTGATCATCAACGTTGGAGTAACTACTGCATATATCTCTTAGCTATATCCGGAGTGGAATTGTGCTTATTTTCTTTCTCATGCAGCTGCTTGCAACTTATATAATAAAAGCTGCCAGTACAGTTAACCTGCTCTTCTCCAAAATATTTTTCTAATTGTCAGGACAACCATTTTTATTTTTTATTGTTTTGGTTATACCAGAGGACAAATATTACATGTATCAATCGTCATACTCATTCAATTATAGAAATATAAATTATGGAAGTGTCTAGTATTTTTAAGAGGAGGAATAATAATATACATATTCTATAAATTAATTATAAAGCTGTCATTTACAAAACTAACCAAGACATGAATATATTATTACTAAGGGTTGGAAAGCAAGGTCTTTTAGCAAAAAATGTTGCGAACATGTTTTTAAAATGCAAAAATATGTGATGTAAAGTGCCAACTTTTATTATAGATTTTCTTTTTTGGTATTTCACATATTACATTTTGAATATTTACAACTTTTATTATAAATTAATTTTTCCTTTCCTTGGTAGAGTTCATCTTGCAAATTCAATTAAGAGGGTGAATTCTGGGAGATGTGTGTAGTTATTTATGGAATAAATCATGATACGCTCAACCCTGTAAGTATATATACATGGAAGTTTACGGACGTCATTTTGTTTTTCTCCCCCCGTCACACCTGAGTCATACATCCTTCATCTTATTTTTACTTTCTTCACATGTAACTATAAGTACGTTATTTTTATTTATATAGATTTATCATGGGGGGCAATTCTTTGAAAATAAATGTAGTGTTTTTATTAATAAATTAAAATAAATATTTTTGTAAAAATAATTGTAAAGATTAAAGTTATGATAAAAAATTTATGGAAGACTCTTCTTTGCTAAAATTTGTAGTTTTGTATTTTAAAAATGTAAAAAAATATATTTTGCCCTTATTTTACTCTAATAAATTATTGAATAAGAAAAAATGCCTGATTAGGGAAAAGGAGAAATACCATCTTTATTTCAGACAGTGGCGTTGTTTTACACATTTTGTTGGTTTGAGCCCTCCTAAAAGTATATGAAGCCCCACACACCCATTTTTATTTATATCATATCATATATATATTTATAATTTTTCTTTTGGTATTATCACGTATGGAATCCAAAACGGTTAAACAAATCAGTCTGAAATTTAGTAAGTAGACGTACAAAATAACCAAGGATGTTCTTATGATATTTTGTTGGCCTCCAAGGTCATTAAGAGCCTATTTTGACCAAAGAAACCCCTCTTTTTCTTTATTTCTTCCTACATCCCTCTCTCTGTCTCTTTTTTTTCTACCTTCATTCTGTGTTTCTATTCATCTCTGTAATGCGGGAACCATCTACTAGATTATATATATATATACAAGAAACATTTTTATATAAGTAATTATATAACAGTGTTGATAATTTTTTTGGGGAGAGCCCTCAAATGATCAAAGGTAGCAATGCCCCTGATTCTAGGTATCTAGATTTCCAAGGATCAGCGCTCTTATGTGGATAAAAATTGGATTTGGTTACAAATTATATACATGGTTTAGCTACTTTATAATAAAGTAGGGAGTCAGCAGGATTATGTGTATCATTATTATTATTTTTGTTGGGGGAGAGGGCTGTTTTTTATCCACGAATTCAATCGAACTATATTTTTGATAGAACAAAATCCTTAAAAATACTTTTTTAGAAAATAAATCTTTTAATAGATTAGGGCCCCTATTTTTTTTTAAATTTTATCAATTGGATGGAGAGGGAGCTACACCCCCCCCTTGAGGACGCACTACTGCAACGCATTGGTGAAGAGTGTAGTGAGGAGGGATTGAGTTGATTGGACAAACTAAGCAGAGCTAATACAGTCATAAAACTCCCTAAATATCTTTAGAAAGTTACGATAAAGGGGGTAAAATTCAATAATGTCTCTCGAAAAGTGAGATATTATTTTCCCCCAAATTGAGAAAATATGTTGTTTTTGATGAAAATCCAAAAATAGGATACGTAAATATATATTTTTTCTTCGCTCCGATGATTACATATTTACCTAGCTGCAAAGAAATCAATAATTGTAGCAAAACGTATAATGATTTGTTTTCGTGTTGTTTTTGGATTTTTTTGGAAGGTACACAAATTGGGCAATTTGTGTCCTTGTACTTTTATTTAGAAAGCAGTTGATATACTTAGTCTGCATGTACCTACTTAACATCATCCAAAAGACTGATCAACATAGATAGGCATGACAGAAAATAACATATCAGGGGCGTCTGGAGGATTATCAATATAAATATAAATTTTTTTTTGGATGTGGCTTGGCTTATAGAATTTTATAGAAAAAAATAAATAATATCCTAACCACATTTCTTCATAAAGAAAGTATTTAATCTTCCATAAATGGTCAGAGAGTTGGTTCCAAATACCCTATCCAAACCAACATTTCCAATTTAGAAGTCTTGAATAACTGGGTATCAGATGACACTAATAACACTCCATCATAATAAATTCTTAAGTTACTCGTGTCTAAAGAATTTTGAAAATTTGAATAAGGAACACATTAGTTTATTTAGATGTTTCGTCTCTCAATGCTACAAATATATACTTTTATTTTTGATTTACACTCAACAGGATTTAGACAACGTCTTAACCTCTAAATGAAATGTTTATTTATACCTAATCTGTGGAACTCCATCAATCACATTAAAGGAACATTTAAAATGAAAAATCCCAACAAATGTCTTTTCTCCCTAAAACCGGCTCTGGTCATAACGTTTCATTAGATTATCTGGAACTAGCTAAAAAGGAAATAAACACAAATCCTCCTCTATATCTAGCAATAACATATCATACTTTATACTTATATATGTTCTAAAGCCTATAATTAAAAAACAATGGGACCAGATTTAGAAAATAAAATATACTGCACTGATGACCAACTAGAAATAATCTTGCACGCGATAAAATTATTAAAGTATACAACTCTACATATACCTATTATAATAAGTTATTCTCCCCAGCCCCCTTCAAAATTGAGTGACCTTCTAATAATGTACATTTTTACTTTATCCACATAATTGGTTTTGAGATTGGGAAGAGTAGTAATGGATCTTATTTCTCAAACATCAAAAAAGCTACAGCCCCGAGATTAGAATAGTATAATATATTGTAGAATGGTCCAGGGTTGGAAGGAATCAAATATTTTTGTCATTTTTTCTTCAAATTATTGGATAAAAACAGTTTGTGAAGGGTTCAAGTTGTGTTTTTTTTAGGAACATACTTTTTGTAATATTACAATCATGACTAGTGTAGTAATTTTCCTTATATTAAAATTAATTTTATATGTTAGCCAAAGTAACAAAAAGATGAATTTAAATATTCAACCTAATTTTCTAAATCTCCAACTAACCCTCAATTCTTTTAACTATAACAACCGTTCTTGGTTAGTGTTGACGGACTTGATTTAAATCCCATTTTCAGATAAACATGTCATTTGCATAATTTCTAATATATTATAACAATCTATAAATATATGTTGGTACCCTGGGCTACATTACCACGTGTCTTAGATAACACAAATTTATACAGTTTGGCTAAAGGCAAAGAGTTTTTAAGTGCCCTGGTAAAACTATACAATAACTCTCCACTTTTTTCCGTAGATAAATAGAGGACATATCCGATTGTGAAAGAAAGTGTTAGAAATGAAATACTGTAATGAGTGACTACAAGTATCTTGGTAGAGTTGTTAATCCTAAGCATTATTGAGCGTCCAGATTTTTTCGTTGTTCGCAATCTTCACTCCTAATATTCGAGTATGGGTTGTTTTTTAAATAGATCAAGAATCCAAGCTCACTATGGTCAATTACTTAATAGTAGTGTTAGATTCGAGTAATACTCCAACTCGAAAAGAACTCGACTTAACTAAAGTCCGCAATTTTCAGAAATTTACTTCAACTACCCCGAAATATTTTCAAAAAAACTCGAACACAGATGATCAAAACCCAAAATATTCGCGTATCGATGAAACGATACAAAAAATCAGTGGAATCAATTTATCCAATTTCCCTACATTCAATTATCAAAAGTTCCGTTTATGTATTGAAACGGTGAAGAAAAAACGGCATTTCCAAACTTGTTATAGCAAGCCTATACATTTCAACAACTTCCATGCCAGCGAGAGGGTATTTTCTACCTCTGGGGAAATTATCCAGAAAAGAAGAAATATAACTGATAGTGATGTATATCACTATATATAGGGTACATAATTCGGCCAATGAAATTAATTTAGAATAAGCATTATTGTAGTTATATAACACGCTGTTATTTTAATGTATCACACTACATTTCATTAAAAAAAAAAAGTGGTAAGTGTTATCTAAGCCTTCCCAGCTATAGAATGATTGTTCAATCATTGTAAAGGAATCGTTCTCTGTTTAACAATAACTAATTGTAATTCAACCAATCAATGCTCACAAAACTGATTAAGAGAAACATTGACAGCTGAGACGAATTAGACTTTATATTTTTGTGTTAGCCAAGTAACGCTGCGGCAGATACAACTTTTTGAGATAATTTCCCAACATATTATGTGCATAAATAAATATTTCCCAACAAATCTACATCGTTTGATTAATATTTAATGAACTACCATGTTGGGTTGGTCAAATTTGCCTCTATATTTAATCACTCGAACTCGAAAATTATAACTCAAATCCAACAAAAACAAAATAATATTTAAATCAATTTTCCTCTTTATATCTTTCACCCATTACGATTCTCGCACATTATTGTGTGATACTAGTTACTTCAATGGTACATACAACATCCGTCCAACTCAAGGTATACAATACGTCATATATGTATGTGATGCAACAGCATAAACAAAATTAAATAAAAAATCAAGAAAAGGAAAAGATCCATTAATTTGTTTACTTCATACAATCAAACATCCAATATTTAATAAACATATATGATTCAATTTTGTGGGATGAATTAAGAGAAGAAAGAATTTTAGCTGTAGTTTAGAGTGTTTATTTGATTTAAGAGACTTTAATTGCCACCAAAATGACTCTTTCAAATAAAATCTATCAATTCCTCATTATTTTATTGTCACGATTCATTTTCGCTACATTGAATGCAATTTTACAAGGTAGCAAAAGGTTTAGTGAAAATAATTGTTAATAAAAATGGACAATAAATTGCCAGAGAGTACGATAACCATACTATATTTTTATAAAAGTTATTTTAGGTTACTTTTGGGTTGATGGGTCATATGTATTAAACATGAAAATAAAACGAAAAATTAAAGATTTTTTTTTTTACTTCAATAAAAGTATCAAGAAATATTTTTGTTCAAAGAACAAGAAACAAAATTTTCAATTATATACAAATATAGTTTATTTATATATAATGATTGAATGCATCCATTGAGAAAAAAAGAAAAATTGATTACTTTTTGCGAATTTTTCATTTAACGTTCTAAATCTATCGTTTATATATTTGTATTTTTTGTGTTCTTTAATAATTATTCAATTCGAAAATCCAAAGGAAACATTTATTTTTAAATCTTTATTTCACAAAGTTAATTTATAATAGGTAATAATATAATGAAAATAAATCCTTTTTTCAATTGATAAAAAAATGAAATTAATGTGTATCTCCTTAGCAATTGAACCAGTAGTGAGATGTCGGTATTGAAATCAAAGTTCTCGGAAACGAATGAATGAAACCAAAATTGCACAGGATTGGCTGTTATAGTATCAAAGCCATAAACACAATTCCCCTTTTTAGTCAATTTGAAATATTATCACAAAACGTTTAAAATTTCATTTAAGTTTTCAAATTTTTCCCCAAAATATTTAATTTTTTGTAAGGAGAAGTAGATTCTTTTTTTCCCAAAGGTAATAATTTTGTGTGAAGGGCAGTTAATTTTTTTGGAAAAAGTTCAAAAAATTAATTTTTCAATTTTTTTTAAGAGTAGTTGATTTTTTGAAATTTTTTCCACAAAAATTAATATTTAAAATTTTATTTAGGTTCTCAATTTTTTTCCAAAATATATAATTTTACAAGTATTTTTTTTTAACAAAAAAATTAATTATTTCATAAAGATTATATTTTTTTTTCCAAAATTTTGTTCGATTTTTTTAAATTTCAAAAAATTGAATATTTAAAATTGAATATAATTTTGCGGACTTTTTTGACAAAATTTAGTATTTTGTCAAAAGCTGTGAATTTTTGAATTTTTTTTCTTAAAAAAATTAATATTTTTAAATAGCTGTAGATTTTTGAATATTTTTTTTCAAAGAAAATGATGTAATTACCCAATATGTCATGTGTATTTATCATCCAAATAGTCACATACATCTTTTTTGTGGAAAGGTGTTTTTTTTATTTTTATGTGGGCTATTTTCATTTTATTTACTATTAGGGCTAAATAAATATATACTACAAAATAATAATAAAAACTTGATATAAATTATAAAAATAGACTAGAAGCCCCTAGCCATTCAAAAAGAACATATACCTACATATGTTAGACTAGTATCTGTAATATAATATATATATATTTACATATAACTAGATATATAAACATCATCTCATAAGAAAGAAAGACATTTATACAAATCCATGTATATCTATGTACATGGCACATACCATTGATAAATAATCAAATACTCATATTGAGAAATGTTCAGAGACCGTAATTGTTTTTCTTCCATTTTTATGATCATATACATAGAGTTATGGAGTTAACGGGCAAGGGTGTTCACAGGATTATATTTTTGGGTGGGAGGGGGTTTAGTTTTTATGGGAGTTTTCTGAAAATTGAAAAAAAAATGATAATTTCATAGCTATTCCCAAAAAAATACACAAACCCAAAACTATTCACAAAAAGTGTAATCTTTTGGAAAAAAAAAAAATCAAAAAACTATTAAATATTAAATTTTTTAATCTGCTGTATAAATTGCCCGAACTACAAATATAATTAATTATCTTAATAAGCAAAAATTCCTTAATTTGGGAGGGGTTACAGCCCTTCCTGCCTATCCCCTGCGGACACTCCTGTCAGGTGTATCAAAACTTTTTTCCCATTCGGAATGCCTAACTTAATCATATAATACTAGAAACATGTAAGCGAAGGCTCAAGCCTACCCGCTACAAATGGCCTGGAACAACTGATTCATTACTACAATGACATAATATAAGTTCATAAGGCCATAAGTCGACCATTTGTCTTCTTTTTTGTTTTTTTTTGAAGAAAACAACAACTATTTATTTGAATTAAATAGTAAAATATTGTATCTTTGATGTAAAAAATCAGGCCTGTGAATTACATGATTTACAGGTTTTTTTAAACTAATTAATTCAAGATAATGCAACTCAACTTAACTTGCATAAGTTAATAAGTTAAGTGATTTAACTTTTAACTTAACTTGTTGATCATTTAAACAGCGTTATTTTAACTTTAACTTAACTTGATTAATTTAATTTGTCAAAGTTACATTTATTTTGTTAATCTAGATTGAAATATTAAAAAACTGTCTTCAAGTAAACGTATCGACACTATTTGTTTTATCAAACTTTTCAACTGGGTCATTCCACATCAAATCCATCAAAAGGATATTTTCTCAGTATTGTACAAAATGTCGTTTTTATATTAAGTCCAATATTTTTATAATTATATAAATGGTTTAAAATTAGATAGAATGCCAAAAAAGTCTAAAATTTTATTTGTCTTTGACTTCCATTTTAGTAATAACTTGATATATATATTTTTTTTCTTAATCGTTCAATTGGAAGTGAAGAAAATTTCAGCCAGAAAGACCGACCAATAATCTTTATTATAAATTGACAAATCTCCCAACGGACTATCTTAAATAGTTATTTTTTAATATCGAAATTAATTTTTAATTAACCAAGGTTGGGTGAGTGGATGGATCTTAAATTACTCTAAAGTGAATTAACTTGAACTTAACTTGTAAAAAAAAAAAATCTAAAAAAAAAAAATAGTAGTTATTTTTCATAGAAATTGAAATTAACTTTAATTCAACTAGATTAAAAAAAAAAAAAATAAGAATTAACTTAATGTTAACTATTTAAAAGATAAGTTAGCTTGCCCCTCACTGACTTCATGATTATAATGTTTCTACACCTTTTTCTATTTTGTTCCTTCATTGCATACAGTTCAGGTTTATTAAAACTCAAAATGACATCCAACCTGGGCCTCACGGCAGAGAGACCTCCAGATCATGTACATATTGTCGCTAATCTCAGAGGCTTTCTGGCCTTAAGGTTGTGGTGGTGTTTGCCAAAGGCCTTGCCCTCCACATACATTCAGAAGGGAAAGCCCAACGGGTTCACATCTTGTGAGGATGGTGGCCAAATTGTATTGTCCCAAAAAACCATGTTCTGCTTTATAAAGAACAAGGTCACTTTATATGTTTGGAAGCTGGCCTTGGCCCATGGGATCAACTTGGACCTCAATTGGATGATGTAGTCGGCTGCTGAAAGCCTGTTCCCGGCCAGGAATCAAATCAAGTGGATCTGAGGTAATTTAATGCACAGATGATGACTATTTTAGGAGATGACCGACCACCTCTAGGCTTTTTCTCCGAAGATTCTTCATGATGTTTTTTTGTCATTGTACATGGTCTTGGGGGCAATAACAGTCTGCATGTCCTTTATTGTGACTTCCAACAGGAGAAAAGTTTCAACTTGTACGTGATTCACTTGCTCCATAGTTGTGAAATGGCAATATCGGAAGTTTTAAAATCTGTCATTGCAACATCTAGGTATTATTATTATAAGTTTTCATACACCTGGTACACTGATTATTAGAGTCGTTATAAATATGACTTGTACTATTTATATATGTTTTTTTTTTGGATGATTATAATCATAAATAATAACATAATTATGTGTTTTAATTATCATGTTCATTTACGTATATAAATTTAGGTATTTAGTTTTTTTTTTTAACAAACAAACAACATTACATTTATATCCTCCCTAAAAAATCCTTATTACTACTTACTTTATACTTCGATATTCTTCCATCAAGAATTGAAAAATAATTATAACAGCTTGAAAAAAAAACCAGAAAAATATGGTTATGTTTACCAATTGGAAAAAAATTTAGCAACTGTTGAGGTAATATTTTATACAACTCTAGTGATAAGGTATAACTAGAATTGGGTTTTTGACTCAATTTATTTAGAATTTTTTTTGTTGTATACCTATATCAAAAGAGGTAAGGTTTGTCCATGTGTCTGAAGATACCTCATTTTTATCAACGTGCTTGTTGTTGACAGCCTGAAGATTGCTTAATTTTTACTTCCTAAGGTCGTTATTATGATTATTTGATTCTTGAGGAGAGAAAATTTAAGTTTTGAGTAGCTACGTGTTAGTAAAAAAAAGATTAATATTAAGGATTTGTTGGGAAGTTCTCTTGTATGTTTATTATCTAATCAAAGTTTGTATGTTCATCGACGCCTAATAACTCAGTGATAAAGGTAATATTTAGAGTATGTATTGATATTCCATCCATTATAAATAAATACATAAGATAGATTTTTGATTATTATTGACAGGTGTACAAAATAAGAAAAAGAAAAAAAAATAGCCGGAAAAAGTGTTCCTCTGAAAGATAAGTATTTTATTAATTTTCTTAGAAATGATTCCCTCCTCAGCTCATCATTGTATGTAGGTAATGACAAATGAGATTTGATTTAAAAGTGTGATCCCCCTCTCAACGTTGTTTCTCTCTTTCCTTTAATTCTATTTCTAGCTCAATTCCGTCTCATTAATCATGCCTGTATAATGTATAGATTGAAGGTTTACAAGAAAATCTACTTATAAGAATCATTATAGATTGAAAAGCAATATTATTATAATATCGTACATATTATTTATTCTAAGACCTCTTATTTATGTACAATTATGACAATGTTGCATGAGTGGATATTTATGTATAATACTATTCATCGTACCACAGAGGATGGACTTGAGTATTTATTTCCAAAAAATTTATAAAAATTTGTTAACAGTTGAGTATTTATTTTTAAAAAAATCAGAATTTTTTTTTTATATATTTATAAATATAATCTTTCGGACGTCCCTGATCATACATGGTTTTATTGAGTCATATCCATAAATTAGAATAGTGCAAAGATAAATAAATAAATAAAATATCTCCTGTTAGGGGGAGGAGGAGGAGCTTAGTTGTCATGGCATCTATTAAATAAGGCAACATGGAGAAGGGGGATAATTTCATATACAAGATATTAGGCAATAATTACTATAATGTATATTCTTAATTATAATCTACGAGGGTGTCTTGAAAAGTTTACAACCTCAATAAAAGGTAGTCATATCTTTCTAGCATCTATTGACAGTTACTCAGGAAGTTATAGCCATTTTGGAGGCGTAGTTGTTATATAATAGTCGTTTGAGTTAGTTGATGAGAGTGTTTATGCGGAAAAAAAAATCTGTGTTTTTTTTTTCAAACATAGTCTCTATGTAACTCTACACACTTATCCCAGATAAGTAACACTGATAATTAATTTTTGGTCAAAATCTGGGGATTTTGATATTTTTTTTTCATAACATTTTATATTTTAAATTTAACTTTTTTTCTTTTAAATAATTTTTTCATTCTTTTTTTTTTTTGTGAATAGCTATGGATTTTTGAAATTTCATACAAAGCATTTTAATTTTTGGATTTTTTTCAAAACAATTCTAAAACAAAGCTCCTCCCAATATTTAATCATGTAGACGCCCCTGTAATTACTTACTTTTCATGCAGTAATATTGTTGTGAATTTTTAATTGATTTATGAGTAATAATTATATAATACTATTAGTAACTGTAAGATCGATTAATTTATTACAAAATGGTGGTATAATACGCCTAGTCTGTCTCTTTTGTTATTAAATTAACCTAATTAGACATTGTAATTCATTAGTAGTACGTGGAGAAAAATAAAAATGTATGAAGCCTCTTCTATTCATAATGGTGATACTCAAAGATATTTAGTTATACATTCTGAGAGGATAAACATATCACAAGTGTGTACTCAGAAATGTTTTGAGCATTATCCAGCCTAATACTCCATATTTTTCGATAAAAATATTTCTGTTTTTTTTTAAATATAATACTAAGCAAATTTCATTGATCTTGTAATAGAGGGGACCAAAAGTATGCAAACTCAAAACTGCATTTATATGAAGTTTATGAATAGAAATTGACTATATGATCGTCAGATACGGGACATTAAGTGAGCTAATTTACTGTCTCTCAGAGGTAATATATTTTTCTTAACATAATAATAATTGTGGTCTTGACCTTCACCGGAATTACACAAATTATATCTTATGTCCTCTAAGTAAGATGCTCAAGAATTTTTCATTGAATAATTCTGACATTTATTTTTGAAAAAACAAAATTTAGTCATTTCAACTTTAATTTGAATTTGATCCATGATTTGAATCCTTTTTGGTAATATAATCTTCCATTTACGTGCCACTTCGTAGCAATAACAGTCTCAAAAACTCTGGATTCATACAGTATGTAATTAACTCATTGGAATAACTCAAATAATTACACCTTCGGTATATTTTTACAATCCTATATATTGTTAGTGATGATAATCGTGTGTATTTCGGGCATGTTCAAAAAAGAAACATGGCAACCCTTACAATTTGAAGAATATTTTGGAGGAGATCAGCTATAATCAGGTGTGACAAGGGAGGAGTGGGAAAAGGAAATAAATAAGGACATTGGTAAGAATTACTTTGATGCCGATCCTTAATTCTACTCTAAGTCGAACAAGAAAATAAAATAATAATTCCTCAAACAATTCCTAGGGTTACTCTCCGTCATTAATGAGCAAACGCCGTAATGTTTAATCAGATTTTGAATATAACTGAATGTAACGGAAAAGGAAGTTTTCTCCTCCAGAGTTAAATAATAATGACAACAGCAAAGGAAAAGAAAACTCATTCTTCCGAATACCAATTTAAAACATAATGGGTCAACTAAAAACTATACCGGATTTTCATCACTACCTATAGTCCATGTCGTCTTCAGCTGAATAAATGATATAAAATTTTAATTATATATTATTGCCCAAATATCCTACACTGCTGAAATTTTTTTGATTCCTGAATGATTTTTTTATCGTTGTATGCTTTGCAGGCCCCAATAAGATTTTCAATCAGAGGTGGGGTTTTTGGACTCGAGCCTACTTGGAACTCGACTTGCACTCAAGTGAGTGCTATTGTTTACTAAACTCAATAGAAGTCTTGATAAGTATGGACTTATAATGAGCTCAAATAAATCTGAGTACTCGAACTAGACTCGCAAACTTGACTTCCCCTCTCTCAGAAAGTCAATGTTCGCGTTTGTAGAGCTTGTACATCCTATCATAGTTCAACATTCGCTATTCACAACGTCTATACATTAAAGGTAATCCACATGAAAATATTTTAAAATGTAAGTATATTGTAGGGATCAAGTATTGTAATTCAATCTTCATAAGATTTGAACTCATATGTTCGAGAGATATAGGTAAATATATAAATGTGTATATATTCTATTCTTCATAGGGTTCTAAGTACATGGGAGTAGTATTTCTCTCTCTATACGTTCTAGTAAGGCTTCATGGCCTTTGAAAAATGGAAAAAGGTTATTTATAGTAGTAAGTATTATTACATTTTATAGTACTTATAATGACAGAATGATGTCTTAATAAATAATTATATTACTACTCGAATATACATTATATTAATGATATAATATTAAACATTTTTCTGCCAAAAAAAACCCTTTGACACAAAAATAATATATTTTTATACTAGTCATGCCAAAAACTACGAATGTAAAACGAGAGCTAAAGGTAGGCACAAACTCTCTCACAAAGAAAGAAGCAATTATGTAGAATTTATTTATTTAAAAAAATATATAGTTATTATTATATTAATTGGTGCGTATTTGAGGAAAGAAGCTCATGCAATAGGCTCATTAAATCCATTGTACATTCTACCAAGGAGCAAAATTACCCTAGATATGAAACTACGACAATGAAACCTTATAACTAAGTTCATACATATATATCAAGACACTGAAGAAATAAAATAGAGCGAGAGAGATTACAAATAAAACTGTACCACCACAAATATTTTACCAAATTGCCAAATCATTTGATGTATATAAGAAGGAGTTATATATATATAACAATAAAGAGAGCAAAAACACTTGATTTCCAAGAAAAAAAAAGCAAAGGCTATTTACAATATACTCAATGATTTAACCGTTCTACAGTTGGACAGTTTTTGTACAAATTTTAGATTATAGACTTATAATATGTGTAAAAATGATCTTGAGGTTTACTTTAGCTATCCTTCTCCTAAACCCACTCATACCTATAATATGTAAATGAATATATAGGCCTAGAGCATTTTAAAAATAAAACATAGCAATATGATAGAACCAGAAGTGGATTTTTGGTGATTTTACTTCTGCGTTAATGAGTGAATCCCCAAAAGAGGATCATTGAATATCTATATTGAACAACATACATTCATGACGCCCACATTCTTATTTCCCTATTTCACTTTTTGTTTTGTTTTTAATATAAGTTTCGATGATATCAATGAATGACTCAATTATGTTCATGAAACTTTACATTATATATATATATACATACATCAATATTAATTGTTATTGTAAAAAAATCTATTGATCAACTTTTTTATTTTTTTTGCTATTTAATAGGTAATATGACAAATATAACTTACCTCAGGAAGAAATTATTTGAGGATGTAAATACTAAATAGATTCGCGAAGAGTGGAATCACTTTTCCGTGTATAATAATACAATATCAATTTTTTCCTTGCTCTAAAACACCAAATGGCTTTAAATGCCATTCAGTTCCATGGTATTACTATTAATATATACCTATGGACCAAGCAGCACTTTAATAAGAACTATAACTAACTAAAGTTTAAGGAATTTTTTTAAAGAAAAAAAAAAGGAGCGCTGGGAAAGAAGTCGAAGTGTCTTTATAGGAGTGTAGATTACTTTTTTTAAACAGCAGCAGAAGACGCATATAAGTGGGGAGGGGGAAAGTGGAGAGAACGAGAGTGAAGTACTCGGTAGTTGATTGTTGAAAGAGAAGTACGGACAAACTACTCAGAGAGTAGTACATACTACTCCATATATCTGAGTAAGAATCCGTCAGAGGGAAAAATATATAAATTACCTACCTGCTAAAAGGAATATAAAAGGACTCACACACCTGTCCCACCCGCATTGGACTCTATGTCCTTCAAATCAATGATCATAATGCCATTAATATATATATATATTAAGGGAATAAGGGCTGCATTAACTTATTTACATAAAAATTTGTAAGGAAGAATTGGGGTAGAAAATTATGCAATTTATTGATACAAAAATAATTATTAGGTGTAAATACTCGATAACCTTAAAGTTACCTATCAAAAACTATTATAATACTCTTAACTTGAAAACCCAAGTACATCTAAAATAGTTGTTAGCCTAAACAAATCCGTCGTCGTAATAGGAATCCCTGATTATTGATAAAGACTAGACATAGATTCGAGTTAAAATGTTCGAGTTAGGCGATTATATTCATATTTTACTTGGAGTTTCCAATATAGGGTTCGAGTTTGCTATTTAGTTCATAACATTAATCGGAGAACTGATGTTGGTTACTAATGACTCATTATAGTATATTTGGCCCCATCAGTATCATCTATCTTGAATAGTTATTTATAAATTTGTACAGGGGGTACACAGGATTTTATATGATCATGGTTTTTGGGAAGGGGCATGGTTTTGAAAAAAAATTATAAAATCCATGGTTATTCTCAAAAAATTTCAAAATTATTCTTTTTGGAAAAAAAAAATATCAAATATTAAATTTCAAATATTAAAACTTTCAAAATTCTATAGCTTTTCACAAAAAACTCGAAAAGATATTTCGATTTTCTATGGTTGGAATTCAAACTATGTCTAGTTTTCGGAAAGATATTTTGGTCGAGTTCGTATAATTTACAATAAAAATTCATTGAACTAATTTTGAGTATTATTGAAATCCAACTCTACCAAGGATTCTAGTGTAACTATCTTACATACTCCTCAGTTTATTTTATCCCTGATGGTTAAGGTTGATATTTTTAGTTGACGGTATTATGAGGGTTTTGAGATGTAACAGTCATCAATCTTAAGCCTAGTATCATTATTAGACATGGGAGAAACGCAAGCGTAAATTTAAAAAAAGTATAATATGTTGGTAACATTAAGAGAATACATATCGTCTGACTGAGATAACTACGTAAACGAAATGGCTCCTTGCTAACAAATATTTCAAATTTTTAAAATAGAGAGGGAGGGTCAATAAGAGGACAAATATCTTGATGATTACTAACATACATATTTTTTAATATTTATACTCTCAAGAATTTTGGCATTTCTAATCAATAAAATATATTTAATTTTATAGACTCTCTCAACCTTTCCCCCAACGATAATCAAAATAAATGAGGGTAAAAATAAATAAATTTTTTACAGGGAGACAGGGGGAACAAACTATTTAAAATTTTATCCAGCTTTATAAACAAGTGATAAATTCATACCTGCTTATATTTTTTGAAATTTGTCAACTTCTATCAATATCAATATATACTACAGTTTTCCTTTGTAGGTCTATTTAAATCATGAAATATCTTTAAGATATAAACAAGAACGTAAAATTGATCAAATTTCCTGGGAAAAGTAACCTAACTTTGAAATCCCACCCTGAGAGATATGATTAAAAAAATGTATTTTTGATGCTGTGATCCCTGTTGCCAAAGTTTCATTTTCATAAAAGCTGGGTCATTTTCTTTTATTCTTGATCAATTAGTTGTCAGACTATTTCAGATTTGTTTTTGTTTAAATCAAAATTAAGGTGATAAGACTTTGAAATTTTTAACTTTTGACCATATTTTCTAAATTTTCACTTTTCAAAATAGTCAAGTAACAAATTTCAAGAGGTCAGCTCTTTGGGATAAAAAAATCATTCAAAAACAGTTTCGTACATCAATAAAACATGAAAGCGATGCTGAAAATTTTGGTCCAAAAAGGGACTGGGACGAGAATCTATATCCCATGAACAAATAAATGTTATGTGTTGAAATTTAGCACACTTGATGTTGTCATGAATTTGAGCTTGTGTTTCAAAAATCATCTAAATCTGAAAGTGTCAGGTTATTTTTTTGATGATCTGACGTGGAATGACCCTAATTTATTAAACAGCTAGTCTCTAAAACTTACATTTTCAATTTTTTAAACTCTTCCGGTTTCCAACTCAAAAAACAAAAACAATAAAACGGGAGACTCTAAAAATATAACCAATTAGTAGAGTTGAATAGTAATTTGTAATGACAAAACTACCATTGAAAATTAGTAATGGAAAAACAGTTGTTGCTTCCCTTTTTGGGCATTATTTAATGGGTCTTTGTGGTGTTCAATTCTTTTTCTGAATGGAACAATCTTTCCTATTTTTAGTATTAACTGTTTAAAAAATTTATAATGTATATGAATTTAAATAACATTATATTATCACCTCCCCCAACCCCACTAATGCTTTTATAAATGAACTCTAGGGTTTCCCTATTTATATCAATATCTAATTTACTCCCTCTAAAATTATATAGTTTGGAGCTGATATTATCATACATCTTAATTAAGTATAAACATATCTCTTGCTCCCACACTCTTTTCGCAATCTTTTTTTCCTTACACACATTTTAAACTCTACGAATTAGAATCACTGGTTTCAAAGGATTTAAATGCTTGTTAAAATATACAAAATGTATAATTATACTCCACTTGGCTGTAATGAACATGATATTTATTACATCTCTCAACCTGTCCATCTAGAAAAAAAAACAAAAAACCCAAAAAACAAGGCTCTCAAGTCTCACCCATTTGGTATGATATTTACTCATTTCCATCCCTTGCCAGGCTCATACACAACATTTCATATTTCTCAAACATTTTGTACTCTATCATCAATCATGATAGAAAAAATAGCGGATTTAGAACTCCAATGATTCAAATGAAAGAATCCTGACCTCGTTATAGAGGCCATAAAATGAGCCACAATTGTAATTCAATGTTTTATCATCAGTCAAAGATATTTTTGTGTGTTTGTATTAATATTTTTCATTTTTAGAACTTATTTTATAAGATGATAGCCAAGATTTATGGCATCATACTAATGATGGCGCCATGGACAAACAACACAATGATATTATCTCAAAAATTGAGAGATGTGTTTTTTGTAAGAGCACGAGGAGAAGGCGGGAGCAAGACATATGGTTTTGTTGAATTAAGACCATTGTTAATACTAGATGAATATTGTAGTTATTATTTTTTATTTACTGGGGGGAGCAGAAAATGAATTACTACTTTAATGAATATAACCTTCTGCATTTAAAATATCCCGAGTGCAAAGTAAATATTATAATTATATTTAAATTAATTTATATTTATTTTAAATACATTTCAAAATCAATTTACACCACAGATAGGCAAGAATTCTTCTTTTAGGGGAAGACGCAAACACCACGAGGACTGATTAGATAATGAACAAAAAAGAAGAAGGAGCACACACATCAATCGATTTTCCTTTCTAATAGGTGAATTAGTTGTTTTTTTCTTTACGCAAATCCCTTCTTTACTTACAAGTATTTGCTATAATAACCGAGGATAGAGACACCACATGGCATTTATTGGTAGTTTGTATACTTATTTGTTTATTAGAACAACTTAGTACATCTGCACTCAATGTTATTGATATTATTTGTAGTTTGCTAATGCCGAATGAATTAAGGACACTAATTAGGGACATATATGATAGAAAATAATATAGTTTGCATCAAATTGAAAAAAAAGAGAAAATGTGTATGGAAGAAAAAAAAAAGGCTTAACTCTCCCCAAATTCAAAGCACATTTCCATTCAATGGAATACAATGTAATGTACCAAAGCCGATAAAATTCACTTTTTAGTTATTTACTTTTTGAGGAATAACGTTAAAGCATTCAGTTGATACTCAGGAATGATTCACACTAGCATAAAACACTAACAAAATGCTATAATATGTTGGCCCTTTTCCGGTAACATAGTATGTGTACTCTGAAAAATAGTAAACAACCGCCATATTAATCACATTTAATTAATAACATATTTTCTTTGTCAATAAACAACTTTCCCCTTGAACACTTTCAAAAAGCTTGTGACTTATGAACGTTGTCATATGAGGGAAAACACATTTCTCCTTTATTGAATTAACCTAGGCTGCATCTAGATTGCATTATGCAATCCTTCAAATTTCTCCCAATAACATACATTCTAGTGCATTTCCCCGGTACTATAGTGGTAACGAGATACCATTTAAACGGATGGAACGACGTTGCTTGATGGACTTTATATTCTATTGAACCCAATGTCTGTAGGTATGCGGAAGGTCGTTCGTAGAGAAAATAATACGCATTATATATATGGACTTCAAAGAAGATTTCTGGGTCAGATGGAGTAAATGAAACTCCATCTGACCAATTAAAGGAACAATAAAAAAAAGGTCCAATACTGTACGGATTTAGTACTTGCGATGGTTCTAGTTCCATCAAAATCAAATTTTTGGCCTTTCCTTCCCCAACAAATTGTGTGCGAATTTCTGAGCTAGCAAACAAAAATCCTTTGGACATTCATATCAGTTCATATCAATTAATTTTTACAAAAAAGTACCGAAATAGTTATTGATACCAGAGCCGGTACTTCTTTCATATTGGTCTTCAAAGACATATTTTACTCCAACTCATAGCTAAAACTATGGACTTCTACACATATGGAACACTCACGGATCCTAAATGATGAAAATATACAAGAAGAGATTAGTTAAGCAAGTGGAAAAATCCTAATCCCAAGAACATTTTTAGTACAAATTTTGTTGACTATGATAATACTTTTTTACTTACTTGGAGAGCTAAGAGCATTATTTATTACTCCAACACTAATTATACAATCTCTATAAACTGTCAAGTGGAGGAAAAATTGCATAGGTCACAAGGGTTAATTATTACTTGATTTCATCTGTAACAAGGTACTTAGATACAATGTATTGTATATCAAAGACAATGTTTTCACGAAAAAAAAAAAATATTGAGAAATGTGGACAATTTATGTGACGTAATTTGTATAAATCTTATAAAACTAAAAAAAGGAAAAATATAATCCATATAATTCTCATAGAGATAAATTACATAAAGTGAGCAATAGCAAGGGTAATTATTTGACGGCACAACAGCGGACGATAGAAAAAAGATAGTTGACTAAAACAATCGAAAACATAGTATTTTTGGCTACTAACTCCAACATTTTTAGCAAATGAAAGGTATAATTTGTATCTCATTGGTCATTACATGACGTCAACCCACACATCATTACTGCACACGTATATTATTTAAATAATATATAGGTATTTTAGGTAGTCCCACGTTTAACAACGCGACTATTGTGGTTTTTGCAAAATATTGGGGTTAAGAAAAATAATTAGGCCATTCAAACTATTTATGATCATCTCTTTGATTCATCTCCTATAGATAACCATATATGCACACTTATTAAATATATTTCAAAATACTAATGGAGGCATACAACTATACCATTTGGGAAAAGGTAAAAGTAAGAGGGTTCAAGGAACTAAAGTTTGGAGCGTACTCACAAATCTTATTCAATCTAAGAATAAATCATGATTGATTCTTGCATTGAATTATAGTCAGAATAATCTCCCAAATTCATTTATTATATATTGAAAGGCTAAATAAAATTATGTTTCACTTTAAAAATTGGAATAAAATATTAATATATGTATGTATAAAGAATATTTATTAATTAATTAATATATATAAATTATAGAGACAGAAATACATGTCTATGGTTTTGTTCATACATTATTATTTTTAAATAAACACTAAAACAAAAAATAATTTATGTGTCCTCTAAGTTTTTTAAGATACTTAACTATTACATTTCCATTGATTTGGTCAACTACTTATTTATATTATCGCTATGTATTTAATCTCTACGGGAATTATAATACTTGAAGCATATTTTTATTTTATTATGACTGAATGTTGCCCTCTAAACTCGTCCAATCTGAATCCGATTGATTTTATTTGTGTGTGGCACAATTGAACGACAAACAAATGGAACCCCAGCAATACCGAAGGCGAACTTATCAGTCATATAAAGAAGTAATACCAGGATTTACCAAGGGGCCAAGTAACTAAGGCCTGCTTGCACTTTTGGTTTCTTATGGAGACTCTCATTGAGACTGGAGGTGATTTTATTATCTAAAATAAATCAAAATCCATCAAGCTTTCAAAAGTTGGTTTTCTTTTTTTGATCTAATAACTGGTTGGAGAAAAAATTGAATTAGAAACAAGACAGAATTTTCAGCACAGACATCTTGTGTACCCTGTATATTACCCTTATGTAGGATGTGTTAGTATTTCAATTGCCTAGAATTTCATGATATCACCTTTGCAGTGCTATCAACGTACTCAACTTATTTATATTCTGCTTGGTGAGGTTGCAAATATTGACTGATATACCTACCTTATCTCTATGTATCCTGAACCATCATGGTACCTCAAAAGTTATATATCCCGGAGTTGGAACAAAAATAATCATGTGTCTGTCATTTCAATTTAAAAAAATGAACAGATGAATAGAAAGCAATTAACTAAGAGTCCCAAGAGGAAAATTTTATAGGTTACAAGGAGCAGCTTGATCTTTACATGTTTGATTCTGTGGATTTTAGAAGGTGATTTGCAGGGAATGGAAACCGGAGAGTGACTATAGAGGCACCTAGTCTCCATGTTCCTCATTAAACTCTTAAAACAATAAAAATCCTTTTTTGTTCAACTAGTGAATCATCTTTTTTAATAATTAAAAAACGTTGCACAGATCTTTATATTTGCATTTTTTTTTAAACAAAAATAAAAGAGAAATGGCGCCTCCTTATCATAATGGGCTGTTTTTTGTTTTTGTTTTTTTTGGTTCGGATTGAACCATTAGTCATTAAAACAATTAAGATAGAGGAACAATTTTTATCACCTGATAGGTGGAACATAAATCGTGTGGGCAGGATATTATAAGTAGCATTATATAGTTGGTCTAAAATGAAGACATACTTTATATTTTTGACAAATAGAAATATGAAATGTCTAGCTCATTGTTAGAACATTTAGCTTCTGTCGGGATGACATGGTTTTCTGCGTAAAAGGCAACAAAATTGTTTGTTCTGCACTTGGATCGGCACGGCAAGAAATATCTACTATATTTTTTTTTTGTTTTTTTACAAAATTATCCGTTCCTCATTCAATAGACCCGGAAGACTCCATTTACGGAGGAAATTACATGGCTGTGTGCTGTACATTTCTTTTGATGTGAACTACCTCCCAAATCCGAGAGGATTGAAATATATTGGGAAATTGCAAAGCAAAATTGATTTTGGGGGAATTTGCAATTTTGTTTTCTTTGTTCAACCTCTTTTAAATCACTTTTAAGTGGAAGGAGAAGATTTTCAGTCATTTACTCTCTTGGATTTTGATACAGATGACTCATAATTTCAAAATAGTCACATAAAATGTCAGTTTCTTTTTTCACATACTGACAGCTTATATGATTTAAAGCTCTAATTATAGTGAATAACTTTGGGTTAACCAATGAATTCGTTGAGGGAAATTTGAATTATCCTTCCTTCACGAAAATTGTTTCTCATTATTTTGAATTTAGTATCATTATCAAATTATATCTTTCTTTAATAAATTGGATGTTTATACCTTCAAGATAGTCGATAAATATTTACAATGATGTCACTGACTGGTATTTATGATAATGATGTCATTTAACAAATATTTTTCATCGGAACTGCGGTTGCTTAACATTTGAGTGCGTTCTTGTAATTGAGGAAGAGGTCAAAGAGAACTTCCACAATAAAGAATTGTCTAATATTTGGGTATATTTAGCAAAGAACCACCAGCTGAATCTTTTTCTTTCAGAAAGAGGAAAGCTTGAGATAATGAATAACGATTGCATTTTGATAGTAGTACCAACTATTATACATGCCGGATTTCTAAAAAATACTGCCAATGGATAAATGTGTTGTTTATATATTTTAGTTTGTAATTAAAGCAAAGAGAGTGGTGTCGTCTTCTGGCAAAATAATACAACTCACTGAATGAATATTATTTAATATAAAAGATACGTCATACTTACTCAAATATAGGGCTCTTTGAAAATTCTTCAAACCCTTTGCTAATAAAACTAGCTACAAACTGTAACACCACTTTGCAGATAAAATGTTTATATTTTAATTTGCTCATACCCTATTCACATTAGACATGATTGTTCCATAGAGCTACTTTACCACCCTTGTACAAAATTACATACTTTAAATGAAACTGATTTCACAAAAAAGATCAAAGATTCAACAAAAATAAATAAGGTTAAAATATTTCTCTACTAACTTTTGTTAGTAAATGATGTGTTTGAACGTGTCAAACTAACTAATTTTCACATCTTAATTCCCGAGCTTGTTTGTTTATTTAAATTTTATTTATACGAATTAATATTGATGAAGTAGGTATTATGTGCATATATAATAAATTATGACAATTGAGGGATGTCAAAAGAAGATGCGTGCAACCTTTGGTGCCTAGGCATGTGCAATCTATAATATACATTTGATGTTAAAAAAACAATTTATCATTGCATTTTAATGTTTCTATTTTCCCTTTTTTTACATCCTAAAAAGTATTAAGTTCATAAATGGTTTCTGTTTTTTCTTCTTCTAAGTATTTTATTTCAACCTCCCCCCCCTTTTTTTTATGTGCTTGGTTGCTTATACAACACATAAATATTTAAGCTTCGGTATATACAAAACTATAATTACTACATCATTGAACCAGAAAATAAAATTACTCTGCCCTACCTCTTTTTATCCACCTAGAGTGTACGAGATAAAATCGTGCACTGCTTGATAATGAACAAATAGGCTAAACTTTTCCAAGAAAGAAAAGGAGAGCCAGACGGAGATTTTTTCAGAGACTTCTTTATTGATATATCTATCTATTTTCAAGATGATTTCCTTTGGTTGCTACCATGGCCTCTAACCTGGGAGCAGAGCCACCACTGCAGCTCAACGGAGGCCTGAAGGTATCCAAATTTCGGTGAGTGTAGAATATGCGTTCTTTTTACTATACTCCAAATCGAGGGGGAACAGTCTGAGGAGGAGTGTGGCCAAACCAAACCAAGCATTACGCTTTAATCAAGTCCATAATTTCTGATCTTCTGGTGATTACAGTGTCCACGTCCTCCATGATTCTGATTTTACTATTGCATTAACGGACCTCTCTAGGCTAATGAACTGATACCACCATGTTTTAATCTTATATGCAAGACTTCGGGAGCACCCTACGACCATCATGATCTCCTGGACATGCATTGGGCTCTGACACTTTTCACGCCCATAATGACAACTATTGATTTTTGAAAATTTCATATTATTGTTTATGAACCGGAAAGGTCCTTACTTTTAATAACGCAACCTAGTATATGCAATATTCACCCTAAAGTAATACAAATTGGTTTAAAGGTTATTCCATGACTTTATCTGGTACACTGTATATAGCATATCAACACAACAAAAAGTTTGAGTGTGGATTACATTTGTATTCTTCCAAGAATCATAATTTATTCTTACAAATAAGTTATTCTTGTTAACCCTTTGGGTGTGCTGCGAATTGCAATAATTGAAAATAAATGAATGATAAATTGGCTTATTTTATTTGAAGGGAGACGTAGGGGGCCCAATTTAAGTCTCTTGAATGAAATAAAGATTCTAAAGTATTGTTAAAATACTTGACCCACTTAATTCATCCCACTAATTTAAATAATCTTAAAATTGACTCAAATATGTCCATGAAATACTAGGCTGTTTTTTCATATATAGGAAGGGAATAAATAAAAATTGGAACTTTTTTGTTGAAGATTTTGTTATGTTGACTCACCATAGTAGAAGATAGAGAGTTACTACTGCTCCATCTTCACTGAAATTGAGTACCAACCGTCACACGAGTGTCGACGAATCGTTGAAACCTCAGTGCCTTTTTGATGATCTAAACGTTAGCAATTTGGGAGAGAGGATTAAATTTTTTTAACTTTTCAAAACGTACCAAGGTCTAAATGAAACAAAATGATGCTTAAATACCTATTCAAACGTCTTGAACCGGTTGCAAAGTTTCGAAGCAGAGCATTTAAAACAGTTAATGAATAAATACATATTTTTAGGAATACCATTCTGCTCTCTTGAATATTTATCTGGCTTTAAATTGTAAAAAAAAAAAATAGACTGGAAACAAAAAAGATCTTCAATGCTTTTCTATTAGTATGATTTTATTCAAATAACTTTTTTTTTTCATTGTCATCAGTTGTCTTATTATAAAACAGCTAAGTTTTCTATTTTTAAATCCATTAAATAGATAAGTTTCCCCAAGATATTTGGAAAAATATGTCAATTTTATATATCTATCTTAATAAAGCAAAGTTGATCTCTCTGTCTGTTTGATTGATTGATTGTCAGAAAATAACGCTATTCAACAACGAGATTATTTTGAAAAAAAGAAAAGAAGAGTGAAGTATTTAATTCAAATGAAAACTACTGAATGTGATATGTAGTAAAATATAGCTAGAGCGGGTGTCGGTAAAGCACAGCCAGTGAGCGCTCTAGAGACTAAAATACTTCTTGCCCTCCTAGATCATGTAAGCTGTGGTAAAAAAGAAATCCATAAGAAATCAAGTTTTTTAATAGAATTAAAAAAATAGAAACCTTTATGTTTAATTCCTTGGGAATCAAAAGAGTGTTTGGCTTAGTTTTCGGTATTTTTTTTTTAATAATACCAAACTTTAAATTTGTATGAAAAAAAAATAAAAAAACAATCTACAGCTATTAAAAAAATATACATTTTTTGGAAAAAGATTTTAAAATATTATTTTTTTTCCAAAAAAACAATTCAAAAATCTACAACTATTCAAAAAATTCCAAATATCCGTATTTATTCTCAAATAATTAAGTTTAAAAAAAATCAAAATCCACAAAAGATTTCAATTACAAAAATTTTTGAAAAAAATCTCTAAATATAATTTTTTGGGGGAGGGAAGCTTGGCTTTTGTATTTATTTATTTTTTTCCAAAACTAAATTTTGTTGAAAAGCAATTTCAAAAATTAAAATGTTGGGGGAAAAAATTAAAAATTAAATATATAACATGAGACATAGCTGTTGACAAAAAATTAAATTTTTTAGAAAAAAGTTTCAAAAATTAAATTTCATGTATTACAGTTTTTTGAAAAAAAAATTCATAAATTCTCTCAATGTTTTTTAGTCATAGCTGTTGACAAAAAATTTAATTTTTTAGAAAAAAGTTTCAATAATTAAATGTCAAGTATTACAGTTTTTGGAAAAAAATTTCAAAAATTCACTCATATTTTTTTTTTATTATTATAAAGGATCATATCCGTGTTTCCAATTCTTTCTCGGGAAGGAAAATAATGGACCCAGTTTTGCGATATGATTCCAAGGATACCTCCTACATCTGATGCACCGTTAAATATATACTCGGATTCTAACTCTGCTCAAGTATCGTATGGAGTCTCTCCAAGTCCAAGTCGCTTCACTTCAACTCAAGAAACCTTGGGAAATTACCCACTTTTCAATTATCTATTATAACTCTTGAGTCTTGTTTGCTCCTATAGTCAACTAAGAACGTTAAATCCTCATCCAATACGATCCTATATTTCATAGAGATTCTTCCATGTTAAAATGTATATTACTCCAATAATATACAGGATAAATTATGAAGAGGAATTGTGTGGAAGTCTAGATCTTTCATTTAGGTACTTTAATAATCAATAGTTATCATTTCTATCCCGTTAGATGATATTGATGTTCTAGCCTTTTATATTCTTTGGTTTCATTTATCAATAATGATTATTAATTAATACACCACAGTCTCCTCTAGATATGTTCCCATTACCGTTCTTCATAATCCAAGTTATCCTTTTTTGTTGAGAAAGGCTTGATTCACTAACTTTGAAGATGTATGTTTGATTTAGTTTGACTTATTAAGTCCTTGGAATAAGTGACTCGCACCTCGATAGTCATAATGTTCTTAAAAGTACAAAAGGCATGGGTTTTCTAGGATTTAGCAACCAACCACTTTCAATTCATCACTCTGTTCCTAAATTTAATTTGTCAATGAGTAGATATTTTAAACTTTCATTTCTTATTGTATGATTGATAGTTTTATTAATCAATTAATTTCATACTATAATATACAATTCATATAGGAATTAATTTGATTAATTATTTGGAATATATATATATATATTTCCCTTTATTAGTATAGGGTAGTGACATAGACAAAAAATATATAAATAAACATTATAGTTTATAGTTAAACCCCTAAACTAAAAATATATGATTACTATAAACATGGTAAATCGATAATGTGTATAATTACATGCATTTTCTCTAAAGTATTGATAAAATATGTCAATTTTTATAAAACAAAACATTAAAATAATCCTAAACGGGCTGTAGGAACTCTTAATGAACTTATTCGTCAATCAACGCTGGATTTTCTGAAATACTCAAAAGATAGACATGTGAAACTACAAAAGGATGTAAATGAAGTTTTGGAAAGTAGTTCACTTTTCCTTAGGCCCTATACTGCTGGATTTGATCAATCCTCTCAGAATTTCTGAGATCTCAGAGGAAGAAATGGAGACAAAGGTGGAAAAAGAAAAATTGGGTTTCCAAGGAGACGGAAAGTAATTCCTGGGGCAGTTTTCAACTATGCAAACATTTAAGAGTATGTTGGTAAGTTTTTTCAATGATTAGGTCCTGATGGTGTGGGAGGGACTCTTTTTTAAGACTTTTAGAGAGGAAACTAAATGAGACTTATAAAATACTCTCAGGGGTAATTGCCAGGCAAATTGAATCAATTTTGAGGAAAAGAATTGGCCTACATCAGAAAGGTTTCCTAAAACATAAAAAAAAATGATATTTCTCGTAACATTCAATGTGTGATTGAGTCTGTTTATTATAGAAAGAAATTTGGTTCGGTAGTGGCAATTGATTTTCGAAAGGCTTTTGACTCTATCTTCCATCACCATATTTTGAAGTGAGTGACTAAGTTACTGCCTATAATTTTTTAACCCTATTAAGGCTCTCCTATGGAAGAAAACTTCCGTAATTAGATTAGATGGGCAAGGGAGTGACCCAATCCATCTTAAAAGAAGTTGTCGTCAAGGATGTCCAGTTGCCCCTCTTTTGTTTGTGGCTTTTATCGAAGAATTTGAAAGGAAGCTGAATTGGGAATTATCTGGCTTTGACGTAGTTTTTGGAGACTCCAGACACATACTAGACATTTATGGAGACAATATCACCTTATCAGTAGAAGGGAATTCGGAATCCCAACTGAGAAAGAGGATTGGTGTTCTTTTCTCTTTCATTTCTAGATTTATGAAAATATCGGGGTGGGAATTGCATGTTAGGAACACTGTAATCTTTCCTTTGGGCCTATGGAACCCTGAAGAAAATTCAGAAGTTGAGGGTTCTTGATCAAGGGTAAAATCAATGTTCCAAGGGAAGAGTGGGAGAGAAATTGAGTATCGGGTTCGAATATAAAAACTCTAAATTCCTTTATCAAGTTAAGAATACTACAATGGAGGAAATGATGTTACCAATTCCCTCCGTATTATATGTTGCAACTGCATCACCAGGAGTGGCGTTGTGGGCAGTGGAGAAAGAGGTGGAATGGCTCTGGATTTTATTCCATTTCAGTTATCTAGCGGCACCCAAGATACCAAGAAGTCAACTAGGCGGTAGACTTGTTCAGCTTGGGCATGTATTTCCAAAAATATAGGAGAAAGTTTTTATTGATATGTCATGCAACCCAGAAAAGGAGTGCCGATCAGTGATCTCAAATAGCTCAGCGTACAGATACATCGTGACTGGAACAGATCTATCAACCCCTGTAGTATGTGTATAGTCTACTTCTTTGGGGGCTTCTAAAAAATAATTTGGCGAGTATCTCTAACGTTTGACTCAAGCTCCACAGTAGACATCATAAGGAAAAATATTAGGAAGAAAGTTTTCTTTGGACCAAGGAAAACCCCTGCAAAACCGGAATTCCAAGCCATAAATAAAGAAATTATTACAATTCATGATATTAAATCTAATAATGAAACGGGACTTTTACATGGGAAATTTCGATATCCGCTACTTAGGTCGGCCAAACTACATCTCTGCCCAATACCATGGCATTTAAAGTTGACATAAAACCCTACAATTTTTCTGATGCAGTATTAGTATATAAAAATATATGGATCTACTAGATCTCCCGCCAATATCGGAGAAAATAATCATGCAATCGACATAAATTGCCATAGAAGAAAAGAAATTTACGACCCAGCTCCAAGTTTGAATGGGATGTATTTTCTTCTGTACACCTTGAAAGGATTGTGGGAGGATCTACAATTCAGTCCTACATGCTTTTGTAGAGTGTCAAGCGATATAAGAGATTTTGTGTTTATTAAGCCATAATTATAAGTTGTTGGGCTTGGAGGGTTTCCCTTCAAACATTGTCAAAGCCCATATTTTGTTCGGGATTCCTATACAAAGAAATTCCAGACCAGAAATTTGTGCAGTAAATTATACATTAGTAAGTTCTAAATCTCTGATATCAAGTCAACTTATATCCGGCAATGAACTACAATTAGGAGAAATTAGGAAAATAATTATTGCATCAGCAGAAAGATATGCCACCTTTTCCTTGCGTATTTCTAGGGAAAATTCCTTGGATAGGGACTTCGGTCGGTTAGATACTATCATAAACTAAAGACTATATTAGATAAATTCCAGAAAGTAAAGAATGAGATGAGCATCGTCTTTTGACATTATTATTATGAACGTTCTTTGGTTCTTTTTTTTTCTTTTCTATTTAAAGTTGTATACGTTATTCGGTTGTATGTGTATTTTTGATTTTAGAAAGTAATTTCTATCAATACGTGTTTGTTTCTAGCCATATCAATGTTTGCATTTTTTTTTTTTTTCAGTTAACATCTATTTGTTCCCAGTGAATTTTAATTAGTTTAAAATTTACTCGCCATTGAAGAAAATACATTTTTCCTTTATAATGACATTCCCAAATAATCAATAATTCCTATGTCTTATTTTTGTCACCTGTTCATTTCCTCCTTTTCTTTGTCCCTATTAATTTTTGTACTCTGAAAGTTGAATTGTTGAGATCGAATACGATTTTGTTAAGGGATAAATAATTCCCTACAATTAAATAAAGATTAGTCTCACAGTGATGGATAATTGTACTATATAATTCCAGGTCTTTTTTTTCCTTCTCTTTTTCGAAAAGAACAGATAAAGAAATTGAATTTATTGTTATGGAATGATATGTGTTTTATTAATTTGTATTTAAAACAATCTAATAATAGAAACATCACTCGAATCCCATTTATAATGCTTCTAAAAGCCAAATCCAGTCCTTCAGCCGTAGTCTGTTTATCCTTGATCTTCATCAACACCACATATAGAAACTACCATTCTCGTTCCTGACCTAATATATACTAGAAGTCTGATTTAAGTTATTGAACGCATGATTTTTTTTTTTTTTTAAATAAAAAGTGTCCATAGGGATTTCGATTGGCAGTTCGGCATAGTACAAAAGAATCTTCAATTTGCAACTATGGGAAAGGGTAAAAACAAATATACCGTAATTGCTTGAGGTACAAACGGCACAACCAAGGAATTCTGAGGGCATGGCCTTAATTTCAACCCAGTATACAGTCCGGCATGGGCTTTTGCTACATGTTTTTTGATTCAATCTGGCATGTACATGTATCAAATATCATCATGTCAGCATTCCTAAATTCGTTCCGTTTTAATTATCCATGAGTTGTATGCATCACGGCAACTTTTTTTTTAATACTTGCATACAAAAAGTAGGAAAGACTAAAATACATAAAAAATGAAACAAAATTAAAGGCAAAATTTTATAAAACTAGTCAAAACTATCACCATCATCCCTACTTCTTCCAACACAATGTTGGAAGTAAAAATGAAAGCCACATTTTTGAATGGGGCTTTCGACGACCACTTTTTCTTAATAGATTCTACTTTTATGTTTCGAAGAGGGGTCGAGTAGAGCTTCTAATCACGCTGAGCAAGTGTTTATTCCTGTACTGAGTGCCTTTTGCTCTCTCTTTCTCTATCTATCTATCTAGTCCCTTTATTCGACTTCCTCTTTTTTTCCTCTTCTTTTTTCTTCTTAGAGAGCTGACCAAAAAATTACTGCCGCCAAAGCTTATTATGGTTGTGTGCTTGGACCATACCTGTCTTGGAAGCCCTTGGCTACAATATACAATTTTTCCTTAAAATATGAGCTTGTTGAGAATTGGCAGTCTAGAAACTCGAGAACCACTTTAAGTTAATTTTTTTAATTAATTCTTTTGGAGATAAATTGCATTGAATTACGAACACCCGTTCATAAACGAATTAAACTCATTTTTCAAGGTCCTACTTTAGATTATTTTATCTCTGGTGTATTATCGTTTGAATGTCTATTAAAAGAAAGAAATTGATGTTTCAGCTTTTTATTACATCATCAGAGTTATTTATAATCATTTTTCTGGTTTTAATTGCCGATTCATTACACAGGGGAACACTGCTCATTTTGTACAAATGAATTCAAGCAAAAAAAAAAAAAAAAAAAAAATTATCTGTGAGCGCAGAATCCAAAACGAATCTCAGTTTTTTTAACAGTCATTTGAATTCTGAAATACGTGGATTATAGTAATTTCCGAATATTAATGTTCAGATTTCTTTTTTTTAAATATTTACTTAAAACATTTGCATCTCCAAGAACTTATGTTTTAATTTGTAGTTATACCATTTTTTACCAGGAAGTAGTCAACATTATCATCATTTTTTATTCCAATTTCAATGCCAATCCCATATCGTCATGTCTCGTAAAAGGAAGATCGAGGCAATCGAAGGAAATTGGAAACATATTGAGTGCAGAACACGATACAGAATCAATAGTAACACTTTTTTATAACAAAAAAACCTTATACATAAGTTTCAATTTTCTTACTTTTAATTTAGGGATTGTTTTAAGAGTAAAAAATTACTCTGAACGATAATAGTCCCAAATCACTATAACCCCAGATATTTCAAAATTCAGATGACTGGGAGGAAAAATGAGATCAATTTTTGATTCTGCACTAAGCAAGTTTTGTGTCCTCAAAATTGAGACTGAAATCTAAAACTATCTTTATATTCAATTCTCAACTTGTACTAATATAACAAATATGCTAGCTTAAATATATTAATAATGTTTTTGTTTTTTTGTTTTTTTTTTGTTATGAATCATTAAAAGTTGAAAATATGTAAGTACTATTTATCGTTATATTTTAGATTTTAAAAGTTTGGAAAATATTTAAGAAAGTAATATAGATATTCATAAAGTTAATATAGATATTTTTATAAATGTGCATTCATGAATCTTAATTAGGACTCCTTTATAATCTCATTCATTTTTAATATTTTTTTATTCTTATTAGTCAGATAGGATTAGTACACGTAAAAAGATGAGTTTGATTACATTTTCCGGTAATAAACAATACCTATTAGAAGTCACAATATCACCAGCTGTGGAAGAAATTATTTTGCTTGAACCTGTACTTGCGAAATATCATTAAGCTAACTTGGAAACATTGGAAAATTAATTTACTTTATACCTTCACTGTACCACTGGGTTTTTGTGAACTGGGATACAATTTATCTTTTTTGTATAAAAAATTTCATTAATTTATAAAATGATGCTTATGTGATAAAATCTTACCTACCTATCTAAATCTATTAATTAACAAAAAAGTAATAACCAAAATTTTATAATTTAAAAATAATTTATATGTGACCACAAATAGTCTTTCTACCAAGTTTAATCATAATTGATAAGTAACTTTTACCGTAATTCTGGTGATTAAAAACCTAACGAACTAAGTAAAAAAAAAAAAGTTAAAACCCTTATCTCTGTTCAGCTTCTTTACATAGGTAATAATTAATCAATATTGAGCGAATAGAGTTCCTAGCGCTATGCAACCATTAATTACTATAAGGACCAAAAAAATATTCTAGGGTTAAAATTAATCTGCACAGTATTGATTTTGCAAATGTGTACATATATTTATTTTGTGTGTGTGTGTGTGTGTCCATGTGTGAATAATTAAAGGCCTTGTTGAAGAGAAAAAAAGAGAAAAGTTAATCTGATCATGATTTAATATCATTTAACAGGCTCAACCATAATTTTATAACATTAAAGTATAAATATTATTATTTAAAGTTGTACAAAATATGACCTGATGATAGTATTATGTCAGTTTATATTTTAGACCACGGTCCAGTGGAGTCCCACTTGTTGCGCCTAAAAGAAGATAAATCGATCCATCGTTAAGTCAATGAGAGAGTGTTTCCTTTTTTTAATTATTCCGTTATATAATATAATACATTATATAAGAAGGTAATAATTTGTATTATAATAAAAAAATATTGGTGGAAAGATATGTGCAATCTTCATAATAAATATTTTTGATATCTTATTTGGCTTAATACACCATCGATATTTTTATGAAAAATTCCAAGGATAGGTAGTTAAAGAACGTTCTCAAGGACTAAAGGTCTTGAGGCCAGGTCCCAACATTAACAGTTCTAACAGAAGAAAATGTCCAGAAACTAGACTGGACCGACTTACATAAAGAAAGATAAATTGAATAATAATTGGGATAAACAACTTAGCTGCCTTGATATTTTATTGAATCAGCCAGAAACGACTGTGATATGGAGCAAATAAACAAAATTCAGTTCTGTATCTGGCAAAGATATCCTATATTGACTCTCAATTATACTCTGAGTCTAACAAGTACTTAGACTTAGAGTTCCCCAAGAAATAATCAGTTTTGCTCTACGACATTCATTAGATTACCCAACTTGAATGTTCTCTCTTCAAGTATTAAGAAATTGTAGTTACAGCTATGAAAAATAAAATTACATTTTCAGTTTGACAATTAAAAAAATCTTGCACGTGTTTTAGGCGATATTTTATGCAACTTGGCATTACATATTCTATAATAGCCAAATTTACTGTAGCTTATGACCACTTTATATTTGATACTCTAGACATTTTTTATGAATCCTTTAGAAATACAGTTGTAAAAGATTATCTTTCATGGAAGAAAGAACAAAGGATTATGATTTTGATCATGAAATAAATAAATGCATATTTAACGAACTAAAAACTTGAGAAATTTTTTTTATAGGACCACAGACGACATCCTATATTATATTATTTAAAAAATTTTCTAAAAGGGAAGGGTTTTACATAAAAAGCCTGATAATACTAAATTTCAGCGACTAACCTCTGGTCCAAACCAATTTCCAAAAATCCCTTCATTTCTTCCAACAAAACAATAAATAGAAGCTGTTATTGTCATGACAGCTAATTGCTCCTTTTCAAATACATTACTTAAGCTACTTTGTTGATTTTCGATTTATTTTTTGAAAATATATATCACCCTATTTTTTTAGGGTTAACCCATTCACACTTTTTCCCAGGCATATGGTCATTCATATATAAAATCTGTTCAATCACTCACTCGATAATTTCTTTCAATTCAAAAGTTTATTTTCCCCGTTAATTCATTTACTTTTTTTAAAGAAACGTCAACCACGTGATCAATTGTTGTAGAAACATATTTAGTAATTATTAAAAAATTTATGGGTGAGATGTACAATTTTTAATGTACAACAAAGGACAAAATTTAATCAGTTATTTTTTCCCCCTTAGTAGAATATATCTATGTAAAATTTATAGAGCCTGCGTTATAGAGTCATTAATGGGGCCATTTGGATACCCTTATTGGAAAAAAAGTATTTATTAGTCAACTAAATTAATCACGAACATGTAGTAAAAGTTAGCTTTGGAGAACAATAAAGTTAGATCGAAGAAAATAACTACTAAATTGACGCTGTTTAAATATTTTTACAATAAAGCGTTCAATTTTTTTTCTGTTCATGCCCTCATTAATGAACAGAAAATATGAAATGAGTTCTTAAATATTGAATAAAATTATATTTCGATGGATTAAGGAAAAGCTATATTGCCCTACTTTTGAGTTGTACTCTGCTTACAAAGTTGAACGGAGGTTAATTTTTTTTGCCTCTGTTTATTTGTCTGTTGCTCAACAGGACTATGAGAAAAGTACCAAACTTGGTACGAATACTATAGAAGCCATTAAATTTACAGAGGTCAAGGTCAAGATAGCACAAAACGTTACAAATACATAATCCACCATTACATTCGAAGATATTGAGGTACAGAGCTACAATTTGTATCATTATGAAGGTTAATAAAAATGGTTCATATTCCAAAAAAATCCAAGGTAAAGATTACGTTTAAAAGTTACTCAAAAGGTCAAAAACGCTTAATGGACCCTCATTTTTGCATAAATTAAGATACAAAGCTGAAATCATTTCTTTGTGGCACACAATATATAAAGTATGAATGGAATTCATAATAAATTGAATTAAATTCTTTGAATTTAACAAAATGACCATGGGCACAATTTTGCACTCTGCCGAGTGCACATTCTAGTTTCAAATGTAATATAATATGTTTTAGTGATGAGGCTCTAATATTTATTCAAAATGCAACAACTCCTATTAATAAATAATTAAATAAAAAACTAGGTACTTGCATAAATTGCTAGGTTTGTAATGCTTGTCAGGTTTTACCAGTGCTTCAAATGCAATTTATAAATAGGCAAAAATAAAAACATCTTACCAAATAGTTAATATGCATAAAATTTATAAATAATGTGCTACTTATTTTGTTGCATCATAATACACTTAGGTTTCTATCAGAGTATTAATGTTGGTTGATTATGCATAGATATGTACTTAAATATATTAAAATTGTTATTTACTTTAACCAAAAAAAAATAACAACATTGTATAAACATATTTAGGTACAGTCAAACCTGGTCTAACGTTCACCTAGTTTAAGCATGTCATTGGACAAAGTGGTCATATCTAAAGGACTCGAGGGAAAGAGCGGACACACAAAAATCTACAATAACAACAAAAATATAAGTGAAATATATAAGGTCTACAGCTATTGCATCAACTAGTAGTCATTCTCTCATGAATCATGATTAAAAATTGTTTTTTATAAAATAGTTGTTAATACTTTGTTTTCATACCTTTATAAAAGAATTCAATTAAAAATTTACTTTTTTTATATAAATATCAATCTAAAAAAGAACAAAATGTACTTTTTAAATATTAAATACTTAAATGAATTTTACACTATAGCCTTGTATAATATTTTTAGGAAATAAAACATTTAAATAATTAAATGTGGCCATTTGTTGCACAATTTCATGAGTACTTTCACTTATTTTTTTGTTTCGGTTTAACGGGATCTTTTTTTGTTTTTGTTTTTTATCTTAGAATGTACAAATAAACCGCCATTTTTGGATCGAATTCTCACTTTATAAGACGACACGTTTATGTCAAAAAGATCTACACCACCCATTAATTTATTGTAAATACTTATTGAGTTTGGCATTTCGACATTTATGTGCATTCTTTTGACCTTATCCCATCTCATGGTTTTTCGCAGTGGATGTTTATGATATTTATTTGAGGCTACCGTGACAGGCCTGTTGTCTTTCCATTTAACAAGTGAAATATTTTCCGTAAAAACTTCCTCCAAATAGCCTCGTTCCTTTTTCATCATGTTGACTTTTGACATCAATGGACTTTTCTGTTGCCTATCTTCTCTTAGAGTGCCTGTAGGACCGATTCCCATTTTTGTCAATTTTTTGAGAATGGAAGTAGTTGTAAATAGGTTATCAAAGACTACATGCCGCCCAGGCTGCAATTCCAACTATTTGACCATTTCCTTCATAACATTAGGGTCATGTCCGTGGTTCCTATCAACAAGTTTTGTTTTGATACTGCAATATGGTTCAGCGTTTAATAGAAATCCGCCAGATGAGGAACCAGTCCATATTTTAAATCCAAAACGTATTGGCTTCTCACGAATGAACTGCTTATCTCCATGCTTTCCATAATAAGGTATCATAATTTCATCGATACTGCAATGGTCGGGGACTTTTGTTTGCTTACAGACCTTGTTCAAATGTTGAAATAGAGGACGGACCTTTGTAAAATCGATCTTCACTTAGTTTCATATTGTCTTCAAAATGCAAGACGCACATAATTTGCTCAAAAGTGTTGCACCTCATTGATTGAGCGATTACATTATTCACACAATCGTATGATGTTTCCCAGTACATGAGAATTTATTTTATATTTTCTGGTGAAATGCATTCAGCTGAGAGATCCTTTTGAGCTCTATATAATTTACTCTGATACCAAATACTTTTTATTCAATCATCAGTCCAAAATAATTAGATGCATTGAACAGGGTCTGTAATCACTGGATACTCAATGTTTCTTTCTTTATAATCAGGAATTTTGAGTGTAAATTTGTTTTTTTTAATTCTGGATTACATGTAACTTCAATATCTGACTCATCCGAGTCACAGTCTGTCAAAGCATAGGGTTGTTCTTTTGGAGGTATAATTCCAGCTTATGCTATGAAATTGAATTTTCATTTCGTGTATTTATAGACGAGTGGCAAGATATCCTCCCTTAAAAACTTGCTTTATCATAAGTCAAAAAATAAAAACCAAATTAAGCAATTTATTGCTGTAGTCTCATTTTTATGGTATTCAAGAAAAGAAAAAGCTATGTTTTAAGATTTTTTATGTCTAAACAAACCAAATACATACCTTTATTTACAACTCCAATCAAAACAAAACTGTACTAGCTAGTGTTCAAAACTGTACTTACGAAACAATAGTATAGCTATGACAATGAAACTTATTACGTAGTTAACCAAATTTATTTAGAACATGTTAAAACTTAAACAAATAAAATTTTGTAGATGGAACTTCTTCTACGTCATTTTGAAATGACTGACAGAAAATCCTGCCACTCGCCTTTAATGGGTTAAGCCAATCAGCTACGAAGAGGAAAAAACACGCTCTTCTTCTTTTAATTGTCCACTCTTTCCCTTTAGTCTTTTACCCATATCAAAAGGACTTTAGGGAAACAGTAGTTAAGGGAAAAATACACCATTCAATCAGAAGACAGGTAAGACTATATTCCTAACACCGACCTATAATATCGTGGCTGCCTTTATGAAGAAACATGTTGGAGCTTCTAATTTTGAGCTTATCAGAATTGAGAACAACTAAATCATACCTTCCTTGCCTTGAGTGCCCACTCTTTACCTGGAGTTCTTTAGCCATATTTACTTCATAAATAACTATATTAATGGTAGTGATGCATAATATAGGTCCTGTAGGTATGTAGAAATAAGAGAAACAGAAAATTAATCAGGTCACAATCAATGTTAATAGAAATAAAATGTGAGACCATCCTGTAATCGGGCTTGCTAGAATTTTCAATCTGTGTATTGTACTCGCTGCTGGACAAGACATGCAGATTTTAACAAAACACGCAACCACTCATAGTCTATGACGTCATTATTAATAGAATTTTCAATTTAATGTATCGTACCGACTGCTGGGCAAGAAAAACAGATTCTGACAAAACACACAACCATTCATCTACTATGAAGTTAGTATTAAAAGCGTGTGGGAAGTCAAACATCAGTCGTACACGCGTTATGGCATAAGAAGTCATGAGAGGAATGAAATAAACACAAATCCCACTTTGTCGATTGCACGAAAGTAAAGCCTGGAATTACTGCCGTGTCAGTTCTACTCCAAAAGGAGGATGGTTTTAAAAAACTTATTATCGAACATTTCAAGATTATGTTACTGTAATTTGATTTGAATATATCCTAATAGTGATCTGAGAGGATGATTTAGTCTGTATTAGGAAATTACTAGTACAAATATGGGAAATATGTCCAACGACAGGAAAATATAATTATGTTTTGACCTCAGAGACTGTCCTGAAGCCTTTCATAAAATCAAAGATTTGAGTTTCTACTTAATTCCTTACTTAATTACTATTTAACCAATCTTACTTTTAAAATAATAGTCATATTGTTTTATCAGAGATCTTTCTTTTTTTTTTTTTTAAATAATATTTAATAATGAATGTATGTAGATTTTTGACTGATATTGTATTAAGGCATCACATGTTGTGTGTATACACAATTTTTAATCAAATCTAGTTTAAATGTGTCCTCAACTAGATTTTCCATGACCGAGCTGTCCTGTAGTTCAAGTATAGTACTCTATACCACCTTGGTGGTACATAAATATATATATTTGCCGGCACTCTAAGAAGAAGAAAGAAAATAAAAATAAGAATGATATGAGATGAGAGAGAATCACTCAATACAAGGATGAACACTTATTCAGCATTATGTGACGGTCAACCAAACCCCTTTCCTGTTAGATATATGAAGAAACTGTTGAAAAGAAAGTAGTTTTCGAAAGTGCCATTCAAAAATATGGCTTTCCTTCTCATTTCCAATATGATGATCTAAGTTGTAGTGATGATGGTGATAGTTTCGAGTAGTTTAATAAAATTTTCCCTTGAGTTGTTTTTTTTTCCATTTTTCATATTTTTTAAACTTCTCTTCTATTTGTTTACAAGTATTAAAAATATAAGAATTAGCTATGATGCATACAACAGAGAGTTAATTGAAGCAGTGGATCAGAACGAATTCTGGCATACGGGCATGCTGGATTAAGGTGGAAAACAGCCAGTAAAAAGCCATGTCCAACCGTATGCTGGGTTGCTATTAAAGCTAGGAGCCGGAATTCCTTGGTCCTCAATTATATTTACAGTGACTAGTAGCATTTGGAAAATTAAATGAATGAAAGGATGAAGTAACAGGTCAACTCTTTTATTTTATAAGAGGCTTCTATATCTGTGTATCAAATTAGGTGGATTCAACTCTATTAAGTATTCAGATGGTTGCTAATAATTGGCTGAGAACCACAAACATAATTTGTGACCTATTTCCTTTCTCTTTTAATAAGAGGAAAGGTTGTGAAAGTCAACAAAATTGTAATATTATTAGTTATTACTATGGATGATGTATTTTGTATGTATACAAACTCTTATATGTAATAAAATAATTTGACATAATACTCGGAAAGTAAATCGTAGTTGACATTATTATGGCAACAGATTGATAAATAATAAATGATCAAATCCACCTCTGATTACCTTTGCCAAAAGAGAAAGAACTGCGTGGGTGAGTACATACATACAGATACTTGAAGACTTTAAAAAACGATATAACTTAATATACTTATGTATGTATGTATCGCCCATATTCAATGTACAATTATACTTTCAATAATAAAAAATATATATTGATAAATAAAGAAGGAAAGATGTACATCAAGGGGAAACATAGTAAAAGCACGTTATTTCGAAATAAAAAAGAGAGTAAATTGAATTTATTTAATAAATTGTTCAAATCAATGTCCTATAGAGCAAATGTAATACTCAGTGATGGAGGGAGGAGTAAGCCTTCCTTTTGATGTGAATACTTGTACTTACATGGCGTATTTGTATATTAGTAGGGTTTGTGTGTCCACTTTTTTTTTAGAATTTTGATTACGACTAGTTGGGAAAAGTTGTTATGCGGTAAGGACACAACCCAAGGGAAATTTCATATTTTTACAATTAATAACTGGGGACAGTAGGTGTAATCTCCTCGAGAATGAATTAAATATAATATGGACTTGAGAATTTTAGTTAATATGATGTAATCATGGATGAACACTTTAGTCTTAAAAGCATTAATTTCATTTTAACATAGACGGAAAATGCACATGAATTATGAGATACAAAAGTGACCAATAACAAAATAAAAGAGAAATATTTTCCTTGCGATACAAAGACACGGTAGATTTATTTCATTAATACGACTACATTGCTATTTTTTAGATCAAAAATGTGTATATGATATAAATCAGGCTGGAGTATATACTATGCTCAGGCCAACAATATTTTACTGATATGACTACATTGCCTTTTCAATTTTTAAAATATGTTTATGAAATAATTCATGGAGCACTATATACAATGAATCCTCTGACTGTTTTCATATATTAATACATATACATTCATGCACACAGACAGAAAGACAAACTTTGCTTTAATAATATAGATGCCAACACAGCTATAAAAAAAGTGGAAGAACTTGGATGGAGTGAAATCTGTTTTCCCACACAATATGACACTGACCAAAAAGAACAAACTACTTTATCATTTTTCTTACAGCATGTTCTGCCCTTTGCAGAATTCCCATTTATTATATTCATATACAGGGTGCGTGGACAAAATCTGCCTCATTTTAAAGACGACATTTCTCCATCAGCTGATGTCTGATCCGTCTGTTTTTGGTGTTAAAACTTTTCCCGGGTCATAGGCTTCAGTTATTGTACACTACTTGTAGCGATAACATCCTTTTAAGTGACCAAGAAAAGTCATTATGTTCAATGAGAGAGATCGTTTGTGCACTGCTATTCAGATTATCCTTAGTGATCACATGAAATTAAGCAATGCTGACATATCTGGCCTTCTGTCAATGCCAGTTAGAGCGGTCAGAAGTCTCAAGAAGCAGCTGGAGGAGTCTTTGGACCCGATGGACGTTGTTGACAGGAAGAAGAAGGAGGACAAGAGCACCAGGATTGTCCGGGACGTCACCTTCATCAACAAGGTCAGAGGCATCATCGACGAGGACCCCTGCGTTCCATGAGAGCCATAGCGAGGGACCTGGGCGTGGCCGAGTGGACCATGAGGGCTTGTGTGAAGGAGGACTTAAAGTACAAGTCCTACAGGCGTCAGACAGCCCAACTTCTGACTAAAAGACCAAGGGTTGCGGCTGCTCAAAAGCTTCAGGCTGCTGAACATCTTGAAGAAACAAAAATTGTGTTCAGGATCAAATCCACAACTCCCAGAACCATCACTGGATTGCCGTGAACAATAGTGACGTCCCCAGGGTCATGAAGATCAAGTTTTCGGCCACTGTCATGGTCTTTGGGGTCGTGTCAAGTGAGGGTGATGGCATGCCACCTCACATCTTCGAGACAGGCCTCAGGGTGAACACGGACATCTACCTGCAGGTCCTGGAGGATTTTGTGTGACCGTGGATCAAGTCTGTTGTCAGCGACAGGCCGTGGATGTGGCAGCAGGACTCGGCTCCGGCCCACAAAGCTAAGCGGATGCAAGAATGGCTGAAAAGCAATGTTTTTGCGTTCGTACCCTTCTCCTCTTGGCCTCCCTCATCGCCGGATTTGAACCCGTTGGAGTACTTTGTCTGGTCCTACGTGGAGAACATGACCAACCGCTCCTCCCATAACACCAAGTAGTCTCTCATCACCTGCATCAAGGAGAAATTCAGTGAGATAGAAGCAGCGCAGATCCAAAACGCATATTCTAGGTTTCGTAGCGGCATTGAGCGGGGTTTGCCCTCAGACGGCGGCTACATTGAATAAATAGCTGCTCTATATCCTAATAGAGATATTCGTTTTTGATTTTATCAATAAAATATTTATTGTATATATAAAATAAGCTTGTATTTCTTGTTTTTTAGAAGCGCCAGATTTTGTCCACGCACCCTCTGTATACATATATGAATTCATCGAAATAGAGCCTTAGATAGATTCATCACTTACGCCATAATTTACATCGTAATTGAAGGTGACACCATCTTGAGCACTCAAATTTGATATGTTTACAAACTAAAGTGGACAAATTTTCTATAAACTTTGATAAAACTCCATCAAACGGTTTATAAATAAAAAAACGACTTAACACATGTATTAAAAACTACTTGATTGCAAGATACACCCTGATATTTGAATTAAATTAAAATAATGGTTACTGAAAATCCGTACACATGCTTAGACTTGTATATACACTTTTTATTTATCGACGAGGGACGAAAGATGTAGAATAATTAGATAAAAATATTTTATTTTTTAGTTAAATTTTTATCTACAGTGTGGAAATGAGGATATTTTCGTTTTTGTTTTTTTTTAAACTTTGACCAATATTTCCACAGGATCTAAAGTTGAAATGAAAGAAAGAAATTTTGCATCGGTTATTATTGTCTCATCATATTATTTTTTTTGCGCTATCTGTAATCTAAATTCGAGAAAAGTAGAGGGACAAGCCTCCCTAATATGCAGGAGTTGCTACCTAGCGGTGGCTATAATATTTTATCATCATTAATTTGGAAGGAGAAAAGAAGGATAAAAAGGGAGGATGAGACTCTCAAATCTATTCAAAGGATGACTATGAAAAATAAATGTGGATTTATCTTTGAAAAAAAAAAAAGAAGTATATTAACATCATCATCATATTTTTATATTTTCATTTCAACACATTATTAACTCATATTATTGCTGTTGAGGGGGAGGGGATTGGGAGGAGCGGAGAGGAGGATTTGGGGAAAGAAAGATGAGTTTTACTTAGATACATCTATTTATCCATCTGTCTACAATAATAATTAGAATAGATATGTACATCAACACTCAATATAACTACGTAATTTTGTACGTCTGTATTTACCTACTACACCATCAATATTTACCTCATTCTGATGATGAAGTAGAAAATATCATAATTGTATCTAATTAGTAGTATTTGTATTTTTTTTACCACGGTCTTAAGTAATCATTTCTTATTTAAATGTTCCTTCAATTGGTTGGATTAAGTTGCACCGATTAAATATAACAAATGGGATGAAAAGACCCAGGCTTCCAACGACTCGATAGCTTTTTTGGTGGAGTCAGAAAATTTTGTACCGATTCCAGCTAGATAATTTATGTACATAAAAAATATTTCTATATTCAGGGTTACGTTGAGTGTTCGTAAAGTGTTTTTCTTAATTGTTATACATAATAAGGATAAAGTAGTATTAATTTATGAAACTTGAAAATTAACTCTTTAACATGTTTAATCCAGAAATTTCGAACGTACTCAGTCCTTTGTAAGTAAAGAGACAGTTTCTGACGGTTGAACTTCTTTACCATTACCATTAAAATGAGGATGAGAGCCAGTCAAAACTTATCTAGGAACTCTTTCTAAAGATACAAGGATACTACTGAGGCTAGGAGATGACTAGGTGGATTCTTCTTGACAAACAAACGTCTCTCATAAACATACGAGATTGATATAAAGTATTTTGGCAAAATGATTAATTAAATCAAACCTTTGGCCATAATGTAAGGAAATTAAAGAGTTCTCTTAGCCGCATAGAAAACTAGTGATGATTGTTTATGACAACATTTCATGAAAATGTGTGCACCCTCTATGTATAAAGTACTTCTGTATTAGCGTGTAAAACGGTGATGAAATATTTCTGAAGATATAATAAGCCCAACCTCCGCATTTAGCAATGATAAATATATGCAGGAATTCATCCGATGTGAATCCTTAATTCTACTCGGACTAGAACAAGGAATAACCCTTACAGGTTGACAACATATCTTCAGTGTTTCCTTTCGTTTATCACACTCTAGTAATTACTTTATACTTATATGTTATCTCTTCTAATATTAAAAGAATAATATGAAACGCTTTGGAAAATGAAAAACAACTATTCAGGTACAACTACAAAAGTTGGTCTTTCCTCCATGATTATATAATTACATTTTTAATGCCGTATATAGTGAATTGGTTCATAAAACCAGATACACTCCTGCAGAGTCAAAATAAAAAGTGAAGGAGAACTTGACAGAAAACAGACGAAGCAACTTTAAAAAACAGGAACCTTTAAGAAAATGAAATGATTGAGAGTATATCAGAAGGACAGAGTAGACTTGGATGGATACAAAAATTGACGGAGACAGTTTCCAAATGGCAATGCCGAATGTGAAGCAAAATTTTCTTTTTACTTTTGTCAGATAAAGAAGCAGTCAAATTCAGCCGCACATAGGAAAAAAATTACCAAGCAAGACTCCATCAAAAGCATATAAATCAGGCCTAAACATGACCAAGGCGATGATTACAAAGAGATTAGAGATAATTATTTTTTTATACACATTCCGCTTGTAGTATATATGCTACAAACAATATGGAAAATTGGGCATTTTGTATAATGGCCGGGCAAAAAACAAAATGCCCGTCAGAGCGGGCAATGTTCAAAATGCCCGAGCAATTCAGAAAATTTCCTACAGGGTCGGCAATGGTAATTTTAACTTTATTTACATTTTCAGCAGCAAGAAAGGATTTAATAAAAATTTACATAAAAATTTATGATCCTATTTGTATATTTCAAATAAATTTTATTAGTTTCTTCAAATAGACATAAACAATAAAATTATATAAAATATACTTTTCAACATCAAATGTAATAACTTCAAAATATCATATTTTGGAACATACTTAATATTACCTAAATATTTTTGCTTGATATATACTAAACATAAAAACATTCACCAAATAAACTACATTTGCAGTATGTGCTGCTATTATGGCATTTGCTTTTACAGAGGTGTCCCATTTTTTGCAAATGTACTTATTTGTTTTGATTCAGTGTAATTGCACTACTTAAAGCCTTGTTCATTTCAATTTTAGACGAAAAATAAATAAAGGCCAAATTTAATTTTTCAAGGTTAAAATGCTTAAAAAAAGCTAAACTGACAAACCTGTTAGAGTTTTAGAAAAAAATAGATACTGTCAAACATTTTTCAATGTTTTTACGTAATATGAGCGTTCTACGCAGTTTGTTGATATTCCAATAATTTCGACCAAAAAATAATACTTGAAGTGAGAATGAGTAGTGGTCCTCAACTAAACATTTGGCGGGCCGCAATGTTGTCACTTATCCATAGATTGCAGAGGATTCTCAAATTGCTTTCAATGAAAGATTAACTGAGTCCAATCCTTAATGATCAAATTGTTTGTAAAGAATTGTTTGATAAGCAAATTACTCATGATAATGTTACCTGATAATATAATTGAAGTTAAAATTACCATTCACCACTCTATTGGAAATGTTATAGATTGCCTGGGCATTCTCACATTGTCTGCTCTCACGGGCATTTTGGGCATTGCCTGGGAATTTTGCAAAATGTCCGATTTTTCATTTTGCTAAAGTGACCACAATAAACTAAACTTACAATGCCCCAAAAATACCTTTCTTATCAAAAATGCTTTGTACCACATTAAGAGAAAGAACTCGAGAAATATTTTTTCCGTACTAAATATACTCTCTTAATTGACCTAAAAATTAATTAAGAAACTATTACTCTTGTCGGTCTGTGTTATGTACTGGTCAACAAAGGGGAGCCAACTTGTGTCAAAATTTACATCATTGTGACAAGTTCATGAAATAAATACAAAAGCTCTCTTTGATGTTGTTACTCTTGTAATAGAAGATTCGAAATTGGAGAGATAAAACTCTGTTGGCCTATGCACCGACGGAGGACGTATAATGATTGGTCAATATAACTCTCTTCAAGCTGGTTTAAAGAAATCCTTTTCTCAAACGGTGTATCTCTGTTACTCCTGTCATAGTGCAGGTTTAGGAGTTAAAGAAGCTGTCAAAATGAATCTGCCTACACCATCGGATTTTCTTCTCCAATAACTTAGGAAGGGGTTTACTATGAGCTCATTCAAGCAAGAGGCATATTATCTGATTGCTAAGTTGATAGGATATGAAAGAATTCCAAGTTTGTAGTGTGAAATGGATCCATGAAATCCTCCAAGGGAAAAAAATATATATATATAATACATATATTAACTAATTAACTACTAACTAATTCTAATTTTAAAAAATTATGGTCACCCTCGTAATTTGTGTAGTTGAAGGTAATAACAAATTGATAAAACAAAGTTTGTATCCCTGAATTTATGACTTAATGAAAAACAGTTGTTTTCGATCTAAGAAATAACAACTTAGTTGTACTAATAAAATCTTGCAACTGTTTTATATGTAACATTGAGTATGTACAGCTAAGGGTCAACTAGGTAGCGCTCTAAAGACTATAGAGCTTCCTAGCTCACCCGTCATAACGTCATATAATTGTTTTTTCCTTAGTTGTTATTATTATTCTTTTATTATTGAGGAGAGAACATATAAGTATAGAGTAAGTAGGTTTGAGTGTACCCATAAAAACGGAGAGTAAGAATGAGGATTTTTTGAGTAATTTTATCCATTTTGGTATATTTGAAAGTTTGTCTCTTCAACGACGCCGAATAACTATGGGCAATGCTGAGTACTAACACTTGTAAAAAAATAATAAAATGATATTTGGTCCCAGTTTGTAAATGCATAACTTTTTTCAGTTCCAATGTGTATTTATCGATATGTTCTATCGTAACATATAATAAAATAGCTAATAAGAATTTATTGAATGACTTGTCATCACTAAGAGGTTTATATATTAATAATTTCCCACATTTCTTTTTCATATACATATATAGTATGCATGCAAGGGTAGAGAAGACAATGGGACAATGCACCACAATCTAACTTGGCTTAGATTCGCCAAAATTCAACACAACATAGCTATTATTGTCGGCTATTGTTTAAATCTAATTAAAGCTTATTAAAGTCCGTAATTTCTTCACAATTAACATTTGAATGCAATTAATCAATTGTTGCCACTGTCCCCATAGCCAGGGAAGGTTGGAACAGTTCAAAAGTATCGAATTAGAGTTATAAGTTAAAATAACTATACATATATTTTTTTTTTTTTCATAAAATATAATAGGTGTAGTTAAAAGAAATCCAATATTTTTCCAATGGATGGCTTTAGTTCTGTGTATCTCGCGTTGTGCAAGAACGAACGGTTTACGGTAGATGGAGTTAGAAATAAAAAAAATCGAACTAAAAAATTTGATGATTGTTTGAGTGTGTATCTTAAGAAGACACAAACAAAAAAAAATACTTAATATTTTACAGTTTTTCTTCCAACAAGATGCAAACACAAACAAGATGGCTGATAATGTATATTGTGTTTACGATCTGATATTGTAACAGCCAAGGTTAATAGAAATACAAGGTTAGACCATCATGTAATCGGGCTTGCTATAATTTTTCTATTTGATGTATCATAACAACTGCTGGGCAAGAAAGACAGATTTTGGCAAAATACGCAACCACTTATACATTATATACACTCATTCACTAAGAAATGAATGTTTATTGAAAAAAAAAATATATATAATAAAAATAATGTTTTTATACTTTTTTTCTCTTTTTATTCTTTAATTTCGAACAGCAATAATAATTGAATACTTTATTATATTTTAAACTTCAAAGACTAAAAAAGTAAAAAAAAAAAAAACAATAAAAAGGAAGCAATATGGTTGAGCTTTGATTTAACAAAGCTAGTGGATATTTATAAAATAAATAATATTAAATTAATAAAATAAAAAAGTCAAGCAAAATACATTAAAGAACAGTCAGTATGTTTTTACTAAGGAAGGTGGGGAACAGCTACTGGTCTGCTTATGGTTATAAATTGATATTATGAAATTCAGCTTCATATTTTCATTCAGTGCCGGGTTCATCATTATGAGCCAGTCGCTCTCCGAGATCATCACTCAAAAAGTGCTGAACACTAAATCTTCTGCTACACTAATGAGGGGGAACACCCTATGGCAACTATAGAATAGATGGCGAGAGGACTCAACTTCAATTTTATAAAAGGTACACTTTTTTTCAAGTGGGTTCGAGGTCCTATTATATTGTAAATTAGGACATTGTAGCTAATTTATAGAAAAGCCACATTTGTTCCGTGATACCTAACTGATCCAGGCGTCTTTATATTAAATATCTTGGGCCATTCTCAAGGTCTCTTATTAAGGTCGGAATTCCATAGAGCACCATTTTTCACCAGAAGTATCTGAAAGTTTTTCGGTTTTTTTTCTTCTTCTGGACTCATACGAGTTCTTTCGTTCAGTACGGAGAAATAATTTATTTTTTATCATTAGAGACTTTTTACTACACTTAATATTCAGACTTTTCATCATGTTGAAATGTTATTAAATTTTTATGCATTATAAGAGATTAAGATAAAAAAAGATTTAAATAATAATATATTAGTAACAAGTATTATAGAACCGATAAATGCCTTCTCATAGCCCTTTTTATCACCCTACTATGCCTAAAAAACTTGCTTGCTGTGAATTCGAATATAGGAAATAATATGCTAATTCCTATAACCTCAAATGTATTTTGAATGAGTAGGCATTAAATTTGGTTAAAGTTATATCCACTGATAGCAAAAAAATCAATAATTCAAATTATCTATAACTTTGAGCAAAAATAAATATTTTTAGAACTCAAAATCAGTTTTTACGCAATATCATGCAAAAATAATTGACAAAGAGTAATGCCCCCCCCCCTCCCAATAATCTGTATTATATTAGACCATTCCTGGGATAAAATAGATTTTGCTACAAATTTATAGAAATCAAATAAAAAGGAAAAAAATCAATAATATGAATCATGTTGAAAATATATTGATTTACCATTATTTTTGTGTATCCATGCTTCTTGCGTAGAAATAATTTTGAGTTGAACGTATTTATTGTTCTCAAGATAAGTTATAACATTTTTTTTCTCCCAGCCTATATTGGACAATATGGATGTTTGAACAACTCCAAAGTATTACTTTAAATTTTTCATGAGTAGACGAACTAGTGATTACCTAATGCTTAGATATTCTCTCTTCAAGAATAAAATAATAATGAAACCAACTTTGGAAAATAAATTGTTACCATGTCACTTTTCAGTTATATTTCCTACAACTCTGTTACAACTATATTAAAGCATAAAAAATTAGTTACAAAATAAAGAACAAATCTGAGCTCTCTCGCTTACGTACAAGTCGAGAAAATGACACTTGAATGTGATTTAGCGTCTACACCTTCAGCAAGTCTGAAGCGTTGGAAAGGAAGGAGGATCTATCAAAAAGGGGAAACGGGACAAAGAGGAGTTCATAAAACAGCCCAGGTTCATCCCCTCAAGTTCATGAAGGTCCATGCAGGAGACTTTGTTGATTCACACCAGACTCACCAGAGAGCCTTCAAAAAAGTGGGGGAAAGAACCTGATGAGGGTGGAAATGTCACTTTTGATAGCAACAATGAAACAAACCCATATCCTCTTTTACAATACTCTTTTGAATATTACTTTTGAACTCTTTTCTGACACTTTGTCAAGGGAGTGACCAACAGTGTCTGTCATACAAATACAGAGGCCTTCAATGCCACTGCCAACCAGCACTAGGACGCAGATGACTACATATGCAACGGGTGTGAGGCCTTTTGCCGCGACCTGGAAGCCGTCATTACCGCTAAGGGCGGCTTCATAACTAATTAAGAGAACTGAGAAACTTATATATTTTGTTGAAATTATATTGTTAATTAATAAATTATATACTGTTGAAGTTTTTATGTTCAAAGTGGACATATTTTATTTTATTTTACCACTTAGAAATATTGGAGAGATAGAAAAAATAGCCCTTGGCTCGTCTAAAAAAAAAGAAGTAAAAAAAAGTATTGCATATCCCATATATAGAGTATTCTTTGCATAGTTATAACGATTTTGCAGCTACAGGTACAAAGTGTTTATCAGTATTGAATGTCAAATATATATAAATGATGGTCCAATATATTTGGATGATTTATTGTATTTACACATCAACAATCTTTCTATTGAAGTTAACAGTGTAAATATTCTAAAGTAGTCATATTTGGTGATAAGCTGGGAAGTTTACTCATTTCTCAGACAGAGCTGTGAAATAATGACAATGTAATCATTAATTTATTGACCTTTGTAATTGCTAGAGCTAAAAAAATTTTAATATAAAAACTTAGTTTTTAAATCAAAAAAGGAAAAACGGATTTTTATGTGCTTTTTCGGATTGTTTGTCCGTTATTTAATAGCTCAAGTGGATGTTAAATTCCCCCACTGAAGTAAGCATTCTCGCCTATTTTTGGTCTCCATTGATAAAAAATACATAGGAAAATAAACATAATTTTTTGCTTACACCAATGCTATTATTCGTTTCCTCTCGCAGATAAACACTTATGACTTATTTGGGAGTTATCATACTCTTATATTATTAAAGAAAAATCCTTCTATCGCAATAATCAAGGGTTCTTATTACAACGACATATATGCTTAGTCTAAATGTAGGGAACCCCTAAAAGCATTTTATTTTCAGTTGTCACTATTAAGATATTTAACGGTAAGGGATTGGGTGCTATTATTGTGTCAATCGTTTGTAAGTGGTTATTTAACTAGTTGATATTGTGTGTGCGAATTAAAGTATTTATGTATAGAATGATTTGTTAGTTGGATCTTACTTGTAGTAGAACTAAGCCCAATAAAGCCAAATTCTAGGCTACAATCAGGTTAATAGAAATATAAGGTTAGACCATCATGTAATTGGGCTTGCTAGAATTTTCAATCTGATGTATTGTACCGACTGAAGGGTAAGACTCACAGATTTGGACAAAACACGCAACCCCTCATAGTATATGACGTCACCGTTAGTAGAATTTTCAATTTAATGTATCGTACCAACTGCTGGGCAAGAAAAACAGATTTTGACAAAACACACAACCCCTCACAACCTATGACGTCAATATTAAAAAGTGTGGGGGAAGTCAAACATCAGTCGTATGGTATAACCTTGTGTTTATATTTTCCTTGGTAACAGCCAATCATATACAATACGACCTATTTAATAAAGAAGAAAGGCATCAGTTTAAAAAAAAAAAAGGATTTTTTACTTTTAAAAGATAGTTTCTTCATGATAATCATGTCAAATTTATTCATGTATGAACCTACATAAAATAAGTGGTTGGTACAATTATTTTGCTGATTTATACAATCGTCGGAAATGATCTTTGAGCCTCACATATGTACTTCTCATTGGATCAGGTTCAACTCATTCAATTTATGAGAATTCCTATGTTGTGACAAGAGCTTGCAAAATTTGGAAACCTAGTTTATCTTTGATTCTTGGAGCTGTTGTTGATGTTTCAACTATAAGATATACTTCGTTATCTATATATTATCTCTAAACCTTTCCTTTTCTATAAAGAAACAATAAAAAGGCACAGAATCGGTTGCTAAGAGTTAACCAATTCGACCCAGCTTCAAAATGACTAAACCATAAGTATTGGTATCCCAACAATAATTGATTTTTTATCTTCGTGTCGCTAGCAGGAAAATCCACAGGAATACATTGGTTGGCTTTTAGAATTTTTTTGAAAAAATTTCAAAAATATCCACCACCTCTTCACAAAAATTCAAAAGTCCAGCTTTTCTCAAAAAATTAAATTGTTTTGGAAAAAGTTTCAAATTTAAGTTTCAAATATAAAATTTCTTGAAAAATAATTCCAAAAATCCAGATAAAATTTATAAAATTAATTTTAAAATATACAACTTTTTGAACAAAAACTTCAAAAATCCAGATAAAGTTTCAAGAATTATATCTAAAATATAAAATTTTTTGGAAAAAAAATTTCAAATGTTAAATTTGGAGGGACAAATTTCAAAAATCTATAGCTATTTTAAATTTATATATTTTCAGAAATATTTTAATTTTCTAGTAAGAATAAAAAATTTCTTAATTTGGGGGCTACATCCTCCAGAGGAAGGTAAAACTCCTCTCAATGCTCGTACAGTCCCCCCCAAGAAAAAAATTATCACATAATAACAGATATTTTAACCCTCCAGTAGTGAAAATCTTTTATATAACGCAGTAATGAAGTGGTTCAACAAAACTAAAATAAAACATATTTAATGACATAATAAACAGTTTAAGGAATATAAAAATTACATAATTTACATTTTGTATTATTTTTGCAAATATTGCATCCATTTCGTACTCATAAACATCAATTAAAGGGATAAAGATACTTGTTGAAACCCAAACTTATGTTTCTCACGTTATTTTAAAACAAGGTTAATTTTTGTCTCATTATTTTACATTCCTACAAGGTTTAATTTGTTATTTTTACGATAACAAAATTAAACTATTATTACTGATAAGATTTGATGAGGTTGTTTATTCATAATAATAGCAACAATTTAACTTTTTTTTAGTTAGTATGGAACACTTCATTCCTCACATTGAGATAAAAAATGAAAATCAAATACAAGGGAACGACTTCTAAGAAGGTTCAATTAATTAATTTGAATAAACCTCGATTAAAAGTTTCCAAATGCACAAAAATACCCTAAACAAGGCAATATGAAGATATATCAATAATTGCATATGGGCTGCATTAATGTTTCATGAGAATATTGAAAAGTGTTGAGGATAAAATGTTGATTTAAATGAATAAAACATATTTTTATAAATATTGGGATGTACTAGCCCAATTTACTAGTCGTGGGTTCTTTAATTATTAAAATATATGTACATATAACAAATTGCAACTTAAGTGCAAAAATAATATATTTCCAATTTAGATATCATGATTAAACTGCATTTGTCTTTGTACACTTTATATATAGAGTAGTTATTTTATTTATATTTATGATATTAGGAGCTAGTCATCTACATTTATAAAGCAATTTTTTTCTTTATGCATGTATGTGTATATTTTCCATAAAGTCATTAATGAGTGTAGTCTAAAAAATAACAATGACATCGAGGGTACGCGTAATATTAATATAGAAAAGAGAAGGATAAGTAGAGTTTTATGAAGACAGTATGTATCTATAATGAACACCCAGTGCTCCGCCTTAAATAAAATTAAGCTATGTATCTCAATTTGTTTCAAAGTTAAGGTCATTTATGCATTTCTAACGTTTGGTGTTACCTGTACCTTTGATCCCTACCTCTCAAAAGCTAATGAAAACTTATTCTAATCATATATTTGTACCAAGTTTGATCAAATTCGATCTGTAACTTTTGCTGCAAACCTGATGACTGACAAAAAAACAAAGGCAACAAGATAAACTCCATTTAATTTCGTTTGCGGAGGTAAAACTAATGAATCCTCTCAGGTATTAAAATATGAATTCAGGACTCATTATAACAACGAGTATATTTGCCAAAAAAAAAAAAAAATAGATTCGGTCCATAAGATTTGCGAAAAGTAAAAAAACTGAATAAGTAATATTTTAAAATGTCATCAATGGTTTGGTAAAGGAATCCTAATATTTTACTCTCTTTGGGACAAAATTAACAGTATGGAGTATTTTGGATCATCCTGGAGAAAGATATCCTGCCAAGAGATGATTAATATTTCACAGAAGAGGCTTAAACCTTTCAACAAAATGGGGCTCCCTACTACACGGCAACAATGATGCAAAGATCGTACATGATCAGAGATGTTCAAAAAGCTTTTATAAAAGAGGATTTTTACAGTTTGTTACCTGATTCAGGGAGAGTACTCCATGTCTTAATATATTTTTTATTATTTTCCAAATCTGTTATTATTATAGTTTTATTCTATTTCATCTTCACTACGCCATCACAATCTCAATGGAGTCCCAAAGTAAATTAATGTTGTGAAAGATTAAGGAATACCTTGTGGGAAAGTACATATCGTCGTTGACAAGACTAATGGTAGATACCGACACGTCTTATTCCCCCAGAGACATGGGGCATGAAGACTTGTACTCAAAAACTGAAAAACTTGGAAAATGAGGATTCCGAACAAGACAAACCCGAGGCATAAGGACTTGGACTTGACTTGAACATCAGAAAAAGTTTACTCAAATACAGCTATTCTTGGATTTTTCTTTTTTTCTTTAATTATATTTAGTATTTACTATTTAGAATGAGAAATTAATAATTATTTATGGAATATGAGGAGGAACTAGAGGAAGATGCAAAATAATTTTGGGGAATTATTAATATAGGTAGATACGAGTATGTATAATATTAAATATATATCTTAATATTTGGTTTCTTATATTGGCTGTACTATGTAAGCTCTATTGATGATAACATGGACGAAAATTGTAGCGGCCTGATTCATCAGTACATATTTAAGTTTAATATTTTTCTTACATTGGACAAGACTACAGATAGATCCGGACGTAACTTATTTCCCCAAGTACCCGGAGCTTGATAACCTGGGGTAGGAACTAGAAAGTCCCCAAGCACGATAATTTGGACTTTACATGAACACTGAAAAGGTTGACTCAAATACAGCTCTGATTTTTGGATCTTGCTTTTATACAATAAGCTGCACCATTGATAATGAAAACCTTTAGTTTTTCATAACAGAAATCGGAGCCCAAAACGTTGTTACAATTTATTAATTCAAAACTTGTAATTGTTCTATTGTCAGCCTCCATAACATATTCCAAATTTATTAAATAAGTTCAAACCTATCAACACTACAATCATGGATCGTAGTTTTGCCTAAGCCAAGAATATTATCATTTTTTATAACTTATTTCTTAATCTTTGACAACTATACGACTTTTATTATGCTGTTGAAATATTAATTTTCTAAAGGTTTGGCTACCAAAATCACAAGGGCCACCTGACAAAATTTTGGAAGCCTTGTCATAAATCTAGACTTTAGCACCTTCATTTTTGGCAAAAAAGGAGATTAAAACTATTATACCATATAAAAAATAAAGTTGAATGTTATTTATTTAAAAAAAAAAAATATTAAAGTTATAATTAGGAGGCTAATACGATTTCAATATTTAGAGGACATGCAGTTTAGTATTGTATTATATCAAAGATCCATATTTTCAACTCTTTCCATATTATTATTAAGAGAAATGCCGTTTTAGGATCGAGGAATGTATCATTTTTTTCAAATTTGAACATTTTTTAAGTCATTCAACATTGATAAAACTGAGTAAGATAATGGATTAATATTGTTACCATTCTTTGTTATGCAACATTAGTTGTGAAATTATGATAAAAAGTCTTTCTTGGACTAAGACTAGAGTTTAAGAACGACTTAGAAGTAGTTTCTGCCAAGTTTTTATTATATACGGAGAAAAAATTTTGTCAACTTATTTTCCAACCCTCTCAGGGCTTCTCACAGCTATAAAACGTCACGATAGTTGAGCTGCTCTTCTCGAAAACATTTTTGAAATTGCCAACATTCCCATCGAGTTGAAACCACGTGGTTCCTTTGTATAACAGACTCAAGACTGTAATATCTGCAAGAGCAACGATCTTGAACGATTTTTATTTTTATATGACCTTTTTATAATAGGCAAGGGAAAAAGTCATTTTGTTTTTTTTCACTTTATTTCAATGCTTTAAACGATGTTTTACAATCATCCAATTTTACCCCAGTATGCCCTGTTCTGTTCGATAATGAGTTGCCAACGATAATTTAACTTCATAATGCCCTTTCCCGTACAAATTCTTATTCCTATTGGTACAAAATTCGGTTAACCAATTTTCAGAGGCATCTATATTTAGTTAGTGCAAATTCCTCTGAAGTAAACAAACAAAATATCTTCGTGTTTTCCATTATTTTTTCCCCATCAAGGCAAAGAGTATATCCTCTCCAGCATCCCCCATTGCACACTCCATATTATAAGCAATGGCTTCGTTTGACTCATTCACATGTAAAGAACATACATATTCAGACTTAGGGGTTGAATCAATACCAATCGATTCAGACGAACTTGTTGGATCATGTGAAGAAAGAAATAGAAAATTCATAATGTATATTTTATTCGACCATCCTTCAAATAGATATTTCACCAATGTAAAACTTTATTTACTCCAGGTATTATAAAATGCTATGTACTTGAAGGTTCAGTGAACAAATTGAATACTTTTAGACAGTTATACTTTCTACGGTTTGTGAATTCTTAATCTTAAATAGTAGTTGAAAAAATTAATATAAAATACTTTAAATGATTGAGTAAACGTTGTTAATCCCAGAATGTGTTCATAGCTCAGAAACTAAATGAAGTAACACTCAAAAAAAGTTGGATACTGGAATTACATAATGTATATAGAATTTTCATTGAAAGTATACCAAATATATGATAGACATAAGATTTTACAGTGATATTTCAGTCTCTTGGGAAGAGAAACACCCCAAGAAAGTAACTGAGGAATATTAAGTTTTCTTAGAGTCGCCCAGACTGTTAAAGAAACTGGAAGAAAAAAGCAACATTTACAGGCAGGTTCTACCTTTTTTACCCACTCTCACCCTCAACTGTAGATTTTTTTTTTTTTTTAATTGCAAAAACATATGGTAGGTAGCTTTCTGATTTTTCTTTGTTACCAACTGTTAATTATCATTTACATAGAGAATAGTTCTTAATTATTACATACATTGATCATTTTATCACAACAAGTATCAATGACAGAGTATAAAATGACACAAATTCTAAACGAAGGGTTTTTTTTTCCCTAATGTTTCTTAATTTGGTCAAACAAGTTTAACAAATTAAGCATAAGTAAATAGTATAATTCTAGTATCACAATTACTCCATCCCAGCTAGCATTTGTATTTGAAGTCCTTATATATAAGCGATCGAGTATTCAAATCTACGGACATTAAGTACATGAGAATATGTATTCATTTCTATAAATTCATAAAAAAAAATTCAAATCCTATGTAACAGGTATAGAAGGGATCTGTACAAAGAAAAAAATAAGTTTACCAACCAGAAAAGGAAAAATGGTTGTTTGTCTTTTATCTCTGAAGTAAGCATTATCGCTGGAGTTGTCTTGTTTGTACTAAAATAGCTACATCTATAAATTAAAAAAGAAAGCCGATTGTTGTGTGTAAGCTTTCTTTTTTTTTGTTCATTATATAATTGGTAGTCGTGGTCTTCTTCCGCCTTTGAAGTAAGCATTATAGTCTATCTTTGATATAAATTGTTTTAAAGATGCATAACATTATAAATAAATATGACTTTAAATTTAATTATAATATTTTCCCTAAAATGATGATACTTTCAATGTTCCCCTACGTCATATATGGGCAACTGATAGTAACAAAGGTCTCAATTAATGTGTATACTATGTCTCGCTCCCACCTTCTCCGCGCACACATACAAAAATCCCATATTTGTTACCCTTTTTTTCTTTTTTTTTTTGAGTTTATCTTAAGTAGAGTCCATTACTTTAAATACTTCTACATGAGTCAAATCCAGAAAATTAATGAAAATAAAAATTAATTGATTTAAAAAATCAAGTCACGTAACAACATAACATCACGAAATATGCTCTAAGCATTGAATCAGTTCATATGTATACAAATTCAGACTCAGGGGTTAAATCAATAACTATCGATTCAGAAGAACTTTTTAGATCATTTGGGGATTTTTCAAAGACCGAACCGAAACAAAATTATTCGTCAACTCTGCATCACCAATTTTTTATCCTATTTATTTATTTAGTTAACATTTTTGCAGTCTTTGTAATGTTTAATCTATATTGTATGTACGTATTGATAGCAGCCTATGTTTGCCTACAATAAACAAACTGATTTCTACACTAAAAAGTACTAGATACACTCATACTCGTACAAGCAATATAATAGGTAGAATCTAAATAAGCACAGACTTTATGCAGTGCCATCTATCTTATGGGAGATATAATGATAATGTTTCCAAGGATATGTAGATATATGAATGTATAAATTTAAACAAAAAATGAAGTTGTGTATAGTATATATACAACATATACAAATGTTCTCTTCTTCTACTTTTTCTTCATCGATAAAAAAAGAATAAATATAAATGTTTATATCTTAATGTAAATATTAAGAAAAGAAGAAACAGGTAGATATTTTTATTATTATTATTGTAGGTAGGTACAATGTACAAAAAATAAAAGCAGCTAAAAAAATCGTATAGGAAACAATAAGGATCTTAAATATATATATATATATAAACCAGTACGAGAGACTGGTGCAGTTATGGTCGTGAATTAACTAAAATATAATCAACTTGGGTGCAAAAAAGACAAAAACAAAATGTGAGACCCGGACAATTTGAAAAATGTTTGGAAGAAGAGCAGTTTAGTTGTTATGACTTCTTGCTAGATTCCCTAACATCAGCTATGAGAGGAAGGAAATAATCACAAACCCAACTCCGCATCTTACAATGATATAAACTCCATTTTCGATCCTCTGTTCTACTCCGAGTTTAACAAGTGCTTACACTGATAACTACTACCTTGTGTTAACTTGGCAACCCAAACAGTTTGAAGAATGCTTGAGAGGAGAGCAGCCTATCTGTCATGAAGTTTGATTGGATTTGCTTCAATCAGAACATAGATGAAGGAAATTAAAGCAAGTCCACTCACTCTCTATATAGCAATGCTATAAGGACAAGAAGTACTCCGTTTCGATCTTCGATAATAGGGTTTGGTTTTTTTTGCAATGCTGATACCACCTTTGGAGAATTAAAAACTCTACTTTAATTTTCTACTGCAAAAGATATCACACGTGTTCTAGGTCGTATTTTTAAGTAAAATAACTAAACATTTTATGATGATTAACTTTCAATGTGTTGTAGTAGATATAATAAAGTGGAAGTATCCATCTATATCTATAATTGTTTTGTTTTTTAATCTCCTCATTTATCTTCCTACGCTCTAACTTCGTCTAAAATTACTATCCCTAGACAACAACTTTCTTTCTTATACTTAATCTGCTCAGTTTCACCATGAAGCAGCAAGAGGATAAACGTCAAGTCATTGAAGAATTGTTTGAGGCCGGAAATGATGCTACGGCAATCATAAAAGTAAAAAAAAAATACCCCCGAAGCACTTTCTATGGCGTCTGCAAGCGATTGAAGGCGGGTCTTTCCCAATTTTCATGTGTTACACAAAAGCCAAAAAGCAAACTCAATATATCCATTCAAGCCAATACTGGGATCTTGATGGCTACTCATGCTTGGAAGAGCTCCATCAGTAGAAGGACGGTGTTAGGACAATCAAGGATGACCTTGTTATGAAGTCCTAAAAGGTATCAGCTTCTTACCACGTAGATGTAGGACATCAGGTTGTAAAAAAACAAGCAACCCGCCAAATTTGTATATCAATCTAGGCATCATAAAGCTATTCAGTAAGTAGTTACACTTCACCTTGGACGCTACCTACAACTCAAAGAATGACCAATGGGCAGCAGAGGAGAGAGGTAATATTCCTCCTGTGATGAAGATCAAGTTCCCATCCAAAACAATGGTGTTTGGTTGATCACTGGTGACGGCCTGCTCAGCTTGAATATCCAGTTCACAGTTGGTCATCAATACCGAGGGTAATCATATTGTAGGATACAACATTTAATTCTTCAATTTAAATTTCAGTTTTTATAAATTTTGTCTTAAAATGCCATCTACTATTATTTAATTGAAAATATTGTGTTGATACGTTTGGCCATGCCTGTATTGTAGATCGTAGATATGTGTAACACATCGGATAAATTCCCTCTCAGAACCCTCTTCAGAGTCTTATTCTGGCTAAAAGAACGTGTTTGGTAATGCTATGTGTATTTAAATATATTTCATTAAAGTATCTCGGTTTGTTTATTTGTGTGTCGGATGAGGAATCAACTTTTGAACAACAAACTCGTATTAAAAATTATTAAAGACTGAACATAGATATGAAAAAGCAACGAGTGTGTGTAGCTAAAAGCACTCCACGGAGCTATCCAGAGACCAAAGTAAACGTTAGCTCATCATGGCATATTAAAAAAAAATTAAAAGCTGTTATTAAAATGGAGAGTATACTCAGGATTTGTTAGAGAACTAGAGTTCTGTTTTATATGAATGCGAAAAAGTTTGTTTGTTCATCGACGCTTGATTACTCTGGAATTTTGAGTAGGGTAAAGAATAATACATGTACAATGAGAGGAAAATTACAACTTTCCCTTTGGTTAGTTAGATTTACAATATCTCCAATTTTTCATGACTCAATTAGTTTGGAATTTTAATAAAATTAAATTTACTGATAGCGAAAGAATCAATAATTTAAACTATATAATTTAAAATAATAAAAATAAAAAGCTTACTGCATCAAAGTATAAAAAAATTATATACTGACCGAAAAACTATTCTTATCTTTTGAAATCATTTTTTTATCCAATAATGCACAATGCAACAAAATGTAAATCTTGGAATACACGACTAGTAAGACCCACATGTATGATTAAGCCATAGAACAAGATAATCATCTTTAAAATTCTCAATTACAGTAGATTTGGCCTTCAATGCTTTTTTTAAATCAAATTTTAGGAGTTTAATTTCGATACAAATCCAAATATCGAAAGGGAATAGTAAAGGATAAAAAACATATCAGCATTCAAAAGATTAAATATTTATTAAGTTCTCTTAAATACAATTGCTACAAAATGGATATAATCATACAAAAATAAAATAAAGGGTCACATATGCATATTTTTTAAACTACATTATTTTATTGTTAAAACTGAAGAATAAAACTTATATTACAATTTACAAAAGATTTGGCTTCAAAAAAGTGGGAATTTGATTGAAATTTTCAGTCCACCTTTTAATTTTCTTATAGAATATTTAATAAAATTGTATGTGAAGATACAATAAATTATAGTTTATATTTTAAATGTTGGAATATTTTTGATCAAATAAAATATATACTTGACAGATATGTGCGCCCTGTGTGAAACCATAAGAATTACATATTCAACGTTTAAATGTTTTTGACTGGAAATAAAAATAGTTTCAAGAATATTATCTTGAAGCTTATGTGGAATGCTTTGAGAGTGAGGAACTCTTGTCCAAAGTCAGTCTACTATTTTGTGCTAGTTATACCTTTGGCTGAGACGTACTCCTCCACGAAGTTTACAATAGTAATGTTCCTTTAATATGTCAAATAGGAAGAACTTAGATGAACATTGGCCCTGTTTTTGTCTAATTTGAGGAATGGATATGGCCGCCAGCTCCATTTAAGTTCAAATAGTAAGAAAAATCAAGTTTCGAGTTCTGGAGCCATATTTCTTTTATTTTACGAAAGCAAGTTTGGTCATCATTAAATTCAACTTTTAGAACAGGAAAAGATCTTAATTTTGTTTTTATAATTTTATTCATATCGGGCCTCAGTCTAGAGATATGGAGGCAAAGAGGGAAAAAGTTGCAGCCCTTTGAGGAGCCAATTTGTCAATCTCAAAGATCATGGACAAGGAGAAGTGCTCCAGAACTTTTATTTATAAAGTCAAGGCTTTGGTCAAGTCTGGAAATGGCCTTCAGAGGAAAAAGGTAGTGGTGGACACAATAGGAAGTGGACAGAACCTAAGTTGACCATCAAGACCAGAATCCACGAGAACCCCGAAATATCAACCTGGGAAAGGCCACAGGTTGTCCAAGACGAATACAATTGATGGAGTAAGGGACTTAGGGCTCAAAAGCTACAAGAGAAGGCATTGACAGCTCATTGCCAAGGCCATTATGGCAATGAGAGTGACCAAAAGAAAAAGAATTCTGAACTGGATAAAGAAAAATTCTAACGTTGTGCACATCTTAAGTGATGAAAAGTTTGGACTGTTGACCAGGCCAGAAATGCAGAAAACGATTGTTATTTTGCCACAAGTCCCGAAGAGGTTCCCCCTATCAATTTACAAAGCACCTGTAATGATGTGGGTGTGGCAGCATCTGATGGCAAGGCAATTCCTCCGTACTTGTTCCCAAAGGGTCTCAAAATCAACACAAATGAGTATTTGAAGGTCATGAAAGAGGTCATAAAGCCTTGGCTGGACCAAAGCAATCCTCAAGGAATTTTTGTTAGGCAACAAGATTCAGCGACACCCCACAATACTGATAAAACTCAAAAGTAGGGTGAGATGAATTCAAACGATTTTTGGGCTTGGTCAATACGGCCAACTTCTTCTCCAGATTTTTTGCCTTTGGACTATGGGATCGAGGGGAATAGGAAGAAAAAAGCATGTTGCACTAATCCAGCAAGTGTTGAAGTTCTAAAGGCCTCTGATGAAGGCGTATCGGCTAACATGTCAACGGAGTATGCCACCAGGGTATGTTCCAGCTTCAGACCTAGGGTGAAGGTCATGGTTGCAATTGATGAGGGTCATTTTGAAATATATATCTGATTGAATAAAAAAATCAACCTTCTACTCCTTACAGATCTTGCATAAACCGTATACATTTGAACACGATTTGCTCGACCGCACTGTAATTTATTTTCCCATCTATATAAATAGTTCTTTTCAAAAAAGGACATTGAATCAAAATTATTATCAAAAACTGATTATTATTTTTTTTTTTTTAAATCTTTAAAGACCAAACCTACAAAAAAAATTTCAAAAGTAATGTTGAATAGTGTTATATCAAGTGATGTATATCGTGTGTATTTTTTAGTTGCCCAGATGTTTTGGAATTAATATTCTAAAGAATAAATATTCTTTCCATCAACTGTTATAATTATTATTTAACTCCTGAGTAGTGAACTTTCTTTCCCATTAGATTTAATTATATTATTACATTCTTGATTGAACATTAGTGTGGGCTTATCCAAAACGGAGATTAATTTGATTTTTTGTAGAACTATAATTGTAAGTCCTTCTTGGGCTCAGAGTAGAACTAACAAGGTCGTCCACAGGATTATATTTGGAGAGAAAATTCATATTTTCGAAAAATTAATTTTTTTTGAAAAAAATTTCAAATATTTTCGAAAAAGCTTTCAAAATTAAAGTTACTCTCAAAAAATTAATTTTTTGGAAAAAAAGTTTCAAAAATTCACACCTATTCAAAAAAAAATTTCAAAAATGCACACCTATTCACAATAAATTCAAAAGTCCAATGCTGATCAGAAAAAGTTATATTTTGAAGAATTAAATTTGAAAAGTCCATTATTATACGCAGAAAAAAGAATTTTTTGTGGAAAAAAAATTTGAAAAATTAATTTAAATTTCAAATATTCTATTGTTATAATTTTTTTTTTTTTCAATATTAAATTTTCTTTTAAAAAGTAAACATTCCTTAATTTGGGGAGAGGCTATTGCCCCTCCAGCTTTCCTTGCGGATGCCTCTGATTTAGGATAGGCATTTCAGTCATTCTTGCCATTGTCCTTGTATATTTTCTTCTTCCATCGTCATAGCTGTTTGTAGCTAATAGTAATTGAAACGTCATGAGCATGAGTCTTTCTCTCCCCCAAAACATTCTTTAAATTGTCAGGTTACAATATTGATTTGCGGTTTCTTAGTTGACCAAAACTATCAATTTTTCCCCACAATTGTAGTCGTAATTTTCTGACAATAAGTTTTTGCTGTTAGAGAAAATTGGTATATTATAAGTTACAACTATGTTTGGTTTACCCTATACATAAAAAGGGTTTTTTGATGGCTAAAAAATGGAAAAAATAGAGGGGGATGGAAACATATCAACATATTATATGTACATATAATAAATAATAGTAGATATACTATACATAGCTAGAAAGAAAGGGAAAGAGATTCAGCTGATGGCTTGCAAAAAAAAAATGGAAGAAAAGTTGGGGGGGGGGAAAAAAAAAGAAGAAGAAAAAGGAAAAAAAAAAAGAAGAAGACAAAAAAAGCTTTCATATTTTGACAATTTTGAATATGTATGTTATAAATATTATTATTTATTCGTTTTTTATATTCTTTTGTAGTCATTATTATTCTGTGAATAATGATTATACATTTTTGTAAAATGGGTTTTATAATAATAATAATCATTGTATGAAGGGGTAAAAAAAGAAGAAGAAAAAAGACTCTAAAGTCGAGAACAATGCACTAAGGACACAGAATGGTTTTATTAAATGATAATACCTGTTTTATATCTGTATATTATATATAGTTATTATACGTAATCAAATGGGAAAAACAACAGTATTTGATTTGTTACCCAGTATATTTTTTTTTAATATGTATTTTAGTTGTGTGTTATATAAGGGGTATTATAATATCACAAAAGTATCCTTACAACCATTTTATTCCATTCGCTGTTCGTCTGTTGATTTGCCTACTCCTTATTATTTCCCCTTGTTAGCCTTCTGAACAACGTTAATTGGTTCAACAATTCGAATCAGCTCTTGTTATTTATATATAATTGACTAACGACTAACAAGTGATTTGGAGCTCTTTTCCTATTTATTTTTGTAAAAGAAAAGGTTGGTAGATACAATATGGATAACACAGTGTTTTAAGTGGAAGATATAGAGCGTCGACAAACATACAAATTGTTCTTTGATAAAATAAAAATAACCCGCCAAGAAATCATTTGTGTTACTCCCTGTTGTTTGCGAACCCACGAACTTCTCAAGTCTGAAGTAATGGTCATAATTTATTACAACTTTAGATAATACAAAAATACTGCTCAGATTGCCAAAATCCAGAAAACTCACACGCTAAAAAATGCTCGAGTTTACAACCCTGTAAATATTTATTTCTTAGATCAAGTAGAACACTCAAAAATGAGCTATTGATAAAAAACGGATCTGTATATAGAAAAACTGAATATCATTCTTTTTTTTCGTTCGTTATTCAATAGGTCATTGGTATGTAAATTTCTCTAAAGTAAGTGTTATTATATATCTGTGGTGTTAATTGGTTTAAAAATGCATACACAATAGATTTACCTATTTACAATTTTTTCCCTTCACTAATGCTGTTGTAAATTTTGAAGGTTCTTCTTTTTATAGAAATAATTCATTTTCTCCCCCCAAAATCATATCATAGGCATCTATGGAGTGCTAAGAAAACGCGGGCGTGAGACGTATGGTACTTTTGATTAAAATATATTTTTGGAGGATAGAATATCATGTGATTCTGTTATTTTCATTTGGAAATCTTCTATATTTTAAGTAACACTTGAAAAGGCTATATAAAAAGTACTCAAAATTTTCAAATTCAGGAATACTTGGATTACGTCGTGAAAATCCTCAAAAAAACTTTCATATTTATATAGTATCTTTAAAATTTATTCCCATAAAGTCGTATATTATGTTTTAGAATGAGTAATCAAAAACTAATGGTTAACACTTTATACATAGCCGTAGATTACTAGTAAATTGATAAGTAAAAGTATTGTATAGTATACATATATGTGATATTAAGCTAAAAAAGTATGGGTAAAATAAAATAAAAACTGAAAAAACTATTTACTACTATAATGAAATATCAATAAAAAGTTTTAATAGAAGTTAATCAAACAAATTAATCATGACAAATGACACGACATAGAATTTATTAATATTAAATATTATAAATGTATTCAACAAATTAATAGCCACAAATGTAATTTATATAAATACAAATTTAAAATTATTAATAGAAATAAAATCTTATCATACGTCAAATATACAAAAATAAAACCTTATAATTATTTGAAATTAATTGCACATCTACATGTTCAAATCCATGGATTATTCAAATGTTTCTCCGAAGAAACGGATGTTAGACAGACACCTTGCACACCATTTGAAGCTAAAGCCACCTTTCATACTATTTAGGGAGTTGTTCTTTGTGATTCGTAAGTACGGATACAACTGAACTTACAACTACAAAAATCATCACCTGTATTTTTGACGAGACAAAAATACGGAAAAAATGGAGAGAATCAAGGCAAATTTAAAAGGAGAAATGATACGATGTATAAGTTATTATTATAAAATAAAACAAATATATTCACCAAATTATTAATACATAATACATATAAAAAATGAAATGAGACATTTTATACAGAAATAATAAATATACTTATTAGCAGAATAGAATATGCATTGGAAATGCAGATAAAACTTTATCTTTAAGAGTCTAGAATTATCTTCTGCTCGTTTTCCAATGACAAAAAAGGCATACAAGTAATAAAGATTCCAGATTATCCGTATAGATTATACATCACAAACGCTACCTTAAAATGAAATGTGATTGAAATAAGTTTTTTCTGTGTTATATACATCAAGAGACGGAAGGACTCTTATCAATGGAATATTTTTCTTAGAGTAAGGGACGAAGCACAGTTTACTTAAGAGAAAAATTACTTCAGAACTTCAATGAATAGATGGAGGATGTCAGAAGTGACTATCACAGACCTTGATGAGAAGGGGCATCTACACAATGAACGCTCCTTCCATGAAAGAAAATGAGATCCACCAATTGAGGCACACAGAAACGAATTCCCTTGAACAGATCTATAAGAGAGGATCAGAAGGCTTGTGGCAAGGATATCCAAATGGAAAAATATGATTCCTTAGGAAAAATAATAGATGTAAATCCAATTAATTGTAATCCAGGCGGAGGGGGAGCTTTATTAAAGCATTTGACTAATAAAATTAATTATATTTAATATTGCTCTAGGGTAAGCGACAAACTCGTCTTTATGAGAGAGAGAGAGAGATGTTCTACAACAATTATTAAAATCAATGAGTGAAAAATAAAAAAGAAGAAAGATAACACGAACCAACCGTTTTCGTTTACTAATCTCAAAACAGTAATTTATTTGATCAAATGCACCCAGCCTTACATATTTGTGGGGCTCCTTCTTCTTCCACTAATGCAATAATAACTGTCTTCTCTTCATAGTAGCTAGCCTGGCACAAGTTTCATCAGATCAGCTACAAGCAGCTGTAACGATAGGGGAGAAGAAAAGAAACAAGGACATTTGCAAGAATTAATCTGATGTCGATTCTCTGAGTCCATCAAAGACTCAAAATCATAGCTCTGGAACATCGCCCGCATATTACTATTTGTTTTTCATAGCATCATGCATATGTTCAATCCAGTCTTTAATTAATGGATCATATGATTCCACATGTATCTAGTAAAAACAGACATTCACTCCTCAGAAATAAAAAATAATGATAACAGCTTAGAAAAAGAGAAAAACTATTTTCAGGTTGCTAACTCTAAGGAAACTTGCAATTTAAACAGTGCTTAAAATTATCATCACTGAGCATGGCACTTCTAAACTTTCTGTAAAAGTAGAGCAATAAAAATTTGCATAATATATATGTCAATATATGATGTCCTTCCTTTAATACTTTCTAGAATAACACTTTATCGATCCAAAAGTTCTCATAAGGCAACTAAATATGTATGTTTACCAACACTTATTATATTATGTTATATTTATATATTATATTTAGTTGTTTGAGTAAATGATTTTAAATTAATGTACTTATCTTGGAGTGGCCCACTTTCAGCTAAAAATTTGATTATCCCCTTCAAAAGGACCTTTTCGTTGGGGACAAATCAAAATCAGTCTTTGCGATATATTATTAGGCTTCTTGGGTCATTTTTAGTGGAATTAAGGGTATTTTAATAGAAAAAAAATAGGATTTCTTCAGTATAAATGGGTCGTTTATAGCCTTTTTGTAACATCGTCCCAAAAAAAGATTATTCCATGAGTCCAAAATTGTACAATTAATAGTATTTAGTTATCATTTGGTTTATCAGATAAAAATATTGTTTACATTCCCTGTAATAATTAAATGGTGCTTAATATGGTAGTATTCCCCGCTTTTATCAAGCATAAGATGGTAAAATTTAAACCAAGTTGAAAAAAGTAAGAAAATCTAATTATTTAAAATCCTTGGATTATTGTAAATCGACTCGAATGGTGAGTCGATTTTCAAATCCACCTGACATATTAATTGAGTTGTTTTCACTTTTTTACTAAACCTCGTCAAATGTTACTATTAAGTTACAAGGGATTTTCTAATCAATTTCTAATTAAGTTCTGCTAATATCTGAGGATTTTTCAAGGTTTCATAACAAATTAATCTCTTCAAGAATTGTATTCAATCTTATATCTACCTTCAAACCATTTCTAGTCCCTCCATACCGTCTAGCTGCTGACTGAGAGCACGTTCATGATGTTAAAGGGTGAACGGTGACGACTAGAACGGCAAACTTCTTTCTGTTGATTTTCATTTAAGAGTATATAATCTGAGCTAAACAGCTAACTTTCCTTCTACAACTCCCACACCAAAAAGTTCGAAGAGGATGTTTACAAAAAATTGTTTTAGACACCCCTTGACCAATGGGCAGAGCATTAGTCCACTCAATAGATCTTGAGCGCCTTCCCGCTCGGTGACTAATTTTATGATCACGTTCTCGCTCCTGCTTGGTTCTCAAGTTTTTTAAGTTATGCTTGTATGAGATCATGAGATCTTATGTCAATGTACTAAAAATAAATAAAAGAGAATATTATTTTAGGAGGGAAAATTCGATTTCAAAAAAGAAAGATTTATCTTCCGAAGAAATCTCCAAACACAAAGGAACTGGCAGTCTCCTTGAGGGAACTAATGTCTGAGTCTTTTTAGAATGGCTAGCTACATGGGAAGCAAACTGATTAACTGAAGAATGGGAGAGCCACAGATAAAGCATAGGAAAAAAGATTATAGCTTATCCTGAAAGATATCTTCAACTGTGTCTTGTTGCAATCAGTTAAATTATTCTGTAACTTGCAAATTTTTTGATGTTATGTCATAAGATGCAGAAAATGAAAAAGTAATCTAAATGAGCAAAAATTCGATCGATTTTATCGATCTTTTAAGGTGTCCAGGGCGCTCCCGCTCAAGAATTTTTGAGCACGGATCCCTTATGCATTGCTAATGGGAAGAGGGAAACTTTGTTGAAGAGAGTTAAATGATTGATCTTCCCTAGCAGAAAATATATTTGTGCAAGAGAATAAAAAATATAATGCGCCAAATCGCCAATGGATTTATTCATTTCAACTCTCCTTCCAAAGACTCAAAGGAAATGTACAATTCCACCATTTACGCATTCCCGGATTGACCATCAATAAGGATTTTAAAAACTTTGGCTATTTTAGACATGAAAGGCACGAATGAAAAGTTCAAACAATTAACTATATTATTTGGAACAGCAACCAATGTTCAGACAAAAGTAAGCCCCTAAATTATGCTCTTTTAAATGCAAAAGTGCTAGTTTCCCACCAATTAACCAATGAAAAAGAAATTTATAACAAGTACGTAAGACCAATTTTGATTTCTTCTCCCTCCCGGTATGTAGTGCTTAATATGAAGATTCCACATCTTGGCAACAATGATTGGTCAAAGGCAGGCGATATCATTCGCTTCCTTCATACCGACTCTCCAATCCATTTAAAAACCATACGTAAGATTGTAAGAAGATACAAGAGGTTTAAATGCTGCAAAATTAGCTCTTAGTTTACGTTGTTTGTTGTTTTTACTTATTTTGATTCAAGTATGTCGTATATTTTTCTAGTTTTACAACTTTAGTTTTTTTATATTGACGTGTGATTATAAATATTTACATTTTTATTATGATGTCTTTTGTCCGAAGGTTTAAATTTAAACTATAATGTGTATTTATATTGTATAACAACATATATATAAACACAAAACGAGACATATATGTATAATATCTGGTTTTGGGGAATGGGAGGATTATACAATGAAATACATCACAAAGCAAGACACAACAAACGAGTGATTAATCAAATCGGATGCTGACGTACGTAACGGCGTAATTATTCATGTTGCCTTCCCTTCAAAATTTAAGGACCAATAAATAATTATCATTCTCTCTTATCACAAATACAGAAGAAGAACTAAGAACTACCAACCAGGAGAAGGGGGGAGCTAAAAAAACAAACAGGGATCTCATAAAAAATTCTAAGAAAGAAGCAGAAATAAAAGTGAGTTATTTATGAGTTACATATACTAGTAGTAATACAATTACATACCCATAGCCCATATATTCTATGTATGGCATGTGAAGGTATGTTTTATTTAAGGGGACTTTCAGACATAGAGACAAATTCCATTAGGGTTTTTGTAAAGAAAAAAAATCTAACAAAAAATAAAAATAGCATCAACAAAAAACTACTTTTGTCCAGGCTTTTATAATAATTATGAGCCCATTAAATATTTAATATACATATTCTTCGTAATACAGCAACACTTCTTGCAAGATAGCAATCAAATTGAATAGTTATCATAAAATATTTTGTTTAATATCTTCAAGGAACTGTGAGTCACAAAATTCCTAATTTATACAAAAAAATAAAGAAATGGACTGGTTTCAAAGATTTGGACATTATCTATGTGCAGTAGGGATAGTACGGGTGTAGGAATCCCACAAGCTGCAACAGATAAATAAAAACTATTTTATTTAAATGAATTGACCGGGATCCCTTCCGTTTCTGCGAATAATTAAATGTATCCAGTAAAATGAAATTCGTATTCAGTTGAACTTTTTTTTTTGTTGTAATATAAAAAGCTAAACTTATTCATAAAAATCACTTTGTTTTATATCTAATATATTCCTAAGATTCAAGGCTTCACTTCTAGGGGCGATAAACGTTGTGCGTCACTGACTATAGTAAGAAAATAGACGAAAAAAATTAAAAATTACTTTAAAAAGTAGAAAATTCAGCTAATCTATTATTTTTTATAGTATGTAAGTTTGTTTATAATAATTATCATTGTTTGTTCTCATGAGTTCTTCATCTGACAAGTATTGTTTGGTTTGAGGTGCTGAGACTATTGTCTCCCACATTCAATTATATTCATAAAATGATTTCAGCTATTGTTTATATCATGAGGAACCATGAATTGCCTATGGGGGTCATATGATATTTTTGTATTTAAGACTAGGTTCGATGAAAATTTACAGAATAACTCGTATAGACAAACAAAAAATCCCAATATACCTAGTATAATTTATGTTTAAAAGTAGAGTTAAATTTGAGGTATACTCGACAGAAGTAAATACAATTTTTTGTGTGAATTTCTCAAACTCGTACAAAATATCTTTTAAAGAACTCAACATAGTTTGAACTCAAACCACGCATACTCCAAATATTTATAAAAGTCTCAATCATCAAGTATCTAATTATTTATTTTCGATATCAAAGAATATCTAATTATTCCTGCGAACTACAAATTTATAAATAACTATCAAAGTGAAAAAATCTTCCGTACTTATATCAGACACGATCAAATTTCCGGATAGTCGTACTATCTTAGTTACAAGATGTAATTCTGTAATTCCCTAATTCTGTGCAGATGTTTGATTTCAGACTCAAAAATTATAATAACTAGATTTGTATGGAACTGTTGACCTCAGTGCGTATGATTCTATGTGATATTAGGGTGTCCACAGGATTATATTAGGTTGGGGGGGGGGGAATTTTAAGAAAAATATGAAAAATAACAATTTTTGAAAAAAAAAAATAATGAAAAAGTAAGTTTTTCTGAGAGAAAAATTTGAGAAATTAAATTTTTTTGGAAATTTAATTTCAAAAAATCCATAGTATTTTCAAAAAATTAAATTTACTCTTGAAAAATTGATTGATTACGTTTCGTTTCTGCAAATATTTTCAAACATCAATTTGATCCAAAATGTTCTATTGCGTCAACTCCTGTGGTACCAAACATGGAGCTTCATATTAGGACCAGCCTTATGAAAATAGTTCCAAACGCTTTTCTGGTTAATTTTCATGTTCTGGGCAATGAAATAGGTATTCATATGCCGGTTCAACAAGACGATTTCCATTATTTTACCGATATTTTCGATAATTGGCCTACCAGAGCGTGCAAAATCTTCGAGGTCCATATTACCAGAACAGAATCGTTGGAACCACTGCTTTGATGAGGCATTCCATACTTTATTGGGTTCATAAGCAGTACAATTTTTTTGGCCGCTTGCTCCGCCTTTTAACCTTGGTCGTAGGGATATAGAATGTATCAAATTTTCTATCTTTTTAACTTCCATTTGGGAATACTGTAACACATAACTGCCTTCACCAAATTCAAAACTGTAAATGAACTTTTCTTAAATGTACGCTGAACCTTTAAGCAACCTTAAGCTTTTTTTTTTTTTTTTTTTTTTTTTTTTGTGGTACAATGTATTAATGTGAGATATAGCTCACAAAAGACATCTAGCAAAGACAGTCCGAACTTTTTACTCAACCGAATATATCACAAAATAGCTATCATTTAGCTTAAGAAAACTTGTGTTATAACTTTTTTGATTTATGTTGTTATAAAAAAATATATTTTATCGAACGTACACTTTTGTATGAAAATATAATAAATCTACCAAAGTACATTATAAATGAAGTTATGATTATTATAAATCACACAATTACTCATAATTATATGCATTTTCAATACTACAGTTTTTTTTTAAATTATAAGGGTTTTACCATAAGATGGCAAAAATTTTTATAAATAAATGACTACAATCCTTGACCAAATTAAAATCATGGTTCACTTTTTTATTTCATAAATATAGATATATATAAATAACACATGGACTAAAAAAATTCCCAGGCTTCACACATTGACTTTATTTTTAGATATGGTGTATTTATTAAATATTATTAGGTATAGAATTTTTTAGCTTTAAAATAAGAATTTTTTAAACTATTTTGACATTTAAACAGACAAAAAAGATATTTATTAATAATTAATAGTTGAGCAGAATATCTTTAAAAACTACTATGTGGTAGTGTAGTGTGCCTCCTGGTGAGAAAGAGTCCATAATTTTAATCAAAGTGGACATGTAACTTTTTATTCTGGGCGGAATAATCCTGTTCGTGGGCCTTGCTACGTAGAGCATTTCCTGGACCTTGTAATAATCTTCTGTATTTTGAGACACTCATCATATGAGGGAGACGTGACAACAAGCCACTTTAGCTGGGTGTGTATCACTACTTCGTCTCCTTCTTACAAGCTCAAATGATTATTATTCTTTCATTCTTCAAGAAAGAACATCTATATGTGTGAGTATGCTTCGAGATTTCTTTATGATTTATCTTATATATTATTTTCCTTATGATTTTAGGCAAAGTTTGTCTCTTAGTCGATACCAAATAACTAGTATATATGTATAAAACAGGTGCACTAAAATGAAATCAATGATTTTCTACGCACAGATGGCTTTAGTAATGTGTATCTCGCATTGTATAAGTGGGATGGGTATAAGATAATATTTCGTACTTACAAACCTTCTTAGAGAGTTTTGTGATGATTTGAATCGGTATTCTTTGAGTGTAGGTCAAAGATGGAAACTAGCAAAGAGAAAATAATCCATATTTTAAATTGGGTTTTCTTCGATAAAGGCGATGAGGCCAGGCAGATGGCAGACAATGTCAATATTGTTTTGGTCATTTTTCTGTAACAGCCAATCACGCGTAATTATTATGTCTAAGAGCAGCATAGAATTGTTGGAAAAGTGGATATAAAAATGGAAGTTGTCTGACCGTTACGTATGTACTACCTTGATTCCTAATTAAACAAACAATTATGGAATATTAATAGATTTCTTGTTAATACACCATATATTTTCCTCATTATTTTGTCTGAATTACTTGACAAACTCAATATTCTCCCCTCTATCAAAATCAATAAAACCATAAAACAATATAAGTTAAGTTGTAGGTATATAATCATTGAGATGAAGTTATTTTATTTTGCATGATGATGTCATCAATCAGGGTTTTTTGGTTTTTTCTTCATATTTTAAAACAAAAATGAAACATAGTCCCTTATGATTAGGACTGCCACAAGCCTTTATAGTGTGAAGGATTCTTGCATTGCTTCTCATTTATTTATCAAAATGCATTTAATCTACGTATTAGAGTTTGTTACTTTTTTTGCAACTCACAAATATTTATCCTGTGCATTCATTATTCCAACTGTCAAATAGTTATTTACTATTTCAATATAAAAGTAAATACTCGTATCTAGATATTTGCTATAAAGAAACTCAACCAAGTTCTTCGTGTATACTCTGTCTCCTAGATACCTTCCAAATAAATAAATAAACTAAATAAATTAAGAGATATAGATATATTTATTATTCATAATGAAAATTATGAGAAAGGTTGATTGCACCACACAACCTCCTTACTACTATATATATTTCTTACCGTATGTCCCTTCAAGTGTTGACCTCTCTAGTTCAATCAACAATCAAAAAACAAAAACTAAATTTGACTCATGCCAATTTTGAGTGTTTTTAAGACCATTTTAATCTAAACAAAATCTATTTTTTGTATCAAAAATTGTTTGTTTTTAGGCCTCCTATAAGAAATGTTCTGAATTTTCAAAGGTTTCCTTGTTTGATGAAAAATAACGTTCCTAGATTTTATTCAACAACCCCTAATACCATATATATATCCTGCAGGTATGTAAAATAAGGGAAACAGAAAAATAACATCGTCACCCTAACAATTTGAAGAATGTTTGGGAGGAGAGTAGCTTAGTTGTCATGGTGTTTTATTAGAGCAGCTGCATGCAGCTATGAGAAGAAGGAAATTACCACCAATTTCAATTTGTATATAGCAAAAGTATATCTATAGACTAGAACTACTCCAATATCCAACTAGAAATTACAAAAATAACTCCCAAACAAGGCCTCATTGTTACGCTTCGTCTTTCATGAGCCTACGCACTATTTATCACATAGATCTTCTGTCATCAAGAATTATATAATGATGAGAAAATACATTAAGATGTGTGAAGACCTCAGATACAAGTCTGATAAGTAACTCTAAATATCAAATGAAGGTACAAAATGTTTAAGGGTCACCTTTCAAAATAAGAAATTATAGATTCTATTGATGAAATTGCAAAATTAAATAAAACCCCTGCAGCATCGGGTTTTATCTTTTAACTTTATATAAAAATATGTGCATATATCTGTTATCACACTCCAATTTTTATCTTGTTTTATAAAAATGTTCTAAGTATTGGTTTTTCGTCGACTTTGCTTCATATGGACACATCTTCTTGTCTTCCAAACAAAAAAAGGAGACTAAATTTCTTCAAAATATAATACCTCTTGTTATGTGAAATTGCTTGTACTTTTTTTTTTTCTGGTACCTAATAGTATAAACAAAGTTAAAAGCAAAAAAATTGATGGATCACAATATGGATTTATAAAAAACCAGATCATGGACATTATTCTTTTTACAATATCAAAACTAAACTCCTGTTTAGTCTAATAGGGACTTAACAATGATAGCAGTGGATTTTACTAAGGGCGTTCGTCAGACCCTTTTCCCCCAATATATTTTAATTTATGACTTGATGGGGCAATACAAAACATATACCGCTGAGAATGAATAAAATACTTTCAGTTGCCTTAACTCGAATTTAATAGGCTTTGTTATGCCTTTGCGAGTTAACAATGATATTTTGCAGGAGTCCTATAAAATAATAAAATCCCTCAAAAAAACATTTGGGGTACTATTTTCATACTATAAACTATCTGGTATGCTGTTGAATGAACAGAAAACTGAATTATATTCCTTATAACGAGTTACTTGGAAAGGTTTAGCCTCATTTTAAATTTAAATCCAAACTTCAACCTAGATAGGTGAAGGAAGTTGCAAAATGATTGGAAATAGATTTGAAAGAGAAATGTTTATTTTTAATTTGTGAGTATCCTAAAGACTAAAGTACTCTTCATTAATTCAACCATTCTTTTTTTTCTCAAACTCTTATTATTATTTTTGAGGTCAAATAAATGAATTCCTGAAGTAGTTACGTGCAAGCTACTCATTTAAAACGGAGACTTACATTCACAATTTCTGGGGGACTTTTTTTCTCTATTATTAAGTCAAATTTGTTTTTGTATCCCTTAAAAAATTAGTTCTAAAATTAAAAATAAAAGTTTTGGTTCTTTTAAAAAACAAAATAGTTATTAAATTTGTCAAATAGTCAATAAGAAAAAACGTAAATAAACCAAACACACTTTCGGCTCCCCGGATGACGTCACCATTATATGAATTGCCCTTCAAGCTTTATTGAGGAACCGAGTCAAAACAGTTGAAATTTAGATGATAACAATTTAAGAACCAATAACCCTTGGATCCCAGAACTGCATAGTACCCGGTTCCGCTCTATAACTATTCTACATTCATGATATTTATGTACATACATATATATGCCAACAACCTATGGCGAAAAATAATCAAATCATCTCCTTTTTTTTGTCTATTCCCTAAAGGGATTGTTTTGGATTTTATTTATATGTATATTTTGATACTCTTGATTCCTTTGAGACTCCCTTATTTCTATCCTTGCCTAGTTATTATCTATATAATAAGGGGCTAAAGCAAACACCACCTCGACCAAACAAATACATACATACAAACATGAAAGAAAAGTAAGGACGGCTTTTACTTGTAAATGCCATAAAAAGATATAAAATCATCTAATATCAAAAGTCACGCAAGTACACAAAAAAAAACAATCTCTTTATATAAATAATATTTATTATATTTACTTGAACTACATATGGTACCTACTAGGATTTCATTCTCAGGATCCCATTTTTGCAGGTTTTCCCATATTACATACATAAATTTTAAATATAAATAAACATTGTATATTAAAATTAGTTCCCAAAGACATATTTAGTTACAAAAGTTCAAGGCCATCTTTTACAAAAAAGTCTTCTTGCTCAAGCCACACTTTCCTGAGTTCTCTCAATCATTTTTTATATTTATCCTACACCAGAATTCTTTCACTAAGTATAAAAAGTTAGAAGTTACTTCCTACATTGAGTTAGTCCCCCCAAATGCCCTTAGTCCGGTTATTGTTGAGTCATGGAAACAACTATCAGCTAGTTTAATACAAGTTCACTCAATAATCCTTGATCTTATCCGTTACTTTGTGAGCATATTTGATCGGTAGAAGTATTTCTTTTGTTGTGATTAAAATTCGCTGACATTGCAACTCCAATTCTATTCCCATTGGAATATGGATTTTCGATATAATTCATATATTTCTTTAACATTATTCTAAAACATTGTTTGTTGCAGAAATGTCCATCTGTTATAACTGAGACGACCTCAAACCCTATACCATTTTAAGAACTGAGGGGAATTGTCTCTGTATGAGCTCGTAGGATCTCTGAGAAACAGGAATAATATTGATGAAGAAGCACAGTAATGTTTTTGTAGGCTCCATATTTTCCTAATCCGTGATTCCGCCTTTGGAGTATTCAGTTTGCTGCATTACATAAACTTCATCTATGAGAATGGACCCTTTGTTATCGTTCCATTTTAATCATCTGAGCCTTGTTTGGAGATATTTGTACGATATCGACTCCGTTCCCGTTTTTACATTCAAATATGACGACATACTTTTTATGTAACGCGTAGTTGGTAATGCGAGGAGTCCTTCTAGGGCTATGTATTTATTAAATGTACTAGAAATATTTTCCCACACAGAAGCTACCGCCAATAGGAGTTAAAATATTAAAAGACTGCTCTTTCAAAAACATAATTGGTTTTGAAGTCTTATCTTCAATATCTGGAAGAACATTCAAAATGGCCAGTATATTTTTTTATTCCCTCCAATGCTTTGAAATCTGAAGTATTTGGAAGACTCTTGAGAGTGGCTAAAATGATCACAACCTCAGAACAGGTAAAAATACTATTAGAAGCTAATAAATGGCTGATAATATGGGAGAGTTGAAGCTTCCCTTCTTTATAGATTTCAATGGTTAAATCAGAGGTTATATTTAAAGTAAAGTTAAACGTTGGAGTAAAAATAATAATATTAGCAACTTGAGGAAAAATACGAATCTGACTTGATGAGCTATGGAGTACTTCAACTCATTGCTTAACCTCATCTCGAGTCACATTCGTTTTTTCAACATATTGTACTTGCCATTATTTTTTATTCTTTAATATGAGTTGACCGAAATTCCGGCATTCTTCAGAGCTTTTAGGCGTCGACAAACAAACAAAGTTAGTTTTAACGTTATAAATGATACATCCATAAGCTATCCTCAGCGTTACTCCCTATTTCTCATGAATACCGACCCACGCAGTTATTCAATATTAAGTTGTTCCTTCCTCAAGAATAAAATATTAAAAATACAGCTCAAAATTCAATTTTAATATGATGTGATGAGCCAAGGAGTACTTTAGGTCGTTGCTAAACTTCATCAAAAGTCACATTAATTTTTTTACGTAAATTACTTCCCATAATTTTTTTCTTTTTTAATATGAGTTGAACTAAACGCAGGCAAGCATTCATACATTTTTACAAAGGTTTTTTATACAATTCTATATAATTATCTCCTCTTTTTTTAAATATGTCGTCTAGCTAAATTGTATTTTTTTTTTATTGTAGATACTTGATTTTTAAATTGATTCTGCCGAAAAAGCTTGATATGCAGTATTTTCTTCGGTATCAGAATTCTAAAAGTACTCAAAATTGTAAATTGTATTAATTAAACATTAATTAAAACCTGCATATGCATATTTTGAAAAAAAATATGTACTTTTTATTCCTTATTTAAACATAATTCGGCTCAAAAAACATAAAATGCGTTATTTTCTTCTGTAGAATAGTTCTAAACGTAATGGAAATGAAAAAATAACGGAAATCTGGACTTGAGTACTAAATGATATACATAAATACATAATGATTGTGAAGGAAATACCACTTTTACAAAAACCAAAATGGAATATTTCTGTTAACAAGAGCTCCTTGTAATATAATAAATAATATTTATCTGTTACACCATATCTATACTTAAAATAAGCCCATACAAACAATACATATATTGTTATTGCTTTAACAAGCTCTCAGTCTCAAGATGAATAAATCAACTTCCCAAAAAGCTCTCCCTGAATCTTACTTACAAATTATCTTCAAATTATATTTACGAATAATTCGTATTGACCCCTTGGATAAGCCACAAAATTGACATATTTTTTATCCATATTCAGACAAACATAAATTGATTACATCTATTAAAGATTCTAAACTATAGCTAAAATTCTTGGGTATTTGAACTCATCCTACTCATTCCTATAAAAATACACAATTATAGACTCAAATATGCCTATGAAATATTGGCTTTTCATTTGTCTGTGAAGAAAAAATAAAGGGGATTTTCTCCATTTATTAATTTTTTCTCCAAATTGTTTGTATGTTAATTTCATAAAATAATTTATTTTCAACATATAAAAAAAAATCTTGCGAATTTTTCCGATACTAAAAAACAAAGGAATCCCGAGAGACAATCCCTTGTGCGTATGTATTCTTTTATAAAAGAATGGTACAAAAGTTCAATTAATTACAAATAAAAATTGTAAGGAGGAATAGAATGAATAAAATAAATAATATACTCGTGCATAGAAGGAGAAGAAGAAGGGGGAAACCAATAATTTGATTATAAAAGCAGAATGCAATCAATTAAAAGCGGATATGTACTATAATGGGAATGAGGCCTTTGGGGAAATCATTCAAATGTTGTATATAATTACAATTAAAAGCTTTATGAACATATTACAATCCTAATTTGAAGGATCAGGATAATGTCTAAGGAAACGGCAGTCTTGAAAAAAGGGTGAGTCTACACACCGCAGCATTAACAAGCTTTATTTGTAAGATATGCTTGCCTACGACCAAGTAATGACTCTTTCTACCATTAGATAACCTCAGTTTTTATATATATGATGTCTGCATTCGACAGGTTATGATATTATAAAAGTAAAAATCAAAAAATGAGTCAATATGGATACATATAGCACAAATATTCGGGTAAACCCCCGTTAATAAATAAAAATCCGAATACTTTTTCATATTTTCACCCACGCATACTCGTATTTTGTAGTTGAAGTTTGGGATACGATTCCATGGGACACATCTCTACTACAACAGCTGTGGATGATTAGCTAAAGATGAATCCCTGATGTTATACCTTGTTTTATTTCTTTGTTCCGAAGAAAGGTTGCGAGTAACAGTAAAGATAGCATTCAGAGTATTGACAGGCAAATCAAAAGCTAATTTATAGACACAATGATACTATTGTGACATACCTCTCAAAAAAAAGAGTGAATAAATACAAAAATATACTTATTTAATCTACTTATGACGATATGTTTACAATTTGATTGCAATTTATAATTGCTTCATTACATTCAGCTTGATGATATCTATTAAAAATACATTATTACCTATTTATATATTAGATCGGTTTGATTTTCAACTTTTTTTAAAATTTCAATTATGGCTAGAGTAGAAAGTTATCATATAGTATTGGGGGGCATAGAAATAGAAATATAAGGACTTACTAATTCAATCATTAATGAAGGTTGAGTAATTGAAATTAATTCATATTTCGATATATTAAAGCATAAACAATTAGTTACAAAACACAACAAACCTGAGCTCTTTAGCTTATTCCCAAGTCGAGAAAATGATGCTTGGGACCTAATCCTTCCTTTCGTGCACTAGAAACAGTTAGCCGTCTCCAGGTCAACCGCCTACACCGTCATCAAATCCAAAACGTTGGAGAGGAAGAAAGGCTCTGTAAAAAAGGCCAAATTAGACCCGGAGGAGTTAAAGAAAACAGCCCTGGCCAATCCCCTCAAGCCCATGCGGACCCATGCAAGAGGTCTTGTGGTTTCACACCAGACTATCAAGATAACTATAAAAAAAAGTGGGTGGAAAGAGACTTACAAGAGGGGAGAGGCCACTTTTGACACCAGCAATAAAAGAAAACCATCTCCTCCGTTACCAGACTTCTTTGAATGAGTTTTATACGAGTCTTTCGAGTTCTCTAGAACTCTTTTTTGACACTTTTGACCCACCTTACAACACCCAGATACCAACACCCTCAACCTCATATTTTTGGTGCATGTAGAGTATCCGTCATCCAAACACTTAGGCCTTCCAAGCTACTGAGATCCAGAACTGGGACGCCATGAGAGAGGACTACATCTGTAGCAGGTGACAGGTTTTCTCCGCCTGGTAGCCATCATTGCCGTTAAGGGCGGCTACATTAATGATTAAGTGAGCTAGTATTAATTTTAGTGAAATTCTATAGCTATATAATAGATTATATCTCTATGAAGTTTAAATTACAAAGTGTTCAGATTTTTATGGACCACTCGGTATGAAAATGACCATTACCCTACATCGGGCCTGGGTAATTTTTTTAGCGTTACCACAAAAGAACTTGTATTTATGTCATCTTATATACAAATAAAAATTTTACTCCTGAATATTTATGATCACATCAACTCTTGCTTACTTCAATCTAAAAAGATGATCCATGACGGTAATTAGGTCATTTTATCATTTAAACATGAGATAACATTTGAGTATTCAGTGAGTTGATACAATTTGAATGAAAGGAGTGATGGGACAATTAACCGGGATAGGGTGTTTTTTCTGGAATTGGAATCAGCATTAGGAAAGTAATGTTTAATTTAAAATTCCAATTTCTATTTGTTATTATTTATTTCTAGTATTTATCTATTTATTACTTTTCTTCTAAGGTATTAAAAAAATAGGACCACCAAAATATTTAGGAATTTTTGCTTGCTACTAGAAAATTTTATTTTCTAAATATTTTCCAAAACATTTAATTTTCTGTGAATAACTATGTATTTTTGTATTTTATTTCCAAAAAGTTTAGTACATATATTTTTTAAATGATTTTATATTCAAAATTCACTTAAAGAAATTACACTTCTTTAAAAATGTAGCATTGAGTGTGTAGAAAAAGTACACTGTATACAGTGATCCCTGATGTAAATACTATGTATATATATATTTTTGATCTAAGAAATAACCATTTAGTCATATTAATGAAATCCTTCAGGCGCTTTGCATGTAGTATCAATAGTGTGTTGTTATAGAGACAAAAGTACTCTTTTGCTCATTAGTGATCATATCATATTATTTTTTTCTCAAACTCTTACAATTTTTATTTCATTATTGAGAAGGGGTCACAAATGAATTGATATATGAATTGAGTTGTTACCTGACTTTTTGCAGAGTTATCTTCTATATTATAAAAACAAAATTTGAAGTCCCGGTCTCGGTTCTTTCATTTCAACAGTTTCAGTTTTATCCGTCTTTGGTCTCGGTTCAGTTTTATACAGGCTCAGTTTGGTCACAGGCACTTATACAAGAGGCGTTGCTAGAAAATTCGGGCCCAGGAAATGATATCAGATACAGATAGGGCAACAGCTATCTTATACGCAGAGTGCATAGTGCCCCAAGTTCAAGCAGGTGCCCTGAAAACTAAGGTTGCTTATGACAATAGTTCTCAAAGTGGGGGCCGTGAGGGGAGGCTAGGGGGGAGCAGAAATATGGAGGATTGATTTCAGTCTACACATACATAGTACACATGTTTCGTATAAAGGGGCCCTCAGCTTAAAATTTAGGGATGCAGGGGGTTCTTGGCATAGTAAAGTTTTGGAAACCCTGGATTATGAAATGTTATACATATGATATTATAGGGACCCGACAAGGTTAGTAGCGAATCTACCCCACCCTTTTCCCGTTTTATTTACAAATTCTGGTGCTTAAAACCACTTTTACGGATCCACATGAAGCTCTTAGTTATTGGCAACTCAGATGCAACTTTATCGACCTGACGACTTAAAAAAATGGAAAATGCTGCAATTACATAAAAAAACTCTGAAAAATGTCATATTAAATAAAGCTAATTTATTTTTTATAACATATATTGTATTTTCTTTATTTATTCTATATAGGAACAAAAGCACCAGAACCGAGACCGATAAGCAAGATAATGTTGTTACGGTTCAACTTCGTCAGTTTTGGTTCTAGCGATTCAAGAGCCGCTTTTAGCCGACGTATAATTAATACAGGCAATGCCAGGTACTACCTTTAGTTCATCTATAAATATAACATTTTGAGTGAGCCAATTCTTCCCTACTGAGGAACTAACCTCCATTAAATAAAAGTTTGGAAGTGTAAAGGGTTTTCAGTAGGCTTATTAATTTGATATCATTCAAATATTATCGTTTATCATTGGCATCAAATATTATATGCGTGGATTAAGGACAGTATTCAATACATTTGAAAGCTACCCCGCCCTTTCCAATGTCAATTAATGAAGTTTCATTAACATTTATAGAGCGGGTTTATTGACGTCATAAATTGCATCAAATCTTGGCTGCTCATATTTGATATTTTTATTACTGATTATGTACAAGTGTCCAATAAATCTCGATTAAATTCCATGAAATGACATTAAGAATAAAAAAATACATAACAATTGCATGTAATACTACTTAATATTTGAATTTAATCAAAGTAATATTTACTTAAAATCCGATCATTTTACAATTACTAATTTATCGATCGATAAGGGACGAGAAAAGTAGGGACATTTAAAGAAAAATTTCTATAGTACAACGATGAAACATTATATTTTAAATATATACTAACACGAACACGATATCTTAAAGATAGTCAATGAAAAATAGGTTATTTATGTTCAAATTTTAAACTAAAACGATTTACTATAAAATATAATTATTTAATAGGTAAATTTTCTATAGTAAAACCTCTTTCTATACAATATCTTTTGTTGTCTTCTGTATATAAGTTGTAGATATAGTCAAAAATACCCATTCCGTTGACACTCTTGAAAATGCAACATATAATTGACCATGTGAAAATACTGATTTTGGTAAATATGTATAAAACAATTTTTTCAAATGTTTGACCTTGATATTTATTTATTGTCATTGCTATTGCTGACTTGCAACATTCCTTCTTGAACCATAATCAAGATTGAAGATACATACCAAGATTAACTTGCTAATCTGCTCCTTCTTATGTAGCACTCAAACACATAATTCCCCATTTTTTTTATTCGCATATAATATACATTCTCCCTTTTTCTCTTTGTACATAAATTTTTTTTTTGGATGCATTTTCGAATCTACAACACATACCTCAAAAATACTTTGAGACACGGGGAATCAATTTTGTTATATGAAAAAAAAAAAATCAACTGATTAACGAACAAACAAACTTGCCCTCCAGAGCGCAAGAATTTGGTCTGATCAGAATGAAACAAAGCCTTACTTGGAACCACTTGCAGACGCCCCAGCACTATTTGGGGTAAATTAATTTTGCAGCAAGTTCTTTATTTAATACTTTTCAAGCACTTGTGGGTTTTTGAAATTTTTGCAAAAAAAAAAATCCGTTTTTTATGAGTAGCTGGAATTTTTTGTTTTGGATTTTTTATTTAAAAATTCTTACTTTATACCCCTAAAATATATACATATATAATGAAAAAAACTTCAAAAATCTCAGCTACGGATAAAAAATTAATCTATTTTCGCAAAAAATTGTCAAAAACCCACAAGTGTTTACAAAATAGTAAATTTTTTTGAAAAATTAAATATCATATATTAAAATATATATATAAAAAAAAATATCGAATAATAAATTTTTTGAAAAAAAATTTCTGTTAGTCAATTTTTTGAAAAGTATTTCAATTATTAGTTTGGTGGAAATAGAAAAATAAGTAATAATAAAAAAATTGCCGTCCAAACCAAAAACAATTGTAGTGAAAAGCCCACCCCCTGCGGACACCCTTGTTGTGGGATGTTGTTTATTTAATTTTACACAAGGAAGTAATACTCACATTACCCCAAAATCTTCTAAATTAACCCATTTGCGCTAATTTAACCCTCTTCCCCGACCAATGCATTAGAGGTATTCATTTTTTTGTCAGTAAGATTTCAGTCCTTTTATAAGTTGGTCCATTTTGATATCCAATAGTTCATCAACATATTTTTATTGTTATAAAACTTGGTTGCATAGGGTCTGAAATGACCAATATCAACAATACTGACGTCACATCAAAACAATTTATTAGAAATGTGACCCTTCTATTAAATAATTATATAAACTTTCAGCCAACAACATGGTGTCGCTTTGACTTATGACGCGATCTGTTACTTTACTTCAATGGTGTTTGCCTCTTTGTTTATTTCCCCAAGAGATCCGTCAGTTTATTTTTAATCTTATCAGAAGATTTTTTAATCATATCAGCATTACACCTCTAAAATCTATTAAATAAATTTATATGCATCCATCAGATTTATGAGCCATAATCCAAAACGCAATTGTCTTCAAGACGATTTTCGATCAAATTCCTCCTGAAAAGAACTGAGACCTGGATTGAGTTAGAGACCTGATTTTTTTTTCTTTATACATTTCAGAATAATAGTTACCTTGAGATAATGTTGGGCCGGTTCATTATCAGTTTGAGTCGATCACGTGATCGAGTCACTCGGTCAGTCCAAAAAGATTAACCTAAAATATGAGCCTAGTTACGTACCTCGGTCCTGGATCGGTCTGCAACTGAAGACCTATACCACACAAAATAGAAGCTTTTAAAATTATACAGCCGATATAAGGTTTATGAAGACACTGATTTTTTGATTTGCTGGTAAAGTACTAGTAGCTGGTAGGAACTGAATATTTTAACAAAGTATGTTAATAGTATCTAAACAAAAGGTTGCGTGTTCAGTAGTTCATGTTGTATGATCCATTTTTCCTTTGAACAGGGTAAGATTTGGCTAAATTTAGCTGTAAATTGGGAAAGATAGCGGAGAGAGAAATCTGAAGAATCATAGCTATAAAACAGAAAGGTAAAATAAACCTGTTAGTTTGAGGAGATTACGTCCCAAAATTGCCCCCTCCCTCTTAAGATGTTACTTTTGAGAGCCATTGCTTTATCGTTCTCTCTTCGGTTCATATACTATTTTGTTTCCCTCTGCAGGGGGAATCCTTTTTGGAAATAATCAAAGATACAATCATTACATTTTCCTCTCAGCTGTTTAATCAATTTTCATAATTTGACTCTTGAATGATTTAAAGCAGTTATATCCAAGTACCATGCATCAAAATATTCATGGCATAGGATTTGGAAGTTGAATATTATTTTGGAGGAAAGTAATTTTCTATTATTAAACATTACATAAGTGTTACAATTATCCGATTTAAACCAAGTATACCCGTTGCTGTTCAATAACTTGTTGCCAACGAGAATCTAAATCTATAATACCCTTTTCTTAGATGCCCTTGTCCCTATTGGCAAAAGGCTTGGACAACACATTTTCACAGGCCTCTAATATACAAGCGGGTCCGCCATAGACAAGAACAGGTAGTTGTCCCTTGGTACCAGGTCTGGACTGTATGGTGGATGCACCAGAACTTTCCATCCCAGCTCCAGGAGCTTCTGGCGCGTCATCAAAGATATGTGCTGCCTAGTCTTGTCTTAATGAAATACGATTCTTCTCCTATTGGAGATTCTTTTTGGATATAGCCTTCTACAAATGGTTCAAAACGGTTTTATTATCTATGTTCAGCTCCTCGCCGATGCTATAGCCATTAACAAAACAGTGTATCACAATATTTTCCATATATTATTTAATTACACCACTTGCCTTTATTTTATCTACATTTTCGACGATAGGCCTGACAGTGCTTGGTGCGTCCTTCTCCTCCCCTACATCAGAGCGAAATTGCTCCAACTAATATTGCGTATAACGAGACGAAAGAATATTGGTCCCCTATACAAAACAAATTTTCTCTGGCGGTTTCGACGCTTTCTTAGCTTTCAGGTAGTAAAAACGTAAAATATGTTCCTTCAAGACCTCCATACTCGACGCACGATAGTTATTAACAGTTGTCAACAACAAAAATGCAGTAGATAAGCTACCATGTGTTTTTTTAAAATGTAGTTTGTCCCTTTTGAAAATCAAAGTTGAGAGTGTATAAAAAAGCTAACACTGTGTATCAACGTATATTATAATTAGAGTTGAGATTTTTGTAAGGAAAAAAAGAACACTAGGAGAAGATAAGAGAAAGATACCCCAGAACTAAAATAGTAATAATACATGGAAAATATTAGAATAATATTTCAATTTGTTGAAATTTATTTTATGATTCATTTTTAAAAACAATTTAGACGAAAGACAGTCGAGAATGCTTACTTCATAGGGCCAGGTTAACACCACCACGGCTTTGTAAATAATGAACAAGAAAGAATAAAGAGCAATATTATCAGCTGTTTTTAGTGCTCTAATTTTTGAAGGTAGTTTGTTCTCTACAAGCATGTCAGCTCTAATTATAATATAACTATTACTTAATTGCATCACACACCCTACCCTCCGAAAAGTAACAGGTCCAAAATCAGTTGGTGGTAGCTTGAAGTATAAAGCTATTTTTCAATAAAAGTTGAAATTGCTAACAGCTTATAAAGGGCTATTTCTAACAGTGCACATTGTTCAGAAAAAAAGCCAGAAACATCGACAGCTGACAACAAAATACACTATATACTTTTGTGTTAGTGAGGCAACCGATTGAGTGAGAGCGATACAGAAAGAAGGAAAATAAAAAAAGTAAAGACAAAGAGTGAGAAGGAAGAGAAAGGGATATTCAATTTAATTAATCATTAGAATAATAATACGAAAAACAGTGCTTTTTAATTAATTTTAAGACTTTAAGTACTTATTATAAGTACTTTATTTCAATATACATTCATATACTCTAAAGGGGAAAAACTATGTTTGTTTTATATATATATGTGGTGTCACTATACCAATATTTTTGACCGGTTCCGAACAGCAAAATCGGTATCTTGATAACTTTTTGTGCTCAAAAAGTCATTTGCCCAGGATCACAATTTAAGCAGAACCACTATTATCAAGATTGAAGAAAAGGTGAGATTTGAATTCAACCTTACAAAATTCAGTATAGTCATCTTTTGTCAAAGGGTGTCATTACAAAGAGAAATGATAGAATCTAAGTTTTGGCTCAACTAGCATGCAGTACATAAGAATGACATCATGCTTTATTTATGTATTGTAAGTTGGAAAATCAACAAACAAAATGACAGAGTCTTGACAAAAACATATGACGTCATTGATTCCATCCATCCAAAAATGTATCTATAAAGTGCAAAAACAAGATTTGATCATTGTTTGGTGCGCTTTATGTACCTGTATTCTGGAAATGGGGTAAAAATTTAAAGAAATTTTATTTATACTTTTTTGAAGACATAAATTAAGCCCTGGATTGAAGCAGCCTTTCCACGTCAAGAAGTTGGCTTCACTCAGGATTCAGCTCTAGCTCGTACAGCTCACTCAGTTAAAAACTGCTGTGAAAAAAACAACTCAGTATTTTTGTGACAAGTCTATGTGGCCTCCTTCTTCACCTGATTTAGTACCCTAGACTTTTCCATTACGGGAATGTTGGAAAATACGCTTATCCTTCAAGAAATGAGACGCTCTCATTAGGGTGTCACATTAATGTTTTTTTTTAGCTATGCAAATACAAGAGGTGCCCACTTTTGCTTTAAGCATAAAATAACTCTCAAATTTCCTTTATGTATTATTTTAGGGATATGGTTTAAATCTGTGAAGACGTAAATTTTTAAAAAACTTTGAAGAGCCCTCCAAATGATGATTTATGATTTTTTTGATACCTCTTGTGTTTGCATAGCTCAAAAAAATACCTTAAATGGACACTTTAGCTCTCATGGCATCCCTTGAGAGGAAATGGAACCAAATTTCAGATGATGTAGTACGTGCTAGCTGTAATACGGTTTGGAAGAGATTGGTTGCTGTAAAAAGGGCAAAGGTGGCCAAATTGAATAAGTTCAATTTTCAATATTTTATTCTCAAATTAAATGTTTGAAAAACACTTCAATAAAATTGGACAAAATTTATGGATAATTTTAAAAAACAACTCTGTATATGATCATATTACTGTTTTGCACCCTTTTGAGGTGCTGTAAATTGCACTCCAAGTAGCCAAGATTGATTTCACAATAAAATAATAAGAAATTTACAAATATTATTCTATGGGGTAAAAATTTTTGAGAGTTGGGGTTAGGTTCTAAATTATGTTTAAAATTCTGAAGTATTTGGAATCATTCAACTAATTCCTATAAAAAGCCAATTATTGACACAAAAATGTCTATGAAATTTTGGCCTTTAGATGTCTCTGAAGTAAAAATATCAATTTGGATTTTCTCCATTTCTTGATTTTTTTTTTTACTGGACGCACCACATATATGTATGTATTATTTAATAACTGATAAATATTGGATGTTTCATGGTCATGACAATAAGTAGTATTGAGTAACTTAGCAGTTACCACGAGGCTTGTGTAAATATTTGATAGTAATATTTTTTTTTTATAACAAGTACACAATTTACCGGGTGAAACTGAAAATTGAACCATTTTACAATTTTAAATTAATTGCTCATTTATAATAATATTCATACTATAAAAAAAATTAATAACGAGTTATATTAAAGGATAATATTTAAGTTCATATAAAAGGATAACCTAGTATTAAGACATTCATTCTTGTTACCATCAGCTCTAGCTATCCTCTTTCGAAAAGCAATACAATTCCTGCGTGTGTAGTTAAAATTAATTCTAATCCAGGCCTATTTTACATCTGCATTCATGACCACAACAATCCCATATCGCTTCTTACATGTTTCATTTCAACATGCAGCGGGAATGAATAACCAAAAGGGTTTGCACAGGGCTGTAGCATAACCAATTTGTTTCCGCCCAGAAATTAATCTTTTGGCCGGAAATGATGTGGTTATTTTGGCCATGCGTGCAGAAGCTCCACTTTGTTGAAATGCTATATTTATTACCTTTTGAGAAATGTTTCCCTTTCCATGGAAACAGTTCGTCATGAAGGATTCGATGAGTATTCGGGCTGAATCCCCCAGGGAACCACGTGAGGGATGCTAAAATCCCATCTAATGCCACAATGCCCAAAGCAATGGCTAAAGCAGAAATTATTTTGGTAATGATGATCCTCTCAGCCTTTTATGTTTCCCAAAGCTTGCAAGGCGATCATTATCTTCAACATTAAAGTTTCAAGTTTTACCCTTCAAATTTTTCAACGGTTTTATTCAATACAGTTTGAGAGATTTCAAGATCCTAAGACTAATTTCAGGGCATCCGCAGGATTATAAATGAAGGAACACGCCACGTAGAATGACTAACTAAAACTGAATATATTTTTAAAAAGTTCTCAAATAGCATATAAAAGAGGTATCTACCTGTCTTGTCTAAAAAGCCCTATAATACTCCCTCAAGAGTTTGTGTTAGTCACAACCCATTCATTTCTGTGTCCTATATATATGTATATATAATTTTTTTTAAATGAAAACTTTTATTTACAACATCAAATTTAGGGAAAATTAATTTCAAATATCAAATTTCTTTTAGAAAAATGTGATAAATCCATAGCTATTTATATAAAATTAAATTTTTTGGAAAAAAGTAGAAAAGATTAAATTTTTTGGAGAAAAAAAATACATATTTTAAATTTTCTTGTCAAAAATAAAAATTCCTTAGTTTAAGGTGGGGATATCGCTCCTCCAACCCACCCACTGCAGACTCCCTGGATTTTGAACTGACTTAGTTTTGGGTTCATATATGTTCTCCAAGAGTTAAGACCTTACAAAATAGAGTGACTCTACGGAAGATACTTCTAATTTAAGCATCAATCTCAGGAGATGCTCGAATGAAGAATTCTTTATTCTGCAGGAACATATCATTCAAATTCATCCGAGTTATCACTGTTTTAACTTTGTATGACGGGATTGTACTGAAAAATACATATTATGTCATGTTATAAGCAATGTATGTATTTATAAAATTGGTCTAGACCGATTTTTTTGAGATCAAAATAGGCCGAATTTTTCTTGTGGACCGATCTAGACTGAACTTTTCCCTTGGACATATCTAGACACATTTTTTCTTTGGGACTCATCTGGACCGAACTTTTCTTTTGGACCAATCTAGACCAATTTTATCTGTGAGACCAATGGAGACCAAACAAAAGAATAACGGTCTCAGACGAGTCTAGGACCAATACCCCATACTATTACGTCACTTAAAATCAACCGAATTTGGAATCATTTGAGGAGTGTGCATTTCAATTTTGCACCCTTTACATGGTCTACAGTTATATTACCTTTCAAACAAAAAAAGAGGGGGGAAGGAAGGAAGAAAAATTGTGAAAAGAATATAAGAAGCTAAGGGGAGGTTGTAGAGCAATTTTCGAGTTTCTTGTAACAAAACAGTAAAAACACAATATATTTTATAGAAAAAGGTTTTTTTGTTTTGTTTTCTTTGGAAGAAGAAAAGAAAGTAATAAATAAAAATGTACATATTCTATGTACATTTTTACGAATCTGGTCGACTCTAGTGGTGTCATTAGTTTTTATTCTCAAGGAAACTTTCTATATATTATGTTCATAGAACTTTTACTTGTTTAACAGATTTTTTTCTTTCTAAGAAGCTGTTGAAGCATAAGTCTCAGTCACTCATCATCAAGAAAAGTAAAAATGCATGCATTTAATAAAATGTTTCTTTACAAATTTAGTTGCGAAAAATATGACCTCAACTTTTTTTATATTCATTTTAGGTTGGTAATCTGAAAGGTACCGTTTATTTTCATAAGCTATAATAATTAGCATTTATTTATTGAATTGAACAGTACTAAATATAAAGTAATGGGTCAACTCTTGAAACACACTATGAGTAACACTGAGAATTGGTACAGGAGTTATGAGTAGCCATGAAAATTGTGTGTATTTTGGGCATGTTTACAAAAAAGAAACTTTAAATCAACCTATATAACCCTGACAATTGGGAAAACGTTTTAAGAGAGGTGAGCTTAGACCAGCTACAATCAGTCTTAACAAGGAAGAAGGGGGGGGGTAAGGAAATGAACAAGGACATTGTCTAGAATTTACTTACTCCGACGTCAATCTTCAATTATACTCTGTGTCCAATAAGGACTTACAATTATAACTCCTCAAAAAATAATCAAATAACCAATTCCATAATAGCGGGTCAGCTTAAAAATACGCACGAGTTACATCACTAGCTTTATGTGTAAGTCCTCGTTGGACTCTAAGTAGATTTGATGATCGACATCGGAGTAATTCCTGTCTACATATTCACTTACTTAATAAAGACTGAGCTTTTCTCTCTCTCGCATTTGAGTAACCTCTACAGCTATTCCAAACCGTTTTTCTTAACCAAAATTCTATATTTATACACGGGCTACGAGCTTTCAATTTTATATGATCCAGAATTTCAAAAGTTTTATTCAAGTTCACTCAAGTTATATAGGTTGATGAATATAATCCTGATATATAAAATCAAATGTAAACATAGGGAAACTTTTTATAAAATAAGAAAAGAAATCAAAAATATATTTCCTAGAAAAATGTTTCTAGATTGCTGAAGGGTATCAAACTTCCATGTACATCCCATAACGAGTATTTATATTATTCGTTGTGTATATTTTAGAATTGATGTAGCTATGTATCAATTCATTTATCAAATAGCATCAATATTAATCATTAGTAAAAGGGTACAACCTACAAAGATAGGCTGTCAGAAACCCCTTCCAAAGTATAATACAATGAATTCTGCCATACTTCGCCTCTGTAGCTTTCTTTTAAAAGAGGCTGTATTTATTATTGACAGTTAATCGCTCAATTTCAAAAATTTCATAACATAAAAACTTGGGACATAAATAAAAGAATTTATATTTACTCTCAAAATAATGATCTAGTTTCGACTTTTTATAATATCCTCATCAAGGACCTTCAGGATTGTATTTAACCCTGTTACAGGCAATAGGGTCCAAAAATTTAACACTACATATAAGTATCATTTTTCAATCTACATGAAACATTTATTAGTTATTTTCTGTCGTCTGGAGTACTTTAATCATTTGAAAAAGAAAAGCATAAATTATTTTGGGGGGTATTAGATTACTCAAGAGTCTAGCTCGAATCGAGAGTTTTGATCATTTCAAAATTAAGGCTTCCAGGAAAATGACAATATCTTTTAAAGGTTAATTTTTACATATTAAATTCCAATTGGAAATATTTTGTGTCCTTTTGGAAACGAAGCAAATGTAGAGAATAACTTATTCCTTCGTTATTTATAAAAAATAATAAATTATGAAATAGCCATGACGTGTCATGTGAGAGGCGGGAATCTACAGCTGACAATAAAAAACATAGGGCATATTTGAGTTAGAGAGGTAAGGCCGTATTGTATAAGCAAGAAGGATGTACTTACAAATCATCGATACCCATTATACAAAAACCAATTTTATTCATATATATGTATTTTAATCAATAATAATCCAATTTAATGTATGTAATAAATGTGAGGCCTGAGACGTACAAGGAAAGGAACATTAGATAAGAAAAACGACAATTTAATTTATCAAAGTCAAAAACTTTGATAAATTTAACGAGAAATGAAAGTTTTTTGTCTCTATGTACATACTCATTAATTTATTTGCCATCGTTATAAACCTAATAATATATAATTTGCTGTAATCTTTTGCAAAAAGTAATTCCACAAGTTTTCCGTAGTGATAAATCATTCTCATGTCAATAGACATGTCCACTTTAAATTAATCCAATATCAGATTGGTTTTTTTTTTGTGGGTAGACAATTTTAATTAACAAAAATATAATTTCAAGATATCAAATTTAAAAATATGATCATTGATTGCACTACACAAAAGTGAAGAAGTCCTCATTATTTGTAAGTAAGCAATTGATTTTTTTACTGCATATTCTTTCTCCATATTAGTTGAGTTTTTAAAATAAATACATTACTCGTGTGTAAAAGTATATTACGTAGTTTTCACCTTTGAAGAGTATTTTATAATTTAAAGCTATTATCAAAATTCTTAAATTCTGAAGGAGACAAGCCCCGAGTATTGAGTGTGTCAGTTCCTGAAATACTGCGTTTAACAATGATGGTTTGTAAGGAAGTTTGAGGCTCAAATTCTTGTTAAACTCAGAGTAGAATAGTAACAGAATTAATTAATGCTAATATGAGTTGGTATGAGACAAGGATTATAAATTGGTGCGGTTTGCTCAAATCTGGTAACAGGGGCGTCCGCAAGGGATGGGAGGAAGAAGAAATTTGTGATCTTTACAATAATTTAATATTTTATTTTTAAAATATTTTTTCCAAAACATTACAGCTATCATTGTTTTTTTTTTTTTTCAAAAAGATTAATTTTCTGTAAATGACTACCAATAAAACGTCAAACAGCTTTTCTTCTCTATAATATTTTTCTAATTTTTAGATTTATCATGTTATTTTCTAGGTTTCTCACACATATTTTGTAATTAAAATTTACAACTCTAAAAATAGTACTTAGAGAAAAATACAAGATTGCTAATTTACTACTGAATAAATAAATATAGAGGCTATATTTTCTTACATCTTTTTGTAAGAGTAAAGTTTGAGAGATGGAATCAAAATTGCTGTATGTGAATTTCTGAATCATTCAACAAATTATTTATTTTAAAGGAATTGTCGATAAAAGATCCCAAATACTGTGCAAGCATTAATTTATATTAATGTATGAATATATTATCTATATTTATGTAGGCACCCTTATAAAATAAAGTCTTTTTTTTAAAGACGAAGGAAATATGGATGAAATTGATTGGATTTAATATTTTGCATTTTTATAGAATGGTTAATTTATTATTAATGAAGGATTTAAAAATTGCCTAATCTAGATGGTAGTCTTGTTTGGTATACCGGAGAACTGGTACCAGATGATTAAAAAATGTTTAATGCCATAGACTACATTAGCCGGCAATAGTCATTATTATCAATCAAGCCTTATCTTTCTAAAGCAATGTTGCAAAATACATAAATAAGATTGTGGATTTTTATTATGTATAAGTAGATTTTGCGCCTCCTCTAATTATTGATTATATAATAGTGTATAGGTACTTAGGTGGGTCGTACTTTTTATTTTTTAGAAAATCAAAAAACGATAGTGTTTTCTAGTCTATCTTTTTATGTAGATTTCAAAAAGATAAGATAACCTCAAGGTTAATAGAAATCGTTTGAAAATACTTGAGTACTTGAAAATATAGAAAAAAAAACGCATTTTCTCTCGTTTTCAAAGTGAAATTGATGGAGCTTAGGGTTATCCCAAGGTTAATAGAAATACAAGGTTATACCATAAGACGTGTACGACTGATGTTGGACTTCCACCACGCTTTTAATATTGACGTTATAGTGTATGAGTAGTAGCTTGTTTCGTTCAAATCTGTTTTTCTTGCGCAGAAGTCGGTACGATTCATTAAATATAAAATTAATGCAAAGGTGACGTCATAGACTATGAGTGGTTGTGTGTTTTGTCAAAATCTGCCTGTTTTGCCCAGCAGTCGGTAATACAATACATCAGATTGAAAATTCTAGCAAGCTCGATTACATGATGGTCCAACCTTGTATTTCTATTAACCTTGGGATAACCCTAAGCTCCATCAATTTCACTTTGAAAACGAGAGAAAATGCGTTTTTTTCTATATTTTCAAGTACTGGCTTTTTTTAATATAATTTAAGGTTATTCATATCAAGGGAATGTATATATATATATATATATACATTGTTCTTGATGTGAAGAGCTCAAATTTGAAGAAATTTGAATCATTTAATCATTTTAACCTAGTTATTTGTGCACATTAAAATAGATAAATAAGCAGTAATTTCAATACTGTCTTGTTTGGAGAATACTTGGAATCATATACTTGTATTTATTATCTTTATTATGCCTAACTGCTGATGTTATAATTTATTAATGTGCTTATTAAGATTCTAAAAATACAATAAGGGAAATAAATATCAAAATTCAGATTAGTTTTTTAACAAAAAATTTGATCCATCAAATGATGAAAATATTTAAATTATGTACATCTTATCAACGAAAGAGTTTTAATGTTTTCTTTTAGTATATATTTCTTATAACTTGCTTAATTTTAGAAGGTAATAGAAGTCTTGCTCGGTGCCATTCTTTGACATCTCTCTCCTGCTTGCTTCCTTTTTCCTAATTACTCCATCCCTCGTTTCTTGTGAGAAGTACTGTGATGAAGCTGCTGTGAGCATTTTAAAAACCCTCCCATAACTTTGTATGGGGCATGGGCATTTCAATACTTTCATTAGTGCTTGGATAGTATTCTAACACTCGTAAGTTGTGAAGGAGAAATTCAGAGGGGGCTCTGACTCTCTTTCTGTCCAGTTGATCAAGTTATTGATGCTAGAAGCCTCATTGTTTGTAGCAGGTGTTTTTCTGATGCTAACAGATAGGCTACCCGGTTGTCCGTTTGCTCTACTCTTCCCCTGATAGCCAGGATTATTATCTCCTTCTAGACATCAAAGCAAACTAGAGCATGTAAGATATTTTAACTATGATTATACAAACAGACCTTTTCCCTTTTGGCATCACAAGTTTATTCATATATTTTTTTTGGAACTGGACACTATTAATTTGAAATATGACGTGCTTTGAAAATTCGATCTAATAGTAATTTCCTTTAAAATTGATCCAAGATGGATAATACACAGGAGTTATAAACTTAACTATGAATAGCAGATTTTGTAGATTTTTCTCCTTCAGTCCATCCTTTGATACTCAGATTCTTAAAATTATGTTAGCACTGGAGAGCCAGCGGCTGTCCTAACAGGTCTGATTGTACACACTATCATTTAACCATAGTGTTAATTGGTAGACAAATATTGAATAACTCATCACAAAGTTTGATCCAACCCATAAATGAATGTTCACTGCCAATTGCTACCGTCAATACATTAGTCACTCTCGATTCTTCCATCAAAGATAATACAAGAGATTGGCTCCTCCTCTCTACACCTCTTCTCAAACTTGTATCTCATCTCTTTCATCAACTTCTCCTCAGCTCTTCTAATCTAATTTTTGCCAATGATTTACGTTAACGTTTCATTAAACTAATTCATGAATGTGTTATTATGTTTATTTACTAAGATACATAAAGTCGATGTAAATTATGTAGAAATAGATTTTGGCTACGAATTTATAAAATATTTAATGTTAGCTTTAACTACCAATAAAGCTAAATTATGACTTTGATATCTACTCCTCTATGTATGGCATTATCAAAACGTACACAGACTTAACTTAATGTTAACTTATTATTAAAGTGTCTTAATATTTGAACTCTTCCAATCAAGGACAATGTATATACACTCCCTTCATATGAAAATCTTTAAATTACATAAAGAAAGCCTACACTGGAAAATATAAAAAAAAACCGCAAGTAAAATTGATTGGTATTGATGACATTTTTGAAATCTAGATGAAAAACACAGTAAAAAAACACTACTGGTTTTGATTTTGGAAGAAATGAAAAGTACGATCTAGCGTAGTAGGTACAAAGGATTATTTATTATTCTATTTGGATAAATATATTTTATGTATGTATTCTGTACACCGTTGCTGTAGGTCCTTTACTTACGTTGTCAATTGTTAATAACTTTATAACTGAGAGAACTTACTTCTTCTTTTGAATAAGTCATGAAGTACTCCCTCTATTAATTAGATCCATGTGTATTATGCAACATTGAGAGGAAGATTTCATGCTAACCAAATATACAATAGTTGGCCTAAAGTATTCCTAAATATTTCAATTTTTTTAAATCTAGTGCGTTAATCTTGCTTATCTCTAATTTTTGCCTGAAAGTACTCTCCGTAGACAACAACTCTAGTTTAAATACTTTTTTTTGAAAGCCTAATAGGCATAACTTTATTTACAATTCTGATAAACAAAAAAACAAAACATTCTAACTGAATATAAACACACTCCTTACACATAACTAATATGAGTTAAAGAAAAAACAACGATAATTTTCATAGTTTTTTTTCTTCTTTTTTCATCCATACTATACCCAAAAGTCCAGATTATCGAACATTGCGGGAAAAACTGGCTTAGACATCGAGCTCTTTCTCTATTACACCTTACAAATTTGTTGGTATGGGGTTCATGTTACATCTGCAATTATAACTTGCACTTTACTGATAATGGCATTCACCTTAAAAGTCCTGGGTTTATTCGAATCGGTGGCCACTACCCAAGCAGTTTCTGACGTCGAGACTTGAAGTTTTTCTTTTATTTTACTTGACACATCCTTATTAAAGGATTCACCCTATTACACTCGTAAAAAATATGTACTGACGTTTGTATTTTCTCGCTACAGAATGTGCAGTTCATAATCTCATCCTCGCTATTCGACTTATTCGTATAAATTGATGAGGTTGTAGTCTGTAGTGGAGCTATTTTTGCTTTGATGAAGTAAAAGAGTTTTTCATTCGTATTTTTGTATCAAAGTCAACCCTCGGGAGACCTAGTCTGTCCAACCGTTTGTTACCGGCTTTTCTGCTGAGGTTTCTCCCCAACCTAGTATTTTCATTCTTGTTCTTTTATTTTTTTTATTGCTTCCAGAGCTATGAATAAAAGGAGTTTGTTGTCCAAAACCCCTAGTTCTTTTGTCCTTGAGGACAAACGAAGTAGTCCTCTAGTGAGCTATAAAGTTCGGAAGGGTAACTCATCTTTCATTCCAAAGCCAGAATTCTCCAGTGGTAGTATATGAAGGAGTGAATAGTATTCATTCCTTGTATCCAGTCGTGGGTTTTAGTTCAGGGATTCTTCTTGGCCTAGGATCTTGCTAACATGTACAAAAGTTTTTGACCACCATTTAGATATTCTTTTCCAGTACCAACTAAGCTTGGTCGTCACTTGAAGAAGGTATAATGGCCCTTTCAATATGTTTTCCTTGAAAGTACATCCTCCTGTTTCTTTGTACATTGAAATAATTAATATCACCCGAAAATCTTTACTTGTACGAATTCTTTTGAGCCAGCTAATGGTCAAGGTTCTCCAAAAACAAAAAACCTGGTTGAAAAGTTTCTAAGCTCCACTTTGAGGTTGAAGCAATCAATTTCGATTCCGAAATATACTTTCTTCGTCCTTCCCATAGAAACTGCTCTTTCTTTGCCGTGATTATATTGCAAATGCTTTCTGTGAAAGGGGAATATTGCAAAAGATGCATAATTTTTCTTAGAATTTTTTGGTTCCATATGTATATTTATCAAGTTTGTTTATCATAAATGGGACTAACCCCTCGACTGCTTTGGTAATCATGCTTACCATTTATCCCCATTTTCGTGTAATGCTTCTTCCTCCCTATGGCAGGAAACTATAATACCCAACAGTGATACAGAGTCAAGGTAATTATACGAAGGAAACTCCTCGATAAGTTCATTTTCAAAAGATGTAAGGACTTGTGTCTTTAAAGCAGTTTTTACTTCCTCCCGTGAACGAGCAATAAACACAGAGGCGGCCTCAGCGAATAGCATTATCCTCAATGACTTCATTCCTATTTTAAGACCTTTGATTAATGTGTTAGAAATTCATTTTTCATATTGCAGATTAATGGGCATAATGAGCACTAAAGGCGAAAGTGTGTCACCCTGCTTGAATCCTCTATTTATTTTTACTTTTTTTCTTATTGCCAGGCAGATCGAGAATTGAGAAAGATAATCTAAGAATTGTTGCTACTTTTGAAATGTAATTTGTAGGTAAACCAGCCTTGCATAATTGTTTTACAATAAATTATACGGCTGATAGAGTAAAAAGTCTTCTCGAAATCAACAAGTGGCATTGCAAATTATTTATTAGTTTTTCTAATCACTTCTATTGCATCTTGAAGAAATCTTTGTATATCCTCTGTGAGTCTTTTTTCCATGGAACCCTTTGGAGAAGTAGTCACTAAATATGATAAAACTTTCTTTAGACAACTGGTCAAGATAACCATTAGAATTTTGTAAGTTGTATCAAGTAGTGTAATGGGTCTATAGTTATCAATTCACAAGGGATCTTTACCTTTTTTTTTTTAATGAGAGTTATAATACTATTATTCATAAATTTGGGTCACGTTTCTTCGTAGAGGACTGGTATAACACAACCAATAAAAATATATTGATCAGTTATGACGGTGAAATGAGTCAGCTTTTTAGGAAGACACGTGATTTTTTAATGCAATATTAAAATACACTTGCATTCGTTCAGTAAATACTGGGTCTGCATTCCTTGCCGGCTCCAAGTTGTAATACAAATACAATTTATTTTATCAAAAAATTCCTTTTCATTTACTCTATACTTGAAACTATTTGGACCACCAGCCGAAATTAGTTCATGGAACTGTTTCAATTTTAAAGTATCTTATACAAAATTGTACATTTATACGGTTTTTTTAGTAAATTACTAGGTTTCTTTATCCCTCTCCTTTTTTGAAATATATGTGCCTGAGTTGGTATTTTGGCTACTTTTGTGAGCTTTCCTTTTAATTAGTACTCCTTGACTAGTACTACCAATCAGTAAGAGTGTAATTTTTTTAATGAAAATTCATACAATAGTATTATCGTCCGAACATATTAAAAATTGCAACGAAATTGCACACAATCATATTGCTTTACGATGATATTGCCCACAATGTTTTTGTCTCACTATGACAATTACCATTACCAGGCAACAATATTGCCCCAACATTTTTGTCTGCAAACTTATTACCACAATCGTTTTACAATAAACCAAAGAGACGTTCCTTTTAACCTACCGGTGCAGAAAAGGCAAAATGAGGACAAAAGGAAGTATAAAAAAAAAGAATATATATAAATAGCTTTGAAAATGAGAATGAGTTATTATGAGTTCTGTTCTTAATATCTTTTATATATATACCTATATATATTTACCTAATAAGAATAATATATCAATTAATATTTAATATAATACTCGGGAGAAATATATCCACGTCCTATTGAAAAAAACATCAGCCAGATAATCTTGTTGATAATCCTTAACAATCTTCTTTAATATTGTTAATTAATTTATAGGTTAAGGTGGTCATGGAATCAATGAGTAGAGATGAATGTGTGAATTGAATTTTGAATTCATCTCAATCTTCGAAAAAGTTCAAAATAACCTTAACAAAATTGTACTGTCTTCAATTTGATTTACACTTCCATACATTCTCACTGACTCCATGTCCACCCTGCACTAATGAATTCAACCCTAATGATAGATCATTCAAGTTCATTCCATTAGTTTTACTCAAAACACAACTAAGAGACCCAAATTAGCAGTAGAAAAAATGTAGAACGGACTGAGTGGACACCTATAAATAGATAATATGAACTCAATATATTTCGTTTATATTTTTTGAAAATCTCTTGAATTTTTATTTTTATTTTGAATAAGTTGATATTTTTTGGGAGCTCTCACCCATTTTTTGGTAATAAATAATAATTTAAAAAAAAATCATATTAATATCAACAAACCATTGCACCTTAATCCAAAAAAGAGGACAGATGGAGTTTGACTCAATACATGCAACTCAACTTGATCTAACAATAAAAGACTCAAAACTAAATTTGTACTCTATATCTCAACTCGTGATTAGACTTTGACTCAATAACTATATTTTTTGAAAGTCAAGAAAAGCCTTGAATCTATTGAACTTATGTTATAATTATGGACTTGAAATGTCTTAAAAAGACATCTGAGATCTCGAGCTGGACAAGAGAATAAATATTCAAGAACTTGGTCTTGCAGTATGAGTGCCTTTTCTAAACACGTAACACAAAGTACTAATAAAGATTAAGCATTATCCGTCAATGTTATGTGAAAAGTTGTTGGACAAAAGCGTAGATGCGTCTGCAGAGCGTAAACTAAAGGGGTAATACTGCTAATTTATTTATTTATTCTAAAATCCAGAGATATTAACAAAAAAATAGATCCTCTACAAGTAGTTGAAGAGTGTCTCCTGACTCACCTATATAAAGTATGCATTACCTTTTTTTAAATATTTTTTTTTTTAATTTCAAATATGAAATCATTATGTAAATATTAATGTCCTATTACTCGAAAAAAAAATAATTTAAGAATTCCATATGAATACTTTTGATTTGTTATTGCAATCATTAGATATAAGGCTATATTGTAATTTAAGTGATTAACTGAAAAATATAAATTTTCTATTGCTCTTAGTCTCAAATGACTTCGGACGTCCTTTTTTTTTGTAAAATTAGTTTCTACTAAATTTTCATTATAATATTTTTTTATTTGACACAATTGTTTGATTTATTTTTCCTACGAAAAGGTCATCAAGGTTAAGGTCATAAAAAAAACTTTTTATTTTTGTTAATCTAAGTAAAGAAATGTATTTGCAAATTTTTGTAGATATAAGTATCCGCTCATTGGCTTCAATACACATAAACACAAACAGATAGGCAAAAAGGCTATATTTCATTTTAAAAACTTTTATCGTTCTTTTATACACGTAAATATGATTTATCAAATACATTTATGAAACCTTTTGATAGAAGTTTAACTTGACTAAACTTGTTATTTTCACTAAAAAGCTGTAATGTGTAGTGCATGGATGATATTAAAACAAAATCACGTTTCTTTCCAAAAATATGTAAAATTTCAAAACTTTAGGGTCGTTGAGCTATCTCTAAATATTTAAATATTCTAATATTTAAAATTAAACGTGTTCAAATTTTAATAAACTATTCGGTATATATACAGAGTACGGCAGGGAAATGTTCTTCGAACAAGAAGCAAAAACAAAACCTTCATTTTTTTTATTAGAAAAGAATAATGCAAAATATTATTGAATAAACTTTTAGCAATCAATCTTGGCAACAATGATTCAAAATGGCCACTTCCAGCCTCTATCACAGACTCCACAGGTTGGAATTTTTCGAGGGTTGCATAATCAGTGGACATGTTGGCTCATTGCTTCTTGAGGCTTGCCTTGAGCTCTTGCACATTTCTTTGGAATATCTTCCCAACCTTGCTCTCTAAAACCATCCACATACTAAAGTCGAGGGGATTAAGATCAACACTGGAAGAGAAGGTCTTGTCCCCGAAGTTAGCAGAGTGCTCCCTACAGATGTTCTGTATCTTCAAAGGGGTATGGCGGGGGGAACCTTCGTGGGTCCACACATAGTTGTTCTCGCTTGTGATGTCATCTGAAACCTTAATTAGCAAAAAATAATTAATTTTAATGACACAGATAATTTCCTTGTCGTACTCTGTAGAATAACAGGTGATATTACATTAATAGCTACCCGTATACCTTCAAGTGAAGAAAGAAAAAGTGAAAGAACGTCTTCTAATTCACCAAACCTTTTTATTAAAATTGCAAAATTTCATTCCAAGAAAGTACATTTTTAAAATTACAAAAAGTTGCATTTATTCTTCAGGATGTTTAAGGAACACAAAAAAAAAAGAACTGTGAATAAAAGTTATTTTAAACAGATTTGAATCAATTTTATTACATTTGGGCTACAAAAAAACCGGGTTCAATAACAAAGGGCTAAAAGTCATGTTTTTACGCGCGTGTATATATATATTTGAATAAGAAGAGTAGTGTTTCCTTTGTGTCTCCTGTCATCTTTGCATAATGAGGAGTCAAGGTAAGACTGATGTGAAGATCCGGTGGTGATTACAAGTGACCTAGCACCTACACTACTGTACTTCCTCTCAGATTAATTATATTTGTATTAATTAGCATAATATGTGTCATTTATTGAGAAGGAAATTAGGGTCCAAGACTACTCTACCTTGTATAATAATATAGGCATTAAGTATGGAGCTTATGTATGTACATAGGTCGTACCTCTCTTCAAATATTATGTAGCTCCAATGACAGAAATTAAACAAATACATAGGTACTCATACGTACAGGGTGTGCATGCCATCTTTGCCGCCAAAATGATGATTTTTTTTCGAACACAAATTTTCTCTCCAACCAGTTATCAAATTTAAAAAAAAATAAACTAGATTCTGAAAGTTTGATAGACTCTGATTTAATTATTTCATAAAATCACCTCCAGCCTCAATTATAGTCTCTATACGAGACCGAAAGCGCAATCAAACGTTCACCACTTGGTCCTTTGGCAAATCCTGGAGTTAATTATTGATGTTAATGATAAATTTGTATTTGGTGTTGCAGGAAGTTCGATTGGTTTGTCGTTCGATCGTCCCCCACACACAAAAAAAAATCCATCGTTTTCAGATCGGGTGATTTTGGAGGCCAAAAGTGATGAAGCAGTCAAAAATATCATGGAGTTTTTTTAGGTATAGCAGGGAGCCTAGTCCTGCTACAACATGTAATTCCATCCTAACTTGCGAGAGAACGTCTCACTGAGTTCCAAATTTCGAACTATTGTTTTTAGTGATGGAATTCTGGATCTTTCGACTTCCAAACGGCTTTTTAGATTTTTTTTTGTTATATTACAATTACAGAAGCGTTCGAAAGGGGGTGGGCTGGAGAGTATGTAGCCCCTTAAAAATCTAAATTTAAAAAAAAATTTATGGCCAGCAATGGATTTTTTAAATTAATAAATAACTGCAGATTCTTCTTTGAAAAATTTAATTTTATCAGAACAAATGTGATTTTTTGAAAAAAAAATTAGAAAAAGCTGAATAAGTGAAATTTAATTACTGAATTATTTTTTGGATTTTTTTCAAAAAATTCATCCCCCCTCCCCCTGCCGCAGGATAATATATATATAAAAATTCATTTGCTGCATAATTTGCCGAATGACCCTTGTTTTAGAAAAGAAATCCTTTCAAAAAAAAATTCTCCTATTTTGCTCCAAATTTTGTCATAATAACAATTTTTTATAATAAAAAACAAAAAATCATTCATATAATGGTCATCTCCCTCTGCGGACGCTCTAAGTCGTCTCTTAATTGGTAGGGCGCCTTCTTCGTTCGTTCACTTCTAAGAGCCGGCTCATAGAGCCGCTACGTTCGCGAACGACATATCACTTATTGTTATGCAATCGCTTTTGTCACGGATTCCTTCTCAAATTGATTTCATTTTTTCCCAAGCAGTGCCAATTTGTACAAGCTATTCAACAAAAAACAGCTCTTTAAGTCCATCGTTTGCCCAATAGAACGTACCAAAGTGGCAGCATATATAGCTTGCACACCCTGTACATACTACTTATAAATCAGATCCTGAGAGAATGTCAACAAAAAACAAAATTTGTTATTTTTTTCGAACAAAATTATTAAACAAATATATAATTATCCCTGCATATTTGAGACCTGATAAGGCCTTTCATCATCCTCTATCCTATATTTACATTTCTTAATATGTACACATGTTTATACAGAATTTCTTATCAGCCTTAATTTACTTTTAATGAATGGCTCTTTAAAGAGATATGTAATATTTTAAAAGGATAAATACTAAATTTTTATACAGAAGTGGCTCTCAATCTGTGCTATAAGTAGAGTTGTAAAAAATATGACACTTGATTTTATACTTTTGTTCTGTTATTGTTTTGTTTTTTTTATTATGGAAATAATTTGCCATCGTGAGATCAACCGTGATGTTACTTCGTTAACACATAAATTAGGTATGCTACATAAAATTCAAAATTTTCTTTTGAACCTGTTTTATCTAGTAGATAATGGTAAAAAATACATTTTGATACCAAAATCATGTCTCTAGCTTCAATATTAAGGTCATCAATTTTTACTTCGGAATTTCATCCCTTTTTTTTCTACAGTTTAAATTATAACCTACACTATATATTTTTGTTTTAGTAGGTAAGACCGTCCAAATTATTCTATTTTTGTTTGCTTTCGTCAGCTATCGATTGATCTGCTTCTTTTCACCTTATCACTGTTATAAACAACGTTGATAAATCATTGTTAAGTAGAGAAGAATTACCAATAATCATATGTTAGATAATCCTTCCATAGCGGTACAAAATTGGCTATCTGTTACCAACTGATTTTGGACCTGTTTTTTCTTTCTTTTTCATTGGAAGTTTGCAAGGTACAAAAAAGGTAACGACGTGTTGGAGATACCAATGTGAAATATATATTTTTTTTTTTTCATATAAATAATCAATTTTCCCTTTTTTTCCATATTAAATATTTTGATTTATACAACTATTCCCTACTAGTACTTGCTTTTTGGTGTTTATCCACCCAAGGCACGTAAAAATGTAGATAATATCTTATGAGCATCATATTTTTGTTCCACCTTCTATGTAAATCATAGTTTATAGTATACTAGTGGTAGTACCATGCATTGTCTTGAGTAATTAGGCGTCCACCAACAGACACACTTTGCTGTATTATTGAAGAACAGAACTTCGCAAAAAAATCCTTAATCTTACTCTCCGTTTTTCATGAGCAAACCCACACGTAGCTACTCAATACTTAGATGTTCTTTCCTCAAGAATTAAAGAACAATAATCAGAGCTTCAAAGAAATATTTTAAAATATGACGTGATGAGTAGGACTGGGCATCGAGTGAGTCTGTGTAAAAAGTGGGAGCAAGCCATATGTTACAACTGATTAAAAGTTACGATTTTGGAGGATAGAATATCACGTGATGCTAGTATAAAAATTAGAATCTTCTATATCATATTACACCAGAAGAGTGAATATAAAAAGTAGTTGAAATTTTCAAATTCAGGAATACCTTATTTACTTCTTGAAAATCATACAAAAACTTCCAAATTTCAATATTAGAGATTCATTAATAAAAGTCGCTAATATGATATGTCACACAATGAGTAGTCAAAAACTTCTGATTATCACTTAACCCGTAGCTAAGATTAAGTTTAAACATTCCGTCTCCAGCCTCTCCAGTTTTTTAATAAATTCTGATATCGGGGACAGTCCAAACAATGCCCATCTCTAGAATACGTTCAGGACGTACTACAGTAGGATACTTAATTTGGCAAACTATTGTGAGGACACCAATAGTTAAAGTTATTTTTACTTACATCTGCCCGTACCGATTGTATGTTTTATATGAAGTGTAGCAATAAATGTTTTTTTTTTAAATTAATTTCTAGTAAATTTTTAAATTAAAGTATTATAACGTGTATTTGTGATATTAAGCTAAAGAAGTATGTGTAAAATAAAAAACGATTAATAATAATGAAAAAAATTAATTAAAAAATTTTAATAGTAGCTATACACAGAAAGTGAAACAAATTAATAATAACAAACGACACTAAATAATACAAATGGATTCAACAAATTATTAGGGGCAAAGGATACGAAATTGAAGTTATTAACACTAAATATTAAATGTGGATTTAACAAATTATTACGGGCAAATGAAACGAAATTGAAGTTATTAAAATTATATATTACAAATAGATTCAACGAATTATTAGGGACAAATGTAAATGATTAATTTACAAAAATAATTAGACATTTTTATATAAAAAAAAGTATACTAATTATGAGTAGAAATAAAATCCGTCTTTTTTCTATCATACATCAATTTCCATGTAGAATCCTAATTTTTCATCATCTTAGTAATTTGTAAAGCTAAGAAAAGAAGAAGTAAATTAATATGTTCAGTATTAAAACGACTTATAACTACTTGTCTTAAATAAATCGTACTTCAACATATTGGAGACCCCAGTTCTTAATCCGAAGTAACTCACGTTAGACAAACTATTTGTACGCCATTTGAAGCTAAGACCCCCTTTGAGACCATTCATGCTGTTGTTGTTGACCATATTACTGTATTTAAGGGAAAATGTAATTTATTCTAAAAAAAAGTTGCATGATAAATACTCTTACGAATTTAATATTTCAATATTCCATTTTATTATTACCTTGTTGTTGACACTTTTTACTGATCAAGAGGTTCTTACTTTTTTTATGAATAGCTCTCAATACGCTGAAAATCCTCTCTAAGTGTCAATTTACAATAGGTGTGTTTCTGTAAATTGTCTCCTTAGAATTTGCTAGGTCTTGCAAATCATTGTACGCTGGATTTTTATCCAAAATATATTTAATTTAGTTTTGAATGGCTTTAGCTTGATATAGCCGTGTAAATGTTCGACAATAGTCAAGCTAACAAGTAAAGGGGAGTCTTCCTTCTAACTCGATAATGGCCTCGGTAATTGAGATAAGATTATGATTAATTATTGACAACTCCTCATAAATAAACTCATCATTTATAAACTCCATAGTTTGAACGACCTGAGGTTTTTTTTTCATTGAGGTTGTTTAAATGTTCCGTGATTACTTCGAGTTATTGAAGTAGTAATCAACTGCTTTGAAACAAGTTCCCTAGCGTGTGACGATAGGTGCTGGAGGTAAGGGAATTTGGTAAGAAGCAGTAAATTTCTGTTTCCTTAGCCCGGCATTCAAAAATATTTTTTTTTTTCTGAAATGAGCTTGCATGTCTTTGGGAATTCTTTACGTACCAATTCAGCTACGTTATGGAGTCCATGAGCCACAAAAATAATATGTTTCAATTGTTTCTTTTGAGGCCTTCGCTCACTTTTTTACGCTCCATCCGTGATGAAAACTTTTGACTCATTTTGATCAAAGTATTCAACTAACGCTTGGATTGTAGTTGAATACTCTGAAAGACAAAATTTGTAACATTAACTGTATTATCACATTTATGTCTATCATGTTGATAAGATAAGGACTACCCAAGGAACGGCCATCCAATGTACCTATCAATCATTTTTCAAAAAAAAGCAAACATTAATACTTATGTTCTTAATCTTATGGCTGATAACCAAAATGAGTTGCACTAAATGGAAATTGTTTGAGATTGTGCGGAGAGATTGAGTTACTCCGTAGCAGGTAGTGTTTTAGTAAGAATTTTTTGGTCTAAACAAATATGAAAACTAAAGAACATACTGTGAAAATAATTTGGTTAATTTTTTTGTATTATTTAAAAAAAAGATGTGTATGGGTATACCGGGTACGGCAAAAAAATCTTTAAACTTCATTTTTGCTACATAAAACAAGTTTTTTTTTATGTGGTAAAATTATTCAGGTCAAATACTAAAAAAATGAAATACACAAAACAAAAAAAACTAGATCCTCTTAAGTGTCTTAGAAGCAGAGAAAATGCAACCTGAACGTGACCAACAAATTTCGGTATGTGCACTTTCGGACGTTGGAAAGAAACCAATGGAGATTGGAAAGCAGTTGGGGATCTCCAACATGAACCCGGACATGGACGTGTAATTACAGGAAATTATTTTATTGATAGACTTCAGTTAGATACATTAGCTACAGTTCTTTAGTGTTGTGAATACACCCAATTTTTAGCTCTCAATCATTTTCTTAAATTTTTAACCTCGAAGTAATCTTCTTCATGTTCATCGGAAACTTGAGTTTTAGTTTTATATTTATCACTTTTTCATGGCAAATCAATAAAATTATTTGCACCTAGCTTAGTATTCAGTGAGATATTAGTGTTAAAAGTAACAGGGAGTCAAGTTGCCTCAGAACTTTCGTGGTCAACAAAAATAATGGTGGCATAAAAAAATAGAAGCAGTCATTGATCGTTCCCGGTTGTCTTTAGTTTCATCAACAGCTATGAAAATATCCTCATCTCCAATTTTCCCTTTAATTTTGGAGATTAAATCCTCGTTGATAACCTTCATTAATCTATGTAGAGTAATTCTACTAAGAGACGGTTCTATCGGCGTATTTCTTCATAAGCTTTGAGAAAATGGAGTTCTCCACGGTGAAAAATGGTATATTATAGGAAACTAGGATCTTTAAGAGGTCGGTGTTAAAGTTGTCAGAATCATCATGAGTTAAATGTTGTTCGTATACATTCATATTCTTAATGTGTGGAAGAGGGCATTAAGTGTCGTTTGACTCTGGATAGGGGGCTGTGAGAGTACTTACATCGGCATATTCGACAAAATGTTTTTTTGTCGTCGGGCTCCAAATTTCATGGCCTCCATTAATTTCAATCCAGGCATTGGGAGAATTTTTTTTCGGTATTTCACCAATTTTATTGTACAAACTCAAAATTCGAGAAAAAATGAATAAATAAGAAAAAAGGGAAATTCTACAAACATTTTTCCTTTTCTTATCTCAAATTAGTAATTTGAACAAACAGGCCAGCTTTAGTGATGAACAAGGGAGTACTAATAGTCTCTAGACCGCTAACTGGTGGTACTTTACATAGACACGCTCGTTCATAAATCTTTTCTTTTTTTTTTAAATATATATGTAATTCCCTATTATTATCTTTTTTTATATAAAGTCGTTGTTAAGTCCTCATCCAACACACAAATAAGTAAACAGACATTTGGAATTTACTTCTTTATTAATATATATTCTTCTTATATCTTTTTTTTTTTTTTTGGGGGAGGGGAAATATTACTTGATAAATTTCTTAATTACTAAGAAATTCTGTAACTAATTATCGTAGTTTCACAAAGTGATTTGTATACGTTTTTACTATTAATCTATCCCAAATATGATAAAAATTTATATCTTTTCTACTTATTTTATTTAATACTCCCCTTTGGTTAGTTTCTCATATACTGGGTCTGGGAAATAATATGAAACTTGGAGAACTTATGAAACACATCATAATCATTGAGATAAAAAACATCTGATCCCAGTATTTTTTAGAGTGTTTCTGAGATCATTGGTATTAAGGGTTTCGCCCAAGACAGGCCTTGGTCTCGAACTGAAGCCTGTTGTATGTTAAAACAGGTTACTTTATGGGGCTCACAAGTCAATTTTTTATAGTGAGGAAGACTTTGATATGGCTAGGTGAGAGGGTAGCCACCTGGTGCTAACTAGGTGGCCATCAGAAAAATTCCCCTACATTAAAAATTAATTTTATTAACACATCCATGTAGCTAGTCGAATAGAGTCGATAACCAGTGACCCAAATCAAATAAGTCGGTATACAGATCAACCAGATAGTCAGCTGTTCTACCACTTTCATAATTCTGTTTGATACCGGCCGCTTCATAGTATTGTTGATAGAAGAATTAACACTTGCCTAGAAATCATTTTTGTTGTCTTTTCTACTTTTAAAGATATGAATGTATTTATCAGGTTCAAAGACAATTTTCTCTTAATTCGTAGTGTTATAAAATAAAAATGTAAACTGTATTTCGATGTCAGTGGGCGATTCTCTCTTCCCTCTAATCAGTGTTCTAAAGAACGTCGATTGTTGTAATTTGTGTTACCTCTTCACAACTTGTAAACATCTACTATATATAATTATATATAGATTCCATAGTTGGAAAGGATTGGCTAACTACAGATTCAAAGACTGTTTTTCTATTTATTGTTGAGGAAGGATAGGTTACAATACACATTGCTAATGACGAAGTATATAACAAGTAATTTTTATGTACCTTTTGTCTATTTATCTTACTAATTTACCAAAATAAATTTAAACAAATAATTTCAAGTGAATCTTGTAGAAGATATTGTGGACGGATGCAAATGGCCTTTTTTCTTGAACATAAAAAAACTTTAGTTTGCAGGATTATATATGTTTGTCTTTTTTTTTTTTTTTTGGGGGGCTTTGTTTTTGGAATTTTTTGGAAAAAAACCCCGAAAAATTACTCTCTTTAATTCAATGTGTGTACTTTCGCGCCCAGGTGATTCCTAGATTTATGGATTTCACCAAAATATTCCTAAGTTAGACGGAGTAAATGTAATAATATAATATTTACTCATACTTAATCAGTGCAACTCCATCCAACCAATTAAAGGAACATTTAAAAAAAAAACCAACAAAATATTTTTTTGGAAAAAAAAAATTCAAAAAACTACAATTCCTTTTCGAAAAAAGTTTAAAAAAATCATTAATATTTACAAAAAATTAATTTTTTTTTTTAAATAAATTAAAAAAATTAATTACAAAAATTAAATTTTTTCGAAAAAATTTCAAATATTTAATTTTTTGGAAATTATTTTAAAAAGCAAAAATCACCTCTCTTTTTTTTTTTTTGTGGGATGGGGGCTGACAGCTTAGCCAGCCTCCCCCCATGCAAACGCCCCTACAGTCATAAACTTTACATCAGAACTGTGTTATAATTATATCATTACTAATTAATTGTGCAACTTTTTGTTTTAGAAATGGGATCCAAAACTTTTTGTTAAGGGGTAAAAGTATTTTTTGGGTGAGATTACTTTTCTACTACTGCCATTAGCTTTTCATCGTTTTTGCTTTAAATTTTTTATTTGGTTTATTTGTGATTTTGTCGACAGTTTATATAATTTTATCGAAATTCAAAACTCACTTAGGGACCAGAAATTTGAGATATTGTGACACTAAGTACAAAAGGGGATAGTTGCAAGAAATGCTGGAATTTTAAATATATTGTCCTTACTTGTTTATCAAAACTAATAAAAAAAAATTATCCCCATGGTATTTACAATAATATCAACTCGTGCTTCCTTCAGTCTCCAAAGGGGAATTAGGGCAGTTTATTATGTGATCATGAGATATTATTTGATGCCAATTGACTTAATTGAGTAAAACATCTGTTTTTTATCAAAAATCTTAGTTAATCGTCTGGAAAAAGTCTTACAAAAGTATAATTGATTCAACTTAACTGTCATCTAGGGAGTAAAAAATAATATATGGATATTGAATGGAGTATATTTCATATTTTTTAACTAAGAAATAACAATATTAAATAATTTTTTGTCACAAAAGACTCTAAAAGGGACGCCATCAACTACGATGGATCATGTAATAAAAAAAATGCTGCAAACTTGGAAAAAATGATAAAAGATTATTATCTGGGCCTTCACTTAAATCAGTTAACCGCAAAAATGACTTTCTCACGTAATAACAAAGTCCTCAATGCGCATTAAAGGACGTCACGACTAAATTCAGGTTACTTCATCTATCGCTTTAACTCTCACAGAATTCAAAGTACTCCCAGGATACATTTCGAACCCCTCTCCACTCTATGCCTCTTTCCTTTACTCAAGTAGAACATACAAGTCAAGTTGGAAATTGAATATATCTCTCAATTTAGATGCATCAACTCTAAATGAAATAGAAAATATCATTGATAAAACAATTAAAAAACTTGATCAAGGTCAATATACCCCTTCTATGGCTTTACAAAAAATTGAGTTCTCTTCTAAATTATTATTGTAGAAGAAAAGAATGGAAGAAGCAGCAGTCAGAATACAAGTTTAAAAAAACTACAACTCTTAAAAGACACTCGATACACATATGATATCAATGTGGAATATGAAATGAATTCAATATGAGAATACCAAACAAGAGGGTCTTTCTTTAGAATGCGTAGCAAACGTATAGAGTGCAACATTGAAGGAAAAATTCAAATTAAACCATTTGAGAGCTCTAAACAAATACATTAAAAAATTAAAGCCCTTCGTTTTTCTTCCGGAAAAATAACTACTGACCCTGAACGAATTGCACAAGAAACCCATTCATTTTATACTGCTCTGTTTAAGTGTAATAAATGGCCTCTTTTTTCGAGATGCATTGAACACAAACCAAGAACAAGTGGAAGAACAAAGGAGAGACCTATTCCAAAAACAATTATGGAGCAACTCAAACTCCCCATCTCACGAAATGAAATAAATAAATTTATTGTAGAGTACAATACAAAGTTTAAATCTCGTGGGCCTTCGGGTCTCCCTTTTGAATTTTATCAAACATTCAATAAGCCATTATCCGAAGTCTTCGAAAAAGTCTACGATGCAATTTTCAAAATGGAGTTGTGCCCCAGTTCATGAACACTAGTTTCATTACGCTTATTCACAAAAAGAGGAAAGATCCTCTCAACCTCGTCAATTACAGACCTATCACACTTCTTGACACATCGTACAAGATCCTCACTGGAATCCTTAGCAAGAGAACTAACTTAAATCTCCGTCTTATCATACCTTCAGAAAGACTGGATATCAGAAAAAGTTCCACGGTCCATTCAAGAGGCTATCAAAATAGCCAAGTCAAACGGAACAAACTTTGCTGCCTTGCTAATCGATTTCGAAAAAGCCAATGATTTGATTAGTCACGAATTTATAATAAGCCAATTATACAGTAGTGGTCTTCTTCCTACATTCATCAATATGATATCTTGTGTCCTTAGAGACTCTTTTTTCAAGACTTGACCAATAATCAAATGAGAAGGGAAATTTTTTAATAGAGAGAGGATGCAAACAAGGCGTTCCCTTCGCTTCTTCGATGTTTCTGATTGTCATTAACGATCTCTATTGATGAATTGATTCGAACCATCTCGTGAAAGGCCCAAAAATTAACGATAGATCATTTAAGACTATTTTATTTGCAGATGCTCTCACAATTTTTACAACAGGATCACAAAGTGGCATACAAATCTCGCTAATAAATGTTCTAGATGAACTTACTGAATTTGAAGGTACATCAGGATTGAAATTAAATATAACTGAAACAGAATTAGTCGCCTTTCTAAAATACAAGCTTGAAACGTCATTTCCCGACTTTCGGTACGCAACCTCAAGTACTCTCCTTCACGTTGTGGTCTCTCCGATATCCCAAGAACATGCCATTAAAAAGAATTACGAAAAAATTGTGGAGACAGTGACCAAGGGGGTCAACAGATATATCTCACTGAAAATTAGAAAAACTCCGAATCTAGGACAAATAGATCGATCCCAAAATTGTCCATCTCCTGAGATACAAGCTATTTTCCAAACAAACATGCAAGATAATAGACTATTTCAAGAAATACCTTGTCTAGGGAGACTTACAACAGTATATCTCTAACGACCACCTTATTACCTCACTCAACAGCTGGGCCTTGGGTTCAGTCGATACAGAAGTACTTTGGGAAAACTTCAACCATAGCTAATGAAAAAGACACATGAAAAGCAAAGACGTTTGGCCAGAAGAAATCAAATGCGTGTTCAAAAGAGTAACTGGAAAGGAATTCTCTGACAGAATACTTTCTGGACCGAACTAAGTTTTTCAAATAATAAAGACCTTGGGTAATTACTGGTATTCAAACAATGGTAGTTTTTTTGGGAAAGATCAGTCGTTGATACTCTCATTGCTTTAGGTCCTAATGAACCACTCAACTTTAACCCACGCCTTAGAATTGTCGATCAGAACTATATAGAACATTCCGTAACTTCTTCAGGTGAGCTGAAAATATTTTCAGGAAATATTGCAAACTAGATTCATCACGCAGGGGCCACTTCCATGACTCGTGCTGCTAATTTCTTACAACAAAGCTCACCAATCACCATTTTCATAGGGATTTGTTCAGTGGGAGGAAAAAAGATTATGAACGAAACAAAAAAAAAATCACAAGCAAGCTGGATGGTGGCAAAACGCTGGAAGAAACTTAATATGGAAGGAGAAGCAATCAAGTCAAGAGTAATACACTCAAAGCCCTTTAAATATGGTCACAGAAGTGGTTTCGCTACAGTCTGGCGACATCCTAGATATACACCAGCAAGTCAAATAAAAAAGAACGTGGATTTCTGTAAAGAAGCGATAGGATTTTCCTTCCCAACTATTTTATTTCGGTGATCGAGTGAGACTTCTATTGTTGATAGTGGAGAATCTAATTACCGACAGGTTTAACATTACTCTAAAGGCGTCAGACTGGTCCATTGCTTTTAAATTGAGAGGAGAGAATGACTTTAAAGTCGAAGCAATAGTTGCAAAGACATTCAGGATTATTTACGCTTGTAGAACAAAAAAGGCTCCTCGTCCTGCAGGTTTAAACAAAATAATCGCAAAAAGTATTGAAGCAATGGACTTTTAAACAGCACACATTTTATATTTTAGTTTATAAAGGGGATTGTTAACCCATCCTTTTAATAACCTAAGGATCTTAGATGTTTTTTTAAATAACTTTAAATAAATATTTTTATATTGATTTGTTTTTATTATTTAAACAAATAAAAATAAGATAAATAATAATACTTTTTTGCAAAAAAAATTGAAAAATTAAATTTTTTTGATATAAAATTTCAAAAATCAAAACAAATACTTGTTCACTAAAAAATTGAACATCTTGGAAAAAATTTCAAAAATTAAATTTTAAATAATAAATTTTTTGTAGCAAAAAATTGATAAAACCAAAGTTATTCCAAGAAAAAAAATATACTTTTTCTTTTTAATTCAAAAATCCACAACGATTTAATATTTGGGGGGAAAATTTCAAAAATTCAACTTCAAATACAATATTTTATGGTCAAAAACTAAAATTTCTTAGTTTGGGGAGGGCTGCAGCCGCTCCAGCTAACCCCTTGCTGACACCCCTAGTTTTGTCTTTATAAGTTGCCAATATATATTTTCTTTTCTTTTTGTTTTTAATTGCGAGGATTTAGGCATTTTTTTTTTCCGTCTTTGGTCATAACGTTATATTAATTTTTTTTCAGTCTATTATTAATATTCTTTCATTACTTGAGGAAAGAATATTTATCATCTAAGTATTGAGTAACAACGTGGGAGTGTGCTCATGAAAAATGGATAGCAATACTTGAAGATTTCTTGAGCAGTTATCTTCTATATTATTGAAGCAAAGTGTGTTTGTATGATGACAACTAATAACTCTAGACAGTGTCGGGTATTAACGCAAGTAATTTTATTTAATTAAGCTTCACATCAATCATTTTTTATCTAGAATAGGGTCATAATGTATTTTTTTAAAGTGAAATTCTCCCATCTATAATATAATTCAACATATTATATCTTAATCGACTTCATAATATAACACATTTAATTGTCATAACTCAACATCATGAAAATTCTTGTTATTTATGGCATTATGCAATGGTATTTAAATGCAATTTGGAGAAAAACTATGTACTTGTATTACCCTTGCATTTATTCAAATACTAGAAAACTTGTGTAGTTATGTGAAGTTAAATTTTGGATATTCTTAGTCATACTATCTCGGAATAAATGAGTCAAAAACAAAAAGTGATGCAATTGTCCCTTATCTTTTGTAAGTGGAAAAATAATTGGTCGCACTACTAAAAAGTAATATGTATCCAATGATCATAATTTCAGTGTGCAAGGTAAAATTGTGGACTTGACTTTAAAATAACCTGGATTAATTTGGTACAAATATTTTAAAATACTAGGTTGTTTTATTAAAAGTAAGGGCTATTCCGGTTAATAAACAATATATTTTTTCTTCTTCAAAAATCAGCTGTTAAAATACGAAAAGTAGTGTCTTGTTTACATTATTAAAAGCATGCTTAAAATCTTGAAAGGTTCCTTGGCAGTGGTAAACAACGTATAATTTGAATCCTGTAGGAGTTAGACACTGCGATCACCAGAAGTCGGACCAAATCGATGAGGCAGCATGTCAAGTCTATCAGTGTTAGTGATTGGACTGTGATGAGGGTTATGAAGGATTTGGGGAAGGCCTGTTCTTTAAGAACGACATCAGAAACTGCTTTCAACAGCAACCAATGCCAACAGGGTCAAGAAAGGGCAAAAATTGTGGACTTGGTTAAAACATTATGGTTGGTTTGGCCATACTCCTCCCTGGGCTGCCCTCCCCCCTGGACTATGCAATTTGGATTGTAGTCAAGAAGATAGCCTGTACTACACTCAACGAAATTTGGATGACCTTAAGGCATCTGTTGAACAGCTGTGGGCGGACATGTCTGAGGCTTTGATCAAAAAGGGCTGCTCTCAGGTTAGAGGCCATGGTAGCAGCCAAAAGAAATCATCTTGAAAATAGACAGATTTATCCATAAAGAAGTCTTTGAAAAAACCTAGATGTGAGCCTCCTTTCCTTCTTGCAAAAGTATAGCCTATTTGTTCGATATCAAACAGTCCACGATTTTATATCGTACACTGAAGGAGAAAATGGGCAACAACTCTTTATATATTTAAAAAAATTATATCACAGGGTAGACTAGAAGGCTAGCTAGTACATATTAGGGAGAGAGCATTTATCAATTAGATCCTAATGAGGTTTTAATTATTGACATAAGGTTAATGTTGTTGTTTGTATGACGTAATCCCAGAAATCAATGAAGCAGAGTAATGTAGTATATATATGTATATATGATAGTAGACGTTTTAAAAGATTATGTAAGTTTTATACGGTTGTCCGCATACCCTTCTCTCATCTCATAAACGTTTTATTTATCTTCATTCTATGAAACCAAATATAAAAAATAACTAGCAAACTGGTTCTATTTGAATGCTATAAAAACACACAATTAAGTCTGTATTTAATCGAGTTTATGACACTTTTTATGAATATGTACCTTTAAGATAGCCCACTCTATGAAACGCTTAAAATCTACATTGTACAAAAGGCTATTTATTAAGGAAATCTAGTTACTAGTTACTTGATGATTCATGGTCACACTACTTCTTTGATTCCCTATATAATATATCGGTCACAGGGTGTTCCATAATTAAAGTCCCATTGACTTCATCATTGTTAGATTAAGAGTATTAATAGTGTATAGGGATTTCCTTACCCAAGTCAGAAATATTGCCGATAGCAGAATAGGACTCAGCCAAAACAGAAAAACAAATTCAAAACAATTTTGTGCCTAGAGATTTTCTTACCAAAGTTGGATTTGATACTTGTGAACGTGGAGCCCTTTCCTGCACAGAATGCAAATGAAGTGCAAGAATGTTGCAAAAACAATTTGGAGCACTTTGGCCACAAAAAATAGCGGCATCTCTCGACCCCTGATTTTGACTCCCATTAATTTTTCAATGTGGCAGGTTATGTTCGAAGGGATGCCAACTCTGTTTCAATGGCTCAGAAATGACTTGCTGAAGACAATCCGCATTTTATGAACAATTGACCGTATTCATCATAAAACAAATTACAGACCGGCATTCATCTATCAAAAAAATGTTGATATTTCGAAGGGCTACTGACACTGAGTGAGGGTGTGGGGGCCCAAGTTTTTTCTAGATGATATATTTTTGAAGTTTATATTATATGGAATTATTAGAAAAGTGATATAACCCACAGAACCAAAAATCCAATCGATCCTTATTCTTCCCTCTCCATATCCAACACCGTGTGGACGGCCATGAAATGAAAATCTCATTTTATCAAATAGGCACATAAACATTTATAAGTTTTTTTGTTGTTCAGCTCAGGATTCCCTTTTAAAAGTTAGATAACCTTCAACTGATGATTAATCAATATTTCCAAAAAATCAAACATTCGTCACGACCTTTGACTGAATGTCAGTAATCATGTATTTGGCCAATTGTAAAGATGAGGAACCCAAAAGTTTGAATTGCGCCGCAGGTACGTAAAAATTTATATAATCAAGAAAAAATACCTTGTTATGCAATAACAGTCTCGACACCCTGAACAACAGATTTGAGACTCTTGTTAATGAAGGCCGTGCCCATAGCGTTTAAAAACTCTTGTCAATGAAGGCTGCATGATGACAACTTGGAGTTAGTCTAAATTTGGATAAGAGGTTCGGCAGACCTTTTTCTTCTAGACGTCCCAAACTGCAAATTCCAGGAGCTTGAGGTCAGGGCTAGAGGAGGGTCACATGGAGTCTGGCCAAAATTCCTCCATATTGTTACTGCGGAAGTTGGCTATATGGGTCTGTAATGGAATTATTGATTTTATAATAAGTCTGGATGGAGTGGTCAAGGTTATCTGCAGCCTTTTCGGTAGTAACACCAATGTAGAGGAGATCGCAAATGCGTTCCTTTTTATCTATTGCTACGCAATTCTTAAACCTTGACACATGGAATTAAAAACAAAATTTGTTTGTGTCTGTTTCAGCTGTCCTTTGGTTGTGTAATGAAACAACGTAGTTCAAAATAATGTAAATAAAATTGTAACCAAACGAGTTTTGATTCTCGAATCTGTAAAACAATGTCAACCCTGTCAAAAGGTATAAATAATAAAACACACCATAATCTCTAAGTAATTTAATTTAGTATATGGGACTCTAAATCTGTACCACCCAGTATATTATACATCAGATGATCAATAATGTGTGACGTCATGTTATGAGCATCCCATTCCCGTAATTATTTTTATGAATTTATATAAGTAGGTGAGTAGTTAATTTAATTTTGCATTACTATAAATCTAGAATTTTGTCTATTTTTGAAGTAATGAACTGCAATAACAAATGAACCGTGAGGTTGATTATGCACAACGAATATAGATTAGAGTGGGTCGAAAATCAAAATTTTAGAAATCAGTGATTGGGAAATTTGTAATACTATGACAGACTGTGCTATACAGTCGGGGGTCTGCAGGGGAAGGGCTGACCCCCCCCCCTCAAATAAAGAAATGTTTGCTTATTAATAAAAATTTAATATTTAAACTTTTTTTTTAATTTTTCAAAATTTTTTCGCAAAAATATAATTTTCTTTGAATAGCTATGGATTATTGAAATTTTTGTTAAGAATTTTTTTGTGAATGCAGTGAGTTTTTGAACTTTTTTTTTTTTTTTTGAGAATGGCTATGCATTTTGAATTTTTTTCTTGAAATATAATTTTTGAAATTGTTTTTTTGAAAAAAAAAATATTTTTGTACTAACAAATGTAGATTTTGAAAACAAAAATTAAGAAAAAATACGGATTTTGAAATTTTTTCAAAAAAATTAGCTTTTGAAATTAAATTTTTAATTTGAAAAAAAAGATTGGATTTTTTTTTTTTGGGGGGGATGCCTAAAACTAAGCCCTCCTCTCAAATTTAATTCTGCAGATGCCTCCCTCTGTATAGCAAATTTCCGGAGAATTGAATTTATTTCGTAGGTTATCCAATTTAGTTGAAGCTTTTCTCTGGGATATTTTGTTGGCATATATAAATATTATGGTTGGTACGCTACAGGATTATACTTCAGCTCAGTTCGGTACGTTTTAACCTCGCTGCAGTACGTATATATATAATCATTCATCACATTTTAAATATTTTGATATTATACATATTTATATATATATACTTTAAATTAATAGATTTAAATAGTCAGATAAGATTTAAATCCATAATCAAGCTTTTATAGATGAAAGAAATTATGTATTTCTTTGTACAGTACACAAAATGACATATATCAAAATTCTAGGTGACAAAAACTCAGTGAATTACTTAAAATATTTTTCCAATGTTTCCGTGTTAGCAACACAACTACAGGTACATCTGTATGGAGGAAAGTAATGTTTTCAACAAGTAGCAGAATTCCAATTGGAATTGGCAATTTCCGTAAAATAAGAACGAGTTCATATTTTTGCAAAAAGAAAAAATATATATATAGAGATTCATGAATAATAATAACCCGTATATTTTATATCAACTTTTTTTAGAGAAGTTTAGTGGTATTTAGAATAATTAATTTCAATAGAAAAAACAATCATTTATAAAAATAAAAAAACATTTTACTATTTTAGTGTTCAGAACTGAGTACCCTGAAAGGTGTTCCATGGTTGGGGGTAGCGTATCCTCCAAAACCTAATAAATATTTATCATTATGGAAACTTCCCTGGTATTATTAGCCTACAATATATTCAAATAGCTCAAGTTTCGTTTTTTTTGTACCAATAGTTTAGGTCCAGCAGATAAAATTTTGCATGAAGAGCATGACAGTCATGTTCTATTTTGTTCTAAAATAATTGGGTCTAACACCATCCCTACAAATACTTCCAATTAGTGGCCAGCTGGTTATTCTAAAATTTGATGTCAAGACCAAACGTTGAACATACAAAACTTCGAACGGGCAAAACATAGAACGTACAAAAAGTAGAAGATTTCTTAATTCTGTAACAAAGAAAATGCAAAAACAGAAAGATTTGGTGAAGGGCTTTTAATTTTTGTTTCTAATGGCTCTGGCCCTACAAGCTCTAATTTTATCACGTTGCCAATAGATGGTATTGCAATGTTCTTTGTATGGTATTATGATAACCCATCATGGAAAAGTATTTTTCTACCTTTATGAGTCTTAATAATATCCATGAATTTTGAAGTCTCAATACAATAAGATTGAAAACTATCTGCAACTGAGTCGATTAACAAACGAAAAATGTTCATATAATTTACTACAAAATATAGTTTAGGTAATAAGGGAATTTTTAAAGTATATACATTTACATTAATTGGTTGCAATTTTATCATGGCCAGAGATTTATTCGTTTTTGCATTTTTTTTGTTTCAAGATACCCTTGTAAAAATTGTTTCTTCAAGGATTAGTATTTTCGACTTTATGTCCAAACACACAAAAATTGATGGGAACTGCTAAGCAGTGCATTAAATGCTTCATAATATTATAGTGACGTCATCAGGGGTATCCGTAAGATGTTTTGTGGGGGTGGGAGGGATGTGACTAAGATCGTTCGTCGTTCCAAATCTTAAGTGTGTCTGTGTTGTTGTTGTTAATCTGCTTCAAACTTTAAATATTAGAATTTTAATTTATGTTATGCCTATTCTGAGTGAGTAAATAAAAGCATTATATTTTTCCTTGTCTCTTACCAGGGGCGTCCGTGGGGCTGCAGGTGAGAAAATAGAAGAAATATGTGCCTCATTACAAAGAAATATTTGTAATGAGGGTCAAAAATTCACATTCGTGGGGGGTCATCGATTATAGATGTAACCTTCACAAATGATTATATGCTTCCTCATATATCATGATAGAGAGTTTCGAATAAGCCAACTATGTCGGACCATAAATATATTATGTTCCGAATGAAATTAGAAATGGAGCCGGTCCAAATAAGAAAGGAGTTTGAAATGTTCTGAATTTTCGAAGAATCTACAACCTTTAAGAACAACAACTCGTACAGGTTTTATGGACGAAATTTCTTCAGAAGAAATAGAAAAACTTGCATACGAAGTTATCAAGTCTATTAAAATAACCCTTGACACAGTGTCACCTCTGAGAATAAAGTCCTAGAGTAAGACTGTTCCTTGGTGGACGAAGGAATTGAGTAATTTGAAGAAGACTGTCAAGAAGGCGGACATACAAGTACGCAAAACACAGAGTTCCAAGGATAGAATTGCTTATTATGGAAGTAGGTGAGAATATACATAGGTGAGTAATAGACTTGGAGAGGTGTCATCACCATATAAAGAGATGTACTAAATTGGATTCACAACAGTCTATAATGGCGACAATTAAGCGACAAAATGGAAAAAATAAACCAAGATTGAGCATCTTACAAAATGAAGCAAGAAACTTTTCCATTCAAGAAAACTTAAAGAAACTAATCTCAATGTATTTTAGCAATGCTATTCTTTATAAACAAGGCCAGAAAGAAAATGTGAATGAAGGGACTGAGACAAATAGGAATACTCATGCTATATAGGTAAATGATATAAATAATTCACTTGTGTAGGAAATATTTAGCTCATTCAAAAAATTTAAAAACCTAGACCTGATGGCTTAGCCCCATTGATTTTTAAAAATGTATCAGGGGAATGCTATAACAGGATAGCTTTTATATTTAAGTTATCCCTTAAATTTTCTTATGTTCCTAAGATATGGAGGGAATCTAGGGTCATTTTCTTACCCAATCCCCAGTAAAGATGAGTATACACATCCAAAAGCATACAGACCAATTACCCTAGCAAACAAAATATAGTTATAGGACTAGAGAGGGTGGTGTATTGGCATATCAAATCGTTGAAGCTGAAAGTACAATTAACTAATCAGTTTGGTTTCCCCAGTTTGGCCTACAAATTCGGCAATTGGTAAAGTGGTTGAATGGTAGAAAGTGCCGTTTTAAATAAGAAGCATGCCATAATCGTTTTCAATCGTTTTCTTCGTCATCGAGGGAGCATTTGACAACCTTCCTTACGATGCTATAGAAAATCTTTGGAAAATAATGGTATTGACCCATACATCATTAAATGGTACAAACATTACTTGCTAAACAGAGAAATCACATGTTCTCAATAGGGAGTAAGTTTCTTCTTCAATCCAACAAAAGGATATCCTCAAGGGGGAAATCTATCGCCATTCGTATGGAACTGTGCCATTTAGCACATTATTCAGCTTAGACCAGGCCCATTACTTACTATTGGTTCTGCAGATGGCATTGCCTTGGTGATAACTGGGATTGATTTGATTTCAATGGCTGATATAATTCAAAATCGAATAAGCAAGATCAACTTTGGCATATCTCAAACGGATCTCAAGTTTAGTGGGTCAAAGACTAAGGGGATGTTAGATACCTATGCACATAGAGTAAGTTTTCCTGAGATCAAAATAAATGATTCAGCGATAGAGGGGGGGTGGATCAATACAAATAATACCTTGGTGTTATAATTTTTCAACGACTGGGATGGGGTCCTCATGTTGTTAATATCGTCAAAAAAACTAAATAGGTATTGTTTACTGCAAGAAACTTGGTTGGTTACCAATGGGCCTACGGCCTATATACGTCAAATGGATTCGAGAGGTATTCTTGGAATCAGTGGTATGTTATGGGGCAGCAATATGGGTACCTTGGATCATAGAGAAACAGGGAAACATCACTAAGTTTCGAAGAGTCAATAGACTAACCTGTATCTTGATGTGTAGAGCGATGCAATCGACACCAACAAAAGCAATGGAGATTATTTTTAATATGGAACCTTTACACCTTAGTATTAAAAGACATGCAATGACAACCAGACTAAGAATTAGGGGATGATGTTGCAATCACATGGGTTCCCACAGTCAAGAACAATAGGAGTACAAACCATTCTCCAACAAGATTTAGATAAAATACTCCACAAATTTGATACACCATGGGGAAAAATAATAATCATACACCTTATAACTATCCTTCTTTTGGGACTATGAAGGAAGGGGCAACTGTAAATCCTAGAAGTGTAAATGTGTTTACTGATGGATCAAAAATTGAAGATAAGGTTGGGTATGGCTGGTGTATTTTGTGTTTCAGGTGGAGTTGGAAGGAATTTTTCAAGCAATGCAACTACTGGGGTATATGATATACGCACGGGTTGCTGCATTAAATTGGAACTTGCATGACCTTGGAGTGGCTTTGTCACCGCATATGCTCCAGCAGTAAGAATAGGAAAAAAAAATATCCATTATTTTTTGGGAAAAGTGTCTTTTAAGCAAGGTTATTTAGCAAATTAATTTAATTTAATTTCTGAAATTGTTAATACAAGGTGAGATATGTATTTAGTCAGAGAATTATGTTTCTAGAGTACATTAAAGATTATTCTTATGCATATTTTCATAATTTGTATCCAATAAGTTAAGTAAATCAGCAGGGGCCACAGGATTTTTTTTTTTAGGGGGGATCGTTTTTTCGATTTTTTTTTTCTTGAAAAAAAATCCACAGCTGTTTACAAAAAATTAAGTTTTTGTCAAATTTTTTCGAAAAAAAAATCCAAAGTCCTCAGTTGTTAACTAAAAAATTCAACTTTGGGTAAATAATTTTAAAAATCCATAGCCCTTTACGGATAGTGAAATTTTTGGAAAAAATATTATAATTTTTCTTTAAAAGATTCACAGTTGTTACAAAAAAAGAATTTTTTGGGAAAAAATATGAAAAACTAGTCAACAAACAATTAATTCTTGAAAAATGTTGATCAAAAATTATCAACTATTCACAAAAAATTAAATTTTGTGTCAAATAATTCAAAAATAAAATTTCAAAAATCCACAAGTGTCACAGAAAATTAAATTCTCGGGGAAAAATATTAAGTATTTAATTGTTTATATTGTATCACGACAAGCAGTCGTGATGATGACGTAACATGGATTACTTTTCTTAGAAGATAACGAAGGTCATCAATTTCCCTTTTGCCCAATACTTCATCTTTAAAAACTTTTTAATTGCATTATTTAATTGATTAACTTAACTCCACTGCCTATGCTCATATGCGAAAAATAAATTATTCAATAATATATTTTGAATTTAGAAGTACTAGTTACTTGAAAAATAATATACACTTAGGTCTTACAGTAGGCATTGAATCAGGTGTAGAACATATAGGGGACAAATGTCCTTTCTCTCCTTCATTAAAATAGTTGTAGCAAAACTTAAAATTTCATATTATATTTTGAATCATTGTGGAAAAAACAGAGGTTGTTAAGTTAAAGCAATTTTTTGCATGAATAATATTTAGGAAATTATTGAGACTGTTGTTCCTGTAATTAATGTAAAGTGTTTAAATTTCAAATATCAACTGATTATATTCTAGAATAAAATAAGAAAAAGGAGAAGTGATCAACTTGATCAAATCAAACTTCAACATGAATATTACTTGAATTATTGATTATTTTAACAATAGTCGATACAGTATTAACAAATTCAGAGCTAACTGATCAAAGAGAAATTTAAGATATTGTCACGGTCATCAGAGGCGTACGCAGAATTATATATTGAAGGAAGCTTAGTTGTTAGAATTTTATTGAAAAAAAAATTTCAAATTCCTCAGCCACTCACAAAAAATAAATTTTTAGGGAAAAAATTTCAAATATCCATAGCTATTAACAAAAAATTAGATTTTTGAAAAAAAAAAATTAATAAACCAACAATTATTTTTAAAAAAATCAAAAATTCACAGTTCCTTATTTTCAGAAAATCCATAGTTGTTTACAAATATTTTTACAAAATCTAGTGTTATTATAAAAATTAAACTTTTTGGAAAAAAATTTGAGTAATACACTGCTGTTCAAAAAAGATTAATTTTTTGGAGAAAAATTGAAATACTAAATTTTTAATAAAAAATTTGTATATTATATTAAATAAAATAATCAAGTCAAATGTTTTGTATTAAAAGGGATTAATTCCTTTTTCGTAGGGGGGGCTACAGCTCCTTCGACCCACCCGCTAAGAACGCTAGTGGTCATTCAGTCAAAAAATTCCTCTTATTGCTGGTTTTTCTTTAGTATTGGAGTAGTTCCCGGCATTCCATAATTAGACATCGGCTCAATGACAAATTACACTTATCAATGCAATAATACTTATATAAATTCAAATGACGTGTTAGTGACTGTTGGAAAATATGTAGCGACTCCGACCACAAAAATAATTTTAATTTTTTAAATCTAAACTTATTTTTAATATAAGAATAGCCCCTCCAGCCCACACCCTGCGTACGCCCCTGCTTAATTTTTGCAAGGTAAAATGATTTATTTCTCTAAAAAATATTGTATAACTCTAAAAATAAACTATTGCAACTGTCCGAAAAGCTTAAAACCAGAGTAGTGAGACGTGCTTGTTTTTCCTCACGCTAGGTGTTGGTTTTTATATCACCACATATCCCGCAGGCACCTTTATCCTTTACCTTAAATGCCGCATACAACTTTTTTTCCCCTGTGCAGAATTCAAACTGTTAATTCAGTCAAAAGTTTGCATTCAAGGAGGTTGCAAATATTAATCACGTTGTCTTCGTTTCCCCCACTTTTCTTTGAAAGTGCCTGTCTACAGGCAGAGTTATAGCGTTATACGACATCCTATGGCATTTTTGAAGAAATTACACAATGTAATCATCTTTAAATATATTCAAACAGACACACGAAGGTATGTTGCTGAGCGTCTGTAGGGAGTGAGGTGTAGCCTTCTCCAAATTAAGGATTTTTACAAGATAATTTAATATTTTTGTTTTTTTTGTGAATAGCTGTTGATTTTTGAAAAGAATTTAATCTTTTAATTATTTTTCAATTTTTTTTTTTTCAATTTTTCTAAATCTTTTTTCTAGAAAAATCCAAAAACCAAGCTCCTTCTCTAAAAAAATATATAATCCTGCAGTAGTCCCTGTATTGTGTTAAATTATGGGGCGACTAAATTGAACTAACTCTGAACAATTTAATCATAAGTAATCCATCTCCCATCTCGTCTACCTACTTTTTTCATAAAGAAAAATAAAGCCTTTTGAATAGTACATCCATTTTCTTCCAGTTTTCATTTTTAATTTAAATTTCTACTGAAATATGTGAGTCACAAATTTTTGACTCAAATCAAAAATTTATCAATTGCTTTTATCAAGCTATTTGGACAAACGCTACGAAAAGTTTTTAAGGCCATTTCTTGTTTATCCATTTGTATTTTTCATTGCTATAATTGTAAATTTTTAGATCGTCTTGTATGTAAAAATACCATCCTAATTGACATCGTAACGTCATTGTTATTTTTTCATTCTTGAGCAAAGGCGACCTCAGGATAATAGTTTGGAAAAATAATTGAAAAGTCAATTTTTTATTAAATTTGTTAGGAAGAAATATAAAAATTAAATTCAAATGAAATATTTTTATAAAAATTTCAATTATTATTTTTCTTTCTTTTAAATTGAAATTGAAAATATGAAACTTTTGCTACAAAATTTCGAAAATTAAATTTTAAATAGCAAAGTTTTGTGAAAAAAACAATCAAAAATTATATATTCCAGTAAAAACAAAAATACCTTAATTTTAGAATTTACAACCCCTCAGGGCACCCCTTACAGACAACCCTGATTAGGAGACAACGGTGTCACTCAAAGGGAGAGTGCTCCTAAAACTGTAAAACAGATGAGTCATAAGCATAGATAAAAATAATTAATAATGGAATAGGCTTTTAGTAAATATCATTATTCTTGTTCTTTACAATGATATATATTTTTTGTAGGTACTTTCTTTGACTATGATTACCTAGATTTGTATTGCTGGTTGTATGTGTTAAAATTGAATTAAAAAGGTAACTTACCTTGAAAAGGTCATAAAAAGGTCACATAGGTAAGGGTAACTAAAAATATAAACTTTTTCGTATTGCAAATTTTCATATTTATCAGTCCAATAGTTGGCTTGCAATGGTCGGAAAAAATTAAAAAGATGTAATGAGCTAAATTTCAATTAACTTTAATTGAACGTTTGTTTGAACATATCTTTATTTTTTGTAAATATATTTATTTGTAAATTTAGTCATTTCAATGTATTGTTTTTACAAAAAGTATTTAATTTGAGGTAAATTCGGGCCAATAGTCAGTTTTTTCTTTAAAAATGTAAATTGTCAAAACTTGAAGCTCATACAGCTAACTCTAAAAATTCAAAAAAACTCTTAAATGTTTTTGTTACAATTAAGAACCATTTTTTTTAACCTAAGCCAAAACAGTTGACTTTGTTTTCACCATAGAGAGGAGGGGGAGGGACACATAGTCAATCGGTGGACTAAGCTATGCAGTGGGAGGAGATCTCCTCACATTAAGTCAAGCATTAAAAAAAATTATTTACTAGAACCATTACAGTATAATTTTCAGGATGAACGTATTAGATATCAAGAAGATGAATTTCTATGTCATCAAATCCATTAACTCCTGAATCAGATCTCCTGATCTTTTTATTTTAACCCTGTGTTAGTAAACCGGGGCATTGCACACCCCTAAGTTTTACCCTAAAAATGATCCTTTGAATCGACATATTATAGTCAATACTTTTCTGTATACTCTTGAAACAATCAAACAGATTTTATAAAACAATTTGTTAAAAAATTAGATTTGATTTTAGGACGAGGTTTTGTGCTCTATATATACATATCATCCCACCAATACGATGTATTAAAGAATGAAAAAAGAAATACAAAATATATTCTTTGCTCTGCAAAGTAATTTTCATATTATTAAAAGGTTGCAAGGATTAACTTTCAACTATCCACTATTGCTGTCTCTAATTTCGAGATAAAAAGAGAAAGTATGACGTGTACAATGTACAAAGAGGGATATTTCATACCACTCTAACCATAGTATTCCAATAGGATATTAATAGAGGTTGCAATATTGAATTACAAGTTACAACAGCTACAAAAAGGTGGAGGCCTGGGTTTATTCACATGCGTTACCTCACTAGCACACAAATACCCTTTTTCAGTATTATTTTCGCTCGTCTCATTTGATACATCGTGACTATTTCATAATGTATTCGTCTTGATAAATAAACAAAATGCTCCGTTTCGGAAAGGGCAGGAATACAATTTCTTCTTGATCCCTCCTAGTCGTTGTATATATAAATAATGTATAAGTACAATTGGCTATTCTATTATTTCTATGAATAAATTTAGTATTTTCCTTATACAAATAGAAATGTATAGCTATGCTTTACATAAATAATACAGTATCGAATAAACTAATAGTATGTAGTAGTTTAATATTATGAATAAATATAATTCATTTTAATAATTGTGGAGAAAAAACATGACAATAATAGTCAGGGATGAATTAAGAGATCAATGACCCTTGGTATGCTTGACTTATTTGGCTAACTACCAGAGGATTTCGGGATTTTTTTCTGTTTCTTTTTGGATGAAGGAATACGTGAAAGTGACGACGTGTACTATTGCAGAATATAGTTTACTTTGTAACCTACCTAGATATTAAATATACGAATCCTTCATATGGATGAGAATAAAAAACATAAATGAAATTGTAATTCAATTTCATGTCCACTTATTGTATAGAATGTATTTAAATATAACTTATTATGTACAATCTACATTTTCCCGGGTTTTAAACCTGTGAGAAATTTTGATCATTTCCGTTATTTAAATAACGTTGAAATTATTATTTAATTACTGAGGAGTGGACTGCCTTTTCTACTACATGTATCATAGATCAGGGCCGTCCGCAGGGAGTGGACTGGAGGAGCTGTAGCCCTCCCCAAATTTAAGAATTTTTGTTTTTTACAAGAAAACTTAATTTTTGAATTTTTATTCCAAAAATTAAATTTTTCGTGAATAGCTGTAGATTTTTGAAATTTTTTTCAAGAAATTTAATTTCAGACATTTTCGTTTTTTAATGTAACTTCTTTGTGAATAGTTATGGAGTTTTTTCCAAAAAAAATCGTAATTGAATATTTTTTTTTCACAATATATGTGGAATTTTAATTTTTTTGCAAAATAATTTAATTTTTCAAACAATTTTGAATATTAATTTTTATGTGAATTGCTGTGAATTTTTGACATTTTTTTCAACAAAATTTAATATTTGAAATTTTTTGTAAACAGTCTAATCATAAATACATTTTAAATTGTTGACTATTAGTTTATAATGTATGTATATTGCGTAAAACTTTGGTTTTTCTAATTTGAGGAATCTCCTCGTTATTAAGTAAGACGTGATTCAACTTTCTACAGCCCATCCCAGTCTACATAAAGTGAATGTGTTGAGTTTATCTTTCAGAATTGATAAATTATACCTTTTTAATTCATCTTAATAGTATTTCAGTCAGTCTAAGGATATTTTGAATAGAGTGAGGTTTTCGATATTACATTTTAAATTTAAAATTAGAGAAATGTTGTGACTATGTTTGTTGACGGCAATTCCATTCTTATTGATTTTGTAACCGACAAAACCTTTTTTGAAATTTCTCTAGACTTAATGTGATTCCAAATTCCTTACATCTGTTTAGAACTCTTCTTACTCAATTAATATGATTCTCTAGATCTTCGTCATCAACGAGGATGTCATCGACTACTTGTCAGACCGGCTGTTATACACGTCTCCCGTAGAAATAAATCCGATAGGAGCTCCCTTAAAGTAACATCTTCCGTATGGAGTAATAAAAGTTGTGAATTTCTGGTTTTTCTCTTCTAGGGGCATTTGCCAATAACCATGCACTGCGTTAAATTTTGTGAAAAACTAGGATTTCGGGTTGATTTCAGAAACGGCTTCCTTTGGAGTTTTCCTAGGATGAACCAATCTCTTAACCAGTCAGTTTAACTTGGTTAAGTCAACTGTTAATCACACTTTACCATTCTGTTTAGGTAAAATAACTATGGGGTGGCACCAATCTGTTATTTCATCTTCTACTTTCACGATCCCATCCTTTTTGACCATATCATCCAGCATATTTTTCTCCTATCCACGATAGCAAAAAGGTATTTGTCCGGCACTACACAGTGCAAATGGCATCGTATTTTAGAACAGTTTTATTTTCATTTGTGGAAATTCATTTCTTTTCATTTATGTTCAAATGAGAGTACACTTGAAAATTCCTCTAATAACTAATTTTCCATTTCTTTAATTTTACTGTACATTATTGTTCCTACACTCTTGATGCGTGATCAATCCATTCTTTTTTTAGTTGTTGTGGGAAGTCAGGATGGAGAACACCAAGATGGGTACATGCATTCTGAGAGTTGAAAAATTCGATCTCTGGGATGTTCCCTGTAACATATACAGTCTCCCTATAGGTGCGACTTCCAAGTTTCATGATAAGTTGTACAACACCAAGAACATGCAATGAAGATCCATTCACTCCAACAATCCTTGGATGAAAAGTAGACCCATTGCGCTCAAATTTGATTTTTTTTAAAATACTTTAGATCCAGCAATAGAAACCACTCCTCCACTATAACACGTGACTACAACTTCATCTTCATGATTTCCATAAGCATCCATTATCTCAATTGGTATTTTATTAGTTTTTAATTTCTGAATAGAATTTATTAACCTGACAATATCCCCGGGTTTTTTTTTATGAATTCTGGTGAACAACAAGTCCCAAATATAGAAATTTGTTCTTCCCTTGTTTTTTTACAAACGAACGTAATTATTTCAAGTCTGCAATCCCTTAAAGAAGTCAGAATATCTGATTCCATCTCCAATTTGGTTTTGTGGCTGTGTGTGAATTTTAGGAGAATCGTGTCTGGGGGAATCGGTCGTTATCCCAGGTGAGTTGCTCTCTAAATATTCATCTATTTGAGCTTCAATACTAATTAATCTATCTTTTATGTTAATAGACTGTTTGACTTCAAGTTCGTATTCCGGAGAAGATTCCTCAAGAAGCACACACAATTATTCTGTTTTCTCCTTAAATTTCTAGGAAACTTCCCGTATTATTTCCAATGTCTTCTTAATTTTAAAAGTATTCGGGACATCCTCCTCCATGAGCTTTTCGATCTTCTTTATTTGTGCGGCAAACGATCTTATTTGTGCACCTCTAGATCTTCGAAGATCGATTAATGGAGATGTTTGATATATTTTGGTCATCTTTGGAATAAGGAGACGAGTCTATCTTCACCTAGGAGTTCTTCCGTACCTTTAGTCTCACGTTGCCTAGGACTTTTTCTTCTTTTTATTTAAATCTTTAGAGTTCGATTAGGACTACCAACTGCGCCATTTGTTATCCGATCCTATCTTGGATATATTCTTGAAATAATCACGGAATAAATACCAGAGACTTGTACAAAGGTACGCGCATATTACACCTCTATCTATAAACTCGGTAAGAAGCCACTCACAATAACATTAACAGACTACATAGATATATATATATACAACAACATATCTTGTCCTAAAGCATCTTGAGTAAGACTAACTATGAAAGTCTAGACACATGGAATAATAACTCATGCACAATGTTATCAGGGTAGTTGATTTGTAACTCATTTAGCTGGGAAAAAAATCATTTATACTACAGCTCGAAAGTTTAGCAAATCTATGTAATATTTTATCCAATTTTTAGTGATGTCAGAAATATAAATGAAAAATTAGAGTTTTTATTTCATGCATATGAAATCTACTAAATTCAAATTTTAAATTAAGCTGTCTAACGCAATTTAACTGTCAAGAATGGAGAAACATGGTTGATTCTTTCTTTTGTAGAGGCTGTTCGAATTTTCCAATACTTTCTAGAAGGCGTGATTTTTTTTTTTTTTTTTTGGAGTAGCTTCAATTGTTCAGCTGAAACATTAAAAAAGGATGTATTAAGGTGTCCTATAAAATTTAAACCCCTCAATATATGAACCATTAAATTTATTTAATTGATTCTTTTTTTTTTTTTCCCCAACAGCAAGGTCTTTATTTGGTTAATATTTTTCATGTACAAAAATAAAAAATAAACACATAAAAGGAAATTTGCGTTTGTTAAAAAAACATCATTTAACATTTTAGTTAAAAATTAATTTCCCTCTAAAAGACCTACAAAATCAAAAACAATTAAATAATCAAACTAACAAAGAATACGTCTCACATAAACATAATCAAATACTGTAACACAATGTAGTTAATAAATAATACAACAACAAAAAAAAACAGCAAAACAACCCACATAAATAAAACAGGAAAAGAAACACCCAACTTAATCCGTATTTTCATTCCTATACCTCTTATATCGGGCCGTGCAGAATTATTTACCGATTTTTGTTCAGAACATATTGCAGACATAATGACATTTCGAATGACTTGATTCGTGATTCCTATCATGAAATGTAAGTACGTCCTCACTGATGGCAATAGTTTCCAGCTCTCTCGGTTGTTTTTGGAGGTTCTTAAAGAATGGCTTCTTATTTGCATTTTGGCGTATGACATCAATTGTACTATTGCAATCAAACAAAGGTGATTTACTCCATATAATTTTTTGTGCAGCTGCCCAGTCCATGGAGTGCAATGCCACTGCATCGATGGAATAATCTGTACCAAACATCAACAGCTTATAGACTGATGACTCTGTGATGAATCTCCACCATTCCAACTGAGGTTTGGACGTGAGGTCTATGAAAATCTTTATATAAATCTTTGGTAAAATATTTGAAAGTAGTGCTAGTCCTCCTCCTAGTTGAGACCGAGGTCTCTTCAGGGCAGGTACGTATCTTTTATCAAATAATCTATACAGCCACCCTTCCTCTTCCTTTAAGAGCCTCTCACCTACCGATGGTAGAGCTGTGGCCACCTAAATCATTTGAGCAATTAATTTGGTGTTGTATAGGTCTACTCTCTTTTGCAAGTTAAATCCTCTCCAGGCCTGACACCACTTATGGGGTTGAGAGTTTAGCTTCAAAAAGTTAGATAAAGAAGGTTCATTTCTCTCCCATTCTATTCCTAAAATATTTACTCTTTCAACTACTTTACATCCTCCAATCATTATGGGAGGCCCAGCGCACCATCTACCAATAGGGAGAATGGAAGTATTTTCCGCATTGATTTTCCTCCCCGAAAATAGAGAAAATTTATCAAAATAGGAGAGTAAAATCCCGATTCTTTTCATTACTTGTCTGTCCGAATTTCCCTCTACCATCAGTGTAAGATCATCTGCCTAAAGGTCAATTAAATGTTTTTAACTTCCTATGGAAACACCAAAACATTCTTTTACCCTTTGTTGTTGAATCTAGCTCATTCTTAGGCGGTTTTGCTTAAAACTACCTGGCAACATTGCTCATGAAGCTTTTTTTTTTTTTTTTCAACAATCACTCCCTTTATATTCCCATCATGTGAGAATAAACATTTTGAGTGATTATTCCAGATCTTTAAAACTCCATTTTTCTACTTAAAGTATATAGAGAAAACCTGACATTTCACAGTACAGTGTATGTAACCAAAATGTGAACAAATATTACGACAACAATATTTGATTTTATATCTCAAGAACAATAAGAGATTGAAACTAGAAATTTCATTTAATAAATTGTCATATAATTAACTTATAATTTATTTTATATGATCCCCATTACCTACCATAACAGTCTTCAAACGCGTCCCAAAGACAAAGCAATTCTTCTTGATGTAGACTTCATCCATTTTGTCCCAGATTGTAATAATGGAAGCCTTCAAGTCGTCATCAGCATTTCTATGGGAGGTTCGACAGGATTCCTTCTCTCCAGCGCTTCATATGCTGTAATCCAATGGATTCAGATCTGGTGATGATGGGGCTGCATGGATACAGGCCAAAAATCACTCAAATTAGACTTAAGCTAAACGTTGGACTTTATACCTAAAATTTGACCCAGTTGTTTCAAATCTGTCCTTAACTAGATACACAGTCGAGGAAACGCATCCCAACTGGAAGGCAATGTTTCTGGTACAATGTACTTATTATTTACACAAGTAATTTTAAATATTTTTCCCGAGATCTGCTCAAGGACACTTTCCCGGGAAACTAACAAACATTATATGTATTTGTAAGATATATACATACATGTAAATCCGGTATGTTTTTAGCTGGCCCGTTGATTTTTAATTAGTACTTTAAAGAACGAATTTTATATTCCTTAACAGTTGTCATTATTATTTAATTCCTGAGTAGTGAACATCCTTTTCTAAATATATTCAATTATATTCAAAACCTGATGGAATTTTCATGTGTGCTCATAAAAGACGGAGCATAACCTTGTGGATTTGTTGCGGATTCGAAGTCTTTGTTGGACTTTGAGTAGAATTGTGGATTAAAATCGGAGTAATTTTAGGAAAAGTCCTATTTTATATCCTTCTTTCCTTCCTCTCTTGTGACATCTGATTGGAGTTGATCTAATGAAACGTCATGAGCATTATTATTTCTCTGTTCCATAACATTCTTCAAATTGTTAGGGTTAACATGTTGATTTTCGGTTTCTTTTTTTTTTAACATGCCGATTCCACACCGGATTAACGCCTTTGGGCATATATTTCATCAGATATGTTCTTCTGAACTTTTCAGGCGTGCCCAACAGAAACACGGGCGTTTATGGATCGTGACGTCATTGGATTTAAAATATCAATTATAGTATGCTACTAGTAGGCTGAGGTTTTGCAAGAATTATGGGATGAAAGGGTTTATATATTCATCTGTAGATGAGTAATCAATTAATTATTATCATAATTCACAATAGTGTCGACAAGGGATTATATACCTTTGACCACACTTAATAACGAGTCAGACCCTTGCTGAGCAGAAGCAGTAATTTCTTCATCCTAAGATTATTGAGAGTTCTGAGGATTTTCAAGCCTTGATGATTTATATAAGTTTATATAGGTAATTGACCAATTTATGAGCTTTAATCTCCTTTTAAACTTTATTTATACCTAGTTGTTTGTGCATATTAAAATTTTTGTTAATAAAAAAGGATCAAATTAACTTTAAGTAGTTTTATTAATATTATTTCCAAACAAAGAAAGGCATACACAGTTTTATGAATTAAAGGATTTTTATCAAAACAAAAAAAACAAAAAATATGGGACCATTTATTTTATTTTATACAAATGACATTCTTTTTTTGATAATTTATACTTATATTCAGGGCCTTAGTTAGTTAGTTAAGAATATATTGCTGTTAACCATAGTACATACATACATTATAAAAATATACAGATATGCATACAATCCAAAACTATAGAAAGATATGGTAAAGAACACAACCACACGAAGGGGTGTATGTGCTACTACAACAGTAGTTGATCTAAAGTCCTACTTAATTTTATGGTTATTATCAATAATTTGTTTAATATTTTTGTACATTTAATTAATTTACGAAGATCTTCATCCTCTTGATATAAGAGCAGCTGTTCATTTTTTTTTATCTTTCGTTTTGGTTTGGCAGCCAAATCGAAGAATATATCTATTTGGCACTGCGTTTTGGCATCACAATTTTTTATCTGGCATTCCGTGGTCCTCAGTAGCAGTTTCTCTGACACTGTCAGTTTCCTTGGCCTTTGTAGTATCTTTACAGTTATTTTTATCAGTGCCAGCATCAACACAGACATTTACAACTACTTGCACAATCATAAACAATGGTAGTTGTTTATGATTGATTAGACTTATCAACACAGGGTTTATAATTTTCATCTTGGTCTATCACCTTTTCCACAGTTTCCTCACTTTATGGAGTTACGGGTGCTTTCCCAGGCTCCTGAAAGCACCCCTTTCCTACGGAAGCCACTTTAGGGTGATGTTAATAGCTTGCAGATCGTCAAATGCTGCTTGATCCACATTAAGGTGTGGGACTTTTCCTAACTGTGTTATTTCAGAATTGGTGAGTTCCACCATACCTCTAACACGAAGGGAGTTACAATGATCTGAGCTAGTATCTCATCATAAATGTTTCCTGTGACCCCTCTGATGAATCCAGTAAGCCTTTTCTTGGCATTTTTTTCCTCTCGCATTTTCTCCACCTCTCCCCACGAGCCTGGTAAGAGAGGTGTATCGTTCAAGATAACCCTTCGGACCTGTTGTTCCATAGCGTAAATACTGACATAGATCACCCCTCTTTTGTTAGTGTAGCAGCTACCTTCATAGTCAGGTAATGGTTTTGTGGAGGACTCTGTGGTGGATACGATAGGTATATAGTATGTGTCAAGTATTTTTATCACTTTGTTCCATTCAACAAGGGAGATGTGATCACCATTTTCCTTACAATGGTGATTTCTGTGGCCTCCTTGGCAATTTATGAATATAGAATTTTACGTTTAGCCTTCGATTGCTGAAACTTTTGTTGCTCAGCAGACTCCTGCTTTGAGTTTTGATGCCTTTTGGATGGAGGAATTTCGTTAGAATGACCGTCCCTCTCTCGTTTCTTACTCGTTTTACTCGTTGCACTTTCTGATTATTATTTTTCATGGAGTTAGGCTTTTTGACTCTAAGTTTGCTATTTTTGTTTTGAGGTTCTTTGGAACCTTGTTTTTCCCATCGTGGGACGGGCTCTTACTCTTTTACCCCACTTGTCGTAAAAAGGATCACATTTAGTCTTGAAACCGATTTCAGGATATTTCAAACAAAAAACTTCTGGGCCATGTATCTCATGATATAACCTCCTCCTTGAAGTCTACAGTAATAGGCTGAGGAGGAAGAATTTGACGAGCCTTCCAATTCCAGATCTGGGATTTAAAGCAAACTCGACAGCTAAAAGTAAAGCATCTTCATATTCATCCTAATCAATTTCCGTTTCTTTAATTTCCTTGTTCAAACGACTAATAAAGTTATCCATTTATGAGATTTCTACCTTTTCTAATCGAACTGATGTTGACCCAATATGATGTTGTTTGGCTTTGCCAAGAACAACTAGTCTTAGGCTGATGATGCAATCAACACCATTTGGATTGTTGTTGGATACTCCCAAGCGTAAGAAAATGTTTTCTAGACAATCTTGATTTAACCTAAAATAAAGTATGCACTTGATTCCAGATGCTTTCTTCAGTTCATTGAACAAGATTCCACGATGGAAATGAATAATTTGATTTCCTTTACCAATTTTCCGGAAACATTTAATTGTCTCTTTCATCTTTTTATGAGCCTCTTCCTGTTAATTCATATGATTACCAAATCCACACAAGTTTATTTTGAAGTCATAAGGCTTCCTACTAATGAGGCGTCGAATCATGAATCTACTATTTAGATAAAATCCACTTGAGGCTTCTTATCAGGAAATAGATATTGGAGAGCAGAGGCAGTGAGTGGTATGGCTCAATAGTAGTGTTGCTAGATAAACACGCTGTCTTTAACTTTTTTGGTTTTCTAAATGAATATCCTTAATCTTATAAGCAATTATTAGTTCGATGGAATGTTTTGCCATCAATGCAGAAAATCATTTTTCGTGATTGTAGATTCGTTTGGTAAGATAAATCCTTTATCCCTCAGATGGTTCCTCAATAGCTTGATGAGGTGAGGTGTATCATACCCAACGTAAATCTTTTTGGATGTGTTGAATGGATTCCAAATAATAAGTAGATTCTTCGGATATTCTCAATATTTTTTGCTATCCTGCATTTGATATTTATAGGCTTTTCCTCCAGTCATTGATCTCAAAATGAGAGACCTCTAAATATCTTCTTCCGTCTAGTTTTCAGGTCTGATGTTAACATTTTTATTCATTAAACATTGACTGGACTTAGTGAAAGTATTTTACTTAATTTACATTTATAGAATTTACATTCAATTCTTTTCGATGCACTTTTTCGTCAAATTGATTCCTTGAAGTGATTTTTTTCTTTTTCCTTCCCTCATTGAAGTAGCTGTTCATTATACATATCTGTCTGTCCTGACACATTTATACTTTGTTGGGATATTTCATTCTCTTGAATAGTACCCACTGAGACATCCAAAGAAGGCTTTAAATATTCAAATAATACCCCCATAGCATCAGAGCATTCTTCAGGTGGCTTATCAACTTTCAAACTTCCTAGTTTTGGAGTAGTGAGAAGTTCATTGACATTTTTTTTGTGTTCCTGGAGGAGAGCCTAGGATAAATATAAGGTTGGTCATGAATATGTATAAAATAGATTTGCTTAATTTATCATGCATATAGTTATTTATTCTATCAATTACCTTTTTGTCCTTTTAATATTTCATTTCTCTGTCTCTGCAGCTCGAATAGAGCTTTCAGGAACCAAGTTTAAATTCGGAAAAACATTTGATATCAAAGTTTTCCAACCTTGCTATTAGAAGTATATCTGTAGTTAGACATGAGTTCAGCCTATAGATTTCTCGGAAGTTCTCTTGTGAGTGTCCATTTCGAAAGTATTAGTAAAGTCGTAAAAACCTAGTCTTTTAAAATGAATGATGCTATTATTAATTATATTTTGAAATTGTTTATCACGCACTCTTTTCAATAAAAAATCAAAAATATCTCAGAAAAAAATACTTTATTATATATACCTTGAGTAGTTTTAGACAATGTTTGTTTCTTTCATTATTTTCTCATAGCCCACAACCATCCATTACTCTACATTAGACCGGTTTAATTTTCAACTTTTATCCAATTTCGATAACAAGAAGTGCAGAAAAGTTGTCATATTGTAAAAATATTACCAATGCAAAATTTCATTTCCATACAATGTCATCTTTAGTTAGCACATCTTGTTCAAAGGACACAAAAAATATTTATCCCGTCAAAAATGATTATAATACAGCATAAATCATACCTTTGCATTTATTACCTATAATAGACATAATTCTTAGATATAAGAAATATTAGGAATTTTTTAATGCTAGCCCATGGAGCAAAAAGAGAGGAAAACAAAAGAAAAGATTGATTTGTCCTTTTTGAAAATGCAACAAAATAGATACGTGTTATACCAGGATCATCCTTCCTTTTTTCTCTTTTGTTGTTCCTTAAAATAGTTTTAAAAAAAAAAACTGTTGAGTATTTTTTATAGATTAAAAAAATGTCTATCAAAATTATTTAGTTAAAAATAACTAAAAATTTCCTATTAGTATCCGTAATAACAGACAAAATAAAGAGTTTTTGCATTTTTTCATAATTTTACCGAGATGTGCGACCTAAACATGACCTCAGAGGACAATACCATTTTGCATAGGCCATTTTAATACCATATGAAAACTTTTCCTCACTAACTGTTATCAAAATTCGAAAAAGTTGAACAGTAAACCGGTCTATTTAACATAAATATACATATATTCCTTCCCTCTTCATGCTCAAGCAGCCTTACAATATTTCTTAATAATTAATGACTACTACCCTCTTTCTAAGTAGTATATATTTTGTAATATACATATACATTATAGAAAAGAGAATCTAATCACATTGTATGTACAAAATAATACGTTGTTGTTGTTTTTGTAGACTCTTGCATACAGTAAAGTAAATGATCTACAGGAGAAAAGATTGAATGATGAAATACATTATGTACGTGGATTGGGGGTTTCTATGTAAATGTGTACGTATGTATGTATTTTGACAGTCTTTTAGGAAATTCATTAGATTTAAAGTAATCATGTTCTTATAGGAGGCTCTAATGAATTGAGCTATCTACTAGTGATAGAACGATTAAAAAAAAAAACAATGCCCAGTTCGATGTAATTCTAGTACAAATTCCCTATTCTCATTTTTTAATATTTTAAATCATTGTTAAAAAATACAATTTTGCTATCAGGGGCGTGCACAAGATTATATATATAGGAGGGAGACTCTTTTGTTGGAGTTTTTTTGGAAAAAAGTTAAAAATTTTTGGTAAAAATTTAAAATATTATTTTTTGTTTTCATAAAAAGTCAAAAACCCATGGTTATTCCTAAAAAATTAAATTTTATAGATGAAAAATGCAAGAACCCGTGTATTCTCCCAAAAAAAAAATCATATTCCATAGTTGTTTACAAAAAAGTAAAATTTTTGAGAAAAATTTCAAAAAATTAATAGTTATTCACTAAAAATTAAATAATTAATTTCAAATATTAATTTTTTTAATAAAAAGCAAAAATTATTTAATTTGTGAGGGATTTTTTTCAAACTTAGAAAAATGAATTATAGTTAAATACTAGTAATAAATAAGAAACATGATCTTCTGTTAAACATTATTTTTCGATTTTGATCTCGAGTCAAATTCCAGATAAAACACCCAATTGTTGTCCACCACCACCTGTCATTTTATAATGAGCGAGGGGAGTCTGGAAAGCTTCTGACATCAACGTAAAGATGGCAACATTCGGTAATAAAAGCTAGTCAGATCTATTTAGCTTCTTTTGAGAGTTACTACCCAAAGTTTCAGCCATTTTGGAAGCCCCGTTGTTCCTTAACAGTCGTTTGAGTAAGATGATATGTGTATTTTTGTGAAAATGTACAAATTTGAGTATAAAATATTTGTTTTCGAAAGTGTAAACTTTAAATAGATTCTAACCATAGCAGACATATAAAAGCTTGTTGTGTTAAAATTTGACCGCGTCTAAGTCAATCGAACTCTGAGGTATTGAGCCAAAACAAAAAGTGTCTATTGATTTTTTTTTTTTTTTGCAGCGAACAAGGCCAAGTAATATTTGGACGGGTTACAGAGATGGGGGAAGTGTCTAAAGTTACAGGGAGACTATGTTGGAAAATAAAATTCAGAAAAAATGTTTAGTATCTTTGTTTGGACGGAAGATTCCGTGTATGTACTTTGGTGTTACCTTGCAAACAAAAAAATAGCTTATGTGCATGAAAGATTCAGCTGTCGTTCTTTCTGCTTCCTTTCTCCAAAAAATTGTTTTGAAGGTTAACTGGTTGAATTCTTATTTTCTCTTGTCTATCAGTGAACACTCCTCAACAATGATTGAATAATCCTACCATAATTGGGAAGAATGGTCTAACTAGCAACTGGGTCTTTTTCCTGATAATTTTCTAAGGAAAAGTTGCCAATATACACATATATTCTCTATGTAGCCAGCCACCCAATGAATACTAAAGAAAGAAAACATAAAATTGAAAGGTTGTGTGAGGTACTTAAACACTTGTTCCGTTTTCTTTATTGATTGTTGTATTTACATATATGTATTACGTCCATATTTTATTTACAGAGTAGGGACACAAAACTTGCAGTAGCATTTCATCACGATTTTATCCCAGTTATTTCCAGCTACAAGGTTTTACTATACACCCAAATTAGTGCTGAAACAAAATTAAACAAGTTTAGTTTTAATGACATGTCTCTCAGTGTAAAAATGTTGGAGCAACAACAAAAAAGGCAACGCGAGTGTGATTGCCTCTGCAGGGTTGTAAGTACCAAGTAGGCCAAAGAGACTGTTGGCATCTCTATCTGGACTCATATAACATTAATGAGTCCATTATGTCCCCGTACAGTCAAGAATAACTAAAACTTCTGCGGCTACCATATGCCTGATTTCTGGGCTGTGTACATGAGTGCCATCCTCCAGCCCTGATATCAACTACCAGACTTTGCAGTTTGGGGCATCTAAAGAAGAATGCCTGCCACACCTCTCAGTAAATCATACAGCTAAATATAGTGTTTAGAGATATCACAAATTGGGCTTGAGTTGTTTTTAAATGATTCCATTAACGTTTTTGGTAGTTTAGTAATGCAATTGCATTTCTTTGTTCTTTGTTCACGGTATAGTAGAGTGCTCCCTATTTTTTAAAGTTGACCAATACAAAATTATCATGGATCACAAAGTTTAGGTGTTTAGATGTTGGTAATGACCTCTTATAACAGTTACCCTCCACCCGGTCAAAGTTCCAGTGTACTGGAAGTACTTCAAAGTGAGATCAAATTAAAAAAGGAAAAAAAATCTTATTACAATTAAGGCATAAGAAAAGAAAAAAATATTTAGTAATTTTTTTGAATTTGTTAGTAATGTTTTTGACTTTATTATGTAGTCGGTTTTGTGAGTTAAAACTCATGCAGTAGCTATTGCCGACATAGAAATATAAATAAATATATTTTGGATTTTCTATTAATTCAGCAATTTATATAATTAATTTTTTTCATGAAAATGATACAAATGGACATAAACATACATAGTTTTTAAATCTTTGAATACTTAGTAAATTCATTCATAAAATCAGACCTCTGAAAGTTTTAATTCAATTTTGATTTTGATAAATTTGTAACAATGTAACTTTTGTGTCTCTTCTGTTCATCATATGTTTTCTGGAATTCCTTTTTTGTTGATGTTGTTTACTTCACATGAATGAACATACTTTAAAAAAATGTTATGAAAAAAAATTTATGAAACGAGAACAAAAGGGACAAAATCTTATACAGCTCTCAAATGTCAAAATTTCCATGTAAAACGGACATTATAACATTGAGGCTATCAAGGGAAGTCTACCAGACATAGATGAATATTTATAAAAATAATTAAGCAGAGATCAACAGTACTTTATCCAGATTTGTTGCATAGTACAAAAGGGACGCCACATTAGGTAACTGAAAATTTTCTTGAAAAGCGTCTTGGAACAGTGCAATACCCTTTTAAGATTATACATTCAAAAAATCAAATATTAGAGCTTAAAACTTTTATTATAATGATTTTAAATGTCTTTGTTCTTACTTTCCAATTTTTATTTTCAATAGATCAAGCAAAAACAGCATCTCAACTCTGAAGAAAGAAATGAAAAAATCGGTCTCATTCAAGACAAAATCCTGCTTTGCACATCCAGAAAATCTGCTTATACTTACTTTGTTCGATTCAAACCATAGAACAAGAAAAAAACCCAGTTGAAATCCTTTTTTTGAAAAAATTTAATGTTATAAACTACTGAATAAATAGAAAATCCATAATTATTTATTTATAAAAGTATGCCGTCGATAGTTTCTTCATGAGTTTTAACCTACAAAACCGACAACATAAAAAAATTACAAACAAATTCAAAAAAAAAAAAAAAATTGTTTTCTTTTCTTATATCTTAATTTTAATAAGAATTTTTTTTTTTAATTTGACCTCATTTTGAAGTACTTCCGGTACACTGGAACTTTGCCTAAATGGAGGTTAACGGTTTTTAATGGTACAGAAAAAAAAAATTAGAAGGTCATTAACGAACACCTAAACACATCTCATGATCCATGATAATTTTGAATTTGGTCAACATTACAAAATAACGAACACTCTACTGTTGAGGTATGTTACAAAATCTAAAAAAAGTCAAAATATGAATTTGAAAATGGGTTCTTACGTTGTGTATGGTGTGTTTTTCTAATAAATAACTGAATTATTAAAATCCATAAGAAATCGGGAGATTTGTGGTCGAAAATTAAATTCGTATTCTCCTTCAATATGACTTACGGAGTTAGTTTCTTATTATCTCACTCAAATGATGCCTATCTTCATATAGGACTGTCATAGAGATTTTGTTTTTTTGAGGTTAAAAAATGATGAATATATATTATATTTATTTTATTATGCATTTGTAAAACAATTTACACCAAAGATACACAATAATGCAAAATTAAGAGGGAGAAGTAAACAACACGACAGCCCTTTAAAAACGGAACCAAAATGAAGAGAGATCCCACACAACAACCGTTTTTCCTTTTTTTTAATTTTTAAAGGTCGTTTTTTTATTACAAACTACTAGACTAAACATAAGAGTGTTGTTTTTCATCATTTTTTAACCTCAAAAAAGAAATCTCTCGAGCTCAGAACAAGATACAGAATCAATAAAAACCCTTTTGCATTTGTTTTATCTATGGAAACTTTTAATTTAGTGATTGGCTTATACCAGTTTTTATGCTTATGTATTAATGGGGAAAAATTACTCTAAACAAAAATAGTCCATTATGAATATAATCCTAGATTTTTTCAGTTGCCCATCCTAGCCACATGCCTTCAGATCCTCTCTTAATCTTCTGTACAAGGGATATTGTCTCTGTGTGCCTCACTCGATGGACCTTATTTTCTTCAATAGAGCCGGATCGTTCATTGTGCAGATGCCCCTTCCCATCAAGCTCTGTGATAGTGACTTCTGACCTCGTGAATCATTTCCTCTATGCAGAAAAATATATAAATTCCTCCAGATCTTCTACGGAATAATCGTATTCTTCTAACATAGGAGCTATGAGTTCCATAAAAAGACAGAATTATCGACTGATAGCTCCTATGAGGACCATAAAGAGTTATCATCCTCCATCCACTACTCCATCATTGGACTCCTATGATCCAGTTCGGATTATCTGCTCAAAGATAAATTCCATCATTGGTGGAAATTTGGTGTTCCCCAACGTTATCGATGTATTCTTGGAATCCATAAATACCTTTACGTGTTTTTGCTTGAAACTATATAATTTTTTATTTTTTGGGAAGGATAGTTTATAATTTGATTCTCACATCTTCGAACACAATTTAATAATTTAATATGAATATGTAGCACTATTAAGTTGTAATGAGCTTAAACAAAAATAGAAATAAGTCATTCCACGGAATTCTGGACTAGTCGAATTCCCTGATTATAATTAGAAAATAAATGTTCCAAGTTAGCTGATATCAGCTTGTTTGGATTAAATTCTTATTTCTTTGCTTGTACCCGCTCTTGAAAAAAATTAATTTTTCTCTCATGTTCTTCTTTTTAGATGTCCTTTTACGTATAGACTGGGATGTTAATAACTTATTATATCGTTGGTGTAGAACAGAGGTAGATGGGAACCTCGCCTAATAAATGATAGTTAAATAGGCATTGACCAAAAAAGTAATTACTAAGTAATAACTAAGAAGTCCAGATTTAAGGGCTTATTTCCTAATACAGTTTAGAGCAGATAAAAAGGCTCAACGTGTGATATAATATATTCATCAGAACTAAAATGGTGAAAGTGGAATCAACTGTTTTGAGCCGGATTAGAGGACTTTTTGAGTCAACTCAATTTTTTGACATTAGATTCTTAGTAGGAGGGGAAACGGAAGCTTCTGCCGAGAGGATTTCTGCCCATAAACTTATTCTGTCATCAGCAAGCCCAAGTTTTTGAAAGGATGTTCTATGGAGACTTCAAAGAATCAAAAAAGAAAGGTCTCTCTTGAGATCGAGGTTCCGGATTTGACTCCATTTAGATTCCAGTATATGTTCAGATGGATATACACAGATGAGGCAACGTTGAGTCTTGAAAACGGATGCCCACTTCTCTATTGTACAGAAAAGTATGATTTACCCACTCTTAAGGAAAAGTGCATTTCATTCGTGCAATTAGTCCCATTAAAAAGAATTACGCTCCCTGTTTTATCAATCGAAATTGAGTCGTGGCATTCATTTGGTTCCTAGGATTTAATGGCATATTGATCTCAATCCATCTCAAGCACTTTCCCTGAATCTGTTATCGAAATAAAGGACAATAATGTAAGCCAGATTGATGTCTTTAATACTACTCTCCACTGGGCATCATCTAAAAGAGAAGATAGGAAGGGAGAAGTGAGAGAGATCCCTGGACCTGCTCTTTACTCAGTTTGGTTTCCCCTTCTATCTCCGTTGCAATTAGTAAATGAAGTAGTTCCATCAAGAATACTTAAAGATGAAAAGACGATGAATATTATTAAATACATATCCAAGAGTGGATTAAGTGTGTCAGGTTACTTTTCCACTCAACATAGAATATGTAGCTGTGAAAGATTTAAATCAAGTTGTTATTAACTTTTAAACTACCTGAAGCACGGCATTGGATTTAAGATGGGTCAACCCTTCAAGATATATGGCTTTGGAATAGAAAGCCCTTTAGAAGAAGGTTCAAAATTGATTGGAAGTAATTGCCTAGAAAGGGTTATGCTTCTGAACTATTTAGTGTAGAATATAACAAAATATACATTAAAAAAAGTATTTTCTTTAATGAACCAATAGTAATACAACCAAATACTCTTTATAGAGCAATTTTTGAATATGACGAATCTTCATTAAATCAAAGTATTATGAGTGGAAGAAGAAGAATAAACAAAAAGATGGAGTTCAATTTGACTTAGAGGATGGTTCCAATCGTAATTATAATGTCACAACTGTTCAAAAGGGTCAAATTTCTTATATTTATTTTAGTCGACTCTCATCAAGGAAATAAAATTGGCAAATAATATTTATTTTCCACGTTCCTCTAACTCCATTGAATGTACATATGTTAAAATGCGTAACACTTATTATTAAAATAAATTATTTATTCTGGGAGAGACAAATTTGATATTAATATGTACTTTTAATTTGACAATTGGTAATGTCTAAGGTAATTCTTCAATCATTGCGACTGTAAAAAGTGGACTTCTATGTTCTCCAAGAGTTAGGACCAAAAGAAGATAAAGGGAATCAAATGAAGATACTTCTAACTTGATCATGCCTCTCAAGAGATGTCTGTCCGAATAAGGATTCCAAATTCCACGAGGGACAACGTGATAAAAAATCATCCGAGGAAAACTACCAGCCCTCATAAAGGAGTAGAATGGATCTGATGCTTACTAATGAGATACCAGGATCGAAGAAATTAAGAAATCAATTCATGATATCTTGAAATTTTTAATATTTAAAATAATAATTAGGAGTATTTTATTGGAATTTGTAGAAAGCGCCGAATGGTGACGTTCAATATCATCATTTATTATGGAGTATGGCGTCATGAAATCAACATTTAAACCGTACACAATACTATAGTAATAATGTTGGGGTGGGTTTTTTTCTATTACACCATCATAAAAACTCTTATATAATCAACAACACTTTTACATAAGTGTTATTAATCCTACAATCAATTTGGTTATTGTTTTAAGGGTAAAAAAATGGCCCTGAACAACAATAGTGCCGAATTACTATAACACCAAATACTTCTGTATTAAGACGACTGGGAGAAAAACTAAGATCAGTTTTAGATTTTGTACTCAAAAATATATTCGATTATTGGCTTCAATTCATTTATGAAAAATTTCCTCTCAAGCTGTTCTCTTGTGTGAACTAAGTACTTTATCATAGCTTGTGTTGAGGGAATTACTAGGATCTTTCTCGACTTCCAAGAAAAATCCTAGTAATCCATATAAACCTTAATAAAATAATCAAGTCTCTGAAATTCATAAATGACAGTTGAATGAGATTATTTAACTCCAATATCAAGCTTATCACAGACCTTTTTTTAGGTATCGATATATATAGGATTATTTGAATCCATTAAATACTTTTTTACTTAAGAAAAACATGATAAAGGGTTGACGAATTGACTTTTGAACAAATTACATTGGAGTAATTTCTCAGTCTGCTATCCCATTTATACAAGGAGCGCTTGAGCATTCGCTTACAGGTTGCAAGTATTATATTTAAAAATGTAAATCCTTTGAATTTTTAGATGGCACGTTTTTTTGGAATTGGTAATCTGAAGATTGAATTTTCTTTCTTTTTTAAGAGCTGTTCTGTTCCTGAGTTGTGAACTTCCTTTCCTAAATATATTCAAAACCTGGTTAAACGTGCGTGTGTGATCATAGAAGACGGAGTGTATCCCTGAGGATTTATTGCAGAGTTTTAGAAGTAAGTAAGTAAATAGAAGTAAGTATGGAAGTTATAGTAAGTAGAATTGCGGATCGATATCGGGAATATTCTTGCCATTGTCTTTGTTTATTTCCTTTTGTTCTTGCTCTTTTGTCACAGCTGATTGTAGCTGATCTAATGAACGTCATGAGCATTATTCTTTCTCTCCTCCAAAACATTTTTCAAAATGTTAGGGTTACCTTGACAATTTGAAGAATGTTGTGGAGGAGAGAATGAATAATCCTCATGATCAGCAATAATCAGCTGTGACAAGGGAAAAATAAGAAAAGGAAATAAACAAGGATATTTGGTAGAACTACTCAAATGTCGATCCACAATTCTAATTTGTGTCCAACAAAGACACACTATTATAACTTTCCAAGAAATCCTCAGGGTTACGCTCCGTCTTTTATGATTTTATGATTGTATATCCTTGTTGGACTCCAATTTCTACTGAGGAAAAACATCGGAGACATTCTTGCCAATGTCTTTGTACATTCACTTCCCCACCTCCTCAGCGGATTGTAGCTGATCCAAAACCAAAACTTTTCTCATATTGTCAGGGTTACCATGTTGATTTTCGCTTTCTTTTTTAACAACACATGATTATCATTAATCGCTTTAGCCTTCTTAAGAAAGCATAACACATAAAACACCTCTCTCTCTCTACAACCCCCCCTCTGAATATTATATTCATGATTCCTCCTTTGTTGAAAACCTCTTACTTAGTCAGATTTATTGGTAATCCTTTTGTTATTTGACAGACCTTTGCATTAAACTATCTTACAGTTTTTTTCATATGTACAGGACACAGGGGGATAAATAATACAAAAGTTTCCTTGGCATTTTATCGTCAGATGTCGATGTGTCAGCTTCTTTTTTCATAATCAGTGTTCTTCACAATGTTGGTCACCCCGTTACTTAGTTGATATAAAAATATACAGTATGTTTTTTAGATCCTTCTACTTGTTTTTGTCTAATGATTATTCTTAATCTTGATTGGTTTAACGAGAATTATCTAATGGCTCTTTCACAATAAGATAAAAAAATATGAGAATCTTAGGAAATTATGGCATTCAAAGGTTCCATTTTATTTTGATGTCGAGGTTAAGTAGGTGTGGAAAAAAATCGTGGGGCACGCTCGAGCTTCTGGGCCTACCTATAGAAATACGTTGACAACGGCAAGGGGCGTCCGCAGAGGGAGGGCTGGAGGGGTTGTAGCCCCACCCCCAAATTTAGAATTCTTTTATATCTTCTAGAGAATTTAATATTTGAATTTTTTTTTCTTCAAATTTAATATTTGAATTTCTTTTTAAAATTTAATATTTAAATTTTTTTTTCTAAAAATTTAATATTTGAAATTTTTCTAAATAAAATTTTAGGAAAGACCAAGCCCCTTTCCCCCGCCCCCCCCTCCAAATATAATTCTCAGGATCCCTCCATCAATACGAATATTTTTAAACGTCAACGTTATGAATAATGCTTTCCAATATTTTGATCTTATTTTGAACCCTCCCTTGGTGAACTAGGTTATTTTACATCCTGAGATCCTGAAGTGCTTCCTATTCATTTCATATACATTTTACCGCCAAATCCAAATTCCAATTCCAAATTAGCATGAAAACATTTTCAATCTAAAATAAAAAATAAAAAAAAGATTTCCGGGTTGAACACCATGCTCGGCGCAATGTATGATACTTTCTCTGAGAGCAAGCCCTATTTACTAGGACTAGTGCCGTCAGACCATAGCTGAGGCCAAAACATAATTACTGACATTTTTCTTTTAAAAAAAAACAACTTTCTCATGTTTTTTTCCCATGCTCAAAAGAAGAGCTTTTCTTGGAAAGTGAATAATGCAAAACAGGACAACCCCCACCAAATTTCAACTTTTTAAATACAGATTATGAATCACCACCCAAAAAAATATAGAATCACAAGTTTTCATAAAATACATATGTGATAATTCCTTTCCATGGCTTATATTTAGGCCAGTTTTTTATCATTTTAATTGATATTTATCAGTGCAAAATGGATGGAATAGTTAAAAAAATTATACATAACTGAAATGACCTAATTGGTATAGTCATTCAACTGTTTATCATATAATAATATATGTTTTATTTCGGAGGTTTATTTTATAACACAGCTTACTAACTGCGTTATAACATTGGAAGGAATATATAAACTGGATAAAGCGTTGCACAAATTGATGAATGCCAAAAGAAGAAGAAAAATCAATTGAGTCTGATGGATGAATGCAAGAGGTACCTCAATATATTTAAAAAAATTCTTTCAAGTATGTAAATTATAAGGACACAAAATATGTACAACTCTGATTGAGTTGATTTCTTTTTACTGACATATTGGGGGCTCGAACTACCTTCTTTGATGATCCTTTGTGTCCCTCCAGGATAATTATCTTTCCTTCCAAATATCAACCTCAGTTCTTCAATACAGATGATTGAAATCCTCTTACATGTGAATAGAACTTCTCCACGCCAAAAAATTTCCTTTCTGACTGTTATAAATTAATAGTGTATTAATTAATCGATTAGTTGAATAATTATTTTGTACATGATATATAAATTTAAACAAATAAAAGGAAAATCGATCACCAAGATTTAATCATACCTGATACACGCTTGTTTGTTAATTTTTTAATGCATTATTCATATCAGTTGATTACCTATTCAATTTCAATTTTAGAAGTATATTATTTTCCAAATTTGATAAAAAAATAGAATTTTTTACATAGAAAATTCTCAAAATTAGGAACATTTTTCGACTGAGAATTTTAAGACCCTCCAAGAGTAGGAAGAAATGATGAATTTTTGTACGATATTCATGTCTATAGCTGTAAAAAAAAAAGTGACCTGAAACGCGTTCGTTGTAGTTGGCAATCTAAGCAGCTTCCCAAACCTGTTTTTATTATTTTTTAATTCTACAGAAGGAAATATCTAGGCATAAACTGCGTCTGCTCATGGAAGACTGAATTTTCTGATGGAGCTATAAAGGTTAGTTCTTGAGTGACTCGTTGTAGAATTAAAAATCAATATTGGAGTAATTCCTGACAACATACAGGGGCGTCCTCAGGAGGTAGGCTGGAATTAGTGGAAGCAAATGAAGGTATTTTAGCTTTTTACTAGAAAATTAATTTAATAATTTTTAAAATTATTTAGGGGGGCTACAGCTCCTACTATACATATGTAAGTAGAAGGATTTGTGACTTAAGTGGAAAAGAAAATGACGTAGTTATACTTCCATGTATCTAGAATTCCATGACTTGTGTTATCTAACGTAAGATTAATATATGTGAGGAGCAATGCCTTTTGCATGTCAGAGAATGGAATGTGTTGTCGAATTTTCTGTTTGTTTTATCCTCGAGAAAAATAGAGGGTACATACATATTATTATGATTGTTTGTCCTACAAGCCTTGTTGTTTATACATATTTTTTAGAGCAAGGACATACTTCGATGATATGTGTTGATCCTAATCTCTGTTTATGGGATTAATTATTATTTAATTTTTATATTTTGGTTTGCATGCTTTGATTCAATTTGTATTTTTTTTAAATTATAATTTCACCTTGATTATATACCTGTAATATGTAGAAGGAGAGAAGAAGTGTAGCTCTTGACATTTATTGATGATGACATTTTTCTATGAAATAGATTATAAAATGAATTATGGACCAATAGTAAATACAACGAGATATGATATTTTACCCATATATTTATCGATATTTTTCTCTATTTATCGATTGTCATATAGAAAAATAGGTTTGTATAAATGCAAAATATTGAATTATATTTAATGAAATTTGATAATGTATGAGTATGTACCACCATCATGTCAAACTTAAGATAGGGATAGGATGGGACGTGGATCTGGATCCAAAGTACTCGGGCACAGTATAAGTAAACTTTTAGTGCCAAAAAGATCCAAGACTGAACCGGCTTTGTGTACTCGAACTTTTACAGATCTTAAGAAGCTTAAAGTATAACTGAACACTTAATTTTAGTTCAAGAAAAATCTGTTATCTTTATCCAAAGTATCATCTTTATTTATTTTAATTAGTGCTTAGAGCCACATCTGCATAAACAGTTATATCGCGCACGTTGTTACCTTTATTGTATCAATCAGCCTTTTCTTTCCCAAATATGGAATTATTATTTTGTAATTGTTGATTATTGTCAACAGCTTAGAAGGAACTAATTCCAATTCAGCCAATCAACGTTAAGAACAATAAAATACTTACAGGTTGCGTGGAAATACTGCAGATGTTTTTTCAAGAAAAAAACTTGTGGCTTAAGATGCTGTTCCAGAAAAAGGACCTTTTAATAACACTGATAAAAAGGTGTTTATATATTTATTTCATAAATTATTTTCTCGGAAATTGACCCTACACGTATTGAGGCGGATCTTGACCTAGTTGTTCTCCATGGTGCTCCCCACATCGGAGATAGCACCCTTAATATCATTAATATTGTTGTTGAAGATAGTACAGGCTTTGGTCTCTACATATTCCATAGGGAGAAATCTAGAAGGAATCAGGTTGGGTATTCGAGGGAGCCCAAATATCCTTTTACCATAGCCCCCAGGTCCCAGTTTGTACTCAAGGTATTTTGCATTGCCCTGCTGGTGTAGACTGGAGCCCCATCTTGGGTCTAGATATAACCATTGGTCTCATAGGTGGCCTCTAGAACCAGAAAAACTTTTATCATGTGCGCTTTCTTGTATGTAACGACGCTCATGGTCCCTTCAAAATAGATGGGAAGGACCACTTTGCCATTTGAGCCCACAAAACCAAGTATCATAGTGTTCTGGGGGCGCTTCGACTTCATCACTGACCTCATAAAGCGGTCAGCATCCTTGTCAGAATTGCTAATGTACCTTTAAATACACCTATTCGTGTGTTTGACCATAGAGAAGGGCTTCTCATCGCTGAAAAGTATGAGACAGGCCTTCATATATTTTCTTAAAAAAAAACATTTATGATCCTACACTGCTCGAATAGCTTCTCAGGCTGTTTAGCTGTCAGCATCTGGACCATGATCCTCACATGACTCTTCAATCTCTATGCCGAATTCCTCCTTCAGCGACTCCTTCATGGTCTTCTAAGAAACATCCAGCTCCCTCAAGAGCCTCCTAGTTGACGTAGAAGGGATGGCTTCAATGAAAGCTAGGGCTGCCTCGATCTCGGCTGGTGTTCTTGACTCCCTTGATCTCTTTAAACTTGTGCCCCCCTTCCTTAACATGTCCCTTTTCTTGTACACATTTTTTGGCGTTCACACTGAACCTCTAGGCAAGGTCCTTGAGTTTTTTTTTTAAATGCGATTTTTGTGCAATGAAGCCTCAATTTTCAACTATTTTTATCAAACGGATATTAGAGTTTGTTTACGTGCAGTTAGAGACAAATTTTCAATGCGAAAACATTTGAAATCAATTCATGCAACTTTTATAAAAATTTCAGGTCTGTATCTTTCTTTTTAACCCAAACTATGATTCTGTTAAGTTACATTCAAGAAATGTCCACATTTTTGTATTAGCGATGTAACGTAATGCATGTGGTTATTTCACACGGTGTTGCCTCACAAGCTCAAAATTTTACACTGTATTTGAACATTGATTGGTTGTAAAAGATTAAGTTCTTATTAAGCTGTAAGCAATTATCAACTATCATGAAATAATCATTCTGCGGTTGGAAGAATTGGCCAATTACCAAGGGATTTTGTGGCTTTTTCTGTTTCTTTTTAAAGAGGCTGTGAGATACAATAAAGGTAAGAGGCTGCCGAATGTTATTATTAGAATATCTTTAATAATAACTGTTGTATATTTGATAACTGTAAATAGAGCGACAAACCTCTATGTCAATAATAACAATGATATTCTTATAATATATTTCATGCCGCAGTTGAAAAGGAAGAAACTTATTAATACAAATTTAGGGAATTTGATTTATTATTTAATTATAAATAACAATAATGATGGTTGGAGAAGAAGAAAAGAATTCAAGTATGGACGACCAAATCTATCAAGACTCTTAGTTGGAGGATTGGACAAGGATTTCATCAGATTGCAATGTCAATAATGAGTCTTAAAGAAATTAATAATGAAGTTACAAGTATCCAAATTACAGATCAGGATATTTAAGCTAAATTAGCAGTGTATGATCATGGATTTAGTGAGGCTGACTCTAAATTAAATAACTGAAAAGACATCATAGAGGAGTGTGCAGACTGAGAGGATATACCAATAGAAGATTTTTTAGAATATAAAAATTACAAAAAGTGTCTGAAATTCGAAAAATCAATTCAAACTCATCGCGGAAGATTCTTAGAATTAAACCATACAGTTAAAATAGGACGAATTATTTCAACATATTAATACAGAGTTGAGTAAGAATATCCGAAAAGATGTTTCATTCAAACCAGAGCCTCTAGAAGTCAACGATAGTCTTATAGAATTCAAGAACTGGACGAAGGTGTTCCAGAGATTTGATTCTACGGATTTTATTTTCAAAATTACCGTTGGATAAGCAGCGAGAATATCTAGATAACTGTTTTTTCTTCATATTGTCTGTGTAATCTCGCACAGTTCTTAGATATAGACGACATTCAAAGTATTGATGTTTGTTTGGATGAGCATTACTAAGAAAAATACTCCGTCCTGAATCGGAGAGTTGACTTCAATAAGTATTTAGTCGAGAGATGACAATTTTGCTTCATTTTTTAACCGAGCAGAATAACTAGCACAGGAACCGGAGCTCCAAAATTGCACTATGTAAGATCATTTGGGAATTCGTCTTGTAGTAGGATTACAAGACAATAAATACTTAAATTGAAGAAACCTACTCTATAGGATATCCGTGAGAAGCATTTATCATGGAAAAGTGCAGATATCAAACAAGAGCCATTCAACACTTAAAGCCCTATCAAAACGGCACAGGAGAATAATTAAAAAATATATATTTCAACCTCGGTGCGAAAATGTCAAAGATGTGGAGGTCAGAGACATAGGCAAAATGAGTGCCCAACAACAAGTTAGGAATGTGGTTATTTGGAAGAAAACTCCAAACTTTAATTCCTGCATATTAATCTCAATATCGAAAAATATCAGACTCTATAATTAAGATCGTGGAGAGAAAACGCAAGAAGATTGAAGATAGGAATTCTATGTGTGCTCGGGATTTACCAATGCTTAAAGTTCAACAACAGGTCCGACCTTAAAATACTATTAAAGGAGTATGGGATTCTATTGGGATTATTGATTATATTCGTCGAAATCATCGGTCAAATATAGTCTAGGGTGAAAGTGGACGTATGTATTTGAGAGATCATAGATTACTCATATCCAAATACTGATCAAATCTAAAGGGGAGTTATAGGTTCGATAATTGTAAATAGACATTATTAATGCAACATTAATGGAAGAATATTTCATTCTTTCAAATTGTGTAAGATAAAGAGCATTTTTATGTTACAAGTTATGACTTTCAATTATTAAATGAGATATTTTTAAACTTTATGAATATCTTCTTCTTGAGGCCATAAATAAAAAGCACCTATTTTCAATTTTAATTATATATCACTATTTTTGGTTTTTGTTTGTTTCTTAGAAATCTGTTTGAATTACAAATATTTATATTATAATTTGTCCATTAAAAAAAAGTTTTTTATGTGGCAAAAGTACATGGATTCAGGGTGGGCTCTATTTTATAGGAATTTCATTTTCTATCAAATCATTCTTTGGATTTAAAAACGGTAATAAAACGGTGGATACATGCACCCTTGACCTATTACTAGGAGATTATCATTGATTTCACTCCAACGCAAATTGGAACATTAAATAACAAACTCATTTCATGGCTATCCTGCTCTCAATTGATCCCTTTTTGCTAAAGTTCATTAAAACTTTTTGTTTCACCAAAAAGTGGTTTGAATAAATAGATAGTGTAAAAAAATTCTCGAGTAATTACTTATGTATGTATTTTGGAGTAGTTCATAATATGTCAATGCAATTTTTGCTTTTAAATAGTTATCATTGATCAAGTCTTTTACTTAACATTACATTCAAATACGGAACAATAAGAGATTGGATAATATATTTTTTGAATAGATAGATATTTCTGCTCTCTTTATACTTTTGTAACAAAACCAAACTTCCCTCTCATATATTCGACATTACATCATATATTGATAAATTAATAGGTCTATAAATATTTTATAATATAATTGGAGTCAAGGCAGAGGAGTTAAAAAAAATTAGTATTTATATCATTTTTTCTCGAACATGTCTGTCGAAGTTATAAAAACCTTCTAAGTTCAAGGACATATTTTCATGAGAGGATAAGGGATAAATACTTAAGCATATTAATCATAAAATGTGAAAATTACTCATTTTAAAGTTTAGAGTTTGGATCTTGTATTCATGTCAATAAAATTATTAATAAAGACTTCTTTAGAAACACAAATGACTTCAGATCCTATCATCACTTGAAGTCATTAATTAAATTTGCTAACATCATTGAAAAGTTTTACTTGAAACTATACAGATTTTTTCCTGGGCCTCTTATTAGGTTTATTATGGGAAAAAAAAGGAAAACTTCTTGAGCCAAATCATATTCTAAAGTTAAAGCCTTCGAAAGAACAAGCAAAATAACAGTTTTCTTATACAACGGGGGACGTATTGACATTTTGAACCCCAAATTAAACTTTATCTTTGTTAAAAAGTTACTAAAAAATCTTATAAATGATTGAGTAGAATAGAAATAAACGTTATACAATTGATTTAATCAAGTAAAAAAAAAAAAAAATCTTTTAATACATAGGTATGCATAATGTAAATAGGTAGATTATGCCATTTTCAATAAAACCCTACAAAAATAAACTATTTCAAAATTTAAACTCAAGCTTATATTGTTTGTTTAAAGTGAGAAACAACACTTTAGCTTTGCCGAGTAAAACCTTTTTCCTGAGACTTTAGATAATATTTATCCAAGAAGGAAGTATGATGTCTCAATATATTTTCCTTCAATTCTCGAGAATGGTTTACTCCATGAGGAAAAGTTATGGATATCATAGAACATATACGTAGAGATGAAAATTGTGTATAATTTGAACATGGTATTAAAAAAGAAACGGAAAATCAACATGGCAATCCTGACAATTTGAAGAATGGTTTGGAGGAGAACAACACTGTTAAGGTCAGCTATTTTGGAGGCCTAAATTAAAAAAAACAAAACATTTTTCTAATAATGAAAAGCTCTTTTTCATGAATATTAAGGAAAGTAGTGATCTATTGCAATGTATTTGGACGTCAAAATGGGACCCTGAAATAAAAGACTTAAAACCTTACTGTCTACCACCAATGTATCCCTTTAATGCCTAGTTTGATTATTTTCAGACACTAATATTGATTAAAATCATGTTATTACATCGTTATACAATCTATGGAAATTCAAGGGAATACTTGAAGCAAATCCTCAGAAAACCCACATCCTAGAAGCCAGTGGCAGTTGAGCGGTGATTCCTTCCCTGTTCCCACACTTATATATAGGACGTCAGATGTATAGTCTATAGGTGCCGTTGTATCTCATTATTAATTTTAAAACAAAAGTACATCAACAAACGATAGGAAATTGTAATGAGTAGAACTCATAAGTCATATGCAATCAATAGGAGTATGAATATTTAATTCTCTCCCATTCCACTGTTCTTCACAAAGTAGGAACATCTAAGAATCTTCCCCAGGATAGCTTCTTCTTGGGATTCTGAAAGAGGTAAGTATCGATAAATCTCTACAATTTATATAATTTCTCATTTTCTGCTCTTCTATCAATACAACTCCCCTCAATTTACATTCTGGAACTCCATATCACAGTTGGTAGACTGTGCTGGGCTTAGCCCGTTGTTTTGCGAATGGAGTAGTGATCTTTTCAATACATCCCAGATCCCAGCTTTTGATTTTTTGGAGGAGTGTCTTGATTGTTTTTAGTTTTACTGGAGATTCTTGTGATGGGAAGAACTACGAACTTATTGAGTCCTGTTGGTATCTCCGACTTTACTATAAACTCCAATTCATCCTTTAGGGCTTTCCTAGCAGTAAGTTGATGAACTCGTCTGATTTTCTCATCTTCTTTTACATAGATTTTCATTGGATCAAGTTTCTCTGACTCATTCAAAACATGAGGAAACTCTGGAAAAATGGACTCGACATTCATAATTTGCGGGTCCCTCAAAGAGTTTTGGTTACAGAATTACATATAATTGTTTCTAGAAAATATTTTGGAATAACGTTAAGTGACGCTAAATCATGCCACGAAAGTGATCTTGTAAATCTGGAGTGATGAATGCCGTAATTAATTTCATTTTCTTTCTTCCATATTTCAGGGATATTTTCACTTGCACCTGTATTCGGGAGTGCTCTCATATATTGTAAGACGGGGAGTGGAGTGCTTAATGGATGATGTACTATTAACAATGCTTGAGGCTGTTTCTACAGGGCTAGAATTTCTCGTTGTCCTTGAGTGAGATTTGGATTCTGAATCATAATTCTGATCATCTACAAAAAACAAAAAAACATGACTTGTTCTCACACATTTTGTTACATGTGCTGTTTCGGAATCTACACTCGGAGCGGTGGTGGTTGTCTCTTCTGCAACTGAAACATCTACCATGTAAATCTGTTATTAGTCTAGGAACTGTCTTTTTAATGCTATTGACCTTTTGTCCTTTCTTGTAGGCTGACAAGGCATTAATATTAATGTAAACCAATGTATCTTGGAGAACGTCTGCAGACTCCCATGCAGTGGCTACATTTACAAGTCATAGCTAATGAGTCTCATACTATCGGGAGGAGCACAAGCTCCAATCACGCAACATGTTGTGGTCATCATTTTTAATGATAAATTCAACTTGGTGAACTCATATGAACTTTGCACAATTGTTAGTGGTTGTAATTTTATATCAACATCACGTGCTTTGCTTTTTTAAGCAACTCTTCCATTTCGGTATCATATTTCAAAACCGAAAAAATGTATACATTTCAAAATCAAAGTAAATTATTTATTAAAGGTTTTTCTAACTTAAATGTTCAGAATATTATCAAACTGATGAATTCGTTCTTCAAAAATTAAGTATCAACTTCAGTTCCTGTTTGTACCAAATCATTATACAGTAAGTTTCATACAAATAATTAATTCATATCAAATATTATTCTTCGATTAATCTTTGGATACTAATGCCATTAATTCATAAAGTCAGAAGAGTCGAGTGTATTTGCGCAATGAGTCAAATGGATTGGAGTCGTATAATATAAATGTTTGGATTCAGAGCAAAGATCACAATATATTATTCCAAACTGAAACTATTAATTAAGAATAATTTATTTTTAGATGTGCGTAGTTATAATGAAATTGTTTATATTTATTTAGTATTACAAGGACTGAGAATTCAAATTTAATTTCGAAAGTATGATTTCAATAGTTTTTTCAGGTTGGATCCTGCCTTCCTAATCTGCAGCTATTTTAAAATTTGTATTTTCCAATCATAGACAAATATACATATCATCTGTGCTTCAAACCTACTCCGTGAGTAAATACATATGACTCTGCAGACTCCCGCCTCACTCATCAGCCATAATTATAACTTCATGGGAATTAAACGTACCTAGTTCATAAAAATAAACATTATTTTCATCCTTTTTTTTTTCCTATGGGAATATAGAAAATCGATACAGTCTCAATGAGGTTTACAATTCGTCTTATTTCGGAACCAAATATAGTTATCCCAATGAATGAATTACATTATTAATGCAACATTAATGGAAGAATATTTCATATTATTTGACTAATAGTAAATTTGTAGGCTGACAAGGCATTAATATTAATGGATAACTGTCATCCAATCTATCTTGGAAAACGCCTGCAGACTCTCATGCAGTGGCTACATTTACAAGCCTTCTTTCAAATTGTGTAAGATAAAGAGCATTTTTATGTTACAAGTTATGACTTTCAATTATTAAATGAGATATTTTTAAACTTTATGAATATCTTCTTCTTGAGGCCATGAATAAAAAGCACCTATTTTCAATTTTAATTATATATCACTATTTTTGGTTTTTGTTTGTTTCTTAGAAATATGTTTGAAATACAAATATTTATATTATAATTTGTCCATTAAAAAAAAGTTTTTATGTGGCAAAAGTACATGGATTCAGGGTGGGCTCTATTTTATAGGAATTTCATTTTCTATCAAATCATTCTTTGGATTTAAAAACGGTAATAAAACGGTGGATACATGCACCCTTGACCTATTACTAGGAGATTATCATTGATTTCACTCCAACGCAAATTGGAACATTAAATAACAAACTCATTTCATGGCTATCCTGCTCTCAATTGATCCCTTTTTGCTAAAGTTCATTAAAACTTTTTGTTTCACCAAAAAGTGGTTTGAATAAATAGATAGTGTAAAAAAATTCTCGAGTAATTACTTATGTATGTATTTTGGAGTAGTTCATAATATGTCAATGCAATTTTTGCTTTTAAATAGTTATCATTGATCAAGTCTTTTACTTAACATTACATTCAAATACCGAACAATTAGAGATTGGATAATATATTTTTTGAATAGATAGATATTTCTGCTCTCTTTATACTTTTGTAACAAAACCAAACTTCCTTCTCATATATTCGACATTACATCATATATTGATAAATTAATAGGTCTATAAATATTTTATAATATAATTGGAGTCAAGGCAGAGGAGTTAAAAAAAATTAGTATCTATATCATTTTTTCTCGAACATGTCTGTCGAAGTTATAAAAACCTTCTAAGAAATTCAAGGACATATTTTCATGAGAGGATAAGGGATAAATACTTAAGCATATTAATCATAAAATGTGAAAATTACTCATTTTAAAGTTTAGAGTTTGGATCTTGTATTCATGTCAATAAAATTATTAATAAAGACTTCTTTAGAAACACAAATGACTTCAGATCCTATCATCACTTGAAGTCATTGATTAAATTTGCTAACATCATTGAAAAGTTTTACTTGAAACTATACAGATTTTTCCTTCTCTTATTAGGTTTATTGGAAAAAAAAAAAAAAAGGAAAACTTCTTGAGCCGAATCATATTCTAGAGAGTTAAAGCCTTCGAATGAGAACACGCAAAATAACAGTTTTCTTATACAACGGGGGACGTATTGAGTTGTGAACCCCAAACACAACGCCGTAGCTTTTATAACTTTGTTGTTGAGTTACTATTAAGAAGGTGTCTCACTCTCCAGATCCAAATCCCCAAATAGAAGGGCCAAGGAGAAATAAAACTTCAGAAATAAACTAAATTAACCAAAAGTTTAATATGGAGCTCACTTCCTTCACTCACAAAGTGGAGTTGAGGAAGGCCCAATAAAAAATTACTTATATTGAACTTGAGTCTATTAAGAGACCTCTCTAAAGAGAGAATCCTGAAGAAAAAGTCTTCAGAAGCACACCCTCCATTCAGAGGAAAATGATCCAAAGAGCTTGACTTCCTCTTAACAACTGAAGATTTAATTTAATTTTTATTGATTTTTTTCATTTAATTTCCTTTTCTACAAAATATAATTTCAAATTTTTTTTTCACTAGTTATTCTGTAATATTTATATTCATTATATCAAAATGGATATTATATTAGATATTTTTAAAGGATATCAGATTTATATAAATATATGATTTAGTATATACCAATGGGCCATGGCATATATAGCTATGTACAATATACTAATATATATATATAGATCCAACCAAGTACTTGTACTAACCAAAACAAGTAATCATAAAGTTGATTGTAAAGCAAGTTTGATAATTTGTATGTAAGTCCATTACATTTTGCAGAATTAAACTTATATCTCAAGTAAAAAAAAAAAAAAATCTTATAAATGATTGAGTAGAATAGAAATACACGTTATACAATTGATTTAATCAAGCAATACATAGGTATGCATAATGTAAATAGGTAGATTATGCCATTTTCAATAAAACCCTACAAAAATAAACTATTTCAAAATTTAAACTCAAGCTTATATTGTTTGTTTAAAGTGAGAAACAACACTTTAGCTTTGCCGAGTAAAACCTTTTTCCTGAGACTTTAGATAATATTTATCCAAGAAGGAAGTATGATGTCTCAATATATTTTCCTTCAATTCTCGAGAATGGTTTACTCCATGAGGAAAAGTTATGGATATCATAGAACATATACGTAGAGATGAAAATTGTGTATAATTTGAACATGGTATTAAAAAAGAAACGGAAAATCAACATGGCAATCCTGACAATTTGAAGAATGGTTTGGAGGAGAACAACACTGTTAAGGTCAGCTATTTTGGAGGCCTAAATTAAAAAAAAAAACATTTTTCTAATAATGAAAAGCTCTTTTTTCATGAATATTAAGGAAAGTAGTGATCTATTGCAATGTATTTGGACGTCAAAATGGGACCCTGAAATAAAAGGACTTAAAACCTTACTGTCTAACACCAATGTATCCCTTTAATGCCTAGTTTGATTATTTTCAGACACTAATATTGATTAAAATCATGTTATTACATCGTTATACAATCTATGGAAATTCAAGGGAATACTTGAAGCAAATCCTCAGAAAACCCACATCCTAGAAGCCAGTGGCAGTTGAGCGGTGATTCCTTCCCTGTTCCCACACTTATATATAGGACGTCAGATGTATAGTCTATAGGTGCTGTTGTATCTCATTATTAATTTTAAAACAAAAGTACATCAACAAACGATAGGAAATTGTAATGAGTAGAACTCATAAGTCATATGCAATCAATAGGAGTATGAATATATTAATTCTCTCCCATTCCACTGTTCTTCACAAAGTAGGAACATCTAAGAATCTTCCCCAGGATAGCTTCTTCTTGGGATTCTGAAAGAGGTAAGTATCGATAAATCTCTACAATTTATATAATTTCTCATTTTCTGCTCTTCTATCAATAGACAACTCCCCTCAATTTACATTCTGGAACTCCATATCACAGTTGGTAGACTGTGCTGGGCTTAGCCCGTTGTTTTGCGAATGGAGTAGTGATCTTTTCAATACATCCCAGATCCCAGCTTTTGATTTTTTGGAGGAGTGTCTTGATTGTTTTTAGTTTTACTGGAGATTCTTGTGATGGGAAGAACTACGAACTTATTGAGTCCTGTTGGTATCTCCGACTTTACTATAAACTCCAATTCATCCTTTAGGGCTTTCCTAGCAGTAAGTTGATGAACTCGTCTGATTTTCTCATCTTCTTTTACATAGATTTTCATTGGATCAAGTTTCTCTGACTCATTCAAAACATGAGGAAACTCTGGAAAAATGGACTCGACATTCATAATTTGCGGGTCCCTCAAAGAGTTTTGGTTACAGAATTACATATAATTGTTTCTAGAAAATATTTTGGAATAACGTTAAGTGACGCTAAATCATGCCACGAAAGTGATCTTGTAAATCTGGAGTGATGAATGCCGTAATTAATTTCATTTTTTTCTTCCATATTTCAGGGATATTTTCACTTGCACCTGTATTCGGGAGTGCTCTCATATATTGTAAGACGGGGAGTGGAGTGCTTAATGGATGATGTACTATTAACAATGCTTGAGGCTGTTTCTACAGGGCTAGAATTTCTCGTTGTCCTTGAGTGAGATTTGGATTCTGAATCATAATTCTGATCATCTACAAAAAAAAAAAACATGACTTGTTCTCACACATTTTGTTACATGTGCTGTTTCGGAATCTACACTCGGAGCGGTGGTGGTTGTCTCTTCTGCAACTGAAACATCTACCATGTAAATCTTGCATTAGTCTAGGAACTGTCTTTTTAATGCTATTGACCTTTTGTCCTTTCTTGTAGGCTGACAAGGCATTAATATTAATGTAAACCAATGTATCTTGGAGAACGTCTGCAGACTCCCATGCAGTGGCTACATTTACAAGTCATAGCTAATGAGTTCTCATACTATCGGGAGGAGCACAAGCTCCAATCACGCAACATGTTGTGGTCATCATTTTTAATGATAAATTCAACTTGGTGAACTCATATGAACTTTGCACAATTGTTAGTGGTTGTAATTTTATATATCACGTGCTTTGCTTTTTTAAGCAACTCTTCCATATCATATTTCAAAACCGAAAAAATGTATACATTTCAAAATCAAAGTAAATTATTTATTAAAGGTTTTTCTAACTTAAATGTTCAGAATATTATCAAACTGATGAATTCGTTCTTCAAAAATTAAGTATCAACTTCAGTTCCTGTTTGTACCAAATCATTATACAGTAAGTTTCATACAAATAATTAATTCATATCAAATATTATTCTTCGATTAATCTTTGGATACTAATGCCATTAATTCATAAAGTCAGAAGAGTCGAGTGTATTTGCGCAATGAGTCAAATGGATTGGAGTCGTATAATATAAATGTTTGGATTCAGAGCCAAGATCACAATATATTATTCCAAACTGAAACTATTAATTAAGAATAATTTATTTTTAGATGTGCGTAGTTATAATGAAATTGTTTATATTTATTTAGTATTACAAGGACTGAGAATTCAAATTTAATTTCGAAAGTATGATTTCAATAGTTTTTTCAGGTTGGATCCTGCCTTCCTAATCTGCAGCTATTTTAAAATTTGTATTTTCCAATCATAGACAAATATACATATCATCTGTGCTTCAAACCTACTCCGTGAGTAAATACATATGACTCTGCAGACTCTCACTCATCAGCCATAATTATAACTTCATGGGAATTAAACGTACTTAGTTCATAAAATTAATATAGAAAATCGATACAGTCTCAATGAGGTTTACAATTCGTCTTATTTCGGAACCAAATATAGTTATCCCAATGAATGAATTACATTATTAATGCAACATTAATGGAAGAATATTTCATATTATTTGACTAATAGTAAATTTGTAAGCTGACAAGGCATTAATATTAATGGATAACTGTCATCCAATCTATCTTGGAAAACGCCTGCAGACTCTCATGCAGTGGCTACATTTACAAGCCTTCTTTCAAATTGTGTAAGATAAAGAGCATTTTTATGTTACAAGTTATGACTTTCAATTATTAAATGAGATATTTTTAAACTTTATGAATATCTTCTTCTTGAGGCCATGAATAAAAAGCACCTATTTTCAATTTTAATATATATCACTATTTTTGGTTTTTGTTTGTTTCTTAGAAATATGTTTGAAATACAAATATTTATATTATAATTTGTCCATTTAAAAAAGTTTTTTATGTGGCAAAAGTACATGGATTCAGGGTGGGCTCTATTTTATAGGAATTTCATTTTCTATCAAATCATTCTTTGGATTTAAAAACGGTAATAAAACGGTGGATACATGCACCCTTGACCTATTACTAGGAGATTATCATTGATTTCACTCCAACGCAAATTGGAACATTAAATAACAAACTCATTTCATGGCTATCCTGCTCTCAATTGATCCCTTTTTGCTAAAGTTCATTAAAACTTTTTGTTTCACCAAAAAGTGGTTTGAATAAATAGATAGTGTAAAAAAAAATTCTCGAGTAATTACTTATGTATGTATTTTGGAGTAGTTCATAATATGTCAATGCAATTTTTGCTTTTAAATAGTTATCATTGATCAAGTCTTTTACTTAACATTACATTCAAATACCGAACAATTAGAGATTGGATAATATATTTTTGAATAGATAGATATTTCTGCTCTCTTTATACTTTTGTAACAAAACCAAACTTCCCTCTCATAGTCATTATTCGACATTACATCATATATTGATAAATTAATAGGTCTATAAATATTTTATAATATAATTGGAGTCAAGGCAGAGGAGTTAAAAAAAATTAGTATCTATATCATTTTTTCTCGAACATGTCTGTCGAAGTTATAAAAACCTTCTAAGAAATTCAAGGACATATTTTCATGAGAGGATAAGGGATAAATACTTAAGCATATTAATCATAAAATGTGAAAATTACTCATTTTAAAGTTTAGAGTTTGGATCTTGTATTCATGTCAATAAAATTATTAATAAAGACTTCTTTAGAAACACAAATGACTTCAGATCCTATCATCACTTGAAGTCATTGATTAAATTTGCTAACATCATTGAAAAGTTTTACTTGAAACTATACAGATTTTTCCTTCTCTTATTAGGTTTATTATGGGAAAAAAAAGGAAAACTTCTTGAGCCGAATCATATTCTAGAGAGTTAAAGCCTTCGAATGAGAACACGCAAAATAACAGTTTTCTTATCGGGGACGTATTGAGTTGTGAACCCCAAACACAACGCCGTAGCTTTTATAACTTTGTTGTTGAGTTACTATTAAGAAGGTGTCTCACTCTCCAGATCCAAATCCCCAAATAGAAGGGCCAAGGAGAAATAAAACTTCAGAAAATAAACTAAATTAACCAAAAGTTTAATATGGAGCTCACTTCCTTCACTCACAAAGTGGAGTTGAGGAAGGCCCAATAAAAAATTACTTATATTGAACTTGAGTCTATTAAGAGACCTCTCTAAAGAGAGAATCCTGAAGAAAAAGTCTTCAGAAGCACACCCTCCATTCAGAGGAAAATGATCCAAAGAGCTTGACTTCCTCTTAACAACTGAAGATTTAATTTAATTTTTATTGATTTTTTTTTTTTCATTTAATTTCCTTTTCTACAAAATATAATTTCAATTTTTTTTTCACTAGTTATTCTGTAATATTTATATTCATTATATCAAAATGGATATTATATTAGATATTTTTAAAATTTATCAGATTTATATAAATATATGATTTAGTATATACCAATGGGCCATGGCATATATAGCTATGTACAATATACTAATATATATATATATAGATCCAACCAAGTACTTGTACTAACCAAAACAAGTAATCATAAAGTTGATTGTAAAGCAAGTTTGATAATTTGTATGTAAGTCCATTACATTTTGCAGAATTAAACTTATATCTCAAGTAAAAAAAAATCTTATAAATGATTGAGTAGAATAGAAATACACGTTATACAATTGATTTAATCAAGCAATACATAGGTATGCATAATGTAAATAGGTAGATTATGCCATTTTCAATAAAACCCTACAAAAATAAACTATTTCAAAATTTAAACTCAAGCTTATATTGTTTGTTTAAAGTGAGAAACAACACTTTAGCTTTGCCGAGTAAAACCTTTTTCCTGAGACTTTAGATAATATTTATCCAAGAAGGAAGTATGATGTCTCAATATATTTTCCTTCAATTCTCGAGAATGAGGAAAAGTTATGGATATCATAGAACATATACGTAGAGATGAAAATTGTGTATAATTTGAACATGGTATTAAAAAAGAAACGGAAAATCAACATGGCAATCCTGACAATTTGAAGAATGGTTTGGAGGAGAACAACACTGTTAAGGTCAGCTATTTTGGAGGCCTAAATTTAAAAAAAAAAAAAAACATTTTTCTAATAATGAAAAGCTCTTTTTCATGAATATTAAGGAAAGTAGTGATCTATTGCAATGTATTTGGACGTCAAAATGGGACCCTGAAATAAAAGGACTTAAAACCTTACTGTCTACCACCAATGTATCCCTTTAATGCCTAGTTTGATTATTTTCAGACACTAATATTGATTAAAATCATGTTATTACATCGTTATACAATCTATGGAAATTCAAGGGAATACTTGAAGCAAATCCTCAGAAAACCCACATCCTAGAAGCCAGTGGCAGTTGAGCGGTGATTCCTTCCCTGTTCCCACACTTATATATAGGACGTCAGATGTATAGTCTATAGGTGCCGTTGTATCTCATTATTAATTTTAAAACAAAAGTACATCAACAAACGATAGGAAATTGTAATGAGTAGAACTCATAAGTCATATGCAATCAATAGGAGTATGAATATTTAATTATCTCCCATTCCACTGTTCTTCACAAAGTAGGAACATCTAAGAATCTTCCCCAGGATAGCTTCTTCTTGGGATTCTGAAAGAGGTAAGTATCGATAAATCTCTACAATTTATATAATTTCTCATTTTCTGCTCTTCTATCAATAGACAACTCCCCTCAATTTACATTCTGGAACTCCATATCACAGTTGGTAGACTGTGCTGGGCTTAGCCCGTTGTTTTGTGAATGGAGTAGTGATCTTTTCAATACATCCCAGATCCCAGCTTTTGATTTTTTGGAGGAGTGTCTTGATTGTTTTTAGTTTTACTGGAGATTCTTGTGATGGGAAGAACTACGAACTTATTGGTATCTCCGACTTTACTATAAACTCCAATTCATCCTTTAGGGCTTTCCTAGCAGTAAGTTGATGAACTCGTCTGATTTTCTCATCTTCTTTTACATAGATTTTCATTGGATCAAGTTTCTCTGACTCATTCAAAACATGAGGAAACTCTGGAAAAATGGACTCGACATTCATAATTTGCGGGTCCCTCAAAGAGTTTTGGTTACAGAATTACATATAATTGTTTCTAAAAAAATATTTTGGAATAACGTTAAGTGACGCTAAATCATGCCACGAAAGTGATCTTGTAAATCTGGAGTGATGAATGCCGTAATTAATTTCATTTTCTTTCTTCCATATTTCAGGGATATTTTCACTTGCACCTGTATTCGGGAGTGCTCTCATATATTGTAAGACGGGGAGTGGAGTGCTTAATGGATGATGTACTATTAACAATGCTTGAGGCTGTTTCTACAGGGCTAGAATTTCTCGTTGTCCTTGAGTGAGATTTGGATTCTGAATCATAATTCTGATCATCTACAAAAAACAAAAAAACATGACTTGTTCTCACACATTTTGTTACATGTGCTGTTTCGGAATCTACACTCGGAGCGGTGGTGGTTGTCTCTTCTGCAACTGAAACATCTACCATGTAAATCTTGCATTAGTCTAGGAACTGTCTTTTTAATGCTATTGACCTTTTGTCCTTTCTTGTAGGCTGACAAGGCATTAATATTAATGTAAACCAATGTATCTTGGAGAACGTCTGCAGACTCCCATGCAGTGGCTACATTTACAAGTCATAGCTAATGAGTTCTCATACTATCGGGAGGAGCACAAGCTCCAATCACGCAACATGTTGTGGTCATCATTTTTAATGATAAATTCAACTTGGTGAACTCATATGAACTTTGCACAATTGTTAGTGGTTGTAATTTTATATCAACATCACGTGCTTTGCTTTTTTAAGCAACTCTTCCATTTCGGTATCATATTTCAAAACCGAAAAAATGTATACATTTCAAAATCAAAGTAAATTATTTATTAAAGGTTTTTCTAACTTAAATGTTCAGAATATTATCAAACTGATGAATTCGTTCTTCAAAAATTAAGTATCAACTTCAGTTCCTGTTTGTACCAAATCATTATACAGTAAGTTTCATACAAATAATTAATTCATATCAAATATTATTCTTCGATTAATCTTTGGATACTAATGCCATTAATTCATAAAGTCAGAAGAGTCGAGTGTATTTGCGCAATGAGTCAAATGGATTGGAGTCGTATAATATAAATGTTTGGATTCAGAGCCAAGATCACAATATATTATTCCAAACTGAAACTATTAATTAAGAATAATTTATTTTTAGATGTGCGTAGTTATAATGAAATTGTTTATATTTATTTAGTATTACAAGGACTGAGAATTCAAATTTAATTTCGAAAGTATGATTTCAATAGTTTTTTCAGGTTGGATCCTGCCTTCCTAATCTGCAGCTATTTTAAAATTTTATTTTCCAATCATAGACAAATATACATATCATCTGTGCTTCAAACCTACTCCGTGAGTAAATACATATGACTCTGCAGACTCCCGCCTCACTCATCAGCCATAATTATAACTTCATGGGAATTAAACGTACCTAGTTCATAAAAATAAACATTATTTTCATCCTTTTTTTTTTCCTATGGGAATATAGAAAATCGATACAGTCTCAATGAGGTTTACAATTCGTCTTATTTCGGAACCAAATATAGTTATCCCAATGAATGAATTACATTATTAATGCAACATTAATGGAAGAATATTTCATATTATTTGACTAATAGTAAATGGCATTAATATTAATGGATAACTGTCATCCAATCTATCTTGGAAAACGCCTGCAGACTCTCATGCAGTGGCTACATTTACAAGCCTTCTTTCAAATTGTGTAAGATAAAGAGCATTTTTATGTTACAAGTTATGACTTTCAATTATTAAATGAGATATTTTTAAACTTTATGAATATCTTCTTCTTCTTCTTGAGGCCATGAATAAAAAGCACCTATTTTCAATTTTAATTATATATCACTATTTTTGGTTTTTGTTTGTTTCTTAGAAATATGTTTGAAATACAAATATTTATATTATAATTTGTCCATTTAAAAAAAAGTTTTTATGTGGCAAAAGTACATGGATTCAGGGTGGGCTCTATTTTATAGGAATTTCATTTTCTATCAAATCATTCTTTGGATTTAAAAACGGTAATAAAACGGTGGATACATGCACCCTTGACCTATTACTAGGAGATTATCATTGATTTCACTCCAACGCAAATTGGAACATTAAATAACAAACTCATTTCATGGCTATCCTGCTCTCAATTGATCCCTTTTTGCTAAAGTTCATTAAAACTTTTTGTTTCACCAAAAAGTGGTTTGAATAAATAGATAGTGTAAAAAAATTCTCGAGTAATTACTTATGTATGTATTTTGGAGTAGTTCATAATATGTCAATGCAATTTTGCTTTTAAATAGTTATCATTGATCAAGTCTTTTACTTAACATTACATTCAAATACGGAACAATTAGAGATTGGATAATATATTTTTTGAATAGATAGATATTTCTGCTCTCTTTATACTTTTGTAACAAAACCAAACTTCCTTCTCATATATTCGACATTACATCATATATTGATAAATTAATAGGTCTATAAATATTTTATAATATAATTGGAGTCAAGGCAGAGGAGTTAAAAAAAATTAGTATTTATATCATTTTTTCTCGAACATGTCTGTCGAAGTTATAAAAACCTTCTAAGAAATTCAAGGACATATTTTCATGAGAGGATAAGGGATAAATACTTAAGCATATTAATCATAAAATGTGAAAATTACTCATTTTAAAGTTTAGAGTTTGGATCTTGTATTCATGTCAATAAAATTATTAATAAAGACTTCTTTAGAAACACAAATGACTTCAGATCCTATCATCACTTGAAGTCATTGATTAAATTTGCTAACATCATTCATTGAAAAGTTTTACTTGAAACTATACAGATTTTTCCTTCTCTTATTAGGTTTATTATGGAAAAAAAAGGAAAACTTCTTGAGCCGAATCATATTCTAGAGAGTTAAAGCCTTCGAATGAGAACACGCAAAATAACAGTTTTCTTATACAACGGGGGACGTATTGAGTTGTGAACCCCAAACACAACGCCGTAGCTTTTATAACTTTGTTGTTGAGTTACTATTAAGAAGGTGTCTCACTCTCCAGATCCAAATCCCCAAATAGAAGGGCCAAGGAGAAATAAAACTTCAGAAAATAAACTAAATTAACCAAAAGTTTAATATGGAGCTCACTTCCTTCACTCACAAAGTGGAGTTGAGGAAGGCCCAATAAAAAATTACTTATATTGAACTTGAGTCTATTAAGAGACCTCTCTAAAGAGAGAATCCTGAAGAAAAAGTCTTCAGAAGCACACCCTCCATTCAGAGGAAAATGATCCAAAGAGCTTGACTTCCTCAACAACTGAAGATTTAATTTAATTTTTATTGATTTTTTTCATTTAATTTCCTTTTCTACAAAATATAATTATATTCATTATATCAAAATGGATATTATATTAGATATTTTTAAAGGATATCAGATTTATATAAATATATGATTTAGTATATACCAATGGGCCATGGCATATATAGCTATGTACAATATACTATATATATATATATAGATCCAACCAAGTACTTGTACTAACCAAAACAAGTAATCATAAAGTTGATTGTAAAGCAAGTTTGATAATTTGTATGTAAGTCCATTACATTTTGCAGAATTAAACTTATATCTCAAAAAAAAAAAAATCTTATAAATGATTGAGTAGAATAGAAATACACGTTATACAATTGATTTAATCAAGCAATACATAGGTATGCATAATGTAAATAGGTAGATTATGCCATTTTCAATAAAACCCTACAAAAATAAACTATTTCAAAATTTAAACTCAAGCTTATATTGTTTGTTTAAAGTGAGAAACAACACTTTAGCTTTGCCGAGTAAAACCTTTTTCCTGAGACTTTAGATAATATTTATCCAAGAAGGAAGTATGATGTCTCAATATATTTTCCTTCAATTCTCGAGAATGGTTTACTCCATGAGGAAAAGTTATGGATATCATAGAACATATACGTAGAGATGAAAATTGTGTATAATTTGAACATGGTATTAAAAAAGAAACGGAAAATCAACATGGCAATCCTGACAATTTGAAGAATGGTTTGGAGGAGAACAACACTGTTAAGGTCAGCTATTTTGGAGGCCTAAATTTAAAAAAACAAAACATTTTTCTAATAATGAAAAGCTTTTTTATGAATATTAAGGAAAGTAGTGATCTATTGCAATGTATTTGGACATCAAAATGGGACCCTGAAATAAAAGGACTTAAAACCTTACTGTCTACCACCAATGTATCCCTTTAATGCCTAGTTTTATTATTTTCAGACACTAATATTGATTAAAATCATGTTATTACATCGTTATACAATCTATGGAAATTCAAGGGAATACTTGAAGCAAATCCTCAGAAAACCCACATCCTAGAAGCCAGTGGCAGTTGAGCGGTGATTCCTTCCCTGTTCCCACACTTATATATAGGACGTCAGATGTATAGTCTATAGGTGCCGTTGTATCTCATTATTAATTTTAAAACAAAAATACATCAACAAACGATAGGAAATTGTAATGAGTAGAACTCATAAGTCATATGCAATCAATAGGAGTATGAATATTTAATTATCTCCCATTCCACTGTTCTTCACAAAGTAGGAACATCTAAGAATCTTCCCCAGGATAGCTTCTTGGGATTCTGAAAGAGGTAAGTATCGATAAATCTCTACAATTTATATAATTTCATTTTCTGCTATTCTATCAATAGACAACTCCCCTCAATTTACATTCTGGAACTCCATATCACAGTTGGTAGACTGTGGTAGACGCTTAGCCCGTTGTTTTGCGAATGGAGTAGTGATCTTTTCAATACATCCCAGATCCCAGCTTTTGATTTTTTGGAGGAGTGTCTTGATTGTTTTTAGTTTTACTGGAGATTCTTGTGATGGGAAGAACTACGAACTTATTGAGTCCTGTTGGTATCTCCGACTTTACTATAAACTCCAATTCATCCTTTAGGGCTTTCCTAGCAGTAAGTTGATGAATTCGTCTGATTTTCTCATCTTCTTTTACATAGATTTTCATTGGATCAAGTTTCTCTGACTCATTCAAAACATGAGGAAACTCTGGAAAAATGGACTCGACATTCATAATTTACGGGTCCCTCAAAGAGTTTTGGTTACAGAATTACATATAATTGTTTCTACAAAATATTTTGGAATAACGTTAAGTGACGCTAAATCATGCCACGAAAGTGATCTTGTAAATCTGGAGTGATGAATGCCGTAATTAATTTCATTTTCTTTCTTCCATATTTCAGGGATATTTTCACTTGCACCTGTATTCGGGAGTGCTCTCATATATTGTAAGACGGGGAGTGGAGTGCTTAATGGATGATGTACTATTAACAATTCTTGAGGCTGTTTCTACAGGGCTAGAATTTCTCGTTGTCCTTGAGTGAGATTTGGATTCTGAATCATAATTCTGATCATCTAAAAAAAAAAAAACATGACTTGTTCTCACACATTTTGTTACATGTGCTGTTTCGGAATCTACACTCGGAGCGGTGGTGGTTGTCTCTTCTGCAACTGAAACATCTACCATGTAAATCTTGCATTAGTCTAGGAACTGTCTTTTTAATGCTATTGACCTTTTGTCCTTTCTTGTAGGCTGACAAGGCATTAATATTAATGTAAACCAATGTATCTTGGAGAACGTCTGCAGACTCCCATGCAGTGGCTACATTTACAAGTCATAGCTAATGAGTTCTCATACTATCGGGAGGAGCACAAGCTCCAATCACGCAACATGTTGTGGTTGTGGTTTTTAATGATAAATTCAACTTGGTGAACTCATATGAACTTTGCACAATTGTTAGTGGTTGTAATTTTATATCAACATCACGTGCTTTGCTTTTTTAAGCAACTCTTCCATTTCGGTATCATATTTCAAAACCGAAAAAATGTATACATTTCAAAATCAAAGTAAATTATTTATTAAAGGTTTTTCTAACTTAAATGTTCAGAATATTATCAAACTGATGAATTCGTTCTTCAAAAAAATTAAGTATCAACTTCAGTTCCTGTTTGTACCAAATCATTATACAGTAAGTTTCATACAAATAATTAATTCATATCAAATATTATTCTTCGATTAATCTTTGGATACTAATGCCATTAATTCATAAAGTCAGAAGAGTCGAGTGTATTTGCGCAATGAGTCAAATGGATTGGAGTCGTATAATATAAATGTTTGGATTCAGAGCCAAGATCACAATATATTATTCCAAACTGAAACTATTAATTAAGAATAATTTATTTTTAGATGTGCGTAGTTATAATGAAATTGTTTATATTTATTTAGTATTACAAGGACTGAGAATTTAAATTTAATTTCGAAAGTATGATTTCAATAGTTTTTTCAGGTTGGATCCTGCCTTCCTAATCTGCAGCTATTTTAAAATTTGTATTTTCCAATCATAGACAAATATACATATCATCTGTGCTTCAAACTTACTCCGTGAGTAAATACATATGACTCTGCAGACTCCCGCCTCACTCATCAGCCATAATTATAACTTCATGGGAATTAAATGTACCTAGTTCATAAAAATAAACATTATTTTCATCCTTTTTTTTTCCTATGGGAATATAGAAAATCGATACAGTCTCAATGAGGTTTACAATTCGTCTTATTTCGGAACCAAATATAGTTATCCCAATGAATGAATTACATTATTAATGCAACATTAATGGAAGAATATTTCATATTATTTGACTAATAGTAAATTTGTAGCTGACAAGGCATTAATATTAATGGATAACTGTCATCCAATCTATCTTGGAAAACGCCTGCAGACTCTCATGCAGTGGCTACATTTACAAGCCTTCTTTCAAATTGTGTAAGATAAAGAGCATTTTTATGTTACAAGTTATGACTTTCAATTATTAAATGAGATATTTTTAAACTTTATGAATATCTTCTTCTTGAGGCCATGAATAAAAAGCACCTATTTTCAATTTTAATTATATATCACTATTTTTGGTTTTTGTTTGTTTCTTAGAAATATGTTTGAAATACAAATATTTATATTATAATTTGTCCATTAAAAAAAAGTTTTTTATGTGGCAAAAGTACATGGATTCAGGGTGGGCTCTATTTTATAGGAATTTCATTTTCTATCAAATCATTCTTTGGATTTAAAAACGGTAATAAAACGGTGGATACATGCACCCTTGACCTATTACTAGGAGATTATCATTGATTTCACTCCAACGCAAATTGGAACATTAAATAACAAACTCATTTCATGGCTATCATGCTCTCAATTGATCCCTTTTTGCTAAAGTTCATTAAAACTTTTTGTTTCACCAAAAAGTGGTTTGAATAAATAGATAGTGTAAAAAAATTCTCGAGTAATTACTTATGTATGTATTTTGGAGTAGTTCATAATATGTCAATGCAATTTTTGCTTTTAAATAGTTATCATTGATCAAGTCTTTTACTTAACATTACATTCAAATACGGAACAATAAGAGATTGGATAATATATTTTTTGAATAGATAGATATTTCTGCTCTCTTTATACTTTTGTAACAAAACCAAACTTCCTCTCATATATTCGACATTACATCATATATTGATAAATTAATAGGTCTATAAATATTTTATAATATAATTGGAGTCAAGGCAGAGGAGTTAAAAAAAATTAGTATTTATATCATTTTTTCTCGAACATGTCTGTCGAAGTTATAAAAACCTTCTAAGAAATTCAAGGACATAATTTCATGAGAGGATAAGGGATAAATACTTAAGCATATTAATCATAAAATGTGAAAATTACTCATTTTAAAGTTTAGAGTTTGGATCTTGTATTCATGTCAATAAAATTATTAATAAAGACTTCTTTAGAAACACAAATGACTTCAGATCCTATCATCACTTGAAGTCATTGATTAAATTTGCTAACATCATTGAAAAGTTTTACTTGAAACTATACAGATTTTTCCTTCTCTTATTAGGTTTATTATGGAAAAAAAAAAAAGGAAAACTTCTTGAGCCGAATCATATTCTAGAGAGTTAAAGCCTTCGAATGAGAACACGCAAAATAACAGTTTTCTTATACAACGGGGGACGTATTGAGTTGTGAACCCCAAACACAACGCCGTAGCTTTTATAACTTTGTTGTTGAGTTACTATTAAGAAGGTGTCTCACTCTCCAGATCCAAATCCCCAAATAGAAGGGCCAAGGAGAAATAAAACTTCAGAAAATAAACTAAATTAACCAAAAGTTTAATATGGAGCTCACTTCCTTCACTCAACAAGTGGAGTTGAGGAAGGCCCAATAAAAAATTACTTGTATTGAACTTGAGTCTATTAAGAGACCTCTCTAAAGAGAGAATCCTGAAGAAAAAGTCTTCAGAAGCACACCCTCCATTCAGAGGAAAATGATCCAAAGAGCTTGACTTCCTCTTAACAACTGAAGATTTAATTTAATTTTTATTGATTTTTTTCATTTAATTTCCTTTTCTACAAAATATAATTTTTTTTTTTTTTCACTAGTTATTCTGTAATATTTATATTCATTATATCAAAATGGATATTATATTAGATATTTTTAAAGGATATCAGATTTATATAAATATATGATTTAGTATATACCAATGGGCCATGGCATATATAGCTATGTACAATATACTAATATATATATATATATATAGATCCAACCAAGTACTTGTACTAACCAAAACAAGTAATCATAAAGTTGATTGTAAAGCAAGTTTGATAATTTGTATGTAAGTCCATTACATTTTGCAGAATTAAACTTATATCTCAAGTAAAAAAAAATCTTATAAATGATTGAGTAGAATAGAAATACACGTTATACAATTGATTTAATCAAGCAATACATAGGTATGCATAATGTAAATAGGTAGATTATGCCATTTTCAATAAAACCCTACAAAAATATACTATTTCAAAATTTAAACTCAAGCTTATATTGTTTGTTTAAAGTGAGAAACAACACTTTAGCTTTGCCGAGTAAAACCTTTTTCCTGAGACTTTAGATAATATTTATCCAAGAAGGAAGTATGATGTCTCAATATATTTTCCTTCAATTCTCGAGAATGGTTTACTCCATGAGGAAAAGTTATGGATATCATAGAACATATACGTAGAGATGAAAATTGTGTATAATTTGAACATGGTATTAAAAAAGAAACGGAAAATCAACATGGCAATCCTGACAATTTGAAGAATGGTTTGGAGGAGAACAACACTGTTAAGGTCAGCTATTTTGGAGGCCTAAAAAAAAAAAAAAAACATTTAATAATAATGAAAAGCTCTTTTTCATGAATATTAAGGAAAGTAGTGATCTATTGCAATGTATTTGGACGTCAAAATGGGACCCTGAAATAAAAGGACTTAAAACCTTACTGTCTAACACCAATGTATCCCTTTAATGCCTAGTTTGATTATTTTCAGACACTAATATTGATTAAAATCATGTTATTACATCGTTATACAATCTATGGAAATTCAAGGGAATACTTGAAGCAAATCCTCAGAAAACCCACATCCTAGAAGCCAGTGGCAGTTGAGCGGTGATTCCTTCCCTGTTCCCACACTTATATATAGGACGTCAGATGTATAGTCTATAGGTGCTGTTGTATCTCATTATTAATTTTAAAACAAAAGTACATCAACAAACGATAGGAAATTGTAATGAGTAGAACTCATAAGTCATATGCAATCAATAGGAGTATGAATATTTAATTCTCTCCCATTCCTGTTGTTCTTCAAACAAAGTAGGAACATCTAATCTTCCCCAGGATAGCTTCTTCTTGGGATTCTGAAAGAGGTAAGTATCGATAAATCTCTACAATTTATATAATTTCTCATTTTCTGCTCTTCTATCAATAGACAACTCCCCTCAATTTACATTCTGGAACTCCATATCACAGTTGGTAGACTGTGCTGGGCTTAGCCCGTTGTTTTGTGAATGGAGTAGTGATCTTTTCAATACATCCCAGATCCCAGCTTTTGATTTTTTGGAGGAGTGTCTTGATTGTTTTTAGTTTTACTGGAGATTCTTGTGATGGGAAGAACTACGAACTTATTGAGTCCTGTTGGTATCTCCGACTTTACTATAAACTCCAATTCATCCTTTAGGGCTTTCCTAGCAGTAAGTTGATGAACTCGTCTGATTTTCTCATCTTCTTTTACATAGATTTTCATTGGATCAAGTTTCTCTGACTCATTCAAAACATGAGGAAACTCTGGAAAAATGGACTTGACATTCATAATTTGCGGGTCCCTCAAAGAGTTTTTTACAGAATTACATATAATTGTTTCTCGAAAATATTTTGGAATAACGTTAAGTGACGCTAAATCATGCCACGAAAGTGATCTTGTAAATCTGGAGTGATGAATGCCGTAATTAATTTCATTTTCTTTCTTCCATATTTCAGGGATATTTTCACTTGCACCTGTATTCGGGAGTGCTCTCATATATTGTAAGACGGGGAGTGGAGTGCTTAATGGATGATGTACTATTAACAATGCTTGAGGCTGTTTCTACAGGGCTAGAATTTCTCGTTGTCCTTGAGTGAGATTTGGATTCTGAATTATAATTCTGATCATCTACAAAAAAAAAAAACATGACTTGTTCTCACACATTTTGTTACATGTGCTGTTTCGGAATCTACACTCGGAGCGGTGGTGGTTGTCTCTTCTGCAACTGAAACATCTACCATGTAAATCTTGCATTAGTCTAGGAACTGTCTTTTTAATGCTATTGACCTTTTGTCCTTTCTTGTAGGCGACAAGGCATTAATATTAATGTAAACCAATGTATCTTGGAGAACGTCTGCAGACTCCCATGCAGTGGCTACATTTACAAGTCATAGCTAATGAGTTCTCATACATACGGGAGGAGCACAAGCTCCAATCACGCAACATGTTGTGGTAAAAAACATCATTTTTAATGATAAATTCAACTTGGTGAACTCATATGAACTTTGCACAATTGTTAGTGGTTGTAATTTTATATCAACATCACGTGCTTTGCTTTTTTAAGCAACTCTTCCATTTCGGTATCATATTTCAAAACCGAAAAAATGTATACATTTCAAAATCAAAGTAAATTATTTATTAAAGGTTTTTCTAACTTAAATGTTCAGAATATTATCAAACTGATGAATTCGTTCTTCAAAAATTAAGTATCAACTTCAGTTCCTGTTTGTACCAAATCATTATACAGTAAGTTTCATACAAATAATTAATTCATATCAAATATTATTCTTCGATTAATCTTTGGATACTAATGCCATTAATTCATAAAGTCAGAAGAGTCGAGTGTATTTGCGCAATGAGTCAAATGGATTGGAGTCGTATAATATAAATGTTTGGATTCAGAGCCAAGATCACAATATATTATTCCAAACTGAAACTATTAATTAAGAATAATTTATTTTTAGATGTGCGTAGTTATAATGAAATTGTTTATATTTATTTAGTATTACAAGGACTGAGAATTTAAATTTAATTTCGAAAGTATGATTTCAATAGTTTTTTCAGGTTGGATCCTGCCTTCCTAATCTGCAGCTATTTTAAAATTTGTATTTTCCAATCATAGACAAATATACATATCATCTGTGCTTCAAACTTACTCCGTGAGTAAATACATATGACTCTGCAGACTCCCGCCTCACTCATCAGCCATAATTATAACTTCATGGGAATTAAATGTACCTAGTTCATAAAAATAAACATTATTTTCATCCTTTTTTTTTTTTCCTATGGGAATATAGAAAATCGATACAGTACAGTCAATGAGGTTTACAATTCGTCTTATTTCGGAACCAAATATAGTTATCCCAATGAATGAATTACATTATTAATGCAACATTAATGGAAGAATATTTCATATTATTTGACTAATAGTAAATTTGTAGGCTGACAAGGCATTAATATTAATGGATAACTGTCATCCAATCTATCTTGGAAAACGCCTGCAGACTCTCATGCAGTGGCTACATTTACAAGCCTTCTTTCAAATTGTGTAAGATAAAGAGCATTTTTATGTTACAAGTTATGACTTTCAATTATTAAATGAGATATTTTTAAACTTTATGAATATCTTCTTCTTGAGGCCATAAATAAAAAGCACCTATTTTCAATTTTAATTATATATCACTATTTTTGGTTTTTGTTTGTTTCTTAGAAATATGTTTGAAATACAAATATTTATATTATAATTTGTCCATTTAAAAAAAAGTTTTTTATGTGGCAAAAGTACATGGATTCAGGGTGGGCTCTATTTTATAGGAATTTCATTTTCTATCAAATCATTCTTTGGATTTAAAAACGGTAATAAAACGGTGGATACATGCACCCTTGACCTATTACTAGGAGATTATCATTGATTTCACTCCAACGCAAATTGGAACATTAAATAACAAACTCATTTCATGGCTATCATGCTCTCAATTGATCCCTTTTTGCTAAAGTTCATTAAAACTTTTTGTTTCACCAAAAAGTGGTTTGAATAAATAGATAGTGTAAAAAAAATTCTCGAGTAATTACTTATGTATGTATTTTGGAGTAGTTCATAATATGTCAATGCAATTTTTGCTTTTAAATAGTTATCATTGATCAAGTCTTTTACTTAACATTACATTCAAATACGGAACAATTAGAGATTGGATAATATATTTTTGAATAGATAGATATTTCTGCTCTCTTTATACTTTTGTAACAAAACCAAACTTCCTTCTCATATATTCGACATTACATCATATATTGATAAATTAATAGGTCTATAAGTATTTTATAATATAATTGGAGTCAAGGCAGAGGAAAAAAAAAATTAGTATTTATATCATTTTTTCTCGAACATGTCTGTCGAAGTTATAAAAACCTTCTAAGAAATTCAAGGACATATTTTCATGAGAGGATAAGGGATAAATACTTAAGCATATTAATCATAAAATGTGAAAATTACTCATTTTAAAGTTTAGAGTTTGGATCTTGTATTCATGTCAATAAAATTATTAATAAAGACTTCTTTAGAAACACAAATGACTTCAGATCCTATCATCACTTGAAGTCATTGATTAAATTTGCTAACATCATTGAAAAGTTTTACTTGAAACTATACAGATTTTTCCTTCTCTTATTAGGTTTATTATGGAAAAAAAAAAAGGAAAACTTCTTGAGCCGAATCATATTCTAGAGAGTTAAAGCCTTCGAATGAGAACACGCAAAATAACAGTTTTCTTATACAACGGGGGACGTATTGAGTTGTGAACCCCAAACACAACGCCGTAGCTTTTATAACTTTGTTGTTGAGTTACTATTAAGAAGGTGTCTCACTCTCCAGATCCAAATCCCCAAATAGAAGGGCCAAGGAGAAATAAAACTTCAGAAAATAAACTAAATTAACCAAAAGTTTAATATGGAGCTCACTTCCTTCACTCACAAAGTGGAGTTGAGGAAGGCCCAATAAAAAATTACTTGTATTGAACTTGAGTCTATTAAGAGACCTCTCTAAAGAGAGAATCCTGAAGAAAAAGTCTTCAGAAGCACACCCTCCATTCAGAGGAAAATGATCCAAAGAGCTTGACTTCCTCTTAACAACTGAAGATTTAATTTAATTTTTATTGATTTTTTTTTTCATTTAATTTCCTTTTCTACAAAATATAATTTCAATTTTTTTTTCACTAGTTATTCTGTAATATTTATATTCATTATATCAAAATGGATATTATATTAGATATTTTTAAAGGATATCAGATTTATATAAATATATGATTTAGTATATACCAATGGGCCATGGCATATATAGCTATATATATAATATATATATATATATAGATCCAACCAAGTACTTGTACTAACCAAAACAAGTAATCATAAAGTTGATTGTAAAGCAAGTTTGATAATTTGTATGTAAGTCCATTACATTTTGCAGAATTAAACTTATATCTCAAAAAAAAAAAAAAAAAAATCTTATAAATGATTGAGTAGAATAGAAATACACGTTATACAATTGATTTAATCAAGCAATACATAGGTATGCATAATGTAAATAGGTAGATTATGCCATTTTCAATAAAACCCTACAAAAATAAACTATTTCAAAATTTAAACTCAAGCTTATATTGTTTGTTTAAAGTGAGAAACAACACTTTAGCTTTGCCGAGTAAAACCTTTTTCCTGAGACTTTAGATAATATTTATCCAAGAAGGAAGTATGATGTCTCAATATATTTTCCTTCAATTCTCGAGAATGGTTTACTCCATGAGGAAAAGTTATGGATATCATAGAACGTAGAGATGAAAATTGTGTATAATTTGAACATGGTATTAAAAAAGAAACGGAAAATCAACATGGCAATCCTGACAATTTGAAGAATGGTTTGGAGGAGAACAACACTGTTAAGGTCAGCTATTTTGGAGGCCTAAATAAAAAAAAAAAAAAAACATTTTTCTAATAATGAAAAGCTCTTTTTTCATGAATATTAAGGAAAGTAGTGATCTATTGCAATGTATTTGGACGTCAAAATGGGACCCTGAAATAAAAGGACTTAAAACCTTACTGTCTAACACCAATGTATCCCTTTAATGCCTAGTTTGATTATTTTCAGACACTAATATTGATTAAAATCATGTTATTACATCGTTATACAATCTATGGAAATTCAAGGGAATACTTGAAGCAAATCCTCAGAAAACCCACATCCTAGAAGCCAGTGGCAGTTGAGCGGTGATTCCTTCCCTGTTCCCACACTTATATATAGGACGTCAGATGTATAGTCTATAGGTGCTGTTATATCTCATTATTAATTTTAAAACAAAAGTACATCAACAAACGATAGGAAATTGTAATGAGTAGAACTCATAAGTCATATGCAATCAATAGGAGTATGAATATTTAATTATCTCCCATTCCACTGTTCTTCACAAAGTAGGAACATCTAAGAATCTTCCCCAGGATAGCTTCTTCTTGGGATTCTGAAAGAGGTAAGTATCGATAAATCTCTACAATTTATATAATTTTCATTTTCTGCTCTTCTATCAATAGACAACTCCCCTCAATTTACATTCTGGAACTCCATATCACAGTTGGTAGACTGTGCTGGGCTTAGCCCGTTGTTTTGTGAATGGAGTAGTGATCTTTTCAATACATCCCAGATCCCAGCTTTTGATTTTTTGGAGGAGTGTCTTGATTGTTTTTAGTTTTACTGGAGATTCTTGTGATGGGAAGAACTACGAACTTATTGAGTCCTGTTGGTATCTCCGACTTTACTATAAACTCCAATTCATCCTAGGGCTTTCCTAGCAGTAAGTTGATGAACTCGTCTGATTTTCTCATCTTCTTTTACATAGATTTTCATTGGATCAAGTTTCTCTGACTCATTCAAAACATGAGGAAACTCTGGAAAAATGGACTTGACATTCATAATTTGCGGGTCCCTCAAAGAGTTTTGGTTACAGAATTACATATAATTGTTTCTCGAAAATATTTTGGAATAACGTTAAGTGACGCTAAATCATGCCACGAAAGTGATCTTGTAAATCTGGAGTGATGAATGCCGTAATTAATTTCATTTTCTTTTTTCCATATTTCAGGGATATTTTCACTTGCACCTGTATTCGGGAGTGCTCTCATATATTGTAAGACGGGGAGTGGAGTGCTTAATGGATGATGTACTATTAACAATGCTTGAGGCTGTTTCTACAGGGCTAGAATTTCTCGTTGTCCTTGAGTGAGATTTGGATTCTGAATCATAATTCTGATCATCTACAAAAAACAAAAAAACATGACTTGTTCTCACACATTTTGTTACATGTGCTGTTTCGGAATCTACACTCGGAGCGGTGGTGGTTGTCTCTTCTGCAACTGAAACATCTACCATGTAAATCTTGCATTAGTCTAGGAACTGTCTTTTTAATGCTATTGACCTTTTGTCCTTTCTTGTAGGCTGACAAGGCATTAATATTAATGTAAACCAATGTATCTTGGAGAACGTCTGCAGACTCCCATGCAGTGGCTACATTTACAAGTCATAGCTAATGAGTTCTCATACTATCGGGAGGAGCACAAGCTCCAATCACGCAACATGTTGTGGTAAAAAACATCATTTTTAATGATAAATTCAACTTGGTGAACTCATATGAACTTTGCACAATTGTTAGTGGTTGTAATTTTATATCAACATCACGTGCTTTGCTTTTTTAAGCAACTCTTCCATTTCGGTATCATATTTCAAAACCGAAAAAATGTATACATTTCAAAATCAAAGTAAATTATTTATTAAAGGTTTTTCTAACTTAAATGTTCAGAATATTATCAAACTGATGAATTCGTTCTTCAAAAATTAAGTATCAACTTCAGTTCCTGTTTGTACCAAATCATTATACAGTAAGTTTCATACAAATAATTAATTCATATCAAATATTATTCTTCGATTAATCTTTGGATACTAATGCCATTAATTCATAAAGTCAGAAGAGTCGAGTGTATTTGCGCAATGAGTCAAATGGATTGGAGTCGTATAATATAAATGTTTGGATTCAGAGCCAAGATCACAATATATTATTCCAAACTGAAACTATTAATTAAGAATAATTTATTTTTAGATGTGCGTAGTTATAATGAAATTGTTTATATTTATTTAGTATTACAAGGACTGAGAATTTAAATTTAATTTCGAAAGTATGATTTCAATAGTTTTTTCAGGTTGGATCCTGCCTTCCTAATCTGCAGCTATTTTAAAATTTGTATTTTCCAATCATAGACAAATATACATATCATCTGTGCTTCAAACTTACTCCGTGAGTAAATACATATGACTCTGCAGACTCCCGCCTCACTCATCAGCCATAATTATAACTTCATGGGAATTAAATGTACCTAGTTCATAAAAATAAACATTATTTTCATTTTTTTTTTTTTTCCTATGGGAATATAGAAAATCGATACAGTCTCAATGAGGTTTACAATTCGTCTTATTTCGGAACCAAATATAGTTATCCCAATGAATGAATTACATTATTAATGCAACATTAATGGAAGAATATTTCATATTATTTGACTACTAGTAAATTTGTAGGCTGACAAGGCATTAATATTATTGGATAACTGTCATCCAATCTATCTTGGAAAACGCCTGCAGACTCTCATGCAGTGGCTACATTTACAAGCCTTCTTTCAAATTGTGTAAGATAAAGAGCATTTTTATGTTACAAGTTATGACTTTCAATTATTAAATGAGATATTTTTAAACTTTATGAATATCTTCTTCTTGAGGCCATAAATAAAAAGCACCTATTTTCAATTTTAATTATATATCACTATTTTTGGTTTTTGTTTGTTTCTTAGAAATATGTTTGAAATACAAATATTTATATTATAATTTGTCCATTTAAAAAAAAGTTTTTTATGTGGCAAAAGTACATGGATTCAGGGTGGGCTCTATTTTATAGGAATTTCATTTTCTATCAAATCATTCTTTGGATTTAAAAACGGTAATAAAACGGTGGATACATGCACCCTTGACCTATTACTAGGAGATTATCATTGATTTCACTCCAACGCAAATTGGAACATTAAATAACAAACTCATTTCATGGCTATCCTGCTCTCAATTGATCCCTTTTTGCTAAAGTTCATTAAAACTTTTTGTTTCACCAAAAAGTGGTTTGAATAAATAGATAGTGTAAAAAAATTCTCGAGTAATTACTTATGTATGTATTTTGGAGTAGTTCATAATATGTCAATGCAATTTTTGCTTTTAAATAGTTATCATTGATCAAGTCTTTTACTTAACATTACATTCAAATACCGAACAATTAGAGATTGGATAATATATTTTTGAATAGATAGATATTTCTGCTCTCTTTATACTTTTGTAACAAAACCAAACTTCCTTCTCATATATTCGACATTACATCATATATTGATAAATTAATAGGTCTATAAATATTTTATAATATAATTGGAGTCAAGGCAGAGGACTTAAAAAAAATTAGTATCTATATCATTTTATCTCGAACATGTCTGTCGAAGTTATAAAAACCTTCTAAGAAATTCAAGGACATATTTTCATGAGAGGATAAGGGATAAATACTTAAGCATATTAATCATAAAATGTGAAAATTACTCATTTTAAAGTTTAGAGTTTGGATCTTGTATTCATGTCAATAAAATTATTAATAAAGACTTCTTTAGAAACACAAATGACTTCAGATCCTATCATCACTTGAAGTCATTGATTAAATTTGCTAACATCATTGAAAAGTTTTACTTGAAACTATACAGATTTTTCCTTCTCTTATTAGGTTTATTATGGGAAAAAAAAGGAAAACTTCTTGAGCCGAATCATATTCTAGAGAGTTAAAGCCTTCGAATGAGAACACGCAAAATAACAGTTTTCTTATACAACGGGGGACGTATTGAGTTGTGAACCCCAAACACAACGCCGTAGCTTTTATAACTTTGTTGTTGAGTTACTATTAAGAAGGTGTCTCACTCTCCAGATCCAAATCCCCAAATAGAAGGGCCAAGGAGAAATAAAACTTCAGAAAATAAACTAAATTAACCAAAAGTTTAATATGGAGCTCACTTCCTTCACTCACAAAGTGGAGTTGAGGAAGGCCCAATAAAAAATTACTTATATTGAACTTGAGTCTATTAAGAGACCTCTCTAAAGAGAGAATCCTGAAGAAAAAGTCTTCAGAAGCACACCCTCCATTCAGAGGAAAATGATCCAAAGAGCTTGACTTCCTCTTAACAACTGAAGATTTAATTTAATTTTTATTGATTTTTTTCATTAATTTCCTTTTCTACAAAATATAATTTCAATTTTTTTTTTTCACTAGTTATTCTGTAATATTTATATTCATTATATCAAAATGGATATTATATTAGATATTTTTAAAGGATATCAGATTTATATAAATATATGATTTAGTATATACCAATGGGCCATGGCATATATAGCTATGTACAATATATATATATATATATATATATAGATCCAACCAAGTACTTGTACTAACCAAAACAAGTAATCATAAAGTTGATTGTAAAGCAAGTTTGATAATTTGTATGTAAGTCCATTACATTTTGCAGAATTAAACTTATATCTCAAAAAAAAAAAAATCTTATAAATGATTGAGTAGAATAGAAATACACGTTATACAATTGATTTAATCAAGCAATACATAGGTATGCATAATGTAAATAGGTAGATTATGCCATTTTCAATAAAACCCTACAAAAATAAACTATTTCAAAATTTAAACTCAAGCTTATATTGTTTGTTTAAAGTGAGAAACAACACTTTAGCTTTAGCTTTGCCGAGTAAAACCTTTTTCCTGAGACTTTAGATAATATTTATCCAAGAAGGAAGTATGATGTCTCAATATATTTTCCTTCAATTCTCGAGAATGGTTTACTCCATGAGGAAAAGTTATGGATATCATAGAACATATACGTAGAGATGAAAATTGTGTATAATTTGAACATGGTATTAAAAAAGAAACGGAAAATCAACATGGCAATCCTGACAATTTGAAGAATGGTTTGGAGGAGCACAGCACTGTTATGGTCAGCTATTTTGGAGGCCTAAATTTAAAAAAAAAAAAAAACATTTTTCTAATAATGAAAAGCTCTTTTTATGAATATTAAGGAAAGTAGTGATCTATTGCAATGTATTTGGACATCAAAATGGGACCCTGAAATAAAAGGACTTAAAACCTTACTGTCTACCACCAATGTATCCCTTTAATGCCTAGTTTGATTATTTTCAGACACTAATATTGATTAAAATCATGTTATTACATCGTTATACAATCTATGGAAATTCAAGGGAATACTTGAAGCAAATCCTCAGAAAACCCACATCCTAGAAGCCAGTGGCAGTTGAGCGGTGATTCCTTCCCTGTTCCCACACTTATATATAGGACGTCAGATGTATAGTCTATAGGTGCCGTTGTATCTCATTATTAATTTTAAAACAAAAATACATCAACAAACGATAGGAAATTGTAATGAGTAGAACTCATAAGTCATATGCAATCAATAGGAGTATGAATATTTAATTATCTCCCATTCCACTGTTCTTCACAAAGTAGGAACATCTAAGAATCTTCCCCAGGATAGCTTCTTCTTCTTGGGATTCTGAACGAGGTAAGTATCGATAAATCTCTACAATTTATATAATTTCTCATTTTCTGCTATTCTATCAATAGACAACTCCCCTCAATTTACATTCTGGAACTCCATATCACAGTTGGTAGACTGTGCTCGGCTTAGCCCGTTGTTTTGCGAATGGAGTAGTGATCTTTTCAATACATCCCAGATCCCAGCTTTTGATTTTTTGGAGGAGTGTCTTGATTGTTTTTAGTTTTACTGGAGATTCTTGTGATGGGAAGAACTACGAACTTATTGAGTCCTGTTGGTATCTCCGACTTTACTATAAACTCCAATTCATCCTTTAGGGCTTTCCTAGCAGTAAGTTGATGAATTCGTCTGATTTTCTCATCTTCTTTTACATAGATTTTCATTGGATCAAGTTTCTCTGACTCATTCAAAACATGAGGAAACTCTGGAAAAATGGACTCGACATTCATAATTTACGGGTCCCTCAAAGAGTTTTGGTTACAGAATTACATATAATTGTTTCTACAAAATATTTTGGAATAACGTTAAGTGACGCTAAATCATGCCACGAAAGTGATCTTGTAAATCTGGAGTGATGAATGCCGTAATTAATTTCATTTTCTTTCTTCCATATTTCAGGGATATTTTCACTTGCACCTGTATTCGGGAGTGCTCTCATATATTGTAAGTGCTTAATGGATGATGTACTATTAACAATTCTTGAGGCTGTTTCTACAGGGCTAGAATTTCTCGTTGTCCTTGAGTGAGATTTGGATTCTGAATCATAATTCTGATCATCTACAAAAAACAAAAAAACATGACTTGTTCTCACACATTTTGTTACATGTGCTGTTTCGGAATCTACACTCGGAGCGGTGGTGGTTGTCTCTTCTGCAACTGAAACATCTACCATGTAAATCTGTCATTAGTCTAGGAACTGTCTTTTTAATGCTATTGACCTTTTGTCCTTTCTTGTAGGCTGACAAGGCATTAATATTAATGTAAACCAATGTATCTTGGAGAACGTCTGCAGACTCCCATGCAGTGGCTACATTTACAAGTCATAGCTAATGAGTTCTCATACTATCGGGAGGAGCACAAGCTCCAATCACGCAACATGTTGTGGTAAAAAACATCATTTTTAATGATAAATTCAACTTGGTGAACTCATATGAACTTTGCACAATTGTTAGTGGTTGTAATTTTATATCAACATCACGTGCTTTGCTTTTTTAAGCAACTCTTCCATTTCGGTATCATATTTCAAAACCGAAAAAATGTATACATTTCAAAATCAAAGTAAATTATTTATTAAAGGTTTTTCTAACTTAAATGTTCAGAATATTATCAAACTGATGAATTCGTTCTTCAAAAATTAAGTATCAACTTCAGTTCCTGTTTGTACCAAATCATTATACAGTAAGTTTCATACAAATAATTAATTCATATCAAATATTATTCTTCGATTAATCTTTGGATACTAATGCCATTAATTCATAAAGTCAGAAGAGTCGAGTGTATTTGCGCAATGAGTCAAATGGATTGGAGTCGTATAATATAAATGTTTGGATTCAGAGCCAAGATCACAATATATTATTCCAAACTGAAACTATTAATTAAGAATAATTTATTTTTAGATGTGCGTAGTTATAATGAAATTGTTTATATTTATTTAGTACAAGGACTGAGAATTCAAATTTAATTTCGAAAGTATGATTTCAATAGTTTTTTCAGGTTGGATCCTGCCTTCCTAATCTGCAGCTATTTTAAAATTTGTATTTTCCAATCATAGACAAATATACATATCATCTGTGCTTCAAACCTACTCCGTGAGTAAATACATATGACTCTGCAGACTCCCGCCTCACTCATCAGCCATAATTATAACTTCATGGGAATTAAACGTACCTAGTTCATAAAAATAAACATTATTTTCATCCTTTTTTTTTTCCTATGGGAATATAGAAAATCGATACAGTCTCAATGAGGTTTACAATTCGTCTTATTTCGGAACCAAATATAGTTATCCCAATGAATGAATTACATTATTAATGCAACATTAATGGAAGAATATTTCATATTATTTGACTAATAGTAAATGGCATTAATATTAATGGATAACTGTCATCCAATCTATCTTGGAAAACGCCTGCAGACTCTCATGCAGTGGCTACATTTACAAGCCTTCTTTCAAATTGTGTAAGATAAAGAGCATTTTTATGTTACAAGTTATGACTTTCAATTATTAAATGAGATATTTTTAAACTTTATGAATATCTTCTTCTTGAGGCCATGAATAAAAAGCACCTATTTTCAATTTTAATTATATATCACTATTTTTGGTTTTTGTTTGTTTCTTAGAAATATGTTTGAAATACAAATATTTATATTATAATTTGTCCATTTAAAAAAAAGTTTTTATGTGGCAAAAGTACATGGATTCAGGGTGGGCTCTATTTTATAGGAATTTCATTTTCTATCAAATCATTCTTTGGATTTAAAAACGGTAATAAAACGGTGGATACATGCACCCTTGACCTATTACTAGGAGATTATCATTGATTTCACTCCAACGCAAATTGGAACATTAAATAACAAACTCATTTCATGGCTATCTGCTCTCAATTGATCCCTTTTTGCTAAAGTTCATTAAAACTTTTTGTTTCACCAAAAAGTGGTTTGAATAAATAGATAGTGTAAAAAAAATTCTCGAGTAATTACTTATGTATGTATTTTGGAGTAGTTCATAATATGTCAATGCAATTTTTGCTTTTAAATAGTTATCATTGATCAAGTCTTTTACTTAACATTACATTCAAATACGGAACAATAAGAGATTGGATAATATATTTTTGAATAGATAGATATTTCTGCTCTCTTTATACTTTTGTAACAAAACCAAACTTCCCTCTCATATATTCGACATTACATCATATATTGATAAATTAATAGGTCTATAAATATTTTATAATATAATTGGAGTCAAGGCAGAGGAGTTAAAAAAAATTAGTATTTATATCATTTTTTCTCGAACATGTCTGTCGAAGTTATAAAAACCTTCTAAGAAATTCAAGGACATAATTTCATGAGAGGATAAGGGATAAATACTTAAGCATATTAATCATAAAATGTGAAAATTACTCATTTTAAAGTTTAGAGTTTGGATCTTGTATTCATGTCAATAAAATTATTAATAAAGACTTCTTTAGAAACACAAATGACTTCAGATCCTATCATCACTTGAAGTCATTGATTAAATTTGCTAACATCATTGAAAAGTTTTACTTGAAACTATACAGATTTTTCCTTCTCTTATTAGGTTTATTATGGAAAAAAAAGGAAAACTTCTTGAGCCGAATCATATTCTAGAGAGTTAAAGCCTTCGAATGAGAACACGCAAAATAACAGTTTTCTTATACAACGGGGGACGTATTGAGTTGTGAACCCCAAACACAACGCCGTAGCTTTTATAACTTTGTTGTTGAGTTACTATTAAGAAGGTGTCTCACTCTCCAGATCCAAATCCCCAAATAGAAGGGCCAAGGAGAAATAAAACTTCAGAAAATAAACTAAATTAACCAAAAGTTTAATATGGAGCTCACTTCCTTCACTCACAAAGTGGAGTTGAGGAAGGCCCAATAAAAAATTACTTGTATTGAACTTGAGTCTATTAAGAGACCTCTCTAAAGAGAGAATCCTGAAGAAAAAGTCTTCAGAAGCACACCCTCCATTCAGAGGAAAATGATCCAAAGAGCTTGACTTCCTCTTAACAACTGAAGATTTAATTTAATTTTTATTGATTTTTTTTTCATTTAATTTCCTTTTCTACAAAATATAATTTCAATTTTTTTTTCACTAGTTATTCTGTAATATTTATATTCATTATATCAAAATGGATATTATATTAGATATTTTTAAAGGATATCAGATTTATATAAATATATGATTTAGTATATACCAATGGGCCATGGCATATATAGCTATGTACAATATACTAATATATATATATAGATCCAACCAAGTACTTGTACTAACCAAAACAAGTAATCATAAAGTTGATTGTAAAGCAAGTTTGATAATTTGTATGTAAGTCCATTACATTTTGCAGAATTAAACTTATATCTCAAAAAAAAAAAAAAAAAAATCTTATAAATGATTGAGTAGAATAGAAATACACGTTATACAATTGATTTAATCAAGCAATACATAGGTATGCATAATGTAAATAGGTAGATTATGCCATTTTCAATAAAACCCTACAAAAATAAACTATTTCAAAATTTAAACTCAAGCTTATATTGTTTGTTTAAAGTGAGAAACAACACTTTAGCTTTGCCGAGTAAAACCTTTTTCCTGAGACTTTAGATAATATTTATCCAAGAAGGAAGTATGATGTCTCAATATATTTTCCTTCAATTCTCGAGAATGGTTTACTCCATGAGGAAAAGTTATGGATATCATAGAACATATACGTAGAGATGAAAATTGTGTATAATTTGAACATGGTATTAAAAAAGAAACGGAAAATCAACATGGCAATCCTGACAATTTGAAGAATGGTTTGGAGGAGAACAACACTGTTAAGGTCAGCTATTTTGGAGGCCTAAATTTAAAAAAAGAAACATTTTTCTAATAATGAAAAGCTCTTTTTCATGAATATTAAGGAAAGTAGTGATCTATTGCAATGTATTTGGACGTCAAAATGGGACCCTGAAATAAAAGGACTTAAAACCTTACTGTCTAACACCAATGTATCCCTTTAATGCCTAGTTTGATTATTTTCAGACACTAATATTGATTAAAATCATGTTATTACATCGTTATACAATCTATGGAAATTCAAGGGAATACTTGAAGCAAATCCTCAGAAAACCCACATCCTAGAAGCCAGTGGCAGTTGAGCGGTGATTCCTTCCCTGTTCCCACACTTATATATAGGACGTCAGATGTATAGTCTATAGGTGCTGTTGTATCTCATTATTAATTTTAAAACAAAAGTACATCAACAAACGATAGGAAATTGTAATGAGTAGAACTCATAAGTCATATGCAATCAATAGGAGTATGAATATTTAATTCTCTCCCATTCCACTGTTCTTCACAAAGTAGGAACATCTAAGAATCTTCCCCAGGATAGCTTCTTCCTGGGATTCTGAAAGAGGTAAGTATCGATAAATCTCTACAATTTATATAATTTCCCATTTTCTGCTCTTCTATCAATAGACAACTCCCCTCAATTTACATTCTGGAACTCCATATCACAGTTGGTAGACTGTGCTGGGCTTAGCCCGTTGTTTTGTGAATGGAGTAGTGATCTTTTCAATACATCCCAGATCCCAGCTTTTGATTTTTTGGAGGAGTGTCTTGATTGTTTTTAGTTTTACTGGGGATTCTTGTGATGGGAAGAACTACGAACTTATTGAGTCCTGTTGGTATCTCCGACTTTACTATAAACTCCAATTCATCCTTTAGGGCTTTCCTAGCAGTAAGTTGATGAACTCGTCTGATTTTCTCATCTTCTTTTACATAGATTTTCATTGGATCAAGTTTCTCTGACTCATTCAAAACATGAGGAAACTCTGGAAAAATGGACTTGACATTCATAATTTGCGGGTCCCTCAAAGAGTTTTGGTTACAGAATTACATATAATTGTTTCTCGAAAATATTTTGGAATAACGTTAAGTGACGCTAAATCATGCCACGAAAGTGATCTTGTAAATCTGGAGTGATGAATGCCGTAATTAATTTCATTTTCTTTTTTCCATATTTCAGGGATATTTTCACTTGCACCTGTATTCGGGAGTGCTCTCATATATTGTAAGACGGGGAGTGGAGTGCTTAATGGATGATGTACTATTAACAATGCTTGAGGCTGTTTCTACAGGGCTAGAATTTCTCGTTGTCCTTGAGTGAGATTTGGATTCTGAATTATAATTCTGATCATCTACAAAAAAACAAAAAAACATGACTTGTTCTCACACATTTTGTTACATGTGCTGTTTCGGAATCTACACTCGGAGCGGTGGTGGTTGTCTCTTCTGCAACTGAAACATCTACCATGTAAATCTCGCATTAGTCTAGGAACTGTCTTTTTAATGCTATTGACCTTTTGTCCTTTCTTGTAGGCTGACAAGGCATTAATATTAATGTAAACCAATGTATCTTGGAGAACGTCTGCAGACTCCCATGCAGTGGCTACATTTACAAGTCATAGCTAATGAGTTCTCATACTATCGGGAGGAGCACAAGCTCCAATCACGCAACATGTTGTGGTTGTGGTTTTTAATGATAAATTCAACTTGGTGAACTCATATGAACTTTGCACAATTGTTAGTGGTTGTAATTTTATATCAACAAAACGTGTTTGCTTTTTTCAACTCTTATTTCGGTATCATTTTCAAAACCGAAAAAATATACATTTCAAAATCTGTAAATTATTTATTAAAGGTTTTTTGTACTTAAATGTTCAGAATATTATCAAATGATGATATCATTCGTTCTTCAAAATTAAGTAAATCAACTTCAGTTCCTGTTTCACTCAAATCATAATTATACAGTAATGTTTCATTACAAATAATTAATTCATAAAAATTAAACATTATTTTAATCCTAGTTTTTTTCCTAATGGGATTAATTCAAAAATCAGAACAGTCAGGTGTTTTTGCGCAATGAGATTCGTCTAATGGAACCAAATATAGTTATCCCAATGAATGAATTACATTATAATGCAACATTAATGGAACCAAATATAGTTAATTTGGAACCAAATATAGTTATCCCAATGAATGAATTACATTATTAATGCAACATTAATGGAAGAATATTTCATATTATTTGACTACTAGTAAATTTGTAGCCTGACAAGGCATTAATATTATTGGATAACTGTCATCCAATCTATCTTGGAAAACGCCTGCAGACTCTCATGCAGTGGCTACATTTACAAGCCTTCTTTCAAATTGTGTAAGATAAAGAGCATTTTTATGTTACAAGTTATGACTTTCAATTATTAAATGAGATATTTTTAAACTTTATGAATATCTTCTTCTTGAGGCCATGAATAAAAAGCACCTATTTTCAATTTTAATTATATATCACTATTTTTGGTTTTTGTTTGTTTCTTAGAAATATGTTTGAAATACAAATATTTATATTATAATTTGTCCATTTAAAAAAAAGTTTTTATGTGGCAAAAGTACATGGATTCAGGGTGGGCTCTATTTTATAGGAATTTCATTTTCTATCAAATCATTCTTTGGATTTAAAAACGGTAATAAAACGGTGGATACATGCACCCTTGACCTATTACTAGGAGATTATCATTGATTTCACTCCAACGCAAATTGGAACATTAAATAACAAACTCATTTCATGGCTATCCTTCTCTCAATTGATCCGTTTTGCTAAAGTTCATTAAAACTTTTTGTTTCACCAAAAAGTGGTTTGAATAAATAGATAGTGTAAAAAAATTCTCGAGTAATTACTTATGTATGTATTTTGGAGTAGTTCATAATATGTCAATGCAATTTTTGCTTTTAAATAGTTATCATTGATCAAGTCTTTTACTTAACATTACATTCAAATACGGAACAATAAGAGATTGGATAATATATTTTTTTTTATAATATAATTGGAGTCAAGGCAGAGGTGAGTAGTGATTAATCAACTGAACTCGATATTGTTAAAGTCTAAATATTATCCGTGCTTCAATATAAAAATGGCGGAGCAGTTGAAAAGAATGAAGTGTCCAAAAACTGTCAACAATCTTTCTGTCAATGTCTTTTTGAAAGGAAGATTGAGTAATACTTAAATATGGCTTTAAATCATATGGAGTCTTATCAAATTTCCGATATCAAAAATGTTTTATAAATTTGGTGATATCCATTGCTTCATATAATTAATGATAAGGTAAATTATGATTTACAATGAATAATATTTATTTTTTTAAATTTGTAATTCAAGATCCAAAAATCACGTATATTGAAAGAGAGGCTTGTTCCGATAAGAAGATGATGATGACACCTTTCAAGCGTCGCTTCAAAAACATTTTTGAGGAAGGATACTTCTCTGATGTTTGTTTTTTGGTTGGAGCAGGAAAAAATGAATCTGTTGAGAAGATAGCCGCTCATCGCTGCATTCTAGTGTCTATAAGCCCAGTCTTTGAGAACATGTTTTGTGGTGAATGTAAGGAATTAAAGATAAACGATGTGGAAATTAAGGTTCCTGATGTAAGACCCTCAACTTTTAAGTGCATGCTTGAATGGATCTACACTGAGGAAATAGATTTGAACGTGGATAATGTCCTTTCTATTCTGTATTGCGCTTATAAATATGATCTCTCTGAGCTGAATAACAAATGTATTCACTTCCTTTCCAATAATGTTAAGCCCAAAAATCTTTGTCAACTCATGGTTGATGCCAAAGAAAATCATCTCTATGAATTAATACCATGGATTAAAAATCGCATTGGAATTAATGCTACTGAGTCTCTCACATCGGACTCCTTCCTTGCAATTAAAGACAATGAATTAGTTAAAGACATTTTATCAAATGATATTCTATATTTGGAAGAGGCTCAGGTGTTCGAATTTGCTGTTTCGTGGGCCTATGCCCAAAAAAAAAGTGAAGAAAAAAGCTTCAAAGACTTGAGAAAGTGCCTAGGCCCTGCTTTCAACTCCATTCGCTTCCCTCTTTTTTCTTCAACTCAATTTATAGAACATATCTTGCCTTTGAAACTTTTAAACAGTCAGGAAGTGTTAGAAATTTTGGACTTTATCTATAAAAAGCAAAAAGCACCTTCATCTACTTTTTCATTCGAACCCAGATTACGTCTTTTGAAAAGATTTAAATCAATAGCTGTAGGATCATACGTAGACATGTCCCACTTCCTGGAATTCACTGTTAGTGAACGGATAAAAATTCATGGCTATGGCATTTTTCGGCCCACAAAAAGACGGACACATTTTATTGGAAGTATTGTCCTAGAATTTCCATCTAAGAAGAAAATTTTGGGACTCGAAAACTTTGATCTTAAGCTAGAGAAAGATCCAAATTCAATGACAACCATTAACTTTGATCAACCAATCAAAGTATATCCAAAAAATATGTATCGAGCATCTTTATTCTTCGCACAGGAATTTCCCATACGTGAAGTATGCTTTTTTGTGGGTAAGGAAGGGCAGGACAAAATGACTGCAGATGGAGTGGAGTTCAATTTTATGGGCAATACTTCGGGTATTAGAGATACAAATGTAAGAAAAGGACAATTTCCTGGGATTTTTTTCAGTCGCATCCCTTAACTAAAACAAGGAATCTATATTAATAAAGGAAAATTTATATGTATATCTGTATGAAAAATACTCACGGGCGACTGTCACTGTATATAGATGCATGTATATCATAAAATGCATTTTGATAGTCGTAATAATGAAATATTACGGATGTGTACATGTAGCATCGCATATGTAGCACTGTGCAGCCAGATACTACTGCTAGTAGTCTATAATGCACACTCTTTTAACAAACTAAGGCTATTTTTTTATATTTGTACATATAATAGAAAATGAATAAAAAATTGAATAATAAATGTCCTAAGGAAAATAAATATTTTCCATCTATTTCTTTTATGTGATCAAAATAATCGATATTAATGAAGCGGATATTTCCCAGGTCCTCACATTTTGAGTGCTACTTCTTGATCTAAGATTTAACAATATAGCAACGAGCCTTGTAAACTCAGTTCCTCATATTTTTTTTTAAAAAGGTAGTAAATATCTAGAGATGTAAATCCTAAGCATTTTTTACTTTAAGAATTTTGTTGTTGTTAGACAAGTGGAACATTATATATTTTTTTCCTTTTCATAACCAAAGTTTATTGCAAGCATTTTGAAATACTGGAAACATGTTAGAGTATGTTTCAATGGGATAAAAAAGGCCTAAAGACGCCCACAAATAATAATAAAATTTTCCGTACATTTGTCTAACTGTATTTAAAATCCCAATATAGATTTCTTTAAATGTTTATAACGCCCCTGTTAGGCTTGGAGCTGGAAGCCTCCATGACTTAGATGCATAATTGAATTTTCAGGCTCACTGCGTAATGACATATGTAGTAATTGGATGCTAGTGTCCCTTCTATTCACTGAATTTCCCAAGTGTCCCTGTACCAGCTGTTCAAGAGTGGAGTAAAAAGATTTTAAAACTGGGTACTACACTTTCAGAACTGCAGAAATAACCATTAGGATTATCTGATGGGTATCCTAACATGTCATGTGTTCCTCTCCCAACTCGATGCGCGAACCAATTCTCAGATGGTGTAAGGGGATCATTTGCGTAGCTCATACAGTTCTGAGGAGCGGACACATTGACGTTGTAGCTTTTTTACACCGATTTTACTCTATCAAATGACTACTACAACCATAATCTTCAAATTGATTTCACACTTTTGTTTCTTATCTGATTCTTGAATTGGGGATCATTTAAATTTTGTATTTTGCAACTATTTTTCCTCTACAACCGCATTAGCCTTTTAGAAGTAAAAGATTTGGGTGTAAGCACTCCAAGTCTCCAAGAACTTCGTCTCCATTTCTCAGAAGCGAAGGATTTACTTCTGTAGATGCATCAACTAGAGGAGCATTTAGGCCAAAAGATAGTCCTAGCAAATAAAGCATTTATTTTACATTAGCAATAAGTTTATTCATACAACAAACTGTTCTTACTTTTTGCAAAGTCTACTTCACGACTTGACGACAACTATCTTCATTCAGGGCTCATCAATGACATAGTAGTTCGAATGGTCCTTTCGTCTTAAGAATTTCCAAAACTACTTGACTAATATTTTTTCACGTATACCTTGGAAACTAATTATTCCTACAACTCCCCACCTCTGTAGAGACATAAATCTCAAGAAATCCAAGAAGAAATTTGTCCCCCTCCTTGCACAAACATTCACCGAATTCAGGTAGACACATGATATGTATGCATTTAGAAATCACAGAAGAATTCAATGAATCAATTCGATTCTGTCTATAAAATCCAAGATTCTACATTAAACTAGTAGTCTGAAATATTTTGGATAGAAAAAATTCCGAAAATATGCAGGGTCTCAGTAGCCTTTTTTACATTTATTTCGCCCAGAGTCGTTTCTACACGCATAGAGTTTTTTTGGTAACAGTAGTGTTAACAGCTGAGTGACACTCTTGTAGTTCATTATCATTTCCAAATATTAACTGCAACTGGGATTGTTGGTTTGCAAATACTATCTTGAGGAGAGGCTACTTCTTTTTTATAGTTTAGGTAATTCCCTTGAATTTTAGCTCTGATATGTTGTCCCAATAATTTTTTATAATCTCGGAGATCCTATTTCCGATGTTTAATTTTTTTCTGGCAAGTAGTTAATAGAATTTTTGTTCTGGATGACTTTATTATTATTTTCCATGTTTGTAACTCCTTTGAAATCTTCATTTCCTCAATAATCCGAATCATAGTGTTGGAAATTGTATCTTGTATTTTTCCTGACATACGCTGGCTTTCAGAATGGTACTGGCCATAAAACATCCTTCATTGTTTTATGATCAGAGATGAAGTTTCGAACTATATCCATTTTCGGTTTTTGGTAACCCCCATTGCTTCTAAAGAGGCCCATGTCCAGCTTTGATATCAGGATTTTATTTTTAACAACTTTGTTTTGGATGAGAAGGTATGATCTTTGTTATTCAGAAAATCTGTACAGTCTTTAATCTTATTTTTCAACATAATAGCTGAGTGCCACGGGCAGATCTTTCTTTTCTGCTGTGGAGTCTTCATTCTAGTAACGTATGTTAACATTGCCAGCAAGGATTGAGACACAACTCTACACAAGTGGGAAAAGGAGTCTCGAGTAAACCTCTGGTTTGTCCTAATTCGGGTCATAAATACCAAAAATATCATAAATACGATAACTGTATTCTATTTTGACCATACCTAGATTTCCACATATGTGTCTGAAGATTTTTTTAGAATTACAATACCCCTTATTGTCTCACTTGAGTTAGACTCGTTAAGAATATCGAGGTAGTTCACCGTGCTGGTTTTTGTAGCACAACGAATTACTACATCAAGCCACTACAGATATCATAGATATTTAAAAACGTCGTTTTTTCCTGTATCCAAAATTAAAGGACTTACATTTAGTGTTTTTAAATTAATTGTAAAATGAAGTTAAAGGGTTGTTTCTTTTAGTCCATCTAGGACTAATAGATAAGTCCGTTTAGTTCGATGAGCACGAACTCACTAACTTACTCATTTTTTGACTTTTGTATATATTTTCTTTATTATTATAGAAGAGAAAAAAAGAGTGAGCGATTTAAGATATAGAGTATTCCTTAAATTTCCTTATAGTTGTATAGTTAGGTACGAAGATAAGTCTCCTTATCATTATCAGGGCCCTTAAGGTAGCTGTTTCTACCTTAATTTAAGTTCGTTGTATATATTGTAGTGTATTCGTATGGACATGTAAATGCAGTATAATAAATTTTATTAATAAAGGGCACATAGAGTCAGTATTCTACCCTTTTCCTAGGCCTATTAACCCTTTGTACAATCCCACTTGTTAACAAGGATATGATTTAATATCACAGTCTATGGGTTTTAGCTATACAGTCAGTTCACATAAGTATTACCGTTGATATTAAAAGTAATGGTTAATTATCAGGGGAGTCGCAAGGGGGGCTCAAGGGGCTGTACCCGCCCATTAATTTTCTAGAAAATGAAATTCTTGAATTTTTATTCAAAAAAATTTAATTTTTTGTTAATAAGAATGAATTTTTGAAACTTTACTCCGTAAAATTTAATTTTTGATATTTTTTTGGAAAAAAATCATATTTATTGTAAACAGCTGAGATTGAACATATGAATTATTTGTTTTTTTGTACATAGCAGTGAATTTTTTTGTAAATAGTCGTGGATTTTGAAAAAAAAAAATTCATAAAATTTAATACTTAAATATATATTTTAAATATTTGATTTTTTTACATGATTGGTTATCCTCAAAAATGGGTGTATGCAGATACTTAAATGCGAATACTATATCACTATATGGTTAAGATCCATCCAAATCACTATGAATTCCTGAATACTTTACACGCAGTTCAACATAAATATTGGAATATCAACTATTTATAATATTAATAGCTATTATAAAAAGTCGGCCGTATTATGACGTATACTTATTCAAACTCAAAACATCACTAGTCGACATGCCGCTCGAACAATATTATTATATATTTTTATAAATACACCGAGGCGTGCTATTTGCATTCACCATATTTTTCCCAGTATTTCCATCCTTGACCATAACTACTGCCTGCTCCTAGAACTCTCCCATAATCCCAAACCTCGACTCATATTATGACTACTTGTATTAATTCTAAATATTTTCGTTGAGTAAAAAAGAAAAAATAATTGACAATTTGAAGACCTTTTTTAAGAAGAAAAGCTGGACTCTCATGATGTTTTATTAGATTAGCTACGAGTATATATGTCCTAATCTTTTTCAAGCATGTGCATAGGGAGAAATAAATCTGCTGTCGATCAACAATATTACTCTATATCCAAATGGAATTCACACTTATAACTCTCCAATAAATCATCAGTGATTCATGAGAACATACACTCGTGCTTACACTTTTCATTTAGATGTTCTATCCTCAAGAATGCAAAATAAGGATAATAGCTTTAGAAAAAAAAATTACACACTTCAAAAATGCTTAGGATTTACAAGATTTGTCGATACCGATATTAAATGAAATTAGCATTCATTTAATGTGAAAACAAGGGGTAAAATAAAAAGTTTTATATGATTTTATTGATCCAAAGTTGGATACAAAAGTTTTTATAGTTGAAAATAATAATGTTAGAAACTTTTTAAATTAGTAGTACCTTAGCATTTCCCTAATAACTAAAACAATTCATAAACAATTGAACCTAAATTTTGTATTTCAGAATGACTAGTTAAAAAGTATATCAGTCTTTTTTCAAACAAGTTTTTATTTTTGAAATAACTTATATTTTGTAAAATAATTATATATTTCATTTTATATAGAAATTGATTAAAACTACCTTTTTGTTTACATGACATCTTAAATCTGTTTCAATTCCCACTCTCCATTACATTGAAGTTGAAGCTCCTTCATATGATACTTTCTTAAAGAGTCTCTATGCCCAACACTAAGGATAGTTATTTTAGGACATGTTATTATAAGATACTCATATAGCATCGCTTCAATGTTTGTTGGGAGTGAGGCTGTGGACTCGTCTAATAACACTACCTGAGGCCGATGATAAAACACTCTAATAAAACAAATTCTTTGCATTTCGCCAGGTGATAAAATATCTTCCCATCGATTTTGATATTGAAATAGATCGTATTGTTTGTATAAATGCTCTAAATTGAACCTTGTCAACTGATCCTTGAACCATATTAAGTCTGGACTTATTGGAACTTCTGATGGATAAATCATATTCTGCAGAAGAGATCCATCAGTCATTAAGGGTCTTTGAGACAAAAATTCAATACTATCTGTGAAAAAAGAGATAGATCCTTCTACTGTCGGCCATAATCCACGAATCAAGCGAAGTAGACTTGTTTTACCACTTGAACTGGCCCCCGTAATTAAAATTCTATCTCCTGTTTTAATACTTAAATTCAGATTATCAATCAAGACGCGAGGAGTTGTAGGGCTTGGAATTTTCAAAATGATATTTTCAAGATTGATCATTGTTTCAAACATATGAGGGTCCTTGTCATTAGTGCATATTGCATTATCTTTAAAAAAAGTCGGATTGCTATTATGTTTTTCTAATATTTCCACGAGTTCAATCATACGGTGAGTAACACCTGCCATATTCGCAAATTTACTTGCTAAATCCACAAGTTGGGACAAATTGTAAATAAGAGTCATGCAGACAAATGAATTTTGTGATATTTGATTCCCAAGTTTTGCTTGATCCAGAGAATCATAGAATCCCGTGAAAACAGGAACTGCTATTATTAAATAACTGATTATAGCTCCAACATAATCGAAAATATTGATCCATAAATCCAAAAGGATTTCCCAAGTATAAACACTGAGTTGAGACTTGATTAGACTTTTCAGTAACTTATTAGTTTTAATGGATTCAATTATAGCAGAATTAGAAAAAGCAATTTCCTCCGCTTTTTCTCGCAAAAACATATGCTTAAATCGAAAGTCTCCTTCATTTTTCTCCATAAAAAAGACTCTCTGCGAAACTGGAGACATTAAGAATAAATTAACAAAACATCCCAAGATAAAATAAATAAATACACCGATGGGCCCTATCCAACCTGACCTGGTATATGCATCCCAAGTATAGAAACCAATTGTAAATGGTGATATGATGAGACGAGCTATCATTTCTCCGTAAACAAGGCAAAATGTATCAACATCGGATGTCATTCTCTGATCCGGATTATCCAATCCCAACTCTTTGATGAGAACGTTGACTTTGTAATAACTATCAGCATCAAAATACAAGTTATGTAGATTTGTGGTCAATGTTCTTCTCCAAAAAACACTCAGTATTTTGGCAACGTACATTCGAACGGTTTTAACCACTGCAATTCCAAGAATAACTCCAAAACTATGAATTGCAGTAGCCTTGAATCCTTCCGTATCCTTGTTTAAGAGAACCTCATAGAAAGCACCAGCCACAAGACCTGTTTTATATCCAACATATTGTTCCAGTATACAGACACCCAAGAGGCAAATTGTCACAAAAATGTTAATAAGATTCCTCGAAATGATGGCATGAAGTTTTCCTATTCGAACAAATAATTTCCAATTTATCCGGTAATTCCCAGTAAGAACAGATGATAACTTATTCTTCATCTTCTTCAATTGTTGTTTCTGTGTAAGAATGTAAGATAATACTTAGTAGAAAAACTCTACGTGTATATCTTAAATAAATTAAGTCTGTTGACATTATTAAAGAATGTACATATACCTGTATAGTAGAGTGTTCGTTATTTTGTAAAGTTGGAAAAAATCAAAACTAGCATGGATCACGAGATGTGTTTAGGTGTTGAATATGACCTCCTGAAATTTTTCTCTGTATCATTAAAACCGTTACCCTCCATCCAGTCAAAGTTCCAGTGTACTGGGAGTACTTCAAAATGGGTCAAATTAAAAAAAAATCTTATTAAAATTAGAAGAAAAAAATATTCTGTAATTTTTTTTGAATTTGTAAGTAATGTTTTTGACTTTATTATGTAGTCGGTTTTTAAGTTCAAACTCACCCATGAAGTAACTATTGACGGCATAGAAATATTGTTAAATAATTATAGATTTTCTATTTATTCAGTAATTTATATTATTAAATTTTTTCAAGACCAAAATACAAATGGGCATGAACATACATAGTTTTTAAATCTTTGAATACTCAGTACATTAATTCATAAAATCATACTTTCGAAAGTTTTTATTTAAATTTGATAGTGAGTATTTTGAAACAAAGAATCCTAGAAAACATATGATCAAGAGAAAAAACTAAAAATTTAATTGTTACAAAACAAAATAAATTAAAATTAAAACAAAATGGTAACAAAAAAATTCCAAAACTTTTTTTTTTACCTTGTTCTTGAAAAAATGTAATAATCTAAATGGGTGAATAAATAGAAAATCCTAAATATTTATATATATATATGTATGCCGTCAATAGTTACTTCATAAGTTTTAACTTACAGACCCGACTACATCATAAAGTAAAAAAATTATAAATACAATTTATTCTTTCATTATGCCTTAATTGTAATAAGATTTTTTTTTTTTTAATTTGATCTCATTTTGAAGTACTTCCGGTACACTGGAACTTTGACCGGACGGAGGGTAACGATTTTTGATGGCATAGAAAAAAAAATTAGGTGGTCATTACCAACACCTAAACACATCTAGTCATCCATGATAATTTTGAATTTGGTCAACATTACAAAATAGCGAACACTCTACTCAATAGGTATTTGTAATGTTTATCATGTACATACATTAGTATTAGGGTGTCCCATTAATGTATTTTTTTCAGCTATGCCAACACAAGAAGTATCAAAATTTGCGTAATTTTACACGGATTACGAAAATAGTAATAAATAACAATTGTGCATCATTTGGAGGGCTCTAACGCTCTTCAAAGTTTTGTAAAAATGTAAGTCTTCGCAGATTTAAACTGTTTGTTTTTAAAGTAATACAAAAATGAATTATGAGGGTAATTTTATTATATAAAGTGTGATAGTGTGGATTTAAAATTTCATCAATTCTATTTATTTTGTGTTTTTTCTATAAGCCCATGTTGACGATTATGACGATACCACTGAGAAAAGTGAAGTGGAGATTTAAAATCAACACCATCCATGGCAAATATCTTTGTAATTTTTATATAAAAATGTATCTATAAAGTTTATTATAGTACAATGTGTAACTGAAAATATGGTGAAATTGGGATTGTTATAATGTCCTAATAAGGTATTATCAACAAATTGTTTGAATTTAGTGGGGGGCTACTTTTGGGGGTCTGACTTAATTTTCCGGAATAGAAATTGGTTAACAGTCTATTTTTTTTTATAATGCCCCGAAAATAGTACATTGAGGCAAGTTTTCCTATGTACTTTATAGGTTGAAATAAACCGTAAATTCAATGTCTTTTGGGGCGACTTTGGGGGGGGGGGTCTGACCTCAAGTTTCCGACCGATTTTTTTTATTCCTTGTTGATCTCAAAGTAGATCAAGGAAGAAGGAAATGGGAGTCATTCATGCCAATACCCTTGTTAATTTCCTTCAGCCCCTCGTTTATAGCTGATTGTAGACGATCTAATGAAATGTCGTGGCAGCTAAGATGCTTTCCTCAAAAATTCTTCAAATTGTAATGGTTAGCGTGTTGAGTTTCCTTTTATTTTTATTTTAACATGCTAAAATTCTACTGATTAGTGTCAATGGTAATAACTAATGATTGAGAAAACAGAATTTTGTACATTTATATGTAGTGAAGCAAATTATGTGAATTTTTTAGCTGGGCCATTTTTTTAGAATTGGTAACCCTTAAGATTTTTTTTTTTTCCTACATAGATTAAATTGCATTTAAAATCTGATTGTTTGATTCAGAGTATAATTGAGGATCCACACATCGGAGTAATTCTTGATAATATCTTTGTTTATTTCCTTAAGCCCCTTGGTCACATGTGCTGGTAGACGATCTAATGAAACGTCATGGCAGATAGTTGCTCTCTTCAAAAAAATCTTCAAATTGTTATGGTTACCAATGTGATTTTCAGTTTCTTTTTAACTAGCATGCCAAAAATGCCACACATTAGGATGATGAGTGATGATAACTGATGAATAAAAAACCCAAGCTTGTACATTTACGTATTGTATATTTACATTAGTGTGTCACGTTCATCTTTATTTTTTTAGCCATGCAACACAAGAGGTGTCAAAATTTGTGTAATTTACACAAATTAGAGTAGATTTTTGTAGGAAACGTGTCCAATAATAGAGGCTAGGTTTAAATCTTCCGAGGCAGGCTCGCAACCTATAACTTTGTTGTAAGATCTTCTGTTTGCTATAATGATAGGGTTTATTCTGGAAGAAACTTCCAATGAGGTCACAGTATGCATTTCTAAACGGAATTTTTTCACACTTTTTGCGGAGTTTGAGGTGGTGAAGATAAGAAGTTATCGATGTTGATTTGCATCGTCATCATGGACGTGACTGATGGAGTGAGGGGCATTCTTTAAGTATTTTCCCTAGGAAAAAGCTTAGCCTTATTGCGGATCGACTTTGAATGTCTTGCACTCCAGATATATACAGATTTTCATTTCGACGAAACTGCATTGATAGAGAACACGACTTGTCAGCTATCAAACAAGTTAAAATACACTTTCTATTATAATTTTATTCAAAATAAAAATGGATCACATTGAATGTATTGAAAATGAGTAATATATGTATATTGCATAACAAAGGTATTAGTTATAAAAATACTATTTTATAGAAAGGAAATTCAGTAGGTATCTATTTAATTAGTTCAAAAGGGATGTCATTTTTATTAAAACAAATACATAATAATTAATGAGAATACTGACTTCATAAAATATAGACTGAATAGAAGAACTTCAGATAGATTTGATTTTAATTCTATGAAGTAGGACCCTGCTGCTAAAAAAAGCCCTTTAGTTTTAAATGCATTGTATGTAAAACACCTGCAAATTTTGTCAAGGTTTTCTGGTCTTTTATAGGTTTCTTTAATGTTTAACTATGAAAACACTGAAGCTAAAGTGGAACTTGAAGTAGTAGTGTGTTTAACAAATTTCTAAAAAGGTAATTTGTAGTAATGAAATATATAGGTATAGTCATCATCAGGAGGGCCCAGCATTGTTCTGAATTATTAAGCGTTGACCAACAGACTAACAAACATTTTCTTCAAAAATACCTATGTACAGATATGTACATTGTATTCTCATGTCTTGTACCTAATTTTCAAATATGATGGACTAACTATAGCTACACACGCTAGTTGTCCTAATGGCATCTCGTATATAAAGTAATCTCGCAGTTCTAAGATATAAAAACCACGCTCAAAAATGAGGTTTTAACAAACTGACAAACAGAAAAACTTTGTTCTATTAATATCGAAATATATATCGCTTCACTTGCAATATCGATGTTTTCTCTGCAGTAGCAATACTACTTATATCCATCATTCAGTATTGATATTAAACCGATATTCGTTCATAAATTAGTTATTTAGTCCCTCTTTATAACTAGTGCTTCAGTCCCAGACCACACAGTTAGTCGATTACAACGTAACTTGCGTCCAAACGATCCCTGTGTCTCATTTTACCTACCACTTTATTTTTAAAAATGGCATCTTGAGGGGGAAAATCTGAGAACTGCGTTTTTGTGTTGTCGTGAGTATAATACAAACAGGTATACCTATATAATAAGATTTCCATTAGATTCATCAACATTCTGGTCAGGTTGGGATTGCTTGGACTTTTTTAATCTGAATAAAAGAAATACAAGATTGTTTTAAAAACTTTGCTGTGTAGATAGGGTCTAAAATTAAGAATCAAATCCCAGTAACGTATATAAATTATAATTTATTTATATAAATAAAGACAAAATGTATCTGTGTATATGAACGTATAAGTGTATGTTGGAATAACAAATTCTGTTTGGATTCATATATTTTAAATCATACTAAATAATGTAATCCGTTTTATTACGTCATTCAACCCTTTTCCTTAAGCTTTTCAACAAGTTAAGGTAAATAAATGATAAATATAATTGCAAGCAATAATATTTATTGACTTAAGATAAAACATTATACTAATATTTCTTTTTGTCTTCATGATGAAAACATAGTATCACCAAGTCAGAGATTCTGAACTATTTTTTTTATTTAAGATACAAATGCATGAGAAATGCTATGTATGGTGAGAGATTGATTGAAATTGTGTAGTCTCACTCAAATTGCGTGGGAGCCTTGAGTTTATATATTAGACAAAAAAGAGAGTTTAACCAATAAATTGACATCTTATCTCAAAATTAGCTAGTTGTTAAATACTATATAAAACAAGAATTTGATATAATAGATTAAATCAACAAAGTTTAGTTTTGTAGTTAATTATGTATTTTTTCCTTCCTTTATTTTCTGTAAAAATATATTCAACTTTTCCAACAAGATTATAACAATTTATCCCATTATTAATAAAGCATAGTTTGTATGCCGGTGGATTACTCATTTTTGAGTGTATATTATATTATACATTAATTACCAATCTAATTTGTCACACCAACAAGTTAAGCAACAAATATTGAACTTATCTTCACATGTCATCCCTAATACTTTGATGACTAGCTGCTTTAGTAAATTTAAATCATTACATTATGCAACAAAATGAAGTTTTTGGAGCGTCCGCAGGATAAACCCCACATTTATTATTACTATTTAAGCCATAGAACACAAATATGACCATTAAAACATTCAAGGAATGTCAGTTTGACTTTTAAAGTCTTAGCTATGATTCAGTCCCATATTTTGACTTGACAGACCTATCTAGATGAAAATCAAATTAAATAACAAATTGATACAAACATTCAGCATTTGAAAAGTGAAATATTTTTTTTATTTATCTTGATTACAATCAATAACAAATGTATATTATCACTAAAAAGTCTAGTCAAATGAAGGGCCTTACTTAGAAACAAATATCTTTTTAATTTTTTCTTCCAATCCTTTATAAACTAGCCGAAGTTTTAGAATCTTATATATATAAAAAGAAACTTATCTATGTATTTGCTTCCATTTACCTCTTTCTCCGTTTTTTGCTGCCTAGCAACATGTTTTTTTTATTTTCTTCTTGGATGAACACTTGTGAGAATTCAATCTGTTCAATAATAATAAAAGAAGCTTGCATTCTCAGCTAAATCGTTTTGGATTGCTGCAATTCATATGAACACTTATGATAATTTAATCTGTTCAATAAAGCCAAATAGTGACCTTGTATAAGTTATAAATAATTTGACGTATTACTTTGGTAATATTTTGAAGTAGCTATGGCCCAAAATCATTCTATTAAAGCATTGGATATTACGCAGGATACTAATTTATTTGGAAGCAAAGTAATTTTAAAGTTGTTTTGTAGTTGGTGCATGTATTAAGCAATCTTCACTTGAGGCGAGTTAGGAGTAGGTTAGTTTATTGACATGGGGTTGAACAGGGTTTAATTTACAAAGCTTATTATAATAAACTTTTAATTTGTGATCTAAAAAAATATATTACACAAAAATAAACAAATCTATCATCCTCCTCTGTTTTTGTGCCCTAGCAACAGTTTCTGTTTTCTTCTAGCTCTATCTACTATCAAAAATCAAAAGTGAAGGGAAGATTGTATTAACCAGTTAAGGAGTCTTGGATGATTATTTATGATCAGATATGAATATTATATGTCCTCAAAAGCGGGAGCGGGTTTTTGCAGTTGGTAATCGTTATAATACTAAAACCCATCATCATTACTTTTTCGTTCTTGAGGAGGAAACATATCCCAATTCATGATCATTAAGCATATAGGAATAAGTAACCTGGAACCACGATCTACGTATTGATTATTTTCATAAGTTTTAGAAACGTGTAAAGTTGCTTCGTGATGCAGTTTGAGATAAAGTATTGACTTCAGATTTGGTTTTGTAAGTACAATAATTCATTACGTTTCTTGTGTTGTGTTGGTTGGTCCTTTAGATTGTTATTTTTTGGATCGTCATTATCTCATTAATTTGGAAAGGGTTACGAAAGCCCACAATAAAACTATTACAAGTGTTGGCGTAAAAAGTATCATAATCTTTTTTGGCTCAGATTTTAGAGGCAAAAGGCTGAAGGTTTTCATTACCGACGGAGCTTCACATTGTATTAAAGCAGCCCAAAACCTTAAACAACATTTTCCAATGATGTTGCATGTCAATTGTCTAGCTCATAGTAGTCTGAACAGAATAGCAACGCTCTGTCCGGATTATTTCGAAAGTACAAGCACTCTCATCTCTGAAGTGAAGAAAGTACTTTTTAATTCAGGTGATAGAAAACGTAAATTTACTGCTTTATGCCAAGTTCCCCTCTCTCCAGCACCTATCCTCATGCGTTAGGTACCTCGGCTTAAAGCAGTGGAATTATATGCCAAGTACTTCAATTCAAACAAACAGTAAATTAATGGTAAGGATGAAAATAATGATACAATAAAAAGAGTCAAAGACGTTTTGAAGAATGAGTCCCTTTTGTCCGAAATAGTGTTTATTCAAAACAATTTGTAGCCATTAAAGCATTGAAAAAAGAGATGGCCACTACTCACAAGTGTAACTATCGTTGAAAATCTATGCCAGGATATTACACTTGAACCTTTCAAAACTAAATGTCTGGAGATGATAGAGAAAAACAAAAGATACATCGAATTGAGAGATTTGACACCTTAAACCATCATTCACGACTGCAATTTTTTTAAATACAAAAACACTCCTATTGTTAACTGTGATTGTGAGAGAGTTTTCAATGTTATGTCAGACATAGATATATACAGAAAAGGTCTTATTTGACGGAGGGTCATGTCAAGGATATTATGATAGTGAAATGGATCATTGATTTATGAAGATAGGTAAATGTTATATTTTTAAGTACTTAAATTTTATAATGGAATCGTTGTAAAATGATAGATTAAAATATAATAGGTATGTATTATTTAAAATTAAAGTAACAATTATTAATTATTTATTAATATTATTATATTTAGAAATTATGAAATCATTGAACTATCCTCATAGTTAATACCAATGTTCAATTTGATTATTATATTTTCGCGTGAGCTTTCGTTCGACGGGATTTTTTGGGACATTTATGTACGACATCACGTTGGAAACCCTCTCGGAATGAAATTTAACGATAGAAGTGTTTTTGTATGATAAAAACTCTATATCGAGATTGATAGTTTATGGTGCCAATTTTCTAAATTTGATGTATCCCTATCATCTACAGACATTAATTTTGAAAGGCTCAAGCGTAATATCTTGGTATAGATTTTTTACGATAACATTCACAGCTATTCACAAAAAATTAAGTTTTTTTAAAAAAAATTAATTTTGTAATATAAAGAAAAATTCCTTAATCTGGGGAGGAATAAATCCCATCCAATCCATTCCCTGCAAACACATTGGTCTCAAACTGCACCAACAGAGTTATCCTAGATTTTGTCCAATAAGACCCATATTGGAAACGCGTGAGCGTAGTGTCCTGTCCTACTTACAGGAGTCCTTGGATTTGTCATATTGTGTAAATGTTCATAAAAATCAGCATTACTCCAATCTAGATCATTATATTTTTTTCGATATATTTTTGTTGTTTTGAAGTTATATACTTCTTGTTAAAATTCTAAAGCAAAATATCTTCTTTGTCTGAGTCACTAAGATATTTGAATTCAGACGTATATTAAAATAACTGATTTTGCATCCCCTAATTTGACCTTCCATTTTCCTTTATCTTGTATGAATTAGTATAACTTTTTTTATTAAGTCCAAACTTTGTGGCTTTATCAATTCTCTTTTTTATTTATATTTCATTCATTTCTTTTAAAATGTTGATACATTGGTCGGGGGACATGGGTGAATTACTCTAAATTGAAAAAAATATGCATATCCTAGGTTTTTTGGTCCATTTTGTAGTGATACCATAAAAATGTATAGGGGTGTACTAGCAAATAGTCAACATTATCAGCATATTTTTCCGATTTCAATGCCATTTTCATAACATAAAGCCTCGTAAAACAAATATTCAGGCATTTGAAGGAAAATACTTCTAAATTGATCATCCTTCTCAAGAGATGTTTGAATTTGGATTCCGAATTTCCGGAGGGACGAAGGGAGGAGAAATTCATCAAAGAAAACCCATCAGAGCTCATCAGGGAGTAGAATTTCCCTGGGATTGAGATACCAGGATTGAAATAGAAATGCACTCTATTCGTGATGAGTAGAGAATTTAAATATTTCAAAATGGGATCACTTAAAAAATACAAAATGGAACAAAAATCTTTGGAGAGATATATATATATTTTTTTTAAATTATATTTACATAAAATATATTTATATAATATAAGCTATGGCATTCCTCATCACTATGTATTATGAATAAGTGTCTACAGAAAAGTGTCGTTTTTTATCATTTGTCATCCTAAAAGTGGCAATATATCGAGTTCAGAATAAGATACAGAATCAATCATAAGTCTTTATTTTAATAAAAAACACTTTTACATAAGTTTCATTTAATTCACTTTCAATTTGGGGATAGTCCCGAATCACTTTAATCCCAGATATTTCAGAATTCAGATGACAAAAAATTGAGATTAGTTTTAGATTCTGCGCTTAAAGATAAATTCCTTTTTTGGCTTGAATTCAAATGTACAAAATGAGCGCTCTCCTCTGTTATCCATAGGACATGAAGTTGGTCGATAACTTTTGGATTATTGAAGTCATTTACAATAGATTCCTTTTTGGAATGAGTAAGATGTAGTCCTGAATTGCGATTAATCTTTTGGTTATATTATATATTACATGTTGACAATTCCTTAAATTGGGGGGAGGGGGCAATGCCCCTGTCTCTTATGCATAAATATACTTATTGAAAGTTTGAACTTGTGCAATCAACTATATAATTAATTAATCTAAAATGTTAATACAAAATATACAATACTTTATAAATTCGAATTAATTATGTATTCTACTTGACAGTCAAGTTTCCTTTTCGCATTTTAAAAATAAAATGATGTTTCCTTGTTATTTTTTCTTCAATGCTCAATTATATATATTAAATTTTGCAAAGAAACATTTTTTAATTTTATATCCTAATACTCTATTTTATTAATTACAAAGTTCATAAATATTATAGAAACTTTTAAAGAGAAGTAAAAAATTTGAATACATAGTAATTAACATTTGTTTGTTCCATTGTATTAATATTATATTTAGATTTTTTAATTATTCTACATGGTTATATTTTTGTATTTTGAGTCCCATAGACGTCATCGGTTATGCTAGTAAATTTTCAGTGAGAACTTTGAAGTTCTATTGATACAAAGAAAAGATCCGTTTTAACATTGACACAAAAAAAGATTGGAATTCTAGAGATTATTCTAATAGGCAGTAAAATTAAAGTAAGTCTTCCGTTTGATTTTTGAATGGCTTGGAAGCGTTCAATTGACAATTTGAGCAACAGTTATTCAAACCAATAAAACAGTCCACATGGACAAAATTTTCCTCTCTTTGAATGATTACTTCATTTTCACTTGATATTGTAGCAGACTTAGTGTCTTTAGAAGCGTATCTTTGACGTTTCCGTGCCTGAATGGAGATATATTTTGGAAGATTTGATATCAACAGCAACAGGCACCAAATAAGGGTATTGAAATTTGTTTTCCATCCCCTGTGGCTCTATCTTGTATTTTCGAAATCCTTTCATTTGTAAATACTCTCACAGACAAAAGCACCATACCGAAAAAGGAGTGAGCAAAATCCTTGAATAATCAGAAGTTACTTCGTCGTCTAAGAATAACTCTTAGCCAGTAACTTTTGGCATATTCGTCTTGGAAGAAAGAATGAAGTGATCTGGAGAGATTCATGGAATCAGTTTCATTGCAATCAACCTCATTAAGGACTGTATTTTTTTTCCTTTTTCCGGAAAAGAAGTCTTCCATTCACTTAGAATTCCGTGGGTTTTAACAATATAATTTAAACATTCGGATATAAAAATATTACAGTTTCTATTTATATACGTGCAGGTGTAAATTTATTTATGACGTAATGTATGCGTAGGGAAATGTAGGGATTTTTAGTGGAAGCCCTGTCAATAGTTTAAAATTCAAAGTTTTACAACTGAATCTATCCAAGACGCATTAAAACTATCAATAGATTGTAGTAAATCGGAATGAGCTATTAAGAAAATTAATACCTCTTCATTGTCTAAGAACTCTCCGAAAAAAGAACTGAATTTTTCATGTTTAATGGCGGAATTTTAAATTAAGTTTTTGAAAATGTTAAGATTAAAATAAGAAATATGGTTGAAATTGATAGAAAATCTTCTTTCACTATAGACGAGTATTTTATAAAGGTTTTACTCGATTATGATTTTAAGAGTGGCTCAACCTTTCCTAATTCAGAAGGAGATGCCTTTAAAGCATTAGTTTTTATTCTTTCGGGAGTGTCCACAGTTCGATGGGAACAAGTTGTAGGATATTACTATATGTATGTACACCAAACTCTTATGATGGAACGAATTAAGGCCCAATAATGAGTTTATATATAAAATATCCCATGAAGCTGGAACTGTATAACAATTATAAATACCACAATATTATTTCTACTATTTAATTTGTCACTAGTCGAATTAGAGATTCAAATATATATGAAGCTACGAACACTCGAGTTTTTTTTTTTTTTAAATGATCAAAAAATCGAGTATTTTCACAAGGATTCAAATGTGTCCATAGATTTTCAAGGAATATTCTAGCATTATTTTTAACTTTTAAAAAGTGTATATTTTTTGTTGTAAAGACATCAACGCTTCTAGTGCGAGGGGAGTCACTTTTTATCAAGCAACCTCTGTTCAAGTGGTCTTCCATCGGCCATTTTCTTTCAATACTTTAGCATAACCTAATTTTACTTTGTACAATATTTTTTGAAAGCAAAAATTCCTTAAAAGGGGGCGGCCCTCTAAAGCCCTCTCTCTGCTAAAAAAAGAAAACTAAAAGTTAACGTGGTCACCTTAACAATTTGAAGAGTGTTTGGGAGAAGGGCAGTAAAGCTATCATAAAGTTTTATGAGATTAACTGCGAGCAGCTATTAGAGGAAGGAAATCAACATAAATTGAAACCTTTAACATTTTTCTATAAGCCAATTACAAAAAATTACCGAAAATGAAGTTTAGATGAAACATTTTATCCGTTATCGTTAGAAGTCATCTTTTTGGCGTAGATATTCAATGTATGTTATCTAAATCTTGAATATAGAATTAAGAAAGAGAACCGATGGAGGGGATGAATGATGCTTAATTAATTAACAATATTAATAGTGTAGTAGACAATATTGTTTGCGTTGCCATTTTGATTCCATCACATGATGTTAAGTACCTGAGCCTTTTTCCATTCAAAATATTAGTAGAACTTATTGTCGTTGCTCACTAATCATGTTATAAAAACATTGAAAGGAAGTAAGAACTTAATTCTTACAAGTTGATATCATATAAGTTGGAACTTTTATTGTAAGAATAGTATCATTTATATTCTGTTAAAGATCATTTTCATTTATTAGGGCTACAAATTTATGCTACAGAATTAAATCTTAAAGCTGGAACGGTCAAAAAGTACTGTGTTACCGTGAGAGAAAATATAATTGTGAAAAAATATAATTTCATAAATTTCCAAGCAAAATGCTTTATGAGAAATATGGATTCAAGAATACATTGATAATTATTAATCAATATAAAAGCCATTTTAACATTTGATGATTTGCTTTATGTATTTTAATGTTGAGGATTTTATTAAAGAGAGTCAAGAGACTTGTACTCGAAAGAATGTTAAAATAAACAATTCAGCTATATATTCAGAATTCAAAAACTGTATACATGAACCCCTAATTGAACAAGCCAATCATGTAGTCATTTTGGATTTACCTTCCCCACCAGAACTTCCTATATTTTTAGGTAATGTCAATAGGATTTTTGATAGCCTCAATGATAAACTTACAGGAACAAGGCTTGTAAACGGGCCTTCGAAAATGTAATAGTTCGACAAGGCTATCATGAAGGCCAATTAAACGGTACCAATTGTGTACTTTTGTTCTCCAAGCTGGATAATCTTGAGCAAATTGTACCCAAAGATTTATTTGGACATATTGAGGCATTTTGCTCATTCAACAAATTAAGGTAGGGATGTTTTGGCAAGACTCTTGATTCAAATTATGCCAAACTGATTGAAAACTACAAGAAAGCTTATTGCAAACTTGCAATTACAACTAGTGCAAGGTGTATTGTACCATTGTTCATGTAAAACAATTTATTAACCGATACCATGAGTAGCTAGGATTTTACACCGAGGAGGATGTTGAGTCTTTCCACAGGGATTTCAAAGATACTGTATAAGATACATAACTAAGAGTAACCACCGTGACTATGAATCACATTTGAATATAAAGTCCAGTAAAAGTCTAGTTGATTAGTGTGTGTTTTAAGATGATTTTGGAAAAGCTTTGAAAATGATCCAGTGTTATTGTAAAACTTTTTTTCCATGAAAAATTATACAAATTATAATAAATTAATGTACATAGTATTATGAAAAATTACCGGATGTTATTGCTTGTTATAATTCAATATGTTGAAATTTTTTAAATTGATCATGACTTCGTCAAATCTTAATCAAATTGAGCACTTTGGGGATCTAAATGAGTAAAAAAAAACTTTACTTTTTAGTTGAAATGGTTTTAGGGCCTAAATATTACGCAAACTTTCTTGAAAAGGTGTTTTTTAAAGCTATTTTAGTTTTTTAATTACACTAACGCTGCCCAAAAAGTCCAAGCCTATATCTCAGGCAGATATGGATCCCTCATTTTTAAATTTGCATTTTTGTATAGCTATGGACATGCAAACTTCAAAAATGTATATGATATGCTGCTTCATTTTTTAGAACTAGCACTTATTTTGGAACACTGTATAAGGGTTTGTTGCGGAATTATAAGTCTATGTCATTATTGGACTCGGAGTAGAAATGAAGAGCAATAATTACAGCATATATGCCATTGTTAGATACGGAGATGGATTTATGTTGATTTCCTTCCTCTAATAGCTGCTCGCAGTTAATCTGATAAAACTTCATGATAGCTTTACTGCCCTTCTCCCAAACACTCTTCAAATTGTTAACTTAACTTTTAGCACGTTAACTTTTAGTTTCCAAAAATTTTTTTCAAAAAATTTAATTTATGTGAATAACTATGTTTGTTTTAAATTTTTACCGAACATATTATATATTTAAAATATTTTGCCAAAAAATTTAATTTTCTGTTTATTTTATTTTTTAGCAATTGATTTTTGAAATTTAATTTTTAAAATTTCTTTCCAAACAATTTAATTTTCTATGAAATAACTTTAGATTTTTGACATTTTTAGTGAGTAGGATTTTTGAATTTAAAAAAAAAAAAACTCAAAAAAAACAAATTCTCCCTTCCACCCAAATTTAATACTGCGGATGGCCCTGCATACTGGCAGAGCATACTTTTTTCAACTATGGATATGTTAATACCACGACGATAAAAATAAAAAATGGAGACAATTTATTAAATAGGCCACAAGAAAGCTTGACTTTTCTTGAAGATAGTGAATAATAAATATAAAACATAATTTTTCAAAAAAAAAAAATCTCAATTTTTTAAGGAAGGCCAAAATTTTTTTTTGCCCAAAAAAAACAAACTTTGTTTTCTAAGAAATAGTAATCTTATGTTGGAGTTGGGAAAAAGGGACGTTAGTCAGAAAATTTTAAAAAGGAAAAAAATTCTAGTGCCTCTAGCAGTCAAGATAATGTATCTAACTTCTATGGGTTTTTACTTGCAATGACTACTTTGAGTCTCAATTATCATGGACTAGCGGTAGTATCCGGTATTGCAGACAAACTTTGCTTAAAAATATAGAAATAACTCCCGAAGAAATTATCAGTCTTGCTCTCCGTTTTTCAAATTAAAACTCACGCATAGTTTCTCAATACTTAGATTTTCTCTCCTCAGGGATAAAAAAAAATAGTACCAACAGATTGAAGAAACAAATTGTATAGGGTTTGATGTCCCAGGGAGTAATTTATCTCATTGTTAAACTTCTTTTTAATATGAGTTGTACGAACGCCTTTAAAGGACTGACTTTTAACATAAAAATAAACTTTGCTTTACATAGATATTTAAATTTAGAAACAAAATGGGGGATAGATTAATTATATTGATAACTCAATTTAGAAATTATATTATTTGAGGTGCTGATAATAATACCAGCTCGTTTTTTGGCTAGAGCGAATATCCGCTTATACTTTGAAAATCTTCCAAGTAACTAATGATTTTTTTAGAAAAATATAAAACTGCTAAACTTATAAGCTCTTTAAGGATGCAATTTTGTAGGCGAAAACACTATTTAGCGATTAGAAAAGAAAAAAAAGGTTTGTGTGTGTGCTCTTTTTTATTTTTAGATAATGACTTAATAGGTTGTCGGGGCGTTAACATCTCCCTCTGAAAGAAGAAATATCGTTTATCTCTGGATGTAAACTGTTTTAAACATGCATGATCAAATAAAACTATATATATTTATACAAAAATTCCCTGCACTCATGCTAATTTAAATGTAGAGCTTCCCCATATTATAGAAGTAATGAATTTTCTACTTCCCACCGATAAAAAAACAACATTATCATAGAACAGAACGTAATTCAGAAAATAAAACATAGGATTTGGAGAAAGAAAATAAATTACTTCCCTTAAAAGTAGACCCTTCCTTATTTAAAAAAAAAAAAAAAACATTATTGCAAGGGAAATATTATAATTATATTTAAATTCATATATATTGATTTTAATATGGATTTTTAAATCAATTTACACAAAAGATAGATGATAATACTTCTTTTGGAGAATGATATTAACATACACTCAATTTATTATATGATGAGCTAAAAAGAAGAAAAAGCATACGCATTAACCAGTTTTCCCTTTTTAATCGCTATACTTAGTTTTTTCTTTACATGGATCCCTTCTTTAACCCAAAGTCTACTTCCCACCTTCTCCTTGTGCACTACGAAAATGTTGTCCCATGTAGGGGATATTTCTATATGCATGGGGTATAAAAAGAAATCATGTAGAAGGAAGATTGCTATGGTAGAATTCCATCAATCAAAACATTTTGATCCTTCGATGGGCATCCTTCATCATCGATGCACATACCGAATCGCTCAGAAAGACTTGCATTAGTAAAAACTATAAACCCAGTTATTCTTCATATGTAGGATTTAACGTTTTAATTTAATGAATGATACAGTCCAACATAAATTCTCTCTGGTGGTTAAAAATATCATTTATTAGTCAATTTTAGTACGTAGAACACAAAAATGATTTGCTGTCAAAAAAGAATTAGATGTTAATTGATTTGTTTATGGAATATTTAATAAATAAGCAATGTAGGATTGCAAAAAAAATGTTTCGAAATTAACTATAATTAAGTTGATTATATGACTAATTGCTATGAGTAATTAATATTTTAGAGGCAAAGAGATTAGTATCAATTTATAGAATAGTGTTCAATAATTATTCGGTTAGTAATATGAAGGGGAGATTGTATTAACCAGTTAATTCGTCTTAATGTAATTCAAATGAACACTTATTAGAATTTAATCTCTTCAATAAAACCAAATAGTGGCATTGTATATAACTAATTTGACTTATTACTTAGGTAGTACGTATTAGGTAGTAACTATGGACATTAAGGATAGGATATTACACAGGATACTAAATTATTTAGAGGTAAAGAATTTTTAAAGTTGTTATGTAGTTGGTGTATGTATTAAGGGAGCTTTACTTTAGGTAAGTTAGGAGTTAGTTAATTTATTGACATTGGGTTGAGCAGGGTTTAATTTACAAAGGTTATTATAACAAATACTTTTTATTTGTGATTAAAAAAAACATCAACAAAAAAATCATTAATTCAAAATTTGGTTTAGATACATACTGAGAGGATTGTTACCTAGCTGCCTGTCGATTTTTCACTGTTACTGATTATTTGGTAGTTTTACAAATTTTTGAGTTGTCTTCAAAGCATGCGTAACTGTGGGAGCATTATTACTGTACACAATACCTGTAATTTTGACGAACATAACTTTTTGTATCAATCCCAGGAGGCTACACAAAAAAAAAATTACCGTTCTTGGGTTTTAGCAATCTTCTAAGAAATGGATCAAAGTAAGGAAGGGGGGAGGGGGTAAATAGCTTAGGGCCTCTTAAAATATAGTTGAATACCCTCCGTCCTTGGATTGTTTCGGGGTAGTGTGGGATTGCTAAAAAGCACTACCAATTCATCCAATAGATCCAATAAACCACTCTAATACCAAAAAATAGTTTTAGCTCTCGGTTTTAAATTGAGAATGACATTTTTTCTATGTTTTTACGACATTTAAGTCTTTTTTTCTTATGGAGGTTACGTTACATGCAAATAACATTATTTTTATTTCAATAGTCATATTAATAATTGTCTTTTCTTTAATTTTGTAACGGGTAATTTTATCTGGGACAATTTTCAGCGCACGTTATAAATGATATAGGTGGAAGTTACTCCGATGTCGATCCTCGAATCTACTCCTATTCCAACAATATTTTACACTTATAACTCCAAAATAAATCCTTAGTATTCCTCTCTGTCTTTTTGATGAGACAACAAAGGAGTTATTACATTATACTTATATGTTCTCTCTTCAAGAATAAAAGAATAATCATGAAAGGTTTGGAAAATAAAGATAAACTTTTTTTAGATTACAACTACAAAAAGACTTTTCCAATATAATATTTTCCCCATCTCAGGATATTGTTGTTGTACACGAATTAGTATTTATAGGTTATATTTTGTACGAATGTTTTGAATAACTTTGATTACTTATTTGTTGGTTAAATATAGGTGAAATTGTTTATCTTTTTCATTCAAAGTGTTAATGATAAATAAAGAGAAATACTATTTTTGCAAAATTGTATAAACAAAGAGAAATAATGTTTCTTTTTAAGCCAAGATATTTCAGGTTTTGCAGGATTATAATGGTGGGAGCAGGCTGCTTGGGTTTCGAAATTCAAAATTTCAAAATTAACTATAATTAATTTGATTATTTGACTAATTGTAATGAGTAATTAACAATTTAGAGGCCAGGAGATTAGTTTTCATTTAAACATGTTTCATATACAATATACTTGATTGTTGACTTATTCATCTAATCAACTAATTGATATTTAATTTCAGAACATTTTTCATGCTAATTTGTATTCATTATTTATTGAAAAGGTCAAACGAAAATTTTAAACTAAACTGAAAAAAATCACTCAAACTCGACCCTTTTTTTTACAGCAATTCTTTTAAACCTGTAATAAAAAGTATTTTCTTTAGTTTTATCTTTATTATAGAGCGATTGAAAAAAATATTAGCTTCTTAAAAAGATGTCTAATTTTACTCTATTTTTGTATGATTAGACAATTTTTTAGGAATTATAATTAAAATAAATTCTAAATAATTGATTTTTCATATGCTGCAATGATTTAAGAATTATTTTAACTTTTTTTAAATCTATATAGTTCTTTCACGTCGAAATATGATTCTAAATTGAAACTATACTCTAAAAACTTGATTTTTACAAGGCTCTAAAGGCCAAACCTATGTCGTTTGAAGGTGTTAATAATCATTTTTGTATTCTATGGTTTAAATAACAATAATATATATGAGTTTCAGGTAGTGCCCCTAAGATTTGAAACTATGCCCCGGAAAAACGGGATCCTAGGAGATGAAAATTTGTAACTTTTCAAAAAAAAAAAATACATTTCATAGCTCACTTTTTTAAATAAACATGAGTCAAGGTAAATATAATCAGGTATGCTCTTCTGAAATGTTTTTGATTTGTTATTGAAAAGAGCACGTGATATCTGACATCATTGGATTTAAAATAATTGATAACAGGTGAACAATTTCAAAATATAACCAATATTTACATTATCATCATTTACTTTAAAAAAAAAATATTTCCCTTCAAAGAGTCAGGTTGACCAAAAATGAATTTAAAAGAAGTGAATGTAAAGCCTATAAATGTAAATTAAGTAAAATATTTTCACCAAGTCAATGTTCTAATGAATGAGAATGACCTAAAAAATTGACGGAGGCAGATATTCAGAGGTCTCTCATTCTGAGATGAATGACTGGAGGAAAAGCCTATAAATATCTTCAGAAGAAATTCTCCCTCCCATTGCCAGTGTTATCCACATTAAGGAAATGGATTTACAAATTTAAATATGGTCCTAGAATTCAATATAAACTTTTAGACATTTTAAATAAACAAATGGATGGTAAATATAGGAATACATTAATGTTATGGTTGATTATAATTAATAATTTCGGATTGTTTTCCTTTTTAGAGCTCTCTCAAATGGATGTCCAAGACGCTTCAAGCAGATATTATCAAAACAGAAGATTGATGGTTATACGCCTTCAATAGTAGGAAGCCTTTTGACTCCAAATTAAACTTGTGTGGATTTGATAATCATATGAAGGAACAGGAAGAGGCTCTTAAAATGATGAAAGACAATTAAATGTATCCGGGGAATTGGTAAAGGATAGAAGAAGTAGAAACCTCATCAATAGATAACTTTCTTGGTTGTTTAGTTACGGAAATAGAACCGGAAAATAAAGAAACAGAAATAAATTAGGAAGAATATGAAATTGCTTCATTTTTAGCTGCCGAGTTGGCTATAAATCCGGATATGGAATTCGCAGCACCTTCAAATTCTTCCTCCTCAGCCTATGACTGTAGACTTCAAGGATTGGGTTATATCAATGGATACTTGTCAAGGAACTTTTCTTAGAAATATACTGAAATCGGTTTCAAGACTAGATACATATGATACCGTGGATATCAGCATTATCCAAAGGAGGACTGACAAAACCTACAAATTCCTTCTTTACTCAGATAAAAATATTTAATGCAATCGTTAAAGTATATCATGGACAGGAAATATGGAGCCAACCTAATGTTATTGAGACTTTAATATCAATTCTTCAAAGTTCAGTTCCAGAGTTCTATCAAGATATTATTAGAAAGTTCGTTCGTACAAGAACATTTATAAGAATTAAGACCCTGAATATTAGTATAAGTTATTAAAAAATAATCAAATTTGTAGAAAATTAAAGAAATTATCCCATGATATTTTATTTTTTTCGTCATAATAAAAACCCTTTAATTCGTAAAATTCTGTATGACTCTCTTTGTTAGGAAATGATATTAATAAAACTACTTTAATTTAACTTGATCTTTTTTTTTTTTTTTTTCAAAAATTTGAATAACTAATATTCTCGAACAACTAAGTATAAATTTATTAAGGAGATAAAAACTCATAAATTGGCCAATTATCTATATAAACTTTGATAATCTAGGCTTGGAGATCCTCAGAACTCTCAATTATCTTCCGATGAAAAAATTACTCCTTATGCTGAGCAACGGTCTGACTCGTTAAAGCTATATAAATCCTTGTCGCCACCATCGTAAATTATGATAATTATTACATCTACAAATGGATATATAAACCATTACATCCCATAATTGTTGCAGAACGTCAACCTTCTAGTAGTATACTATAATTGATATTTTAAATCCAATGACGTCACAATCCTTGCCGCCCGTATTTCTAGTGGGTACGCTTGAAAAGTTCAGAAAAACATACCTGATTATTAAGGGTGATAATTTTGGTAAGAATAGAAAAGCGTGCGAGGAGAAAAGAAGAATTACTTATGGCATCATTGATTAAATAATATACATCTTCTTCTATCAATCATGAACGTTATCATTCCCGCCTTTATTATTCAATATTAATATAATATGAGATGGTGATAGTCGATAGAGAACTGAATAAAATCCCCAAAATGACGTCGCCTTCTGTCTGGATTTATGAAAATGGAGGCCCAGGAATTTGGAAAATGCTTACCGGATGAGAAACAGATGGTTTGTCGGATTTGTCGATATAAATGTGCCTTTAGTCCCCTGTCTAGAATTACACGCCACTCATTATCCTCATCTCATAACAAGAGTATGGATATTCATCTATAAAATCAATTTGACGATGAATACATCAAGTCAGACTTTAACTTTGATCTCACAACGATGCTTATTGCATGTAATATAACCTTATCCATTGCTAATCATCTACGTTCAAAAAATTTATGGAGAAATACACGGGTAAATTCTTGCCTTCCAGAGGAACCATCATTAAATTAATGGGGGATGTTGGTACTGATGTCATATATAGAAATACATATAAAAATGTTTTGAGTCATCCCCACGAAATGATAATCAAGTTATCAGTAAAAAGTATTTACGAATATCGAAATGGAACTCTGAATTTTGTACTATCTCACAGTAAGTATTCATTTTTTTTTTAAATCTAACCATAAAATATTATTCTATTTTAGCTAAACATATCAAGAATTATGATACACAACTCAGTAAAGGGCAAAAACAACTGCTTAAATGGTCACAACAACGGGGGTAGTAGCTTTGGATGGTTTGCAACTAGTTTGTCTGAGACTACTTACTTCGCTTTAAGACTTGGGTATGATAATTAGGTTTTCCAATACTACATAGTCAATAAATATTACTTTTTCATCACTAAATGCTTAGCTATGGTTGATGGGCTCCAAGAAATGGTGTTCAGAAAACTCATAAAAGGCAAAAACAACTGTTTAAATGGTCACAACAACGAGGGTAGTTACATTGAGTGTTGCATTATAATTAACAATTGTGTATATCCATCATGATAATAGTATGTTGTTATATAAGCATACCTAAATAACGGGGAAAAATCTTTTTTGATGCTCTTAATAGGGAGTAATATCGCCGGACATTACTACATAATTAGCTTTTGCTCTAAATCTTTACGATGAATTTATTTCTAAAATTTTTTTATTAGTATATTTATTGTCTAATTTTATGATTTTGACATTTACTTTATTATTAATAATTAGTTAGATCTCATCGGTAGAGATATATCTATCCTGTGCACAATTGTATATAGCAACTTCCACATGAAGAAGAGGGGTGATTATCTTTTTGATTAAACTCCACGTCTCGCTTGTGTATTGCAACCTAAAGTTATGACATATTTAACTGAATTCCGATGTTAAAACAAGAAAAAATTATCTGGATCAATCTATTATTTCAATATTCTGTATTTATAATTTATTATTATTAATAGTTATATGGTTTTAATTGTTTAATTTTGTATTTTTAACTTAAATGTTTAATGGTTTATTTTTTAATATGTAGATTATATCTAATTAAAGCCTTCTTTTTTAAACTTTGAGCTTCAAATATATTTCAAATACTCTACTTTGTCGTTTCATTAGCTATTATTCTGAGAATAAGGTTCATAATGAATTACAATTTCATGGAGTGTGACGTTTTCAAATCTACTGTAACGGATAAAAAACGTCGAAGTCAATTATACGTAGTATATCTTCATTAAACATTTTGCTAATAAATACATTCGTTATACCCTCAAAAATCATAATAAAGCAGGCAGATGATAATCACATCAGTATTTTAAACAATGATACCATATGTCTTTTTTTCCCCCTCCTCCTTGCACGCGTTTTTCTCTACAATATTATCAACTATACTGATTATATATACATGTTTTAATTCAATTCCATAATTCAACTCTTGTATGATTTAAAGCAGCTGAGTTTGCATATTATGAACTCAAAAAAGGTAATACATATTGATTACTTAGGTATTGGAGTTTATATTAATATATATCAAACAAGAGACTTTGTTTAGAATTTGTACCTTTTCATACTCAGTCATTGATAACATTATAAATTCAATATTGAATAATTAATCACTATTCTCTAAATTTTAAACAATAGTTAACATTGGACAACAGAAAAATTGCAGAAGGCTAGCTACCATTTGTTTTTCCTACTGTTTCATTTCCTTTCTTACAGTCGAGATTGTAGTGGACAAAAAAGCTATTTTTGTTAGACATGAAAAAAAACGATATTCGAGGTTTTGTGCCTATATATAATTATTCCGTAAAAGTTCGATATAAAATGAGATTTTAAGGAAAAATGGCAAGGGAAAATATAGCAACGGAAAAAATGTCAAGGATAAAATGGCAGCGTAAAAAAATTGCCAGTAAAAAACGGAAAATTATCTAAATGGAAAAAAGGGCAAGATCCTTTTAAACTGATTTAATATCTATCACCAATATAATATATAATAAGAGAAAAGAAAAATAAAGAAACACAACAGTGGTTGCAATGGAGAGAGTGCTAATCACTTAATTCTCCGTTGTTAATTATAATGTCTATAGAGATGATGGACTATTCATATTCGACAAGACTCTTGGATTGACGGGCAAGCATTTGCAAAATCCTAGGCAAGAGCAGCGATTTCCACTTTGTTAAGAAGAGGTGGTTGGCTGTGGAGCGACAACCCACTTAGAGGATTCGGGCAGATAGTTAAAGGTCGACTCGTTGGAGAGTGTGAGGAAAACTGTAAAGCTCAGTACAGTTGGAGCAATCTGAAATTGCAATAGAAGGATGGTCTTTGTCTCTTCATAACCCTCCTTTCTTGCCCAAAGAGAACTAAACCGATTGCATTACGTAGTTATCTAAAGGACTCGAATTCTCGAAGTTGTTTATCTAGGACTGTGAATTCATACTTCCAATATATCAAGCCAAGCATTATGAGAACCACAAAAAGTGACTTAAAGGTTCTTTCAACGAATTGTTAAGTGTATCTTTCTAGTATGATACAATGACATTGAATGTATAACTAAGTTAGTAATAAATAATCAAGGTCTTCAGTGATATTTATCTTAATATATATAAATATTATAACTCTATACATTCATTCATTTCAACTTAGAATGAGAATACAGCTACAACTGTATTAAGTTGTAAAACAAATATTAATGTCAACTCCTTTGTCTATGTTTAATTCCATCAATTTATTTATTTATTGAATAAATGTAAATTCATATTTTATGACGACAGAAACGGCTCTAAAAAATAAATTCGACACTCATGTCATTATCTAATTTGGTTAATTTAGGTACGTATAGATAGAGCCAACTCTACGGGAAGGTCTCAGGTCCTCAAAGGTTTCAGGTGCCTAATATTTCTCTTATCTATATTATATTTTAAAAGTTTGGCAATTGTGAAACTGTTGTGTCTAATTAACACAGGTTTACCTTTCAATTACAGATAAATCTAATCTTTTTTATTTCTTTTGATCGTGGTGGGTATTAGTCTACTTCTGGTGATCATACATACACTAACATTTTTTCAAAGGCCATTAAAAAGTTCGTTTTATGAATAAAATATATATCATCAAATTAGTAATTTCGATCGTTATTTTCGGCTTACGGATTTTTAAAAAATGAGTAACTTTCAAGTAATTTAGATCTTATTCCATAGGGAAAAATCATTTAAGTTACATCTATCAATTCGTGATAAAATAAATATGTTTACCTAGGATTATCACAGCAAGAATATCAAATATTAGTCATTATTTTAATGTTGAAGCATATCAAACACAATAAACACAAACAATTGGATAAATGAAGCAACACATTGTTAATTAAGAAGTGTTTTTCATATGCTTAGATCGATCTTCATTAATTAAAGACAGAAATACTTCCATGTTCTCTAAGAAATAGTACAAAAGGAGGGATCTGAGATACTTTATCCTCAACAAAAGATGCTTGAATTTCAAATTCTACGGGAACTGTGATTATGAGGGTTGCTGTTCACGGGATCACCCATTTCGAAATTTGTAGTCATCATCCCCTTGCACCAAGATATCGGACGGACACATCTCCACCTTATCTTGGATTTCGTAGCTATTTGTTTCGCACTCTCTAACGACTCGACCTTTGACTACCAGCACGAATCTTCTCAGTGGTTTATTGGTCCAGAGACAACCACCTCTTCTTCTGACACATCTTGGATCATAACGAAGTGGAAATCGCTGCTCTTGCCTAGTATTTAGCAAATGCTTTTCCGTCAATCCAAGAGTCTTGTCCAATATGAATAAACCATCATCTCTATTGATATTATAATTAACAACGGATAATTAAGTGATTAGCACTCCTTCCATTGGAAAAACTGTCGTGTTTGTTTATTTATTTTTTTTTTCTCTTATTATATATTATATTGGTGATAGATATTAAATCAGTTTGAAAGAATCTTGCCTTTTTTTCCATTTAGATAATTTTCCGTTTTTTACTGGCAATTTTTCCATCTGCCATTTTATCCTGACACCATAAAATGATGTTAAAATCTTAGTTTGTAAATATTGTATTACTTCCGAGTTATATTTCACCTTAAATAATATAAATGATATAAGATGGAGATTAGTAGTAAAACAGACCTACCTACCTGTAGCCATATACTCTCATGAAAAGAAAATATACTTATTTCTATTATACGATATTTTAAAAGCACTTCTCAGATGAAATACCTAAAAACTTATATTTGAAGTTTAAAAATCTCTGGAGATGAGACTATTATCATAAATTACGAAATAGTTCTTCATGTCCCGAAGTTATCTCAAATCTGTAACTATATATCTACCTATTTTAATATTGAATGAATACTTGGGAATCTGGCCTGATATGGAAAATCAAAAATAAAACACGTGATTTATAGGCCTATTCACTACCCTTATAATCTAGTAGTGTTGAAGCTTATGGATTTAATTATGGCTGATTCATGTATGTATCTGTGACGGGAGGAGGATTTGACATTTTTGAGATTTTTTCGACATTAAAGGAATTAGTGATCTATAACTAAAACCTTTTATGTTAAGCTGTTTATAAACAGTTTTCCACAAATTGTGGTGTTAGGTTAGATAATGAGATTATTCCTTGTTACTTTTCATATTTAAATTACAAATTTTCAATTATTTTTACATAGTTTAAACTTTTGCCTAAGTAGTATTACTTTGGGACAAATTGTTACTAATACATTATAATCAAAGATAACTATTCACAAAATTCTGACTACTACGTTTCATCTGAAGAATTAAGTATTTTTAATTTGTATATTTATGTTATTAAACTTGTTCTTGTTTGCAAGAAAAGACGATAACTACTTTATTAAGTGCAAATTAAATTTTTATCCATTAAATACAAAGGCAAAAGAATATTCAATGAGTCGAATATGTTCGTATTTATTTATATCATTCGTACTATTCGGAAATCCCTTGGTAACATTTCCTAAAAGAGGTAAGTTGTATGCTATAAGTAGATTGCTTGCAATTTGGTAGTCATCTTTCATTTCAGTCTTTCATCCAACTTATCTGCAAGACCATGAACTATCAATGTAATTGTCGTATTGATATGGGTATAGAAATAGTTTTTCAGTATAGAATGGGGCTAATAATTTTGATCTTCGTATTTACATTTGAGATAAATTAATACACTTTACTCTCCATGTTCTCAGATCAAGAGGCCTTAAATGTCATGGCTCCTTTGGATGCTTCATAGGAATGAACATTTTTGGAATTGACGAATTTCCAGTTAGTCCAGATGAAATCGATCTTCAAATAAAGTTATATACTCGTCAAAATCGAGATAAACCCAATATTTTTATGTATAATGACATTTCTAACCTCAATATCTCAAATTTCAATGAATCAAGAAACACTAAAATGATTGTACATGGATTTGGAGGATCCTGTGATAAACCCTGGGTTCGTTTAATGAAGGATGCATTTTTAAACAAGGTACTTGAAAGATTGAATTCTATATATAATATACATAATTCCATACCATGGAATACAATCACAAGGGATGGAACTGCCTACAAATACATTAGTTATCATAACAAACATAGCTACACGTACAAAATAAATCCTTTTTTCTTTTTTAATTTGGATATATTGTAGTCACCCCCCTCCACTCAAATTAAAGAAATTTTTACTTTTTAATTAAACATAATTTTCCAATTATTTTTCCACAAATTTAATTTCTCAAATTTTTTTCCAAGAAATCGACTTATTTGTGAAGCTGTGGATCTTTGAAATTTTTTCAAAAAAATTTAATTTTTTTTGAATAGCTGTGCCTTTTGAAATCAGAAAAAAAATTGAACATTTTAAAATTCGTTTATAAAAAATTAATTTTCCAAATTTTTAATTTTTGAATTGTTTGGAAAAAAATTATTTAAACCAAAAAAATTAAATTTTTTCAGAATAGCAATGGATGTTTTTTTTTAAATTTCAAAAAAAAAAAAAATCTTTGTGAATAACTTTTTTTTGTAAGAATTTAGTATGTGAAATTTAATTTTTGCAAACAGCTCTGATTTTTTTCTGATTACCTTTAAATTATTTAATTTTATTTCCAAAAAAATTAATTTGTGGTGAATAACAGTAGATTTTTGTAACTTTTTACCAAAAAGTTTAATATTGAAAATTTATTTTTTGGATTTTTAAATTGAACTAAAGACACAAGGACAGGCGATACGGGCAAATGGGAAATGGTCCATATGGCAATGAGGCAATGTTCTACTTTGTCCGTTGCTCCACCAAAAATTTACCAATTATTGCTCTTATCTTTTAACATCCTGAAGAAAAAAAAAATATTTGTAATGTGCCAATCAAATTTGATAAGTAGATAAGTTGTTTCTTATCAAAGTTTTTTGGCTTACAGCTATGCTAAACATGATCCCTCATTTCTGGAAAAAAAAATGTATCATGAATGCAGAGATCATTTTCCCAGCAATTATGTTTGCTTTGTTACAAAACTATGAGGAAATCCGCATTCTCGAATCATAATTATGTGTATGAAGTTTTCCGTCTCAATAAAGCTTATTATACATATGTAACATTTCGGATGAAGCAAAAAGGCCATTCACCTCTATTACATAATTTAAGGAATTCTGCATTGAAGTTTTCTTGGTATTTGAAGGATTAGCCCAAGGGTGTCCGCAGAATTATATACATTTTTTTTTTTTTTTTGAAAAACCATAACTATTCACCAAAAATTAGAAAGTTAAATTTTTAGAAAAAAATTTCAGAAATGAAACATCATATTATATTAAATTTTTGAAAAAAAAAATCGAATATTAAAAATTTTAAAAAATACCAAGCTATTCACAAAAAAATAAATTTGTTTTTGAATAAAAAAACTCAAAATTAAATTTTGAAAATAAAAAAACTAAGGAATTTTTGAAATTTTTGGGAAAAATAATTTTAAAATTCCCATTTACTCGCAAAAAATTAAATTTTAAATATAAAATATTGTAGAAAAACAATTCAAAAATCCATTTCCGTTACAAGAAATGGAATTCTTAGGAAGAAAATTTCAAAAATCATGTTATAGAAAAGATGAAGGGAAAGTTTTGACGACTAATGTATAACATGTTGGGGAAAAAAAATATTTTCTTCCCATTCTTCTCTTGTGTATTCCATGGTCCATATATAGAATTTAACATATAACTATAATATCAAAGTAAATTGATCTCTTGATTGAAGGAGCTAAATGTATTTTGCGCCGACTGGTCCAAGGGAGCAATTCATCCTTACTATTCCCAAGCAGCTGCTAACACTCAGATAGTAGGAAAAATGGTAACCTTCTTTTTAGAACTTCTGAATGAGGAATTTGGAAGCATAAATGAAAGACTCCATCTGATAGGATTTAGCCTTGGAGCACACATTTGTGGATTTGTGGGATCCGAGCTTCAGGGTTTAAGTCGGATAACAGGTCTAGATCCTGCTGGCCCCATCTTTACCAAATTAACCGCATCAAAAAAACTAGATAAGTCTGATGCGGATTTTGTTGACATCATTCATAGTAATGGAAAGCCTTTTACACGTGGAGGTTTGGGGGATATTGAGGCATCAGGCACCTTGGACTTTTATCCTAATGGAGGTCAGACACAGTTGGGGTGCCCTGGCTTCATAGTGGCCCAGTTGAGTAATATGTTTAAATGTAGGTTGGCATTTGACTTGATTTCCTAATATTCATTTAAGAACATCACCTTTGAAGGGTTCACGGGGAAGAAAAGGAAGGATAGGACTTGTAACCATCGGCGAGCTGTTGAGATTTTCATTGAAAGCATTGAAGAAAGCTGTGAAATGAAAGCATTTCCCTGCTCGGATTGGAAAAGTTTCTCGATAGGACAATGCTTTGATACAAAGCAAGCATTGTCTATCGGATTCCCTTCCCATTCATGGTCGAATCAAAGTGGGAATTATTATTTTGGAACACGAGGTACAAAACCATTCTGTGGTGAGTATTAAATGGAATTCATAGGTATGTAGGAAGTTAGGTACATTCAAGAATGAGTATTTTGTTTCAGGAAGACAATTGAGAATAACAATCGACTATGGCACGGAGTACGGATACAACTCATTGTATAAGGGATCTGTCACCATGATATTTGAGGATGTCGCATTGAATAATATAGATAACTTTAAAATCTTAAAGTAAGTTCATACCGAAATCAACACTTACAAAACGCTTATATTCTTCATTCACGTGCTAACACTCTTGAATTAATTTCTTATTCTAGACATTTCTACGCGCCAGGAAGAGATTCCCGAGTTATTACTATAGAAAAGGATTTCCCAATAGAAGATATATATTTAAGCTATAACCAAAATGGCTACGGCTTTTTTATCAACGTTATCAAGAGTCGAAAGTATCTAAGGATTAATAGTGTTGAAATAACGGATGATATCTCAGGAAGCACGAGTATTTGGGCATTAAATACCACAAATAATGTCATTGAGAGTGGAGCTGAAGAAAAATTATTTAGAATTCCAAAGTAAATTTTACTGTTTATGAAAAGTTAATGAAAATATGGGCATGATGGTGATCCAAGTTTAGTGTGTTTACACACTTATCAAAGAGTTCTTCTAAACTGTAATTTTGCTAAATGATACTTATTTAAAATATAATAGTAAATGTAAGATTCATGTCTTTTAGCTTGCTATGCCTCGTTCAGGGGAGCACGCAGTCTTTGGAGTTATCTTGCTAAAAAATTTACAATATTAAATTTTACGGCAAAAAAATTCAAAATCCATAGAGACTTGAGTCCAGGGCTCTGTAAGAAAATTTAGAGTCTCCAGAGGTGGGGTAAAGTCATTATACTCAAATCCAAGTCAAGTCCTCTAATATTTTCATCGAGTCTAGTTAAAGTATTCAGGAAATAAATGATAGATTAAAGAGTACTACTTTATGTTATAATGAAAAAATTGAAATGTTCCCACTCCTTATAGTCTTTACAATCCCATAAATACGATTGCAAATATTACCCAAAGCGACATGTTAAAGCAGCAATTTCATTATCAGTTAGAGTTGCATGTGCCTTATCTATTTATGTATATTGAACCCCCTTGTGTACGTATGTAGCATGGCTCACTTGGTAACAATCATTAAACTTGTTTGATGAATCGTTTCTCATTCTCCAAACAGCAATACTACAGGCTTTAATACATACATATCTCATAGCTATGTATGAGAGTTGTACATATATGTTACTGCAGTGATCTAAATAACTCTTTAGATATAATGCCAATGAGTGCTTTAAATCGATACACTTGCAACAGATTATAATATTCTTTTGGCCCACGATAATGTATACATACATACATTAATTTAATTGTTGTTGTTGCTTAGAGGTAACGCTCTGTCGTCCACGATAATAGTAATTACAGAGAGACGCACTGACATTACCCCTTATTTTAGAAAACTTTGTATTGCTCACACACATACTTGAAAATGATGTCATTCAATAGCTGAAATCTTTGATAAAGCTACAGTTTGCATCCTTTATTCCACCGCGAGATGAAGAAATAAGAACTACATTGCCGATGTATAATTAATTTCCTCTAACTCCATTTGACCATTTTGCAAACGCAAATCGATTTTGTTAGGCTCAAAACAATAAAAAAAAAAACATTGGGGATCAACTCAAGAAGGTGGGAAAGAGTATAAAGGATGTTTTGGTGTGAAAAGAAAGGTATGGATCTCTCGTAAGGGAGGATTTATATTAGATAAACGCTGAGAAACGGTGCAAAAGTGAATTAGCATTTTTAGATAAGGGTAGTCCAGGAAATTGTTTACCCTGCCCTTGATAAAGAAAATTATAAAGGAATGTTTAATGTTTGGCGTAAGAATAGTGCCCATCTTATATTTCTAAGATTATCATTCCAAGATCGCCATTTTTATTTTTGTGGTATAATTGAGGGGAAGGCTGTTGAAGTACAACTTTTTTCCCCTTTGCAGAATTCACCTTGAATATTCAGTTAAAATGGTGAATTCAGGGAGGTTGTGTGATTAGTTATAGAGTAAACGCGTATAGCGGACAAAATAAATTGTTGCAAATACCCCTAACTTTGTACGAAAATTCATCCTCTGCTCTCCATTTCCCTACTTGGTTTATAGCTTTCCTCCAAACTAAATAAATGGGTAATGATCGGAGGTTCAAACTTTGAATAATATTAGCTTATTAATCAAAATACTATTTATTATGATTAATTATATTGAGTTTTTCTTTAAAAATAAAAGAGGAAAAATTCAAGGCAGAACCTTGTAGTTCTGGATAATATTTATCTTCCCTCCAAACTAGTAGACATAGTAGTACAGCACTTGGATTTTCTTCTGTCTTTTGATGACTCCTTTTCCCCTTCATTATAAAAATAATAAAAAATCGCAGTCACAGAGTTTTTTTCTTTGTTGTTTTTATTTTCTGTTTTTGCATCTTCGACATTAGGCTTTAAATCATCAACGTGTTTAAATTAATATACTATTCATTGTTGACGATAACACGTTCAATGTAAGGTAAGAGGAACTCCTATACGAAGAAAAAAACATCAATTTACTCTTTTCATTATTTAAGCAGATCCCTTGATCATGTCTCCATATTCTATACGAATTGTACGGACTCTCTTAGTCTATCCAAAGAGAGTAGTGGTCCCAACCATTCCTATCCATCATCATTACTCATCCTTCAATATATCATTGAAGACCCTTCCACGTGTTAATGAATACATTCGCTTCTTTTCAACATCCGAGTAAGTTCCTAAGTCCCTTATAAATATTAACAAACTCGGACTCGAGTGCGAGTTACGTCGTATTATTTTCTGACTCTGGATTCAAGTTCTAAGACTTCTACCTAACTCGAACTCACTGTTCAAAGACCGCACACTCAACTAGAATATGTTTATTATAGAAAAAGTCGAATAACAGTAAATCTTTTTTTTATTTTTGTGTGTGGATGTGCTATTTTATGACGTTCATGCACCATGAACATACAGATTTACCTTGTATTTTTTGGTCACAGGGGGTTTTGCCTCAAATATTTTCGCCTCGCACTCTTTTGCCAACCTCGCTGTCATTTTTTTTTTTTTGCCGTCATACATGCTCGTCTCAAACATGTTTGATGTGCTACATACTTGCCTACCAGGCATTTTCGCCGTCAAAAGCTATGTAATATATCTTATAAAGTTAACAGTCTGACTCGTCAAATTAATCCAAAATTCACATCACTAGTATTAATTTTAAAACTATACACGTGAACATTCTGCATGGTGCTAAGCCACTCGGGGATGTCTTTGTAGGAAAGTATCTTCTAGTATCTTGAAATAGTGATGGAACAGTAAAAAAAAAAGAAATTTCAAGCTTATAAAGATACTTATTTATTTTATAGGTATTATGGAAGTCAATTCATTATTGCATACCCAAGCCCTGACTTCAATTTAGAACTAAAAATTATTTATTTATTTCTTAAAATAGCAATAACATGTCAATATTTATTGTACAAGATCTATTTTATCACTTTTGACGGCGAAAGTGTTGGACGGCAAGTATGTATCGCGGTAAAAATGTTCGAGGCAAGCATGTATGACGGCAAAAAAGCTTGACAGCGAGTGCGCAAGAGGTAAGTTCTATACCATCAGGGGTGTCACCAAGATTATATATATATACATTTATTTATTTTTTTCACCTTGGTACAACTATATTTTAACTTATTATTTTATAGAAACATTAGTTTTAATTTTTTCACATATTAATGACAATATTCTACAATATTACAGTAAAATCCTTTGGCAATAGTGTTCTTGTACATCTAAAGTTATATAAGAAAACTTGTACTCTTGCAGTTATGTAATTAATCTTGCCTTGATATGGGCCTACACAAAAATCAGAAAAACTTTTATGTACATGATACAACTTAAAATTGATATATTGATTTTTTTGTGGGGGGGAGGGGAGGAGAAGGAACTTGGTTTTTAGAATTTTTTGGGAAAAAAATTCCAAAAATTTGTAGATATTTACAGAAAATTAAACTCTTTAAAAAATTTAATTTTCAAAAACTCCATCTTTTGGAAAAAGAATTTAAAAGCTTACAGCTATTCACAAAAAATTAATTTTTGGGTAAAAATTTCATTTCAAAAATTTAATTTTTTGGAAAAAAATTCAAAAATTCAGTTATTTATAAAAAATTTTATGGAAATAAAAATTCAAAATTTTTATTTCCAATATTAAGCTCTTTACTTTGCTGCATAATTTGCCCAAATGCGGAAAAAAGTTTCTAATAAAATTTGAATGTTATTTAAATTCAATAAAATATTTTTTTAAATTTTCATATTAATACAATTCATATAAGATAGACGGCACAGGGGCTTTTATTACAATGCTCACCTGCGCCGAAGAAATAACATTGACCATTATCAATATTAATTCCCGCTAAGTTATTCTATACTGATGCTCCTTTTTCTAAAGAACAGGAATACAATTTCTTGTTGATCCCTATTCAAATACATATATATTGGGTATTTTATTATTTCTATGCAGAAATTTTGGCTCTCATATACATATGTATAGCTACACTTTTAATAAAATATTACTATACAATTTTATAATTAAGAATCAAATAAAATACTACATAGGACTTTGATATTATGAAAATATGTATGTATATATGGTACTTATTTTAAAAATTGTAGAGAAATACAAACTGACAAATAAATATGACAATAATGATCTAGGATTACTAAAAAAATATGTTGGATCAGTTGTAGGATTGATCGCCTTATCAGTCTTTTTTCCTCCGCCCCTTTAAGTCTTAAATTTTTTCTATCAGTCCGATCTTTTTTACCTTTCAAAGGTCTTAAGGAATTATACATCGGTCTTTCAGTTCTAGGGTCCTAGCTATCTTTTTATTTCCTTCACTCATAGCAAGTATAGAAGAATATATTAAGTAAACAAAAAATACTAATAGCTAGAACGTATAATAATACAAATCAAATCAAGTTACAAATCTCCTACAGGTCTCATTGAAAGAGGTTATGAACTATGGTGTAACTTTAGCGACTCAAATGACGTAGATAGTAGTAACTACATAAATTCAGCTGTTTTCGTTTCGACAATAGACCGATATGGACTGGTCCTAGGACTGACATAGTTTATTAGCACTGAACTGATAGAACTGCAGTCTTTTTAGTTTATTTAGACCGATCCAACACAACTTAAGAGATAAATAGCAGTGGTGTGATTGACTTTTTTGGCTAACCACCTGATGTTCTGGTTGTTTTTTTTCTTGTTGGATGAAAAGTTGTGTGATACAATAAAGATAACAAAGCGCGTAATAGATTGCAGTCCTATCAGTTGAAATAAAGTAGTTAGTAACTATGTCATTTAAGCAGTTGAAGTTTTATGATGACCACTTTCAAAGAGACGAAGTACCTCAAGTTTAATATAGGAGCTGTGGGTCTAGTAAGTATCATACGTTCTAGGCATCATTCATTATTTCTTTCGTTTTCATGTTCTTCAATCCTAGCTAAAAGGGAAGAAATTTCAAAGTTACCAATGAAAATAGCACTGAAGAATCGACTAATCGGTCCTTAGGACCGATAAATCGTGAAAGAGACCAAACAGATTAGAAAAAAGACTGTCGTTATCAAAGTAGTTTACATAAACTTTTTGATTTACATTCACGAGGATTTAGACCATTTTCATGTGCAACACTAAAACTCTAGCCCCCAAATACCATTCCTATCAAGGGTACAAGATTCGGCTCGATAATTTCCCTGAGGAGTCATACTTGACATGGACTCGTGAAAATTTTAAAATATTACTATATTAATCATTGTAAAAGTTCCTTTGATGGTATACTTCTTTTTTAGTATAAATATCTATTTTGAAATGAATAGACGCAATCCATTCATTAAAACTTGTTACACCTTGTATGACATCCAATAAAGTATGTAAATAAATAATAACGAATTATATTCACATTTAATCGCTCTGTACTTTTGTACATATTTTGCAATGTGTTGATAAACACATAAATAAGGGTAATTTGCCTCTTCCTATCTTATTCTTTGAATTTATTGGATCAATGAGTTCCTCCATCTACCAGGGGGTCCATTGAAATCTGAACACTTACTAATTCAATAATTAATAAAGGTTGAGTTGTTTGTAATTAATTCACACTCGTATTAAAGCATAAACAATTAGTTACAATGCAAACCAAACTTGAGCTCTCTAGCATAAGTGCAAGTCGAGAAAATGATACTTGAATATGATCAACGAATTTCCATTTGCGTACTCCCAGCAGTTGAGCGTCTCCAGGACCACAGTCTATGGCGACAGAAAGTCCGAAACGTTGGAAAGGAAGAAAGTCTCTGTCAAAAATGCCAACCTGGATTCGGAGTTATAGAAAATAGCCAAGGTCAATCCCCTCAAGTCCATGAGAGCCCATGCAAGAGATCTCGGGATTTCACACCAGACTGTCCAGAAAACTATCAAAAAGTGGGTGAAGAGATCCTTGTGAGACTGGAGGGGTAACTTTTTATGCCATCAATGAAAGAAACACATTTCCTCCGTTACAAGACTCTTTTGAATGAGTGCGGTGGAGTTTTTTTTTTTTGAGCTCTTATTTGACACTTTTGCCCCCTCTCCTATAGCCCTGATGCCAACCCCTCAACTACAGAATTTGGGTGCATGTCGAGGGGAAGGCCTGCAGTGTCCATCATCCAAATATGGAGGCCCTCAAAGTCCCTATCATCCAGCACTGGGACTCCATTACAGAGGAATACATCCTTAACAGGTTTATTTCCTTCTACCACTGCCGCTTGGAAGCCACCATTGCCAATTAGAGCTCAGACACACATCCATTTATAGCACTGGTTTTGTTGAAATTATATTGTTAATTTGTAAATATTTTTTTACTTTTTTGTTCAAGTTTAAAATTCGAATTGTTCAGATTTTAATGGACCACTCGGTTCAGCACAATGTGTTGTATATTTTAAGATGGGATGTGTGTATAGGAAAAAACTAAGAATAGTGATTACAACAGGAAAAAAGATTGACACGTGTGCTCTTTCTTCTTTTTTATTCATTATTTAATATTAATGAGTGTGTAAACACTTCCGTCTAAAAGAAAAATTATCCCCTATCTTTGCTATAAATTGATTTAAAAATGAATAAAAAAATTTATCTTTATAAATTTAGATATAATTACAATATTTTTCCTCCAATGATGCTATTTTAAATGAAGGAAGTGATCCTCTTCATAGCAATTATTGATTCTCTACTCACAAAATCATATAACAGGCAGCTGATATTTAAAAAAAGTGTGGATTTAGATGTACCATATATGTCGCTTACGCCTTCTACTCGCGCTCTAATAAAAAAATATCTTTATATATGCGTAAAGTTGATAATATTGTAGAGAAAAACGCGTGCAAGGAGAAGGGGAAAAAATACATATGGTATCATTGTTTAAAATAATGAAGTGATTATCATCTGCCTGCTTTATTATGATTTTTGAGGGTATAACGAAAGTATTTATTAGCAAAATGTTTAATGAAGATATTCTACGTATAATTGACTTTTTTTATCCGTTACAGTAGATTTTTTAAAACGTCACACTCCATGAAATTGTAATTTATTGTGAGCCTTATTCTCAGTATAATAGCTAATGAAACGACAAAGTAGAGTATTTCAAAATATATTTGAAGTTCCAAGTTTAAAAAAGAAGGCTTTAATTAAATATAATCTACATAATAAAAAATATAACATCATACATTTACATATGTTAAATATACAAAATTAAACAATTGGAATCATATAACTAATAACAATAAATTATATATACAGAATATTGAAATAATAGATTGATCCAAATAATATTTTCTTGTTCTGACACCGGAATCCAGTTAAATATGTCATAACTTTAGGTTGCAAAACACAAGCCAGACGTGGAGTTTAATCAAAAAGATAATCACCCCTCTTCTTCTTATTTTAGGGTTAGATTTAAAAAAAAATTGAATACTTACTGTTAGATAGTACAAAATTCAAAGTTCCATTTCAAAATTAGTAAACATTTTATACTTTTTACTGATAACTTGATCGTCATTTGGTGTGGATGACTCAAAACATTTTTATATGTATTTCTATAAATGACATCAGTACCAACATCCTCCATTAATTTAATGATGGTTCCTTGGGAAGGGATAGGTTTACCCGTGTATTTCTCCATAAATTTTTTGAACATAGATGATTAGCAATGGATAAGGTTATATTACATGCATTAAGCATCTTTGTGAGATCAGAGTTAAAGTCTGACTTGATGTATTCATCATTAACTTGATTTTTTAGATGAATATCCATGCTCTTGATATGAGATGAGGATAATGAGTGGCGTGTAATTCTAAATAGGAGACTAAAGGCACATTTATTTCGATAAATCCGACAAACCATCTGTTTCTCATCTGGTAAGTAATTCTCAAATTCCTGGGCTTCCATTTCCAGAAATCCAGACAGAAGGCGACGTTATTTTAGGCATTTTATTCATTTCTCTATCGACTATCAGCATCTAATATTATATTAATATTGAATAATAAAGGCGGGAATGATAACGTTCTTGATTGATAGAAAAAATGTATATTATTTAATCAATGATGCCTTAAGTATTTGTTCTCTTCTCCTCGCACACTTTTCTATCCTTACCAAAATTATCACCCTTATATATACCTTACTTACATACAAATCTAAGGAGTATTTGGTTGTCGTTTGTCAATTTTTCTTCTTCTTTTCCTCTCATTACTCATTAGGGTTCTGAAAGTTTATTGGTCCAACTTGAATAAGTTCTTGTTTAGCTGTGAACCATTCAAAAAATTACAATAAAATAAGGATTTCATGGTTGGGAAGAATTGTCTAGTTTTGGAGATTTTATTCCATTTCGTTTTTTGAGGAAAGGTTGCGATATCCACTAAAGTCAATGATGTGAAAAAATTAACATTTTTAAGCTTTTTCTTGTACAACTTAAGAAGAGGAATTAATTTTTACTTCGGTATATGTTCATTATAGCTATATCTATTTCAGGTACAGCCTTAGGCTACTGTAACCTTTGCTATCGTAGTTAAAATAGGAATGATCCACATTTTCTCGGATCTGGGTAGGTTCACATCTTTCAAATTAAAATTTGGGTACCCAAACAAGGGGCATCCGCAAGAAGAGGGTTGGAGGGGTCCTTCCCCCAGACCAAGGAACTTTTTATCCTTACTAGAATTATATATATATATATAATCCTGTGTATTCCCTTGTGTCCTTTAACGTCACATAGGCACTGTAGCTATTCATATGTTTATGCGCTTTAATATACATAATACTCCTTAAATGATTCTAACTAATATAATGTTTCTTTATTAATTATATTCAGATCATATTTTTTTTCACAACAAATGTAAAAGGTCGTGTTTCATCAAAATTTAAAATGTAACATCCTCGTATTAGTTTTAATTTTGTATCTCGTTACATTTAAAAATATTTACATACGTACAAAGGGAGAGTGGGTCTAGTTGGCAAACTTTTCCTTCTATTTTTGGCACAAAGCCTTGAAATAAGTGGCAAAACGAAGATTATGTGTTCAATATTTGTCCAAATATGTGGGTTTAGCGATAACTTTTTGTACGCTAGGGGTGTGGAGTCTACTTGAATATTACTCCATATGTTAGTTATGGACCATAACTAACAATCCAACATTCATTAGTTTACCCTTTTGAAACAAGGTGAATTCTACGAAGGGAAGAAAAAGAAGCAGTAATTCACGAGGGAAAATGACAGAAAATGAAAATGACAGAATCTTGCGGCCGGGAAGATATATATGTAAGACAAGAAATTTACTAAAACACTTTCAACACTTTGCTCTAAAGCTTTAGTTTGGGATATTACTCTGGATGTAAAAGTGATATTCAGAGCTGAGACCTTTTTTAAATTTAAACGTAAATTTCAAATATTAATTTTTTTGAAAATCCAATTAAAATATTAATTTTTTTCGAAAAAAAATTCAAAATATACAGTTGTTCACAAAAAATTAAATTTTTTCGAAAAAAAATTATAAATCAATCGCTACTAACAAATAATCTAATTCTATAAAAAAATAATTCACAAATCAATGGCTGTTCAACAAAAATTTTCATAAATTGAGCATCACATATTCAATCTTTTGGAAAAAAAAATTGAAAAAGGAAATTTCAAATATTAGAAAAAAAATAAAAAATCCACAGCTATTAACAAAAAAATTAAACTTTTTTACGCCTATTTTCACATAAAAAATTTTCATTCTTACCTAAATAAAATCCAGTAAATCCAGTAAAAATCCAGTATATAGAGGGGAGATCTACAGCCTCTCCATCCCATCCCCAGCGGACGCCCTTGCTAATAATAGAAAACAGCAATTTTGATCGGGATAATTGAATCAACATTTAATTTAATCAAAAATATATATAGTGTAACGATGTTATAACATATTTTTAATACATTTTATACATATATATATCATATATAATCAGAATAATTTATGTGTGTGTGATGCATGTCTCAGCTAGTAACAAAAAAGGAAGAAGAATTATTAAATACGAATTAAAAAAGGGAATTAGGAATAGAATGAGTGAGTTAATCTCAGTATGAATCTTCAATCTTCATTATATTTATGGTTCAAGAAGGAACATGGCAAGTTATCAATGGCAATGACAATAAAAAATTCATATGTTCAAACATTTGAGAAATTGTTTTATATTTACCAAAATCAGTATTTTCACATATTGCATTTTTAAGAGGCTCAAAATAAAGTGAAGGTTTGATTATATTCAAAGCAAATAGACAGAAGCAATAAAAAAATGTTGTATGCAAGGAGGTTTTACAAAAGAAATTTACTTATTATATAATTATACTTTATAGTAAAATGTTTTACTTTAAAATGTTAACATAAATAAGCTATTTTTCATTGGCTTTCTTTAAGATAGCGTGTTCGTACTAATATATATATATAATAAAACTAGCCAATAGAGGAATACATTTTTGATAGCCTCTATTAAAGGCCTTGCTTTTTGGCATCCAATAATTCACTATTTTCCTTATTAGTAATGAAAAAGGAGTTATCATTGTTATAAAACTTGTTCGGTTAGCCCCCAAAATGAACTTGAGAAACTCTGATTGACTCTGATGGTGTATAAAAAGTTAACCCTTTATATCTTTATTTGTACCCTTAGTCAAATTTGACGTTTATTGTTGTTGCCTGAAGATTTTAATCTATTACAGTTTTACAATGAACATTGAACTTACATAATTTAAGTTATAAGTATTATCTTAAAGATTAACTCGATTGTAATTTTTTTTAAATGCATGATAAAACAATTATGCATATGTTTAAATTAATTTACAATATTTTCCCTGCACGAATACCATTCAATACATTAAAAGTTATCTTTTATGGCAGTAATCCATTTTCTCCCTTCAAAATCTTAAAACAGGCAGCTGATGTAAACAAAAGTTTCAAATTAGTTATGTCATAAATATCGCTCCTGCCTTTTCATCACACACTACAAATATCCATTATTAATAATATAATTAGTGGGACTGTAAAACGTAAGTATTTTGGGTATGTAAATAAATAAAAAAAACGAAAATCAACATGGCAATTTGAAAAATGTTTAGGAAAGCAGCTTAGTGTCATAATGTTTCATAAAATTAGTTGCGTGCACTTGTAAGATGAAGGAAATAAACACCATTCCCAAAAAAGGTACTAGGCCTGAATTACTTCATTTTCGATACTCAATTCTACTCTGAGTCCGAGTAATCTATTTACTACGTGCTGCCTTCTTATTGAGAATAAAGTAAGTGTTTTAGTCTCAAATGAGTGTCGATAACGTAATGTAATTAATTAATTTGATAAAAGTAAAAATAAATGTGGAAAAATTGGAACTTTTTATTCATTTGCAATCTCAACTGTTAAAAGGGAAATTTAAAAAAAAAACAACACATATGGCAGCTACCATTTGTATTTTGCTTGTTGCCAATTATTATCTAGATGTTAATTGTTATATATACATGTGATATTTTCATTAAGATAAACATTAACGAATAAGTGTGAAATGATACGAATTATTTCATTAATCGTTAAACATTTCAATATGAGACTGAGTAAGTTAAAAATTGAATTTAGGGTGTTCAAAATTAGTTTCTTTTTTTATATATTATTTGGTGCATCAACATAAAAACAATCTTATACAATATTTAAGAAAAGGAGGAATGTCCATTTTTTTTTTTTTGCATCATACAAACCAATATTTCATAGAACTGTTATTCCGATCAATTACAGGATTTGTATAAAAATTTCTGGGATGAATTGAAACATCCAAAAATATTAAATATCATATAAAATCTTCATTTGATTACTGAGACTGTACTTTGCCCCCCTCCTATGGTTTCTTTTAAGTAAAATCATTCAAACTCGTACTAATTTAATTGTGAGGATTAATTTTTACTTCTTAAAGTGCAATATTCAGCGTCTTTAAAGGATAAATTTCAAAAGTTTGTTTTAGAAATTGACGACGATCATTCATTGAACAATAGATAAGTAATCAAGCCTCAATTTTGATAAAAGTAATTCTAACTGTCTTTTTGGTTAACATCAAAGTTTAAGTACATATTTATTTATCAATTAAAGATATTTGTTTGAGGCAATGATTTGTAAATAAGTTTAAGAATATCAATACTTGCAAATAAATCATTAATTATCGGAAGAATGTAGGAAAACTAAATAACGCAACTTCAACGTATCAAAAATGGCTCCCGGTGAATTGAGGCAAAAGTTTTCTTAAATTAATATTTTTTATAGGTTTTATATTTTAATGGGAAATGGTTACTGTAGAATTGAATTTCATGGTTGACATTTCCTACATTGTTTGTTGAGGCAAAATATAGATATTTATTATTATTATTTGGGATAATGAAGTCAAATGTTATCTTTCAAACAAAAATCCGGTTCTTTTATTTTTTAAATATATACAAGGACTACTATCATTGTTATTACTATATATATAAGCACTTTTTTTTACGTCATAAAAACATTCAAAGTGACCAATCCAAGGTAGTTTTTATGGAGGCTCGTCTCCATTTATCGTTTTCTTTATTTCTGTCACATGATGAAATAAAAGGTTGATGGTGGCGTAGAAATGGATGATACAGGTGGATGTGGGGAATTTCTTATATTATTATGTTTAAAAACAAAATGGTGAGAATCTCGATTGTACTTTTGCGTTTTAATTCATGTCACGAGTCCTGGAAAAAGTTAAGTAAAATTACTTTGAAAAGAGGACTGATAGTAATGAACTAAATCTTGTTTTTGCTTCTGTAAGGGAGAGGAATATACCTAAGTTCTTTTCTATATGTATATGATCTGATCCTAGAACGTAGTAGACCCTAAATTACTTATTTACTAAGACTATTGTTGATAAAATCTTATGACCGTCTCGAAAAAAAACCACCCAAAACAAACAAATATAATGTTATCTCTATGTAGAAGTTTATAAAAAACAAAAAAACTCGTTCATGCCTCTTGGACCAAGGACATATTCCTAGTGTATAGCTATTGATGAGGAGTACGAAATCCCTCCTTCTCTGAATTTGACTTGTCACATGCTTCTTAAGTCATGTGATGTTTCTGGTTTACGCTTTGTTTCGTAATTTTTACATTTCCCCTCTCAACCTCTCTTTTTTTTTAATATTAAATATGTTGTAAAATCTTGAAACAATTAATTAAATATTTGTAGAAGTGGGAATAGGGTATATTCAAAATTGTTATCAGTGTTATTTACAAAATCCCATTGTGTTTGAGCATGAAATTTGAATTTGGTCTCAGACGAGTCCGCGTTGGTTGTTGTTATTGTTTTTTGTTATTGTGTGTGTAAGGAGCAGCAAGTTTTTTTTGGGGGGGGGATCCGGAAAAAGCGGGTGTTTTTGTTATTTTTATTATTTTGTAAAAAAATATATAAATATATTAATGAGTCGAATGAAAACTTCAATCATTTCTTGGTTTGAAGTAATGTACTAACCCCTGTTCTAATTTGTTCTTGGTCTTTTCGTAACAAGAGTGAGTTAAACTTAATTATACCATGCCTATTGTCTCTGATTTATTGGTAACTCCATCGTAAGTAATAAGATAAATAATTAACTATAATTTATTCATTTTTTAAACTGACAGGGTTCCAACGGGTGGTAAAATATCACAAATGAAGGTCCAAATCCAGAATGGAGACTGGGGAAATCTTCCCTCCAACGTATCCGAATGGATAAAGGAAAAGGTGTCTCTTTGCACTCCAGACGCTATCCATATTATGGATGGTTCTGATCGGGAAGATCAAGCTCTCAAAAAACAATTGGTTGAGAGTGGTGTTATGGTGGCTCTTTCTAAATACGAGGACTGTTATTATACGCGCACAGATCCTGCAGATGTTGCACGAGTGGAGTCTAAAACATTCATTGCCACTGAAAATAAATTAGAAACCGTCCCTCCAGTGGCCCAGGGTGTCAAAGGAACACTGGGGAACTGGATTTCCCCTGCAGATCTGGATAAGAAAATCAGTACACTCTTTCCTGGATGTATGAAAGGTATTATTCATGTTCATCCTTGTTTGGAATTATCATATAAATGTATATCTAATTTTAATAGGACGCACAATGTATGTTATTCCATTCAGCATGGGCCCAGTGGGTGGTCCACTCTCTAAAATTGGTATCGAGTTGACGGATTCAGCATATGTGGCTGTGTCAATGAGAGTGATGACTCGCATTGGAACACCCGTGGTTGATGTTCTTAGGACAAAACCTTATGAATATGTCAAATGTTTACATTCAGTCGGTCAACCTCTTGCACCCGGTCAAAAGAGCGCAACATGGCCGTGCAATCCCGAAAATACCATCATTGCCCATAAACCTGCGTCATCAGAGATCCTTTCCTTTGGATCTGGTTATGGAGGAAATTCCTTACTTGGTAAAAAATGCTTTGCTCTTCGGATTGGATCCGCTTTAGCTGAAAAACAGGGTTGGTTTGCAGAGCACATGCTCATTACGGGCATTAAAATTCCTGGAAGTAACCGTCGAAAGTAAGTACCCATGTTTTGTCTTCATTTTCTTTATATTTCTTCCTTTATTGGTGTTGTTTTTGGTTTTTTTTTGGAGGGGGGTGGGGAGATGGTTAAGACGTAAATGAAGGTCCATTTACTTTTGATCATATGACTTGGAAAAACAAGTTTATATTTTTCTAGATACAATAAAAGGCTTCATATATTGTGTTTTTTTTTTTGTTTTTTTTAATTGACATATTACTACGATTTATTTTTGTATTTTGTTTGATATCCAATTTTGATTCAAACTTATTCTGAATAACTAACGAGGAGGTTAATGTCGTTTTTCTTGCTTTACATTATATAGGTACGTTTGTGCCGCTTTTCCATCAGCATGTGGCAAGACAAACTTGGCCATGTTGCAGCCCACTGTCCCTGGCTATGAAGTGACATGCGTTGGAGATGACATTGCATGGCTTCGTTTTGATGAGGAGGGTACATTGAGAGCTATTAACCCTGAGAATGGATTCTTTGGTGTGGCTCCTGGAACCTCCATGGACTCTAACCCAATGGCCATGAAATCAGTTCAACGCAATACTCTATTCACTAACGTAGCATTGACAGATGATGGAGGAGTTTGGTGGGAAGGGATGACCAAAGAACCCCCAGCACATCTCATTGATTGGAAGGGACAAGATTGGACCCCAGGGTGTGGTCGACCTGCAGCTCATCCCAACTCACGTTTTTGTGCCCCAGCTAAAAATTGTCCCATCATTGATCCTGACTGGGAATCTCCCAATGGTGTCCCAATAGAAGCAATTTTGTTTGGTGGAAGAAGACCTGAAGGTGTTCCTTTGGTAGTAGAATCATTTGACTGGAAACATGGTGTTTTCCTCGGAGCAGGTCTCAAATCCGAGACAACAGCTGCAGCAGAATATAAGGGCAAGGCAAGTTAATTAAATCCGGTGCTCTCTCTTGCTCTTTCAATTGTCATACTCTTCCCCTTTTTTTTTAATCTAGGCCATAATGCACGATCCCTTCTCAATGCGTCCCTTCTTTGGATATAATTTTGGAAATTATTTGAAGCATTGGCTATCATTTTACGATAAGCCAGGCAATAGACTCCCTCGCATCTACATGGTAAATTGGTTTAGGAAATCAAGTAAGAATGGAGGGTTCTTATGGCCAGGCTTTGGCGAGAATATACGAGTCTTGGACTGGATTATAAGACGTATCGATAACAAAGGTCAAGGAATCAGCTCACCTATTGGAGTTCTTCCAAATCCTAGTGATATTTGTTTAAGTGGTCTTAGCCCCATTGACATGGACGAATTATTTTCAATCCCCATTCCATTTTGGAAGGAAGAGGTAGATACTTCTATACTTATATCTATCCATCATGATTTATTATTTATAATTATCTTCTTTTTCTCCTGTTTTTTGTTATTATTAGGTCAAAGAACTAAAGCAATACTTTGCTGACCAAGTTGGAGCAAGCCTTCCAAATGAAATCAACCAACAGCTCTCTGATCTTGAAAACAGACTGAAATGAACTTCTTCTTCTCATATTATTATTATCCATCAATATTCTTAAACATCTAGTCTTTTTTCGTGTTTTTTTTATAAATGTTGTTTATTAAACTGCTTTCCCCACACATTCTTACTGTTAATCTCTCAATATTTGAGAGAAATTCGATTTTTTTAGTTTGAAAAATAAATACTGCATTTTCCTATCCCAATAAAAAATCAATCTACATTCGCTTACATTCAAACCTAAGAGTTTTTTCTTTAAATAATAATTTTGGTGTTACGTTTTAGTATATTATTAAACCTATATATTAATTACAATTTTGTTTCCAGACAATTATATTGTCTTTTTTTTCATATTTATTTCTTCAGAAGCATGTTTTAAGTATTCCCATTCATCAACAAAATTTACATCAATGAAGGAATGCAAACATTTTAATTTATGTGCATATGACTATCCATTCGTATACTCCATATTTTGTAACATTCTTTCATTGAAGTTATAGTCTAGTTTAGTAGTAGTTTCGTAAATCACTTATATATTTTAAATAAAAAGTCGGCTCCAATAATTCCATTTATTTTAAGTCATTTACAGTAAGCACCACCAGAGGTACAATAAAGCATTTAAACCCATGTGAGTCTCAAGTCTTCGTTTACAAGTCCAAGCTCATTAATTTTTCATCAAGTCCAGTTCGAGTCCTTGAATTTATTTTGATCTCATTTCAATCCCATAATTATTACATAGAAACCATAGTATTTCAGTTTTTGTATATATCAATATATACTAACTTTCGATACTTAATCGAGTCACGAGACCTAGTCATGTTGCAAGTCTTTGATACTGAGATCAAGTCGAGTAACAAGTACTCCAAATATGCAGTCCATTCCAGTGGCATGTAGTCTCGAGTCCAAGTCCCGCATTTCTTGTAGGTACTGAAAACTCCTTATCTACTTGTATTTAAATTTGATAATTACAGAGAGTGAATAATTTTCTGTGTTACCTATGAGATATTATTTTCATAAATAGCGGCAGGAAATGTTCATTCTTTTTCATCAAGCTACAGTGATTAACGCCTTATTATATATATATATTTACTTTAAATATTCCGTGACTAATTCCAAAGTTTTTTGCATCTTTACGATACTATAAGTAATATTTAAAGTCTAGAAGGAGCAGTCCACACAATAGTATTACATTGCACGGAAGACCAGGGCCCATTTTTCTTGAGCATCAATAAAGCTAAGCCCATAAAATTTACATCATAATTTATAATATAAAGCAAATTACTGTGGAAGATGAATCAATAATTTTTGGCAACTTTTGTCAAAGATATTTTTATAAAAACTAATTGTGAAGAGTACTAGTAATTTTTTGAAGGAATAACAATGTAATAATGAAGTTATGTATATTTTTTGTTTGCTGTAAACTATATCTATAGATGTAAAAAAAACATTGCCTTTTATCTATATGACAATATCCTATGAAGTATTCATTATTTTACTATCAGTTGATATAATTTTATCAAAATTATTTAGAAGAAATTTGAGATATTGCACCGTTAAGTAAAAGAGATCAATAGCAGCAATAATGTTGGAATTTATTTTTTTCTTATATAAAACTACGCTTTATGTCAAAGAGGCCACAGAGTTTGGATTTTTCATATATATAGACTAAAATACAAATCTTATTATTTATTAATCCATTATAAAAGTCTACCATTAGTATTAAATAATTCAACATCTTAAAAAGTATCTACATATATTTATCTATCAATCAAAAAGATTATTTTTTTTTAATAAAATAAATGAAATTTGATTTTTTAAATGTTACAAATGCAGTCAAGGTGACAAATTTTGAGGCGTAACATTTAAATGCAATTTATGAAAAAACTAATAAGTTATTGAATCTTTAAGTCAATGCAAAAATTAGTAAATATATCTATGTATGCTGTTTTAAAATTTGGTTCTTTAAGTTAAACTGTCTCTGAGTATTTGATGCAATAACAAAACTGATGTAACTCTACCCGGTCTTTCCAGATATATTATAATAATTTTTGTAAACGGAACAATTTAATTGAGTCACACAACTTTTTAGATATTTATTTGGGTTAAATTATATTAATATTATAGCAGCATGAACACGCTATCTTAAAGATAGCCAATAAAAGTTAAAAAGACTTAGATTATAAACTAAAACAATCGACTATAAACTTTAATTATATAATCGGTAAATTTCTATGATAAAATCCCCTTAAATAAAGCATTTTTTGCTGTTTTCTGTCTATTTAATGTAAATACAATCAAACCTGTACTCCCTTATGACACTCTTGAAAATGCAACATATAATTGACAATGAGAAAATACTGATTTTGGTAAATATAAAGCAATTTTTTCAAATGTTTGTACTTGTGGTTTATTTATTGAAATTGCCATTGCTAACTTAATTGGAAACTGTCTTTTATAAGTGAAAATGGAAACTCATCACCACCAGAACTAAGGGTGATTCTTGTGACAAATACAATGATTATATAAGATGTTCCTTCTTTACCCATAATAAAGATACATGCTATGACTAACTCACTAATCCTCTTCCTATTTCCTTCATATTTAATTTACTCTGTTAGTCCAATAATTCGTTTATTTTTTATTTTTTGATGCATTTTCGAATCGACAACCAATACCTTTAAAAAAATTAAGTCACGGGGAATTAATCTTGTTCCATGAACAAAAAATCAATTTATTAGAGCAAAAACAAACTTGCCGTCCAAAGACCAGGAATCTGGTCTCCTCAAAATAAAGCATAGCCTTAAGTACGAAACTCAGAATTCTGAACAACTTTTATTATACAAGTCTGTATCGATCTTCTTTTTTGAAATAAATGCACTCTTATCGTTGTTTTTCTATGTAGGACGTACATCACACACATAAATTATTTGAATACTATGTTGGATTATGTAGATTGTATCGTATGTTGAAAACAAATTGATTTATTGTATGATGTAGGTCATGTAACAATTTAGTACCGGAAATTCTCAGTAGCCTAGGTCTATACTTATTACAAATGCATTAAGTAGGTATTAGATATAATAATTTATCACTTTTTTAAGTTATAAAAAAAATAACTACCCTCCCAAATTAAGGATTTTTAGCTTTTTACTAGAAAATTAAATGTTAGAAATTCAATTTTTTTTTGCAAAAAAAAATTTTTAAATTTTTCCTTGTTATTTTTTTAAATAATTTAATTTTTCAATTTATTTTTTCAAAAAATTTAATTTTCTGTAAATAACTATGTATTTTTGAAATTTTCTACAAAAAATTTAAGTTATAAATTTAAGTTTTTTTAAATCTTAATTGGGATTTTGGAACTATTTCGTGAATAGTTGAGGATTTTGGAAAAAAATTCAAATATCAATTTGTATGTTTGATTTTTTTTTTAAATTTAATTTTTCAAATTTTTTTCAAAAAATATTTAATATTGGGATTTTTTTCAAAAAAAAATCCAAAAACCAAGCCCCCAAAAATAGCATACTGTGGATCCCTTCATTGCAAAAGGGTAGTATTTAAATATTATTTTAAATATTAAAGAATCGGCATATGAATTTTTTTTTTGGAATTGTCCCATCACAAAACTACATAGAGTTAGGAAAGACATATTTGTAGGGATACATTCAGAGCGGGATTTGGGCAGAAATAAATTTCTTTCCTTTTTTACAATTCGATTTTGGAAAATGATATTTTTGTTTTTTTAGAAAATAAAATCCAGGGTTCATTTCCAAATTACAAAAATATATATTTTAATTTTGTCTACTTTTTAATACATTTAAAAAAAAAAAGAATGTTTTATTTTATTACTTGAAAAACATTTAACCTTCTTATAAAATATAAAGCCTTATTACATGCTTATTCAATAAAATTGGTCTATATTTCATTAAATGACTCTTTTTGATAATATTTTGGTTCAAGGACAAATGACAAAAACATCCTTGCCGAAGGAAAATTTACCAAACGACATTTCGCTGAAGGACAATTTGCCAAATACATATTTAGCCAAAGTCGAGCTTTGCCGAACGGAAATTTCGCCGAAGGACCAGTTAAGAAATTTTCCCGAAAAATTTAATTTATTGCTATATAAAAGGCCGCGTATTTTCACATTTTAGAAAAGGAAAGAAATATATTTTTGTCCACCCATACTCAAACCCGCTCTGAATTTACCCCTTACAAATTTCCATTCTATGTAGTTTATTGAAAATTCTGCAAATATTTTAACGGAACAATATAAGCGAGTCACGCAACTTTTGAGATATTTTTTTTGTATTGAATTATATTAATAATAAATTCTGTAGAATGTATTGTATATACGAAACGAATTAAATTATTGTACAATGTAGGTAATGTAACAATCATTAAATTTAGTACCGGAAATTATCAGTGGCCTAGGCATATATATATAAAAGGATATATATTACAAAGGCATTAAGTAGGTCTTAAATTTAAACGATGTAGATTTTTGAAATTTATGGAGTTAATAGCATATTTGAAGGGCTCCTGGAAGCTTAAAAACGCTTTGAGGCAAAGTACTTCTACTGCACAAACTAAGGACAGGGCTGTATTTTTGGACACCAAAAGAGTTGTTTGATTCTTATACTAGAGTTATATCTATGGATCTATTGAAAAATTGACGTCACATATTCTATTGAATTTTATGTTTACATAGGCCGATGCAAAATCCTAAACTCAGCCTCATCTATTTACATTTATTTGAATATTTATATTCTAACGCAACCTTTCATTAAATTACAAGGTTATAATTCAAATTATAATAACAAGGGCGTTCGTAGGGGGTGGAATGAAGAGGCTGTATCCCTCCCCTCACCTTACCCTCCTCTATTAAGAATTTTTATTCTTTTTCATTGGACAAATAATTTATTTTTTTTCAAAAAATTTAATATTTGAAATTTAATTAAATTTGTCTTTAGAAGAAATTTAATCTTATAAATTTTTTGGAAAAAAATTTACTTTTCTGTGCATAGCTATAGATTTTTGATATTTCTCCCCCAAAAATTTACTATTTGAAATTTTTATTTAAAAAATTTTGTAGTTGAAATTTAATTTTTGAAATTCTTATTCGAAAAATTTTATAGTTGAAATTTAATTTTTGATATTTTTTTTCCCAAAAAATTAAATTTTTTTACGAATTATCCTGACGCCCATGGATAAATATATATAAATACAGTTGGCAATATCAATTTTAAATTATAATTTATAAAAAATTACATACGATAATACTTCGATATAGAATGACATCGCACATTACAAATGCTCTCTTATACCATGAGCTCCCAAAATATGATCATGATGTGACTGTGTCTTAATATAAATCCCAAATAAATTCATGAAATAGTGATGAACGAGATATCCAATTTAATAAAAACTAAATGAACACAACATTAATGGAAACCCACTTTTGAAATAAGTAAAATTTCCTATTGTCAATATAATGTTTCAATTATTTCTTATATAAATAATTGGAGACTTATGAATTTTACATCATGTACATATGTAGTAGGCGGACTCTTCATTAGACGATCATCTCCCATAGTATGTGTGAATTGAGTATCTTCCCAAAAATGAATCTAATAAAGCTTTACTCCAAACAAGTTGGAAAGAAGGAACACACATTCAAGAATAATTTATATACTTTATTTCTATTAATTTATTACGGAATATATGTATATGTATCCTTCATCGGAGATCATCTCTATTAACTTAATAAATCCCCAATTGAATGAAGATCTCTTCTATAACCTCCTCTTTGAGGTCCCATCAGTCTCTGCAGTCTGTAGTCCATGGCTGTTATTTGCCCTCTTTTCTGTCTGATAAAAAAATGAGCATTCCCTTTGCAGATCAGTGTAGAGCTGTCCCAACTTCCGATTTAATTCCATCAATTTATCCACCTCCGAAGCGTCCCCAATCAATTCTTTCATGAAGGATTTAAAGATGATGTTTGACACCGAATGAGAGGCGGTTCTCTTCTTAATAAAACCAAGGTCTTTTCCGAGAAAGAAAAAGCCAGTTCTTGGCCCCCAATAGAATGGAAAGAACCTTGTGAAGGATTTTGTTTCTTACGAGTAGGAGAGCGACAAGATCCCTACAATTCATTTTGGGCGTAAACGAGACAACCTCATTCCTCAACTTGATTGTCTAAACAAAATTTATCTTCCTCTAGAATCTCCTGGTGATTTTTAGAATGATACTATTCTAAAAATGAGAATGAACCATTAAATCATTCGATAGTGGGCAGCAATGCCATACAGTCCTTACAGGGGTCAGTTGAGTAGCAGAATTGCAAGACATTTCCTTCTCTTTAAATTCTAAGCTGTCAAAGCTAACCATTCTTGGAAGATTCTGGACATAATTTTAATTTTCACTCCAATACCACATCTCTAGATTAATATTTATTGATATAAAAATAGGTTCTACTTGGTTTCTAGCTAGTAACTACACTTGCCATTCTCTTGAAGATAAAAAAAATAACTAAATAGTACATCTAGCGGACAAAAAAGTAAGTTTTAACAAATACATTTATCTGCTATTGATCACATGGGCCCTCGTTTAGCTAATTAGTTTAAAGCTTTAACGCACATTAAGTTCAAAAAATTTCCTTCCTCTGACAGCTGTTTGCAGCTAATGTAACAAGACGTTAAGCTTTTTTCCTCGTAAGCATTTTTCAAATTGTCATGGTTTCTTTTCTTTTTTTTTCACACCAAAAATGCTTATAATTTATTATCCTAGTAATAACAGTTGTCAACAAGTCCGTTTGGATTCACAGTAATTTATATAATATGAGATTTTAGTAGAGAGTGAGAGAGATTCATAGTAGGGCTAGGATAAGAGTCCATGGAGAGCAAAGGATGTTCCTAGTTTGCTCCGGATATAAGTCATTTGTTAAAAACAGGACTTTACCGGTCAAGGTCAGACTAATTCAATAGATAAATGTATAAAGCTATTGAATGCGCCACTATGCATATTGTGTATATAAATATAAGCAAGTCAATGGATAATATGTAATCATGCAGACAATATACATATTAACGGTAGATATGGAATTGAATGGGGATGGGAGGTACCATTTTGTATGTTTCAATGTTGGTTAGACATTTATTAAAATACATAAGTATACCTTAATACAAAATCCAGGAATGGATAGACATTATAGTATGTACAAGATACGGGTGAATGAAAGAATTTCTTTCTTTATTCATTGCATGAAAGAGGCCCACGCCTTACTTGCTTATCACGCTAGTACAGAACACACTTAGATATGGATTTCGTATCTATAGGGTTGTAAATCTTAAGCATTTTCAGTATGAAAACCCCCCCGAAAAGTAACGTTATTACCCTGACAATTTGAAGATACTCTTTTATAGTGTACAGATTTTTTTGTGTCCTTCGAAATCCGGCTTAAAAAGGTAGCACTCTACACCTAATGAACTTAAAAAAATTTAATGTCAGTTTCAATTTGACAAAATTTTTAATGCGGTGTTATTCAACACAATCCAATAAATTAAATCAATCTAATATATTTGATCCCAAATTACAAACCCAATTTTTGAAGTATATTAGCTTACTATCTATACTTTCTAATGGTATCAAAATTCCTGGCCAATGTGGTAAAAGATTGAAAAAACATACGATAGTGTTCTGACAAGTTTCTGATCTTAACGTAAAGATGGCATCAATCGTAAATAAAAGCTAGTCACAACTATCTAGCATCTGTTGACAGTTACTACCCAAAATTTCAGCTATTTAGGACGAGCATGTGTTATCTAAAAGTCTTTTGAGTGAGTTGATGTGAGTATTTACGTGGAAAAAAATATGAATGTCTATTTTTCAAGATAGTCTCCATGTAACTCTACACTCTTCTCGCAGTGATGTTCCCATCTCTGTAACTTCGCTGAGAGAAGTGCGTAAAGCTATAATAAATAAAAGCTATATAAAGCTATAAAGAGACAGATGTGACTAGCTTTAATATACGAGAGACACCATCTTCACTTTGAGGTTGGAAACTTTTCAGACCTGTTCGTACAATAATTACAGTATATTTAGATAAATATAAGCAGTTTTGTAAAAGGAAATCAAAATTGAACGGCGTTCAATGAACAGAACGGATTTTTTTAACGGTGAATGCTAAAAATGAGATTTAAGCGTTCTGTTTAAATAGTACTTACAATAAATTTAAGAAATCAAAGCTTATATTTTTTAACTTATTTAAATATAATATGAAGGGCTGATAAAGCAAAGATGAACGAATGGGAGGCCTATTTTATAGCAGTGATTCAGGGGGGAGGGCTGAAGGGGCACTTTTTGAAGGCTCTTATCGAATATGAAAGTATGTATTACTCTACCTTAGCTCGAACATATGAACTTGACAAGCTCAATAATTCTGATTGATGGGGTAAAGACTCGTCATTTGACCGTGAATGTAAGCTTCGTCAAGAACAACATAGGGCTGAATAAATGGGCTATATATTATTCAAAAGAACAATAATTACAAAGTTGTTTCTTAGAATGGCCGACCTCTGCTCCCACCATTGTCTCGATCGAGGGACTGAAGGCTGTGCAGACCTTGACGACGTGGCCCTCAGATATGACAGCCCTTTAACTCTCGCGGAGGTATTTGGCGTGCCGACACTAGAATGGGGACAGCATAGTCCCTATTTTTGATATAGCCCCAGATACCGTGGTCGAGAGGATTCAAGTCGGTCGAGGAAAGAGGGCACAATTTGTGTTTCCAGAAACGGATAAATTCTTTTCAAGACATTTCTAGGTGGGCCTGGCCCTGTGCCCGAGGCAGAGTCCTGCTGGAATACATAGTTTGCCTCCGGATAGTTGGACTTTCCCCAAGGGAAGATCACATCCTTGGAAACGTCTGGGTACTTATTACCCTTGATTTTAAGGCTCATCGACCGTATAGGAAAGGTAACGGTCGTTCCCAGAGTTTTTCGACTAGTCCACGGTCCAGTTTTTCAGCAGACAGCAGACGGTAAAAGTCGTTTACAAAACTGGTGTCACTATATCACTATAACGACTATATCTTCTTAACTAACGATCATAATACAATAAAATGTTGATACGTACTATTTGAAGGTTAGTACTAACTGGAAATTATGTGGGTTTGTCAACAATGTAGCTAAATATGGGTCAGACCGTGACTTATTAAGTGCTGTATTATATAATTTGAAATATGTAACGTATTGTCCAGGAATCAATGTATTGAGTCGAAATGAGAATCTTAATTAAACTCTAATAGTAACAGGCTCCTCAGCATGGCAAAATCTTATTTTTTGTTAAATGTTTCCTTTTCCTTTGAAAGTCGAGGTTGCAATTGAACATAGAAGCCCATCACTAATTTAATATTGATTATGTACAGTGTGTCTAACCGAAATCTGAGCAAATGTTAGAAAACAATATTTGATCATATATCTTAGGAACAATAAAAGATAAAAATTTGAAATTTTGTTTAATAAATCATTATCTAATTATTCAACATGATTCCCATTGGCCACCTCAACAGGCACCAAACGGGTCCTAAAGCTAGAGCAAGTCTTTCTGATGTAGATATAATCCATTTCGTACCAAGCTGCAATGATGGAACCCTTAACATAGGGAAACATGGATGCAGGCCAAAAATCATATAAATTTGACTCAATCCAAACTTTTGACTTTAAGCCTTCAAATTAACCCAGATCCCTTTGAAAATCTGTCTCTAACTTCATAAAAAGTGGTACGGAGCAGTGGTACGGAACTGGTTGACAATGTTCCTGGGCATTGTTTCCGTGTGTAGCAAATATAGTTGTTTTGTTTTGTCTGTTTTATTATTTAAATAATGACAAAATACTCAAAAAGTTACTTGTAAATGTTCTTCATAAAAACATAAAAGCTCGGTAGAAATTTCAAACTTGCAACTCTAATCCTTACTCTCCATTTGAAACCTTTTAGGCTTTGTCTGATTTCGGTTACACACACTGTAGATTGCATAATTGTTCTTCACCTTTAACAGGGTCCTCTACTACTTTCTTCTCAGGAAATGAATCATTATAATCGTTCTTTTTTCATTTCAAAACTATTATTAATCATTAATTAAGGGTATTAAAAGATTTAGTAATTATTTACGTAATAAAAAGACGAAGAATGAGGAGATATCATTCTCTGTAGGCATGTGTACTCAGTACCCTGTATGACTATGAGTACTGTTTTAATGTATGTAAATATTATGTATATAGTAGACACAAGGGATTCGAAACATTTTGAAATTCATCCATACTACATAGATATGAATAAAGGATTGTGTTTGATTAATGATAAGGAAACGTGATTAAGCTCTTTTTTATTAGAGGAACGTAAGAAAACTCAGTATCCCCTCACCATGAAACACTTTAAAGAAAAACTAAGATCCAACGTATTTTCCTTTTGAGCTTTTTTAAAGCAGCTACCTTTATGTATTATGAACTTCAAAGAATGAAATTATGAACTACATATGGTAGGATTAATACCACGTCTTCATTTGTATTATATCACGCAACCTTTCTTTCAAAAACAAACTGAAACAAGGCTCCAAATTATCTGGTAGTTTATCAAACAAGTAAATCACACCAATGGCTATATATTTCTTAAGTACTCCTAATACAAAGAATATCCTTGAAAACTCATTAGAGTTGTACCTATTAATTGCCTTTTTTTTTAAGGTAAACCTATAATGAATTAAGGTTTAATTATCTTGTAAAGATAACGAGAGGCTTTTGCTTTCCTTGAGAACTAAGTAGTTATAATAATAGTACAATTAAAACACAGTTAGAATCACATGATTTAAAAGAGATTAAGGTATAAACAAAAAATTACATTTGTAAATATAAATACAAATAATATATAAATTTACTTATTATTATATATCGGGGTTTTCTCAGAAGAAGAGGACTTGAAGAGTAGTTTTCATTCAAGACCGTGGCCCTCAAAACTGTGGTATATTACTTCCCATATTTTTGCTCAGGAATTTAATGACCTTATTTATTAAAAGTAGTGATGGTACGGTTTAAAAAAAAACGATCCCAAGTAAAAACTACAATTTTGTGGCTTGTTTTTTGTTTTTCCTTTGAAAAAAATCCAAAGATTAAACTTTTTGGATTTTTTTTTTTCAAAAATCCACAACTTTTTACAAAAACAATCAAAAAATCCTCAGCCATTCACAGAAAATAAAATTATTTTGAAAAAAATTAAAAAAATCTATTTGCAAAAAATTACACTTTTTGATGAAATTTTTTCAAAATTCACTGCTGCTCACAAAAATGAAAATTTTGGGAAACAATTATAAATATAGAACTTTTTTGAAAGAAATTTCAAAAATCCATTTTTTTTTTTAAATTGAATTATTAAATTTTTTGGGGAAAAATTTCAAAAATACATAATTATTCACAGAAAAATATTAATCGTCCCATCACTAATTAAAAGTAAATTAATAGGGCATCATCAAATTTTAAACAACAAATCAACGGTCACAAGATGTACCTTATGTACTTAGTTATAATTTATAAACAAATGAGTTTACAAACTACTATAAGCAATATTAAACTCAAGGCGGTGCTGATATCCTTACCTTTATAATAAATCATTCATAACTTTAAAAAAACCGCTCATGTCCATTAAGGAACATTTTTAACAAATATTAGGTTGAGTCATAAATCATTTGAGAGCACTTTCCCCGAAACGATAGAAAAAAATTAGATCATCATCGCCCTGAAGTGTAAGAAAGGATCGTTTCTTTTATTTGGGTATTAAGTGTCAAGGTAATGTATTATTTAGTCATTTCATCGCTGCGCAAATGAAGAAACTTTGTTTTCGTAGCTTTGTCTACCTGAAAGATGGGAAAATCAGGCACCGAACCCGGAAACTCCCCTTCTCAGCAGACTGCTTTAAACTGGACTAGAGCCATGGAGTGTTCTGATTGACGTCAACTCTAGGCTGAGTTCTTGAAAAGTTGCAGCAGACGTTTGTGTACCAAAAGAAAACATTCATAGGATCATGGAAGACGATCTAGGGTACAAATGGCTCTTGAGTATCCGGCTATCCTAGAAGCTCTTAATATTTCCTCAACAGTAGAGGCATCTGGAGCGTTAGCCAACCCCCTGCAGCTCCAACCAAAACCAGAATTACTGTTTCGTATTCAAAAATATCAAATTTCTACTCCGCGAGGAGGATTCTGACGGTCCAGAAGAGGTTATGTCTGGCACGCAGTGGGCGATGAAGAAAGTAACCAACTTGAAAAGTTACCAGACTACTTAAACGACGTACTAGTATCCGAAGGAGACTAAGAAATATGATTGTACAGTTATTTTAGGGATTTTAAGGGAGGTTCCCAGATCGTAGGCATTGTGAAAAGTTTGAAAACCACAGATAAAGGGTTCATGAATTTGACAAATGACGATACTTTGTCAAATAGGTAAGCCGTATACAATACTATACAAAAGAACTCCATCTTCAGCGAAAACATTAATCCCTCATTGCTTACCTTCCTATGACGTCATATATGAAACGTTTTATGCGATTATATCAAAAAATTATTAAATAACATTCATAGTTATGTAAGACAGGGTTTATTTATGGTTTAATCTTATAAGTATATTCGAATAGGCATATTCGAAACGTGATTGGTTACATTAATGTTTTTATAAAAAATCGCTATAGATTGAAAGTTTTTGGATCTCAAACCAGAAGCTTACTATCACTATCTACACAACCTCTATGAATTCACCCTTTTAATTGAATTCACATGGTTAACACAAGGTTTCTAGAAAGGAACAGGCTCCATCCATCCTTTGTGTTTTTTAGAGTGCTCTGTTACATAATTTCGCCAACTCTTCCCGTTGAGAGGAGATAACCCACAACTCGAAGTCATTATAAAGTTTGCTGTAGCAGACTCAAAATGCCTTCTTCTTTACTCTGACTCCCTTCTCATTGCGTTTGATAACACCCCATCATTTTCATAAATATCATAAATAATTGCCTAAGTCATGAGGAAAAAGTGACGTTATCTGTTTAACCTCAAAAGAGACATCTTGCACATGATTTGGTCATTTTCCCTTGGTTTGAAAGATGATTTGTGTTTCAATCAGATTTGCACACGTTGGAAGGATTGTCTAAAGTTTTAAAAATAGAAGAGCACGAGAAAGTGTTTTTATTTTTTATTTTCGAATGTTGTTATAATTATTGTATCATTGACATTGTTGAGGAGAGGGCAAAGTATACAATAACTAAGTGTTCTCATGAAAAAAAGAGAGTAACACTGATGATTTGTGCTGGAGTAGAAATAAGAATTGACATCGGAGTACTTCTTTGCATACATAAGTCCTTACTTAATACAGTGTGAAAATTATGTTTATTTCCTTCCTCACCTTCTCATAGATGTCTGTAGCTTAGAGTGCATCAGACCCCCTACTCTAAAAAATATTCCCTTGGCGGTATGATACAAATGTTCTACCTATAGTAAAAACACACTGTGTGAAATATTTTTAAATTCGAATAAATTTTACTGTTGCAGGATTTAGCATTTTGAAATGAGAATATTTTAGTATATGGCTATATTACTCTGGCAAGCAAGCCTAAACATTCATTTTTTCATTTTCCAGAATTGTGTCATGTGTTTAATAATATTATTTCCTCGTAAATATGTTGTTTTAATTTTTTAAACATTATAGTTGAGAAAAGCATATAAATTCTGAAACTATGTAAATGTGAAAAATCAGTTGTATCGAGGGTGTTTGAGACAATTTCTTCTAACACAGGCCGTGTTACTGTTGCTTGTATTTGTATTCAAAAGTCCTTTGGACAGCTGTTACTCTGAGAAGCATGTCGTCATCCCATTGGTGAGGTGATGATGACTACGATATTATAAGACCGGAAATAGAAGCGTCGAAATCACCAAAAGTATCCATCTTCAAAATATTTCTTGACATTTTTGAAAGTGCCTCCGCAAAAAAAAGCTTACACTTGTTGATCTAAGTTCATTAATGAAATTAAGAATGGAGAAATGAAGCACTTCAGTGTGTCAAAAGTCTCTACACAACATCAGCGTTATGATTATAAGGAATAATCTGAACTATGAGTGTTATATTTTGATCCCTCAGCAACTAGGATTTTTGCCTCAAACTTCCTCATGCAGTGCACAAGGCCCGCTGGATGTTTGAAATTCCTGTTTTCAATCAAAATTGTTTTTTACAACACAATATTATTATTGTCAACTTAAATCAGTCCAAATATCAGGTTGAGAAGTTATAAATATTAGTCAATTTTGTATGTTTCTTTAAAGCTCATAGCGGAATTCATGTACCACAGCTGAGGATATTCATTGGAATGATTTGTGTCTGTACAAGAAATCCCACAAATATATGGTAATCAATCTAAGAGCGCAATATCTTCTCTATCTCGTTATCTGTGGTATTTAACCGCAGAAATGATACCACTTGCCCTCATCAGTGATTTAACTCTATCAAATGGAGTTACACTCTATGGCTAAGAGGCTTATAGTAATGAAAATGAGCTCGGTAACAGACAGGACATACATATATACCGCTTTGGTACAGGCTTTGGGAAATCAAGTTTTCCGATTGACATAACATAGCTTAGAGACTAATTTCTTCACCAAAAAAGTTACAGAGTGAAGAATTTTGTCGTCTTATATGTCTTCCAAATCAAAGATCAATTCCATAATGACTTTGCAGAAAGAGACGGAAAACTAATCTCAGACTTTAGTGGTGTTGTTAAATTAGAAAAAACATTTTCAAAATATTTTACATGTAGTATAAACAGATAGGACTACGCAAGATAAAGCTAATGTAATGGTGAGTAACTATGAGTAGCTGTGAAGATTATCACATTTACCTTTGATTTTTTTTTTTTTCGGAATTTGGCTATCACATAACGAAATTTCTTGTATTTTTTAATGAACATCCAAACCAATAATACTATTTGATGTCTTATATATTCTGCAAGAAAGTATAAATAGGAAATATATTTCTTATGATTTAAATTACTTTTATCTCATTTATTGAGTTAACAGACATAAATCTCGTAATATTCCCATTTTTTAATCTTGATGTTGGCCCGGTAAATGTTAACCAAAATTATGAAAGTTCTACAAGATTATTTTTTATCAAGTAAAAACGTTTTGCTATGCCACCATAACTAAATAAAAACATTTTTAAAATCATGGGAGGTTTGGTGGATCACAGTACCAATAAGTTTTGTATCCCACTGAAGTGATGCAATTTCTTTCACTTGTCTCTCTTAAGCAGTTAAAGCCATATTTTTCGATAGGTAACCATGTATTTCTTATTATCTAAACTTAATACAACAAATTTTTGATGAAATGCAGGTTAACAATAATATTATTAAACACACAATTCTGGAAAATGAGAAAAATGAATGTTTAGGCTTGCTTGCCAGAGTAATATAACCATATACTAAAATATTCTCATTTCAAAATGCTAAATGCTGCAACAGTAAAATTTATTCGAATTTAAAAATATTTTATACAGTGTGTTTTTACTATAGGTAGAACATTTGTATCATACCGCCAAAGCACCCTACTTTAGCTAATTAAATAAAATCGTAACAGTTAAGCTGTCTTCCTCTCACGCATTTTTAAAGTTGTCAAGTTAATTTTCTTTCTATTTTTCTCTCAAGAAATTTATCTATGGAAGTTGAAGTTGTCAAAGACATTGAAAGAAAATATAAAAAGACTGACTTGTTGGAAGCCATTTTAAACATACAATTTGGACTCAGGGGACAAGAAAATAATTATCAAAGTTTAATTTCTCAAGCATCTAGTTATAGAAATTACAATAGTTTTTATGTATAATGAACATTTTTGTTTCAGGTATCTGAAAGCACTGCCTACAGCCTAAATATACACATTTTGATAAAGTATATAGACGTCCGCAGTGGGTGGGCTGGATTAAATATCCCAAATATCCAAAACATTAAATTTTCAATTTTTTTCAATAAAAATTTAATTTGTTGTGAATAACTATGGACTTTTGAAATTTTTTTCAAAGAAAAAAATACTTTTTGTGAAGAAAAGTGGGCTTTGGAATTTTTTTTACAATAAACTTTTCTTTTTGAGAATAGCTGAAATTTTAATTTTCTTATAAGAATTTTTTTTCTCAAAAAATTTAATTTTTAAATTTTTTGGGAACAGCTGCAGACTTATTATAAAATTTAATATTAGAATTTTGTTTCTTCAAAAAAAAAAAAATTCTTATTAGTAGCTATGTATTAATTTTAAAAAATTGCAAAAAATTACATTTTTTGAGGGTAATGTTGATTTTTGAAATATTTTCCTACAATTTAATGTTTTGAATTTTTTTCAAAAAAAATTTAGTTATTTGTTTACAGTTGAGGACTTTTTGGAAAAAAATTCTAATCATAATGGGAGATTAATGTTTGAATTTTGTATTCCAAAAAATATAATTTATGGAATTTTTGTGAATTTTTGAAATTAAAAAAAAAATTATTTTTATTTATTTATTTTTAATTGATTCCCAAAAACAAGCCCCCAAAAAAAAAAATAGATAATCCTACCGATGCCCTAAAGTATCTATTGTTAGAAATCGTATTAGATCATACTATTACGTATCTTTGTGTATATATATATGCAAATAATATCTCTCCTGTAGGATGATCCCCTAGGGGACTATGAAGCCTTTTGACTGAAGGAAGGAGCTCCCTGGGATCAATACCCTTCCTTTTAATGTAAAGGATTAATAATTACATAATCCAGGGTTTATTACAGAATATTATATCATACTATGATTCTATGTATGGATCAGAGATTAACGCTATTCTGGTCTATTTCCTAGCTTCTACCTACATCATTAATTTCTCTTAAGTGCCCACTTCTTATTGAATCATCTCTTTCATTTTCTACATGAATAAACCAAATAATATTTATCCTAATGGAGTTTACACTCTAAATCTCTTGTCTCTAAATAAAAAGTGAATATTATTTATAAGGAAAGAAAACTCATTCGTAATTACTTCCACTTTTAATATATTTAAAATTAATTAGTCGTTAGAGAATAGTTAAAGTGTACATATGTAATCAGTGACAGTATGGCAGGGGGCGAGAAATTGAAAAATTTCTGCAATAAAAAAGAGAGATAAAAAGTAAAACCCAAATTTAAGTATTTTTTAAAGGCCCAAATTCATCTTTTATAAAAATACGCGGCATTGTTAAGAGTTATTAGGGGTTGATAAACAGACAAAAAGATAAACAAACTTTCCTTTAACAATAAACATAAATATGTACTGAGTACTTCTCTTTTTTTTTAAATATGACAAGCTGTGCTTTAGCTACAAACGCTCGTTGCTACACCTCATCTCATTCATCTTTATTATTTCTTAATATATGTACTCTGTTAATAACGGAAAGTAAAAATGAGAATTTCTTACGGAGTTATCTTTTTTAATAATAAAGCAAATTTTGTCTGTTTTTTGGCCCCTCATAACTCGGGGCACTACTGATATACTATAAATATTCAATATCAATATAGTCAATCAAGAAGTATTATATACTGAATAAAATTTCTTAGAATTATTTATATATTTTTTTAATATTTATATGTAAATTATTGAGACTCGGTCTAGTACCGATTTTTTTCTGATTACAAGTTTGTGGAATAAATACTCCGTTGTTCGATCCCATTTATTTTAACTGACGTCAAACACTTCTATTTAGCCGCCAAAATTACAAACAACGTCCTACCTACACATGCGTTAAAAATTTGTTGTTAAACACTATGTATGTTATATATAGGGATTTTAAAATTTATTGACACTCGTGATACTTCTGACAATTTTCACATCTCTAATCATATTTATTGAAGGCTTGGTACTCTTTAAAAAAATTATTAATAAACATCCAAAGTGTGAAGATGAGATCGGAAGAAACAACAGAAAAGGGTGAAAAATGAGATTAATACTAGATAATAAGGGAGCAGTAAAATGATGGATGATAAAAATCATCCATAAATTGGGCTCTATCCAAATTACTTATGTATATCTTTTGTTTTTTATACTCCCCCCACCTTGCTTTTCAAGGATTCATTATGAAAATTTAAACCAAAAGAAAATTCAAGGAGAACAATTATTTCGAACTTGAATGTCCTAAAAGAAATCATACTAGTCTGCTTTATTTTAATACTCTACAGAAATGTTTTGCAATAGATGAATCCGTGCTACTTAGAAGACCTTGAATATCCCCCATACTAAAGATATATTTTAAAAAGGAGGTTGTTTTATTTATAGTATAATATCTCGTTTATGAGTTGAAAATTGTATAAGGAAATTGTACAAGTTGAAAACCAAAAATAGATTAATCATTTTAAATGAAGAATTTAGGTCGGCGTTATCTCACAAAACGGATAAAAATTGACACTTTATTTTGTTGTCACCTCTCGATTTTTTGCTTCTTTTTCCCTTATCAGTGCTCTGACCAAAGAACGACACGTTTTCCTTCTCGTTCTTTATATATTATATAAAGAACTAGAAGGGCAACGTATTTGCCGAATGAAAGGAGAGAACAACCTAAAAGAAGAAATAAATATCTACCCTAATGCAGTAATAAAGCGTTGAAATTTATGTATTAAACTATTTGTAATTTCATTATATGTATTGAAATTGTGCTCCTTATAAAAAGCTTTAATTAATTATTGTTTACTAATCCATGATATTATTATTTAACGATTATGTAATAAGTACGGCCTTTAATTTATAATATTTTATTAGTATTTTTAATAAAATTATTATAATTATTGTCCTCGGAGGACAATGTGGGATTTAGAAGAATACCATTGATGTTTTAATTATTTTTATTTGTTCAATTAATACTCAAAGAGTCATACTAATATTTTGATATATTTTAACTATTGTTTTCAATCAAACAGCTTATAATTCGCTCGAATGGTACACATTTAGTAATTTATATATTTTTGTCTTATAGAGAGTATATTCAATAAGTTTGGAAATTACAACGACATTCATATATTATAATAGAAATCTATTAAAGTTAAGAAGTCACTTAGATTTGTGAAAGCACATAGTCCCTTACTCCTTCCCAATAACTATTTATATGTAATAACATTATATAATAATGTATTTTAGACCAAAATATGGAGAAAAAAATATAAATGAAGCATAATATCTTTGAGAGTTTAAAATAATCTTCTACTTGTTTTCCAAAGGCAAAATAGTCATACGAGTACTAAGGGGAAATTGGGAGTGAGGCTCGAAGTGTTCAAGATATATCATTGTCTATATTTGAGGTACAGCGCGAATTCAAACTTGAGTTTACTTCAAGAGTGTCAATGAAGGATTTCTTGGTGCAGAATTAGAAATTTCTTTTTTCCTCACTGTACATATTTTCCATTATTTTTTCTTTGTGTAACTCTTGAGTTCAATAATATAAGTATAGGATGATATGATACAAGATACAATAACTATTTATATGCAATAGAATATGCTTTGCAGACAAAACTATCGAGAAAAAAAAGAGATCTTTATGAGGTTATATTTATCTTCCACTTGTGTCTCTTTCACAAAAGAGACACAATTATTAAAAAAATCACTAATCGGGATGATGCTTAAAGTGTCCAGGTTATATAAGTATCGATATAGAACATAATTCTCAAACTCCACTTTATAAATTGAATTGATATCAATGTGATTGAGATGAATTATTTCTGTATTATATACATCAAGAACATTTATCAATGAAATAGTTTTCTTTGAGTAGGAGACGAAGTAGAGTTGACTTACGGAGAAAAAGACTCAAGAACTTCAATGAAGGAGCAGTGGATGCTGGATGAGAACTCTCTCTCTCTGTTCTTCACTGGATCTTCAGTCGATTATCCTACCGTTTTATGGAACCCGATAGTTGATAAATATAAAAAGTATACGATGATTCTATAGAAGATCTCGACGAATTTATGCTTTCTTGAGCGTAGATTGAATTATTCACGAGGCCATTTTGACATTTTTATCTTTTATATTTATAAAAAAAAATAATATTATATTACTTAATTAATAAGTTATAATTAATAATAACTGTGATAAACAAGAGACTGAGGTAGACATTTTTAATACATATAATCAGTTGTATACCTGGATTTCAGCTGTTTAACGCATAACAAAAAGAAGGCGATCAATTCATCAGAATTGCCCGTATTGCTCTTCTAGTTCTTTATACATATATTCTATGGCTTTCACACATCCTTAGAATGATTGTACTTTTCCTCAAAAAAAAAAAAAGTTGTCTCGTAGTTAGCCAAATACTACCAGCTCAAATGGCTATTTATCTCTAAATACTCTCATACTATAATTTTTTCTAAACAATTTTTAAAATGAATCCTATTTATATATATATATTTCATAATATTACATTTCTACATAGTATATTACACTATTGCTATGTAATAGTCAAAATTTCCTCACATAAATAATAATATGGTCAATTTATTAAAAAGATACAATGAGGAATAAATAAGAAATTGTACTACTTCTATTCTTTTGGAAACGGAGACTAAGTATATAAAATAACTTTTTACTTCTTTTATTTATCAAAAAGAATAAATTATGAAATAGCCATGACGTATCAAGTGAGACGAAGGCATCTGACAACAAAATAAATAGGTTATTTTTGTGTAAAAAAGGCAACGTCGTGACATGTCTGAAAATATTGATCATTTAGTCTTCGTTTCGCCACTATGTTTATAGGTAGAGATGAAAATTTAGTCTATAATGGGCATGTTTAAAAGAAAACACTGAAATCAACATACTAACCCTGCCAATTTGAAAAAATGTTTTAGAAGAGATGCGCTACAATCAGCTATTACAAAGGAGAAAGGGGGATAAGGTAATAAACAAGGACATTAGCAAGGATTACTCCAATGACGGACAACAGTTCTACTCTTAGTCTAGCAAGGACTTACAATTTTAACTCTGCAATAAATCATGAGTGATTTTTTATGAACACACATGAATAATCAATCAGGTTTTTAATATAATTGAATCTATTTAGGAAAGGAAGTTCTCAGGACTCAGGAATTAAATAATAAGAATAACTCCTAAGGAAAAAAAAATTCATTCTTCGGATTACCAATTCCAAAAAAATTAGACCATTAATAAAATTCACTCCATGTACATCACTATTTATAGCATTGGGTGGGGTAATGTTTATGGAGAGCAAATTTGTAAAAATAAAAATTGACAAAAAACAACGTTCTGAGAATAAATAATTTATTTTGATAATAGCAGAATATAAATGTTACGCACTTTAACATGCTGCTGATATTTGAAGAAACTACTAATAGCCCTCCCTCACAACTCCTCCCCCAACTGTACCTCAAACATATAGTAGATTATAAATGCAATAAGAATTGAGAACTACTAAACTCCGAAAAAACCTACACATTCGAGGTACAATTGTGGGTTTATTAAGGCTCTTAGTTGTTTCCTCAAGTATTGGCAGTAAGTTGCATCCCATGTTGGGACCCGGCGGTTCCCCATAAAACTCCCAACATTTGGGGTACAGAATGACAATTCATAAAGTCTATGCCCCGTTCCCTCATAAATTTATACGAATTTGTTTTAACCGAAATGTCCTTATACGATTTTGTTTTATACGAATTGTCCAATGTCAATTTACGAATAGGATATATGCGAATTGTCCATTTACGAATATGTTTTATACGACGTTATTGTGCACCAATTAAATTGTATAGCTGATATTGTGAAAATGTACTGTGTTCCCAGATGTGAGAGTCAAATTATAAACTATCCTTCTAAAAAAATAAAATTTCATGAATTTCCAAGCAAAACCACTTAAAGATATGGATTCGAAGAATACATCAATAAAATTGGGGAGCAGGAAATTTCAACAACTGATGGAATTTATCTTTGAGTGCATAATCCAAAACAGATCTCTGTTTTTCTATGACGTATCATGTTTTAAAAAAATTTGGGATTATAGAAATTATGGGCTATTCTCGTTTAGTGTCATTTTTCACAATTAAGATAATCCCTAAATTAAAAGTTTGATGAATAAAACTTATGTAAAAGTATTTTTTATAATTATAAAAGTGTTTTTATTGATTCTGTATCTTGTTCTTTTTTTCATTATTTTATAGCCTAAAAAAGATCTCTTTCGAGTTCAGAACATTTCTTTAGACCCTTATTAGTGATGATCAAACATCCTGTATCAAGCAAGGACAAACACAGGTGTTACACCATTTCAAATCCCAAACTGAGTCCAATGGGGCTTACACTTATAAGTCCCCAAGGTTCATCAGTGTTACTCTCCATAACTCAGGGGCACACACACACTCGTTGTTACACTTCATACTTAAATGGTCTCCCCTCAAAAATGAATAAATTATAAAAACTTTAAAAAATTAAATACAGCGTTCTGGTTCCCAAAAATAAAAACTTGAACACTAAAAATGCGTAAAATTTACAACCTTATATAATATATGTAAACTTCAATATATCTAATATGTATAGATTCCTGGGAAATCGTGCTGAATAAACTTAGCTTTTTTATCTCCAACAGCCAGGGGTGTCTGGAGGTTATGTAAATTAAACTTGTATTCCGTTTTGTCAGCCCCACTTAACAGGGGGTCATGGCTCTCCTACTCATTAAAATTAACAATTATCCTACAACACAAAAAAATAAATTATTTTTTTACTTAGAGTTATATTTATCTAACATTTGGCAATTAAACCATGCGGGTTCAGAATATGAACAAAATCATACAATAATTAAAATACAATTATTTTTTAAATCACACACTTCGGTACTGCACCGATTTTCACATATTCTCTTGGCATTACTTTTTTTGTAGGGAATGGTTGAACAAACAATATTATAACGATATTTGGATTGACTACTATTCCATTCCCGGAAATTTTGTATGATGTACAACAGAGGTGTCATGAGACCTGAAATTGAGTCATTAATTTGATAACCTGTCACTTCAATTGTCAAATTATGTTAAGAATGTTAAACCAAAAATATCTAAATATGTAGAAACGATACAAATACATATTTTAAAACATAGAAAATAGGTTGTTGAACAGGTTTAATTCTATGTACATTGTCAATATGTAAAGTTAACCAAGCAAGCCTCCATAAAAGTCAAAGTAACTTGTTTTACTCATACCACTTGGAATAAAGCACATCAAATGTGATTTTCGGGTTGATTTGAGAACATTCAAAGATATTAAACTTGACTCGGATTTGCAAATTACTGACATTGTCAGTAATCTAATCTACACGCATAACAAGACGTTACCTTTATTTCGCATATATCAAAACCTTTCCTCAAAAAAGCAACATACAAAATACGAAAAAATCAGTTGATAGTCAGACAATGTAATCCAACAATGAAAGTATTGTTGGGAATTGTTCCCAGCTAAGCAAGAGCTAATTGGTAATTCTAGAAATCAACGTTCAAAAAACTGATTAGAGGGGCAGGAGGCAGGTAGAAACATCAACAGCTGACAAGAATAGATAGTATTTTCTTACGTTCGTGAGGTGATCTGGGATGAGTAAAAAAAAACTTCCCATGAACCTTCTAATATCTATTATTTGCTAACTACAAAAATATAGTAAATATGGGGCATGAGCATTGTTTACATATATTTAGAGATGAGATTTGTGTAAGAGCGCGAGGAGAAGGGGGGAGCGAGACATATAGTATTACTGAATTATCAAGGCTAATAGATGTACAAGATTAGACCATCATGTAATGGGGCTTACTAGAATTTTCAGTTTGATGTATCGGACCGACTGCTGGGCAAGACACACAGATTTTGACAAAACACACAACCAATCATATTATATGACATCACTAATCAACACTCGTTATGGTATAACCTTGTATTTCTATTAACCTTGTGAATTAAGATTATTCTTAATATCAGCTACCCTTATATGATTTTGAGGGAGAAAATGAGTAAAAAGGAGAACCTTCGACATTTAAAATAGCATTCGTGCAAGGAAAATTTATTATTATATTTAAAGTCATATATGTTTTTTTAATCATGCATTTTTAAATTAATTTACACCAAGGATAGATGATAATTTTTCTTTTCGAGAGAGATATTAAGAAACACTATATAATGAGCTAAAATGAAGAAAGAGCCGATATATTAAACGTTTTTCCTTTTTTTAATCGCTATACTTAGTTTTTTCTTGACACGGATCATTTATTTACTTAAATTTGTATGTAAACAAAGCGACAGAGAGTGGCATCATTTTGTGGCAAAATAATACAACTCCCTGAATGATAATATTATTTGTAATAAAATACCATATCACGTCGTTACCTTGATTGTATCACGCAACTTTTCCTCTAAAAATAATTATAAAAAAGGCCGAAAATCATTTACTAGCTAGGCAAATAAGTCAATCATCAACATAGTCCCAGACTATAATTACTATAATCTACCACTTTTAAAATGAATTATATATATTTCATTATATTAAAATCCTATATAGCATTCTATTCGATACTTTATTATAATTATATTGCTCAGTAATATTTTATTAAAAGCGTGGCATTGCATTTGTATATGATAGCCAAAAAAAATTAAGATGGCCGATTTATATATATGACTAGGGATCAACAGGAAATTATATTCCTGTCCATTTGCAAATAAAGCATTAGAGTTGTATAACTCGTTACTGGACTTGATATCTTTCCAAGGGGAAAAAGATATAAACCCTTATGTGGTCTTTCATTTTTATATACACGCGATGCCTTACGGGTCAAAATGACACGCTCTTAAATATTTACTATAAAATATTATTTATTAAATATATTTATTTTCACTTCAAGATCTATTATATTTTTTAAGATGATATTAACAATATTTCAGCAAATTTTTTATTCAAATATTCATTAATTATATATGAACAATTACTAAAAAAGCCAAACATAATAAATAAAATGTGTCCTATATTTCTTTAATCTATAAACAAAGACTATGAAGAAAAAAATACAAATTGAAAATATACAACAAAACTATAAACTGCTTGAACATGTTGGACAATAAATAACAAATCTTAGTTATTATTTAACAAATGTATTTTTTTTTTACATTTTGAACTTGAAAAGCTTGTTTTTACAGTCGTTTTTGAAGATGCAAAATTGATATTATTGAGTATGTCTGGGAGTGTTTCAATGGCATTGCAGCTTCAAAACATCCTGACTACTCTCTGCGTCCCAAAGACTAGGAGTAGCTTCATCACAGAATCAATAGGCACCTGTCAATGTCAATAATCCAATGTAATCTTTAAGATCAGTGTTACCAAGGATAATTCAATTCTTGCTATATCTTGTAAAATCTTCCAAATTAGTCATTTTCAATATGATGCGTTCAATATTTGGAGTGATGAATATGCAAAACGTTGAAAGGATGTCCTTCGAATGGGCTATGGCATATCTTGTGGTCCAAGAGTCAATATTATGAGTATAATTCCTACCCTCGTTTCTATATTTTGCCAATGAGAACGATTGAATTTCATCATTTTACATTCAGAAAAAAAGGACTTCTTGAGGATGAGTCAAGTATTCATGGACATCATCTTCATCTGAAACATCCTCTTCCAACTCCGGAATTTGGCATTCTTCTTTTTACAAGTTACATTTGTGTAGGGTTCATGTATGTACATATCACGTTTCAAATATATTTGTCGCTCTAAATCTACTGATTCTAAACTAAAAGTACACAATTCTCGATCCAAAATAATCATATTTGGTATTTACAAGAATATGCCTCAATATTCATCGGGGAGATTTTCTATATATGTATATGATTATTTCTAATATAAAATATCCTCTAGCCTTATCTGTCATCATTCTACACGAGTCATTTTCAGCAAAAGGAGATAATCCAAAATGATTTATTTTTACTGTTTCTATTCTCGAGGTCTTTTTAGAAAAAGTCAAGGAATTTCAAGTCTGAAAAATATGAATAAGAGGTATTTTTCGTAGGTTAAAGTTGAAACGGATCATTTTGACTCGTAAGACAAAACAACGGTTAATGAGAAGTCGGGAGCAAGAGATATAGTACAACTGGATCAAGACCCTTGTTAATATTGGCAACAGGGAGTTACACGATATTGGGGTGTATGAGGGAGAGAAAATGCATTATTCCTATAAAGAAAACATTTAAAATAGTATTAGTGGCGGAAAAATATTGTAATTATATATAAATTCATATGTACTTATTTTATTATGCATTTTTATACACAATTTACACCAAACATATGTCCCTTACTTGAGAGGAAGAAGTTAAAACCACGACAACCTATCAAATAATGAACTTAAATGAAGAAAAAGTACAGGCAGCAACCGTTTTGTTTTTCTTTTCTAATCGCAAAATGTAGTTTATTCTTTACAGAGATCCCTTTTTTAATTATAATTGTCCCACAAAAAGTGAAAGTGGGGGGTCAAAATTTAGAATGTGGGTTTTTTTTCTTCGCTTTTTTTCAAATGGATGATGGTGTTCATAGAAACGACTGAGAGATTGACATTTGAGAGCTACAACTCTATAAAAAGATTCTTTTTTTTTATTAAATATATCTTTTTATGAGTCGGTGAATGCCATTAAGTGTTCATGTATACATACATCAAATGTTCCCATTTGTTTCAGGAATTTAAAAACCCATTTATGTCTCGTATATTGGAGTCTCACTACAACAAATATAGCCACTCAAAAACTATGAAAGTATATCCTATTTATGATACATTACCTAACAGATTGCATCATAAGCATAAGTGACGACAACTTGTGGCCCTAGAGTTGATAAACATTTACACTTCATCAAATGGCTTTAAACATAAGATCTTGTAAGGAATTCAACATGATTCCAACAGTGGTATTTGAGTACAATCTAATTAATTGTTACTAAAAATATTTTACAATTACTAAATGGCAGTTGGATAGAATGGACTCACTAACAGAGTTATCTTAATGGAGTATTTCCACGTGATGTCACCATTGTTTATGTCGGCCATTTTGGGGCCCTAAATATCCAATTTTTAAAGCAATGAAACCCCATTTTCATTAATTTTATAAAAATAGTGAACTAGTATTGGATCTTAAAATGAGATCAATAAGTAATAATACTTAAATCTTATTGTTTATTAAAAATTTATCCATCTCATCCCTAGTGTTATTATATATCTGACACTAAAATGTATTAAAAATATACTACTACATCGTTATACAATCATATTTTTGGTAAAATTTAACTATTACTGTGGAAAGAATAATATATTTTTCACTAATTATTTTGATGGGACGATTTTAAAACAATCCCAATGTCGATTCCGAAGCAATTCTAGTAAAAATTACTGATCCCGGTTCTAATTATTAAAAATTGGAAAAATTTAATTCAATTTCAAAATTCAATTTTAAACTTTCTTGTAAAAAAAAAATCTTTAATTTTTGAGGGGGTTATTTTTTTAATAACCTAGGAAAGAAATTAATAGTTCAATACCACTAATAAATAATAAAAATCGGAATTGCAAATTAAAATTAATTATCCCGGTGCCCATCCTGATTCTCCGATTCCTGATTCCGATTAATCGTCCCATCACTAATGATTATCCTATTTTTCTCGTCCTTAATCGCTCAAAAAAGATAAATACTTCTACGAATTTAGATATTTCATAGTGATTTTGAGTAAATATTACATTGATTATATTCAAATATCACTGCTTTTTATTGGTAGCAAGCCTTATAGAATGCAAGTATTAAGTCTTTTTTATTCATAGATTATAATCAAGATTTTTCGTAAATTTGTACATTCTACGTAGTAAAAATATCAAGTTTGAGGCCCCAATATGGCGTTTTCTTCCATTATAATGCAATGTATGACGTCAGTGAAAATGCACTATAAATCATTGACGTCATATATTACATCATAATTGAAGGACACGCATCATTGAGGGTCAAAGTGAATATTTCACTACATTAAGATAAGACTGCTTACTGACAATATTAAAGGATGATAATAGAATTAAATCTAATGAAATGGCTAGGATTATAGAAATATTTTTTGTTACAGATAGATTCGGAACGAGAAACCGTAAGACCATTCAGGAAAATATATTATCCTTGCGATAATGTATTAATTAATTTATTATCTAAATACGGGTTACCAACCCAATGCACTTAGGCACCCATTCTCCCCTTAGCTTTTTCTTAGTCACCTGCTAGACTTGTTCTAAAAATATTGTATGCTTTTGATTTCTTAATTCGTTTATACATATTTTTTGAGCTTGTAGACCTCAAGCCTTTTGGGAATCATAAAGTAGCCCCGCAGCTTTAAAAAGCTTGGTAACCCCTATGTCAATATGAATTTATAATGACGTAATAATATATTATTACGTCATATTAGGATCTTAAATATAATAAAGTCAGATAGTAAAGGTTAAGTTCTTTTATTTGTTAATTCCATTTTGACATTCAAATACAAAGTTGTGCCCATTTTCCAAAAAAAAAAATTAATAAAAAAAGATTTTTTTTTTACTTAAACAATTTGATTGTTTAGAGACTCAAGATGCCTGATTTCAGCAATGCCAACGCTACATGCATGACAACGCTCTATATACAAATTGTTATGTAAAAGTTATTATTTTGTTATTTAACGCCCATGTGATATCCCGCCTCCAAAAGAATTTCTTTTTGTTTTTTTATTCCATGGATACTTCAATGCATGATTCACAATATCATACACCTTGAAAAAGTTACAAATAATTATTAGTAATATAAATGAAGAGAGAGAATTCAAAATAGTATTAAATCATATACCTTATCTTATTTTCTAAATATTTTTGCATGTAATATTTTGTACCTGAAATTTTTTGAGTCGTTTTTGCATTAAAAACGTGCCGTTTAAATATTTATTAAGTTTGATTTTATTTAAAATTGCAAAATGTTATAATATGTATAAGTCTGTTTTTTGTGTTATTAGACATGGAATCGACAATATTGGAACAGATATTTCTAAAATTTAGCAAGTGTATATGAAAAAATAACACAGAATAAACATCATTATCTTTGAACTATAATTGTGGGTCAACAAAAATCTATATCATAAAAATTTTCAAAAAAATATTATCTAGCTAACCTTCCTGACCTCGAATGAGCATCTTCTAAAAGTTAAAATATATTAGACAACATCATAACTCCAAATGATACCTAATTATAATAACTATACAGTAACTCTGGTGGAACAAAAAAAGTTTCTGTGCACCGAAACATTTTTCAGCTATTGCTACTTGATTTACATCTTTACACCCTGTGTCTCTTTTTCTGTCTTTTTTCTTCCAAGTTCATTTTTTTCCTCTGTTCCCATCCATTCAGTCCCAGGTACTCTCTACTAGTAAGAGATAAATAAATCATCCCAATGTATGATTTGACAGAAATGTTTTTATCGTAAATTACAAAAACAGTTTTCAATCAAAAGTCATAATTTCAGCATATTTAAGATTGGGTTAGATTCCAACAATTGAAAGAGTAGACAAAAATTAATAATTGACATTGAGGATAAATACACGTTTCCTGCATGCCACTACGCAATATTTTTGATTTGTTTTAATATAATATGCTAAATATATCCAAATATCGATCCTTGATTTTAAAAAAGAGCATAGGAAGTTTTAAAATACAAGAGATTGAATTTAATATGTAGGTATTACGTGTTGCTCAGAGTTAAGATTCATATATAATTTCTTAAGAAAAAGTATTACGACACAACTCCCCACTTATTTTTCCTCTTGAATTCAAGTATACACGTAGCTACAGGCAAGTCTACTATATATAGTTATAACTAAGTTACCTATGTATATAAATATGTAGATTGGCAGGCAAAAACAAGAGAAATATAAGGTTTACAAGTTTACATTGAATCATACACGCGTGACTATTACTCATAACAATCTTTATCTACTCTCTCAACCTTTCCTTTTCTACAAAGAGCACAAAATCAGTTGGTAGCAGTGCTGTAATCGCTGGAAAGACAGAGGAGGGGCATGGCCCCTATAAGTAGTAGTATTTGTTGGCTTTATTACTGGTGAGTCATCCATAGTATTCGAATCAGGCTTCCAAATAATAAACTCGTCATTACGGTACTGGCTAGTAATTATTTCATTCTCCCCAACTATTGGCATATTCCTCATTTCTTTAATATGAAGTAGTAGATACTCCAAAGTGCAGTCTATGTTTAGGGTGCATGGAAACTATCAAATTTTGAATTTTCTCTCAGTTGAGAACTGCCGAATTGAGGACGCCTCAGTTTTCCGGAAGTGCAAACTGTATCCACTGGTACTGCGGCGGATGTTCGTTGGTCAACATAACTAATAATAATACTTAACAATCCTTTAAAACATGGTACGGTCATTTAAAGGGAGTCAAAAGGCACTTGATGCCCTAAGGGATGGAAGTCTCGATGGTTCCTTTTATTGATAATTTGAGATGAAGAATCATCAATAAAGAGGCATATAACAGCATCAAGGAGGAGATAAAGAATAAATATTGACGTCTTCTGAGAGATGGTTCAAATACAACTTACTTGGAGGTTGGTGACAAATTCTTCAAGGACCAGAGGAGTATCTGTCCGTTTCGAAATGTAGCGAGCGAGAATACAGACACTCTTTTCTGGAACAGTGGGGTTTTAAGGGAGTCTTATGAGTGGATATCACTTGACCTGCTCAAGAATTTTTGAGTAATGACTAATAGGGATGAATTTTTTGGAAACTAATGTGGGAGCAAGGAAAGCAAGGGGCTCCAACATTATTGCACAAAGTCAACAAAGAATATATACAAAAAGAACAAAGAAAGACTCCAACATAAACATAGACATAAACCCTTTATCCATATTAATAAAGCAAGTTTGTCTGTATGCAAAACGAGTATCCGAGTGCTCTGTTGTACCATAACATATTTTGATCAAAGAAATAACAATGAAGTCGCTTTAATAAAATATTGCAAGCATCTGCATATAGCATCGGTCGTATATACAGAGTAATACTCCCTGATATAAGTCATATAAATATATTTGTATGAGAAATAATAATGTAGTCGTAGTAATGAAATATTGCAGGTATATAACAAGAGCCCTGTTTCTGTTTATTTTTGTAATTAGTCCCTTATGCTTATCATAATTCATGTGCACTCTCAGTATTTGTTAAGATTTGAATTAAATATAAACGCTGACATGTTCAAATGAATTTTGTTTGTTTCCTCTTATTAGTGAGTGCTCTAAAGATTCATGTTCTCATCAGTAAACTCTAATTATTATTCCATTCTTAAGGAAAAAATGCGTCATAAGAATTAATATTTAAGTATTGAGTAGTTTTGTGGGAGTGACACAGAGGATTTATTCGGGAGCTATATTATACAAGAAAAATTTGTCTTTTAGTCGACGCCTAATTACTTCGGGCAATGCCGGGTACTATCGGTAGTAAAATTAACTGAAAAAAAACTGTTCTGTTCAGAAAAGAAACTTTTGCAAAGTTATTTTATTGTTTTTTTTCTCTTTATTTCTCTTATTTGTTTCATTGTGTTTAACCAGAAAAATTGTATATTTCGATGCCCCAGCTTTTTTTCCTTACTATTAAAAATATGTGTTGTGTGGTGTGCTAAGCTTTTTACTTTGAAGTATGTATAGATGTTTGTATTAGTAGTAAATAAAGTTACCCAATCTGGCCGAGAAAAAAAAATGAAGTGGTTGAGTATAAGGCATAACAAAAAAAAACATTAACATCCGCAAGATGTCGCTTAAGTATCGTAATAAACAAATAAGTAAACAAACTACTAATAAACAATATTTAACGCAAGATGGCGCCACTATTCTCTGATATGTAAACAAACTACAAATAAGTAAGCAACGCTCATGACTCATGTCCCATTAGTTAGAGTATTTAGCATGAGCTAACTCAAATTCAACTAATCAACTTTCAGTAGAGTGATCAATTACTCTCTTTTCTCCGGCCATATACTTTTTATTTCCTTTCCCGGAGCGGGAAAGAACATACAACACATGTTGAAAATGAACTTAAACTCATTTTTAAATATAATTGAATACGCATCTAAATTATCTTCTATTTTATAAAATAGAAGCGTTTGTAACTGTTGTATTTTAAGGGGCGTTCGCGGAATTATATATTTTTGAATTTTTTTTTCAAAAAATTCAATAATTCATATTAACCTATTCATAAAAAATTAAATTTTTTTGAAAAAAAATTCAAAATATATAGTTTATACCCAAAAAGTTAAATTAATTCTTAGTAAAAAGCAAAATTCCTTAATATGAGGGGGCGGTCTACAGCCCCTCTAGCCCGGCCACTGTGGACACCGAACATAAATCAAGAAAATAAGACAATCCAAATTAATTTTTATAATTAATACATACTGTAGTATGTCGTCAATCTTTTTTTCATATATTAGTTTAAACATTTCGTATCCCGTAATATTTTAAGAATGCAAGACTATTCATTTTGCAGGGTCACGCCCTTTTTACCCCTGGGTCGGGTCACTTCCTTGTATTTTAGTTATTGTATTTAAGTGCAACCATATAATATCCTCTTTTTCAACTATAACTCGTCTGGAGTCACCTCTCTTTATATTCTTTTTACACGTTGGATTACGACGAAACTAAATATTAATATATTGATTATATCTTTAGGTAAGAACAACAGACATAAAGCCAAATTTTTAATCGACATATTTAGACAAATTTTTGGCTTTGTATTCAAATTTATGGGATGATATGAGATACTCAAGCGTATTAGCTGTAGTTTAAAACCTTCATTTGAGCTACAAGACTGTATTTGACCCAGAATGAATAATAAATAGATGATAATGATTCTTTGAAAAATACAAATGTGATCTAGATCCCATTTTGAGAAACATCATTCTAGCTTGTTTTTGTGTTGACGGGCCACATATTTAATCAGTTAGTTAGAACAAACAGAACGGATCATCTTCCTTTGACAAAAAATAATTAAATAAATAATTGAAAAAAAGGAATGGAATTCTTGGGATCTTTTTAAATATAAATCAAAATAAGGAATTAGTATTACCTACGCTATGAAAAAAGAAGATATATACCACTCCGACGAAAAAAGAAAACCGTAGAATTCTTTGTGTCATATTAATTGAGTAGCAGTATATTATTTAGTTGGAGCTCTCATTTCAATTTTCAGATTATTTTTATCTTTTCACAATTTTTTCTGATTATGTATGAATATACACTTTATAATTAATTAATTATTTAGGCACAAACTACACATCAATCAATCATTTGATTGTTAAATTATCTACTAACTTTTAACAAATTATGTTTATATATCTACCAGCCTAAGAGCCTGCGAAGGAAGATTTCACCACATAATGTCACAAGGTTTGAATCCCTGAAATTACTTGTCACCTAGAACTTTTAAGTTTTTTATTTTTTGTCATCCTGATCCCGGCCCCCGTTGGGCATGGCCTTCATACCCCACTGCAAATAGCCTCCTTAAGGTTTCTTTATTACATAAGATACATGGACAAAACTTGCAACAATGTATATTATTATGTCAGGACATCATGAAAAAAAAACCAAGACTGATAAAAAAATTCAATCGGAAAAGTGAGATCAAAGTCGCCCCAAAAAACGTGGAATTTACGGTTTATTTCACCCCATAAAATATATTGACAAAATTTGCACCAATACCCCCATACTCCCCCCATTACTATGTCAGGACATCCTATAAAACCAAGACTAATAACAAATTTCTGTACAGGAAGATTAAGTTAGACTCCCAAAAAGTATCATTCTCCCCCCTCCCTTCTGAATTAAAACAATATGTTGATAATACTTTATGAGGGCATTATAACACTCCCAATCAGTATAAACCTGATGTATGCAAAAAAAATATTCAATGTTCAAGGTGACATATGTAATTTCAGGGATTTCAACCTTTTTTACCTTATGGCGAGAAATCTTTCGTAGCAGACTCTCAGATTATAAGAGGTTATGGATAATATGCATATCTCATTATTTATGAGTAGATATACCTAATTTTGATTATTCACATGACGGCATTGTATAGAATATGCAACTTGTGTAAAAAATTTCAATTTCTTTGTCTTAAATTCCCCATTAATCATTTTACTTAACAACTAGACTTTAATGCCATCATTTTAATTTGATATATTTCAAACTAATTGATTATAATGTATTCATCAAGGCCTTCTTTCATTAACACAAAAATCAAAAACTGTATTTTCTTGTCAGTTGTCAATGTTTCTCCTTCTTTTCCCCAAATGAGTGTAATTAAGAACGTTGATTGGTTGAGTTAGAGTTATCTCTTGTTAGTAAGTTGCAAACAACTTCTAACAATGGAGTATGAGCGTAGTAAACAAAGTACCAGAGAAAGGCGTCGTCTTGGGGCAAAATAATGCAATAATATTATTTTTTATTGTACCCGGCATTGCCCAGAGTTTTCAGGCGTTGAATAACGTACAAACTTTGTTTTTATAGTATAGTCATCATCTTCCCGTCTGATGTGAGCACCCGCCCGAAACATCATGGCCTTTGCTGGAAACTTGTTTCTTTAGATTAAAGGCGCATCCTCCACCTCTAAGGTCATCCACACATCATTCACGATGTTTCTGGCCTGATCTTCTGCCCATATCTTATTTATCGTAGAAAGGCAGACAGTGGAACCATGGTATTTGAGCCAGGTTATTGTATTTACCCCCTATCCAATCAGGACTTCTTGGAGGCACACGGCCCTGGTCCTCACTCAGTGCAACCCGCAAATAGATCAATAATATTTTATAATAATTAGTTAAAAAAATGGTCATGATAGGGCTGGAAAAAAATTGCCCCTCTTTATCATGGAGGTTGTTCATCCCTCATATATAAGCTATAATACTTCTCATCACAATGTATTATGAATAAATGATAAGGATCTAAAGAAGAGTGGCGTTTTTAATCTTTTTTAAGCCTAAAAACAGAAATATATCTAGATCAAAACAAGATTCAGAATCAAATAAAAGCATTTTTTAATCATAAAAAACACATTTATATAAATTTAATTAATCCTCCTTTTAATTCGGAGATTTTTTAAATGGATGACTCTGAACGAGTATAGTCCTGAATAATTATAATCCAAGATATTTCAGAATTCAAATGACTGAGAGAAAAACTGAGATCAGTTTTGGGTTCTGTGCTCATAGATAAATTCCATTACTGTCTTAAATTCATTTGAACAAAATTTCCAGACCTATTTGTTCCTCTATGTAATCAGTAATTAAAAAAAAAAAAATAGTCAAACCACTCAAAAATATTCTATTATTTCATGATCCTCCTTATCATAAGTGTCTACTCTAAATTCTTCATTTAAAATATCTTCATCTCATTTTTTGGTTTCAACTTGTACACAGCATTCAGATACAACCATTCTAAAGTAATCAACATTAATAATACCTATTCCTCTATATGTAGATTATGAAATATTACTTAATTATTGATTATATGATGAATTAATTACTTTTATGACCATGAATAATTAAATAATAATAACAGTTATAATGAAATAAATGCCAAGTAGAAGAGCTTTGATCAGGGGCGTCCATAGGAATATATTTTAAAAGGGACATGGTTTTAAAAATTTAATTTCTAACATATAGAAAGAAAATTACAAATATTAATGTTTTTCATACAAAATTCCAAAATCCAAAACTATTAACAGAAAATATATTTTTTTTCGAAAAAAAAAGTATCAAAAATTCCCAGCTACTCAAAAAAAAATTTACCAAAGAAATTTCAAAAATCCACAACTATTAACAAAAATTAAATTGTTGGCAAAATACTTTCAAAAATCCAAAGTTGTTAACAAAAATTTAAATTTTTTGAAAAAAATTTCATAAATCTCCTGCTGTTCTCAAAGATTTCAAAAATTAAACTTAAAATATATGAATTTTATGGAAGAAAATTCAAGTAACAAATTTTTTAAAGTGAAATTTCAAAAACCTATTGAAATTAAAAATTAAACTATTGAATTTTTGGAAAAAAAATGCAAATTTCAAATTTTTTTCAAAAAATTTCAAAAATCCAATAGCTATTCACAAAAAATTTATTTCTTGGAAAAAAATCCATAGCTATATTCAGAAAAATATTTTTTTTGAAAAAAAAAAAACTTAAACAATTAAAGCTACTCACAAAAATTAAAATCTTTTGAAAAAAAAATTTCAAATATTTAATTTTGTGAAAGAAATCTACAATTACTCACAAACAAAAAAATTTATTGGAAAATTCAAGGGTACTAGCAGAAAATGAAACTTTTTGAACAAAAATTTTAAAAATTTAAATTAAAAATTTTTTTGAAAAAAATTTCAAATATTCTTCTGCTGACGTACCTATTTTCAGTATCCACAAAATTGGTTTTTTCAACTCTAATTAGCACTTATTTGATCCTGAACCTTCTTAGTACTAAAAATGAAGCGGTCTAATATTGGAATAGGTGGGAGGATTGTAGAGGTTAGAGAGGCCAAAATTTAAAGAAGACCGAAGACCAGTATTTTTTTTAATACTTTTTTTCTTGTTATTTAGAAATAGAAAACTTTAATCAAGATACTTGGTCTTAATAACACGGAAAAGAACGCGACTTTGGCGGGCTTAAATAAGCAAACATCATTGTTTGGAAAATGCCTTCTGTACTCATGAAAAATTTTATTACAGATAAGAGGGAAATTAATAAGCAGAAAAACTTTGATAAGAAAGATTACTCTACGGATTAAAGAAAAATATCAAAGTCGAATGTCACATTATAAATATTCATTAGTATATAGTCTAATATTATTTATTTAATAAAATCTTTTTTATTTATGTTATTTTCCCAGTTTTTTTCCTTTGCTTATACTTGTTTATTTGCTAAAACAAGTAATTATCAATCCGATTATTGATCTAATTTTTGGAAAAGTGTTCAAAAAGTCCAAATTTTGAAACTATATCAATCATTATTCAGTGCACGTAGCTACATTTGTTATGACGACTAATATATTCATTTATTTTTTCGTTTCCATTCTTTGTTAGTGTAGCATATGTATTCTATCTATGTCACATACTTGAATGAACATAGCAATACGTGTAGTAAACAAATGAAATAATCATTGTCAATTGTTTCTGAAAATGAAGCAACTTGATCAAACTTGATAACTTGACAGTTATTGCGTCTCTTCTAAAACACTTGCATATAATATGCTACTTCAAAATAACATAAATTAATTATAAGATCAACATCTTAAACAATACCTTACTTAGATGATGTTATGATGAGGATGTCTGACGCGTTGTCAAAGAACTTGCTTTGAATAGAGTGTACGTTAAATTGCTGCACTCTTCAAATTATCCATAATGTAACGGTAATCTATATATATATTTGTATTGTACCCATCCATACTTATGCATTGTATGGATAGTGCATTAGCAGAAGCGTCCACAGGATTATATTTTGGTGGTGACTATAATACTACTATTGCTCTTAAAACGGTACTATACTAAATCAGTATTGAAACCGGTACTTGCAGAGCCATTAAATTATAAAAAAGAATGGGGAATCAGTAGAGTACAAACCCTCCGCCTAAAATCAAATTGAGTTAGCTATCTCAATTTTTTTACAAAGTTACGGTCGATTTTGCATTTTTACGTTTTATGTACTTTAAACATTGCCTTTTAATGGCCTCTTACTGCAACCACATATCATCCTCATACCAAGTTTGATCAAATTCGATCTGTTACTTTTGCCATAATCCTCGTGACTAACAAATAAAACAGAGGCAAAAACATGTACTCCGTTGCAATGGTAAGATATTTTCCAACCAATGCCTTAACTACGCTAGACAATTGTATTTTATCCATTTTGGTCTCGTATCCACACAGGACCAACCTTCTATTTTACCTTAAGCGAAGCATTTTAAAAACGGCTTCTAGAGGGTAAGAAACTGAAGAATAAAATAACTGGTACAATTTGTACTTGAGGATGATTTAATTATGTTAAAAAGTCTATATTAATAAAGCAAAGTTTGTCTGTTTGTTTGTTTGTTTGGAGAATTTATGTTCATATACATAATAAATGTGACTTTAGATTAAGTTTAGCAACGAGTCTGCGTAACAAACTAAATAAGAAAAGTTTTTAATATAAATTTAGAGTTGTAGATACTAAAAACTTTTTAGAATGAGTCTTTTTGTTGTTGGATACGTGAACAATGTTCTTTTTTTAAATTTTCTTAAGCTGTTATTATTATTATTTCATTCTTGAGGAGAGAACAACCAAGTATTGAATATCTACGTATATGAGTGTACTTTTGAGGAATTTTTCCTATTTACTAAAAACAAAATTGGTCACGATGAAAAAAGATTTCGTGAAAATAGAGGTCAAAATTTATTTTCTTGAAAAAATAAGTCAAATTATGTAGCAGAGCAAAAATTTTTGTAGTTATTAACCCAAAAAAAAATATTTTTTGAGTCAATAACTATGGATTATTAAAAAAAAGTTAATATAGGTTATTTTTTTCCAAAACTTTTAATTTTCAATGAAGTGCTATGGGTTTTTTATTTTCCAAAAATTTAATATTTGAAATTTAATTCTAATTTAAAAGCTATGGATTTTTGAAATTTTTTTTCCAAATAAATTAATTTTTGAAATTTTTAGGAATGGATATGGAATTTAAATTTTTGTACTTTAAAAAAAAAAAATCAAACCTCCCCCCCCAAAAAAAAAAAAAATACACGCTGCGGACCCCCCTGTGGTGCTACCACTAATAATTAATATGATTTCCATGATGTATAGAAACATCAATTGCCATTACAGGCTCATATTTTTTATATTTCTCCCTCGTGCAGACGCAAAACTTGTTTAAACCGAATAAAAGTAATACAGTATCGTTCCAGAAAATGTTATGTGAACAAGGCCTAATTTAGATGCAATATAACTCCGTTTATTTTAAATATATAACAGGACTCATAAGTTTTAAATTTATTCTGTGTGACATATTTACATGGTTTCTTCATTATTATAACGTCATTCAAATGGACTCTCCAGTTATAAATAATTTATGAGAAATAAATTAAGAAACACATGGAATTCACAAATATTTATTGACTTCTTTTTTTTCCTTGTTCTATCCTGTTTGATCATGATCCAGTTGTTTAGCGTGAATTTTATAATTTATTGGGACACATGGGTTGAAAATAATAGGGTACTTGTATTTTCTTGTTGATATTTTCCCATTTTTTGATAATTACTCATACATACGTCTTTGAAACTTAGAAATAAAGTACAGTATTATAGAGATTGATCAAAATTGAATAATTTGATAAAGTATAATCGTATTAAATTGCATTTTTGTATCATTGGTTAATATGGTTTTGGCAAAAAAAAAAAATCTTAAGAAAATATTGAGTATATCCCACAAACATTCACATAAACAAATATTATTGAAAATATATTCGAAAAGCCTCTGAGCCTTTGTTGAGACAATTTCCTTTGTTGCAAAAGCATGGGGGCATTGTTTGCTCTGGATGTAGAAAAAAGTTTCCCCAAATAAAAATATAATGACGACGGGAATCTCGGAATTCGACGCAGGAAATTAAGCTTTATCATTCACTGCAAGTAAAACTTATTCTACTAACGATGAAGTGTTAGAGAAGAGCACTGAAATAGAAACTTTAAAGTGTTCATTGTCTGCACTTGGTGAAAGTCCAATAGATCTACGAAAAACTGCCGGATCTAAAAACTATGCAAACTCAAAACGGAACAGAATAAAGAAATGTGTAAAAAAAAAGACTAGACTTGATTCCTGGCCCCAGAGTGATAGTTGAATTAACTATTAACTATTATGCATGGCAATCTGGCTGTAGATGTAGTAGCGAAGTAGGCGCGGTTTATTCTAGAAGCAATGTATAAGGTTTTCTTGGAAATACAATCAGCGTATATCATGCTTTGAAACGGTGATAAATGTGTGTTTGCCACTAAAAATAAATTTTGCTAAAAAAAATGGTTAGACATAATATTTTATTTAAATATACTAATTGCAATTTAGCTCTCGAGTTCTTATTAGGTATAATATATGAAAATCAATTTCTGCTATACAAAAAAACAATGTTTTCGATTCATTGCCATAATTTGAAATATGCAAAACTATTTGAAGGCGAATTTCTCAAAGGATAATAATGCTAAAAACGAAAACGAATTGAATTAGACCCGATGTTATTCAATAAATTGGGGATCTCATCTATCTGAAAGGATTTCCCAAATTGTGTAAAAGAGTTGGCTTTTGTTCTAATTAGTGATACTGAAGAAAATATCGATTTTTTTTTTTTTTTTAATTCCATTTTGGAACGCTGTAACACACAAAAGCCTTCACCAAACACTAAATTGTATTTGAGCTTTATTTAAGTATACACATACATAAAGCTTTATTTATGCTATGTATTTATCGTGCTATATGGCAGACTAAAGACAATTAGTGAAAAACACTCATACTTTTTAATTAACCTTATATTAAATGAAAAATTATATAGAATTACCATTGTAGATTCTCTGGTACAATCATGACTGAGATAGAAAAGAGACAATATTTTTAAATTTTTTATCTTCCTTGAAAACGTTCCTATATGTATTAATCTTAAAAATAATAATAATATATCCACGTAAAATCAAATAAATTAAGGTCATCGTCCTGCAAATAGAAGGACAAGGCTATGACAATCATCAAAAGTTGTTTTTTATTTGTTTGTTCTTTAACTATCCTCTCGTCCAGGTTGTGGTCATCTAGGATATTATAATACACAAGTTGATCCTGAATTAGAGATCCATAAAAAGAATCAAAAAATTAAATTTTATGTGAAAAAAATCGAAAAATAAAATATTTTGGAAAAAAAGTTCAAAAATTAAAGTTTAAATATCATATTTTTGGGGAAAAAATTCAAAAATTCATAGTAATTTACAGAAAATTATGTTTTTGAAAAAAAAATTGAAAAAATGAAATAAAATTCAAATATTAAATTTTCTAGGAAAAGCAAAAAAAAAAAAAATTTGGGGGTGGGGCTACAGCCTTCCAGTCCCCCCGTAGACGTCCCTGAAATATGACGTATTATTACTTTTTTACCGGTTCACTTGTACACCCATGGGCCCAAGATGTATTATAGTAGATTAGATGGGATTCTTGATGCTTAGAAACGAGATGGAGTTGAAGTTTAAACTTCCTTGGTGTCCAGCAAACTGAGGGTAGGGTGTATTTTTGGATATTAGAAGAGGTCAATTTTTTAAGAAGGCGTTTGCAGAAAAATTTAAGCTCTTTAAGGGGCAATCAGTTCATCTGCACTACCCGTGGACTGGGGTCTATAACTACCTATAAGAAGAGGCACGTGATGCATTGAAACGCGGAGGCGGTGAAGCTTAAACTGCCTTAGGCCCTAGCATTTCACCTGAAGGCTGGGCTGTATTTTTGAATATTAGAAGGGATCTATGATGCTCAGGGAAGCGTTTCGATTATTTTTATCATTCACTAGTTTCATGAAATTGTTTCACAATGATATTACCCTAACAATTTTTTCTCCAACCTTTTTACCGAAATCATTTAACGGAAACCGAAGACAACTCCCTACCAAATCCTTGGTGTTAATTTCCATTTTTCATGAGCTCCCTCACACGTGCTACTCACTCAATATATAGATGTTCTCTCCGCAATAATAATAACAGTTTGAGAAAAAATATATATATTGCCCTAATATAATATAATTGAAATGAAATTGCACACGGTAATATTTTCTTGCAATGAAATTTCTTCCAATCATACTGCTTGCCATGAAATTGTTTCATGATTGTATCCATTTTTCATGAGCAAACTCACACGTAGTTACTCCCTCAATACTTAGATGTTCTCTCCTTGAGAATAGAATAATAACAGCAAGAAAGAAAAAAAATACTATGACGTGGAGGGCCAGGTGGTAATTGAGCTAGCTCATTGATAAACCTCATCTAAAGTTGTTTTTTTTAAATTTGTATAAAGTACTTCCCATATTTCTTTATTTATTTAATTCAAGTAAGCGCCTGCGAAATTTAATTCATTTTATACCGTGGTTCCTCTCTTTTTTTCTCTATACTGTATTTTCATATGTTCAGAAATTCATACTGTAGTATGAGTCATACATACATACCGATAAACTTTGCTTTCTTAATTTACATTGATGGTATTTTTGTAAAAAAAAACATTTTGGTGAATTTATTTTAAAATCTATAAAGCGTGGGACCAATCAGAAGACTGGCCCTGGACAGGGCAACTCATTTTATTGCAATATTTCTGACTTGAGTAACAAAATCTCTAGACACAATATACTTAATATAATTATGTTTTAGCTATAATTGTACTCTAATTATGGATTACCTTCAAATAAACACAAAATACATAACTTTTTTTTATTTTAAAAAAGACAATAAATCCCCTTGAACCACATCCAATAAAAGGTCTAATGAAATACAGTTTTTTGATGGAAATAAATGCTTGCTATGATTAATTATTATAAATTGTATTTATTTTTTTAGCTTTTTGTTTGTGTACATATGACGTGTAAATAATAATAAAATACCATTTATGAACAGTTGTTCCAATCCCTTAGAAAGAAGAGGGGAAGCAACCTCCAAATTGAAGGATTGTAATATAACCTATTTGATTCGTTCATGAGTTATTGTAGCTACTTATAATAATTATTTAATATGAGATTAGAGATATAAGTAGAACTAGATTTCCTTGAATTTCAATCAAACTCAATCTATGCTTTATTGCCTTAAAAATGGTTTTGATACAACGGGAGTTTTTTTTTGTTTTTGTACATTTACAACTACAATTTACAAACAATACGACTGACTGGTTTTTGTTTTTTTTAGCATTGAGCATTATTAGCTAGTATCCACAAAACATCAACAACTCCTACGCATTTTGGTCGGCTGTTTATTTATCAACAACTACGTTTGCCCTTCCTCCTTTTCTTATTAACAATCAAGGGCGTACGCAGGGGGCTGCAGGGTAAACCCCTCTAAGAAACAACAAAAAAAAAAACTAATGATTTTTAAAGAAAATTTAATATTAGAGATTTTTTTTTTTGAATAGCTATATTTAAAAAAAATTAATTTTATGTGAATAACTGTGTATTTTCGATTTTTTTTTTTTTTTTTTTTGAAAAAATAATTTTTTGTGAATAGCTATGGATTTTTGAGAAAATTTTGATATAAAAAAAATCTAAAAACCAAGCCCCCTCCCCCAATATAATCCTGGGAACGCCCTTGACAATGTCGATTGATGTAGGTATTTTGTATTCGCTCATGTTAATTCAGCTGTAAATCCTACTTGATGTTTAAATTTAGGTGGAAGGGAGGGGAATGTTGGGAGTTGTAAAAACATGGTCTTACCAGATTTTATGTATTCCCAAAATGTTCTATTCACAGTTATGCATAATATACTTATACTATGTCCCTCCGGTATTTAAAAAATAAAGGAAACAGAAAATTAACGTCGTATTCCCCAAAATTTTAAGAGTGTTTGGGAGGATAGCAGATTAGCTGTCTTGACGTTTTATTAGAGCAGCTTAAAACAGCCGTGAGAGGAAAGAAATAAACACAAATCCCACTCCGTATTTTGCAAGGACATATAGTCTGGAATTACTCCGATCCTCAATTCTACTCCGAGTCCAACAAAGACTTACACTTATAAGTTATAACTCCCGAGGGGCAAACCCTCATTGTTACTCTTCGTCTTTGATCAATCTTAGATGTTAATTCTGTAAGAATTAAATATTAATGATAACAGCTTTGGAAAATAAAAAATCATGTTCAAATTGCCAACTAGAATGCTCCTGGTTTCTAGGACATGTTTTATACTACTCTACCCATTTCAAAATATAATTTCAAGTCTGCCATTTTTTTTAAATGAATTCGGAATTTTGAAACGAAAACATTATTTAAGGTTATTGAATATTTTTTTTAACGATAACTGCTGCCTTTTAGACAAAATATTTACTTATTACTTTACAATTTGAAAAATCTTTGGGAGGAGAACTGCTTAGCTGTTATGGTGTTTTACTAGAGCAGCTGCAAGCAACCGTGAGAAGAAGAAACTAAACACAAATCCCACTCCTTAGATAGTATAGACTGGAATGACTCCGACATCGATCCTCAATTCTTCTCAAAGTCTAACAAGTACTTGAAAGTTATAACTTATAATTCCCGAGCAATCCACTGTGTAACTTTCTTTAATGAGCACATCCACTTGTGATTACTTAATACGTAGATGTCTTCTATTTAAGAATTAAATAATAATAGCTTTGGAAAATAAAAAAACTCTTCAGATTACCTACTAAGAAAAAATCATACGTTTATTTTATATAAATATAGAAATGTCTTCTCTGGGGTTATTTGAAAAAAACTGTTGATGAAGTCTAATCATTAATTCATTTCGGCTCCTTTTTTTCCCCTTTGTGATAAGTGAAGGGTGAGTGATGCTTTTATATGAAAAAATGTATGATTTTTTATGTACATGTTAGGACATTATATCCTTCATTGACATGAAGATCTTGATATTTAACACTGGATTTTTGAATCTTCTCTACCCATATACCGGGCCAACCGTTATTATGCAAATTTTGAGGGTTAACAGTCATTTTTTTTGCAATTTTTCTATAAACAATCCTGTAGAACACATAATTAGCTCTCGATTACAAGGAAAACATATTCCTAGTCGCTACCATGAGCACACAGTACTATAAGAGGATTGAGATAGAAGCGCACCTCCTCTCGGGATTGTCCAAAAAGGCCATCGGGGAATAGACTAGGGCCTCGAGGAAGATGATTTCCAATATCTCCCATGCATAGAGACAATTGTATCAAAATTAATTTTAACCTCTCAAAATTTGCATAATGGAGATGAGTAAATAACAAGGGTTGGCCCGGTAGAGCATTTTTACTCACGTCATAACTTGTATCATAATTAAAGGCGACGCTAGAATTTAAAAAAAGTTAATATTTGAATTGAGTACTTGCTATCAACAATTAAACCTAATATTTATATTAAAACAATGCAAATGTTCTAAAAAACCCTAAAAACAACTAGATTTATTCAATTATTTTTTTTAATGGATTCAGGACGAAAAAAGTAAGATTAATTATTAGAGGAAAATATCTTCTTTTATTTTTGTGTCATTGTAATTGTAAATCTTTACGCTAAATTATGGAAATAATACTTAATAAGGATATAATATTAATTATTATGGATATTATTGTTTGATATACCTATACATAGGACGCGGGAAAAATATGATCACATATTGTGCAAAATATTTTTGGACTTTCTTCAAAAACAACATATGTAAACATCCCAGTATATTCCACTTATTGGAAAAGAAAATGTTGGGTTTTACCCTTTACTCTATTTTGTTCAATTATGAACTATTTTATTAATAACTACGCAGTCTCTATCCATTCATTCTCTTAATTGAATTCTGAAATAAAAAGGAAAATCTTTTTCATCTATGATTGAATTATATTCATAATTAAATATATTACATGCATATTTTGGCACTTTTTTCCCCATCCCCTTCTGACATATGATAAAACTAGGTAGGAGTGGGATATATTTTTGATAGATAGTAAGATTTTAAGGCCTTCTGTTTATTGGTCTCATTTTCACATCGAATAATTCACAAAAACGGCTTCATTGTAATAAAACTTGGTAGTTTTGACCCATAAAATCCACAACATCAAATATGCTGACGTCACATGAAAACACTCTATAGTTGAAGACGACTCAATTAGTCCAAAAGGGTTCCGTCATTTATTATTTTATGGTCTTTTTTATTGTATATTACTGAGTTAGTGTATTTAAGAGTTTTTGGAGAGTAAATGAGGAGTACCATAAACTACTGATTTTTTTTACGATAGATCCGTACAAATATATATACATTCATTATTTCCTGGGCTGCTATTAAATGACTGGAACTATGAGTCTAGTAGTATGAAGATAGTCGCACAGCTAGAACAGTACGAGCATGTTTTCTTCCATTCCGATACCAAAATATGTATTCGTACAGGGGATCTGCAGGGATAAGGGCTTGAGAAACTTTACCCCTAATCGCCAAATCAAATAATTTTTGTCTTCATCAGAAAAAATGATAGGCTTGTAAGAGAAATTTTTTAGATGATATATTTTGTAAAAAAAAAATGTTTTGATAAATTCAGGTCAGGGGAATTACAGGGAAGTCTGCAGGGTTTTTGATTTTGATTGGTAAGCCTTGATAATTTTGTATAATAGAAATTTTTTACTCTGGTTTTATTTATAGAAATTTGAGGGTTTAATATTTTTTATAAAATAATTAAACTGCAAGTTTCGATTCATTTACAAATTTAGTAATGAATTGTTTTAAACGCATTCTTACTCCAGATCAACTATAGTTTCCAAAGAAAATTATTTTTTTGTAAATGGCTGATAATTTTTGAAAGTTTTTCCAAAAATTTAATGTTTGAAATATTGTCAAAAAATTAATGTTTGAAATTTAATTTTTTAAGTGTTTTTACACTTAAAAATTTAATTTTTGGTAAATAGTTGTGGATTTTTGAAATTTTTCCCCGAAAAATGAAATATTCCAAATTTAATTTTTGAATTTTTTTTCTAAAAATTTAATTTTATGTAAATAATAGTAGCTGTTGATTTTTGAAGATTTTTTCTATAATATTTTTATTTTTCAATTTTTTTATTTTCAAATAAATTCCGAAAACCAAGCCTAAACCCAAAATATCATCCTGCACACACCCCTGATAGAATTTGTATATCGAACAAAAATAATATTTATTACGATGACCATATTTGATATCCAAAAAAAAAAAGTGTTAGCATGACCCGATTAGTGAGGGTTATAGGGGTTTAGTAGAGGATGATTTAGCTGTACATTATAGAATAATACAATTTAAGAATAACTAAAATACCAATAAATTTTGATCATTGTTTATTCACATTTTTATAAAATATTGCTTCTTTATGTTTTTTGGATTTGGACCTTTCTTTAATTTATGAATCGACTTTTATTTTTAATGGAATGAGAATCAACTTAACCTTATTAAAACTGGACATATCATGAAATTATGAAGGAAAAAATCACTGGACATAAAAATGAGTCTTTTTTCTTAGTGTATAATTAGAGTTGATATTTTTGTACGGAAAAAACTAAGTATAGAAATTTGAATAGGAAAAACGATTGTTGAGTGGGCTCTTTCTTCTTTGTTGATCATAATTTAATCTTCTCTTGTGATGTTACCTTCTCTCTCTCTGATGTATGCATTATTGCCTATCGTTCGTGTAAATTGTTTTAAAAATGTATAATGAAGAATTTAAATATAATTACAAATTTTTCCTTCCAATAAGGCTATTTTAAACGTAGAAGGTTCCCCTCATTTTTGCAGTAATTCATATTCTCCACCCAAAATCATGTAAAAGGCACCTGATGTGAACTAAAGTCTAATTTTATTATTATTATTATTATTATTTTTTTGTAAGGATATTTATTCAAAAAAATCCTCTGAAAACAGCGCTAAAAACAACTTTTATTCAGTATATGAGACCTCAGGTCCAATAATTGCTTTAATACGAGGCCTAAATCCCTTGCAGACCTTGACTATTTAGTTAGACTTGAGATTAGTCCACTTCTTCTTGATGAAAGCCTCTAATGACTGGACACTCCTGTGAGGAGTAGCACACACCATCTCCTCCAGACGCGCCCAGATAGAGTAGTCCAAGGGGTTTACATTTGGAGAGGATGTGCCAAAAGTCAGAGAGGTTGCCTCTCAGAAAGGCTTTGGTTTTAATAGGGCGATGACACGGAGCTCCTTCTTGATTGAAAACAAAGTTGTCGCCAAACTTTTCTCTAGCCCAAGTTCTAGACACGGTTTCTTGTCCAGAAGTTTGATGTAAGCATCTGCATTTCTCTCCGCAATTCATATGTACCATAAGTCTCGCTCCCACCTTCTCCTTCTGCTCTTACAACAATCCCATCTCTAGTTTGTTTCTAAGATATGTTGGATTCGAGTCAAAAGTTAGGTATTTAGTCAATTTCCTGTTAAAAAATGTACCAATTTTCGAGTTTCGTGAAGTTCAAGTTTTTGAAAACCTCTACATCTACATTTTTTTTTTTTAAATTATAAACTGTCCATTTAATAAGAAAGGAGCATTTCTAATAGTGTCTTACTATGAGAATTGATAGTCAAAATTGAACGAATAACTACTCAAATGTTTCGAATTCATGAAAACTCGTTTTTTTTCGTAATACTCGAGTTAAAAATAAAAAATAAGTATGTAATTTTTAATATACAATACTTTCTGTATCTGTTTTCACTCTCTCTACGTTGCAATGATGTATTAGATGACATGATTTGTCATGTCTACAGAGCAACACTATGGCTTGGAATGATCCAACAAAAAAAAATGACGAGTTATTTATTATTCTCATAGAGCAAACTTCTTCACGCCTGAAGACAAACAGGTTCTTCAATGTAGCATATGTATTTTAAATCGTTTTGATTCTCGCAACATTTCCTTCTCCAATAATACAAAGAATTAGGCCCAATTTCTGTTGGTAGCTGTTAGCCAATAACTCTCTCTAACAAAGAATTTGACTGTAATTGTTGGGAATGGCTCAATAATCATATCTTTATAACAAGAGATTCTTAGAATTCAACTTTAGAACATCTTACAAAACTACAATTCGTTAAGGCCCAGAATCATTCGCTAAATAAGGGGTGCTTATATTATGATGACGTCATCAGGGACGTCAGTATGATGATGGATAAGTTATTTTTTTATAATAGCGGAATTTTCACAAATAATTTTTTTAGTAGAGTCAAAATACTTCTTTTTGTAATTTTGCAGTTATATTTTTTGAAGAAACTAAATTTGAACGATTAATAATTTTTAAAATAAAAAGGAAATTGATAATTATTTGTTTTTTTGTTTTATTATATTTCTCTCGATAATTATGACAAATTTTTTGACAAGAGGATTTTTTTTATTGTAATAACTATGAAAATTTCGCAAAATTTGGCCCCTATGGTTCCTGCGCCACGGATTTAAACAATCAACGTTGTTCAGAACACTGAGTAAAGGAAACGAAGTAGAAACATTCACATCTGACAACCAAAAGCTGTGTAATTTTTTATGTTGTTAGTGAATTAGTAAAAGCAAATGAAATGGAGATTGGCAGTAAATCATATGCAATGATAAAGATTTGTTCCGGGATTGATGAAGGATGTCAAACAACCAAACATATTATATTATCTATGAATGGTAGAAGGTGTGTGCTGTTACACGTGGTTGGTTGGTTGTCTCATAGAAACAGATTAATTACATTAATAGGTATAGTAATACTCATAGATAAAAATAATTTTATAATGGAAGAGGGCCTGGCTTTTTGTAGTTGCTACCTGAATATATATATATATATTATTTTTTTACTTTTCTTATGCTGTTCTCATTATTATTTCATTCTTGAGGAGAAAACATGTAAATTTAAAGTATAACGCCGAGTGTGTCTGTGCACAAGATTGACGATGAATAACTCCCAGGGTGAAGGGATTGTTGTGATATTATAATTATGTCATTGTACATATAAGTGTGTTTGGCATTGCCTTAATTAAATGAACACTTTGAAACCATATATTGTGATTTATACATGTAAATATTGATGCTAATAATTGAATACTGTTGAATACCTCACCCAAAAATTATACTTATATCTTGATTTTATTTTGTTGAGCTTATTCATAATTACCAATTATTAATTTGTATATATGTATTAGTGTAAGAGGTAGTATAGTACTTAATAATAATAAAAACAAATTGGAGGTAGGAATTTCTGGATGAGTTTTCTCTGAAGTTCAAACCACAAAATAAGTCGTTTTTTTTATTACTTAAATTTAACCCTTTTAGCATAGGGCCCAACATAGTCCCAAATGGTTATACTGAGAATGCTCATCTCGGATCCTACTCATACCCAAACGATAGAATTGAGGATCGATATCAGAGTAATTATATTAGTTGTTTTTGGGGTTTTTTTTTTTTTTTTTTTGAAAAATTTCAAAAATTAAATTTTTGCTTTGCCCAAAAATTTGATCAAAAAAAAATTAATACGCCTATTTTCCCATTATTTTTTTTTTTCCAAATCACTTTTTTTGACAGGAAGCCCTGCTGAGAGCCGAGATTATTGTTAGATACCGAGTTGCCATGTTAATTTTCGTTTATTTTTATTTTTAACATATTATTTTAATATATAGTGGTAATAACTAAGAAAAAGACAACTACCTTTTCAAGGGAGTGTTGCAGGTATTGATCATAATATTGGCGGTATTCACCATTCATAATTCATATTGAAAAAATTATTTGAAAAAAAAAATCCTATATATGTATAAATACAGTTCTATATTTTACGTACTTATTTCCGTCAATTATGTGCTTTGTATTCAAATTTATGGGATGAGTTGAGAAACCCAGAGTCTCAACTACAATTTAAAACCTTCATTTGATTTATGAGACCCCGAATATGGTCTTTCAAGTAGACCAATTTTTAACAAATGTTTCCATTGTGATCCTTTTTAACTGATATTTGGAGTGCTGGTAATGGATTAGTCATAATAACAACTTGATAGAAATGAATAATCATTTGTTAAAGAATAAAAAATGTATATAGTGCAGACTTAATTTTGAGAACAATCATTCCATCTTATTTAAGTCCCTACATACGGGACACATATAGTAGTAACCGTGTAACGTCCAAGAGTGAATTTTTTACCTGTGGCTGAAAGGAGGGAAATGAGAATTGAATACATGGATTCTACAAAACATTATGGCATTATTTGAACAAGAGAATGATGGCATCTTACAAATTTGACAAAAAATGTATACCTTAAAATATTACATATAATCTGTACATACAAGGAGTGTTTGTAAAGAAAAGGTAGTAGACAGAATCAATGTTTTGATTTGTCTCTCACTAATATGTACATATCGATCGTTATAACTACCCATGTATGAACTAGGGAGTCTCTCTCGGAAACCCAGGATTTCTCGGGTTTTTACACCTACTGGAATTTCTTGGGAAATAATATAATATTAAGGAATGATCATCATATATAGGACATACGTATTGTAAGCGTGTACAGGGTGGTAATTTAAATCCGGAAAAAGTGTAGACCTTAATATCTTGACAACCCTAAGATCTATGCTTATAAAAGTGTTTCATCAGATTCAGCTCACAAAAAATTATAAGAAAAAATACAAAATCCTTGAGATATCTTCCGAATACAAATGCCATTATTATGTGACTCCGTCCCGGGGCTCACGCCCAAGGACGCAAATAACTCTATAGATAATCATGTTAGAGAACTTAAACTAGTTTTATGTCAGAATTTCAAATTGGTCTATTTTGTACAAATCTGGTGACTTGAACCGGATTTATTTCCGAAACCCCAACATTTTAAAGACCTTAATGTTTTGTGCAATCTGGCCTTCTAGCTCACTGGATCTAAACCCCTTGGACTACTATGTGTATTGGAGAAAGAGTTCAATATACGTGTACATAACACTCTCCTGGGCTTCCATTCTCAATCCAGTGGCCAACATAGACAAGGAGTTTCTCATCAAAACCTTTGTCAGATTCAGAGCAAGGTTGGAGGCTGTGGTTGGGGCTGGAGGCGATTGGTTCTTAGGGATTGACTTATTTGGGAAATAAATTGTAACATACATTACCCTAAAATTTTCCGGATTTAGAATCCTGATCTATAATTGGTTGTCTCTCTTGGGATCTCAGGATTTCTCGGAGTTTTACATCCTGAATGATCATTTGAGTTAATATTTATACTATTTCTAAATTCAACATTTTATTTCGAACACAAGAAAAATCAATTAAAAAGAAATGCCCTTTTTAGCATATTTTTGTTACGCCCCAAAACTACTTAAGTACTTTTACGCCCCCTTGCAGATAATTTTTTAGTTGGCTGAAACCCCATTATTAGAGTTAACATTTTTGTAAGGAAAAAAAGAGTGGAAGGAGAAGATGGGAGCGAGACATGTGGTACTACTGAATTTATACCTTTATTAATATCAACTGTCTCTTTTATATATAAATATATTTTTTTTTTTTTTGATGTGGGGAGAAAATGAATTACTTCTACATTTAAAATATCATTAGTGGCGGGAAAATATTATAATTGTATTTAAATTCATATATTTATTTCATTATATATTTGCCGGGCATTCGGTTTTATAAAAACAAACCTGGAAACTATTAGTGATGATGATAAAAGCAAAGACCATGAAAATTGAGTATATATGAGTAGGAATCCCGGGTCCCTTAATTTGAAATTTTGTTTCTTTGGATCCCGCTCAAATAGACTTTCCCAGGAAATGAACAACACTACTAGGTACATTCTTAGGATGTTCTTTGTACTCCAGCTACTTAAGAATAATGCTTTGAATTGTTTTAACTTAACATAATTACACACTATAAGAAGGATCGTCATTCAAATACGCCTCCAATCGAAGGAGAAAAATGATTGTACATAAATACATTTAAGTAAACATAACACTTTAACCTTTTGATAAATAAAATACCTTTGATTATTACTCAAGAGCGAGGAGATAAATATCAAGGGGAATTCGGACTCACTTCTTCTTTGACATATAATCCCTCCTCTTCTACTTCACAAAATACTAAGGACTCTCTTTCGAAACTTGTATCAAAAGGTTCAATAAATCAAGCACATTGTGGGCACTAGAGTTTAAACTCGGTCCGAGTTCGACTTTTCTTAGGAAGTCGGTCTTAAGCGATTTTTTTATATGCGGATCAGACAGGGATTTGAAACCGTGGGTAGAAATTTAAATCGTGGACCAAAATTCAAACCGTCCACCCAAATATTAAAACTTATACAAACACACATTTTCGTTTCTAAAGAAAAAGTGACACAGACCAATATTTTTGTACTTTTTTTTTTTGTAAACCAAAATAATACGAGACTGGTTTGGATGGAATTGGTTAAAATTATGATGGTCTCCGTCAAGGATTTCTCGACCAAAATCCAACACTAGTAGGTAACATAGAGATAAAATACATATTTATCGTTAGCACAAGTCCCGTAAACAGTCATTTATCTTAGGATGGTACTCCAAATTCTAGGAGGGGCTAGGTTTCGGACTAGAATTTATCTTTGCCTATCGACTAGCTTGGGAAGACATTATTATTATTCTTTTAGAAAAAACTAATTATTTTAACTAGTCATTATTACGTCCAATGGTAAATGATAATACTTGACAAATGTTTAGATGTTTTCACAATTCAATTAGTTGAATAAAATTGAAGTATCTTTTTTAGGCTATATTTAGGGATTTTTTTTTCGTGAGTAGAGCACTGGTGGGCACACACAGGGCCTGTTTTTAGCGTAAGCGGGGCCTCAGAAAAAAATTAAGGTGTGGGCTCTTTTTTCGTATTATTTTTAAATAGAATCTTTATAAAAAAAAAACTATTTCCCTTATTTCCCTGGAAAATTCTTTATTTCTATTTTCAAATCATCTCGTCGTAACTATTCTTTTCTAAACAGTGTTTTTTGAAAAATTTGATGTATGGAATGACTGTTTTTTATGGCATTTTTCTTCTCAGTATGACGTATAGTTAATTTTTTTTTAAAGTATCTAGCACAGGCCCCAAATTGAGAGCGGACCTGGAAGGAAATTCCTCTGCCCTTAAAAACCAGTTCAGGGTTTACATTTTGTAACTCCTTTTTCTTCCGCTTTTCCCTAATTTAGCTATACAATATCCATCATTTTCCTTCTTCAAAGTAACAATAAAAAGTATTATAATAATATAGGATTAATGTTGTTGAAACGGTCAAAAAAGAATTTATGAGTGGTCATAAAGGCTCAGAACACATAATGTACAGCTACTCGTAATTCAAATTGATCATCACCACCGATTTCTTTCTTCATAATTCATGATTTTTCTTCTTATTTACATAGACTAATCCCCCCCCCCCTCCTCCTCAAGGAAAATAATTAATATTATGCAAAATATTTCATTCATATTTCATGTTATTATTATTATTATTTGAGTAATAACAACATCCTGTGCCATTGTTAACACTACTTACTAGGTTACAATGCATTACATACATATATAACCCGTCAACATCAAAGCAATATTGAACAAAAATGAAGAAAATCCAAATTTACTTCATATATACAAAGAGGCCAATGTTTCATAGATATATTAGTCTCAATTATAGGCTTATTATTCAAATTTGTTGATGAGTGTAGATGCCCATGAACTTTACCTATAGATTAAAACCTTTACTTCATTTAAGATACTTATATTGGCCCTGATAAAATAAAATCCATCAATTCCTCAATATGATACTCTGACGATCCATTTTGCAAATTGGAAGTACAATTTGCGGCGCCTCCAAAGGGTCAATCAGAAGGAATTGTTCATAGAAATTGACAATAATTCGTCCTAGAGTCTAAAATGAGTTCACAATCCATTTTGAGTAAAATCACTCTAGCTTGCTTTTGTGTTGATAAGCCACATACATTAATAATACAAGGGGAGTTTTTAAACCGTCATATAGTAAATTTAAAATTAGTCAAATCTGAATGAGCCCATTAACAATGTTTACAAATATTTTTTTTTTTAGATTTAAGGACACAAAATAAAATATGCAAAGGTTATTTTCTAATAACCATTCATTCACTCACGTTTTTTACCGTTAAGAAACTTTTGAGCACAGTTTCTTCTGGGATTCCCCCCCGTATAGATTAATATGTTCCTTCCTTGTTCTGGAAACTTCAATGGCCTGCCTCTCAACAATTGCTATCAACAAGAAACCACAGTCCATATCTGATCTAAAAGAAGGTAAGCTGTCCATGTCTTATATTTTAATGCTGTTTTTGTACCAAATTAAAGTTTCAAAACAGTATGAGTAAGCGCTTCATTCTCCTGGAAGCTATCCTCTTGGTTTGGGTAGGCTTTACCGGCCTATAACAGTACTTTTGTCTTCAAAAATTACAAATAGACCTACTGGTTGTTGTTGTTTTGTTTGTTTTTGCCATCTGGAGTCCGATGTTTGAAAAGCATATCATTTCATAGTCTTTCAACTTACATATCGCTTCTGTTGTGCATTTGCGGAAAAAATAAATGAAACTAATTGTGTTTTTGTTATGATTCAATTGAAACGAAAGCCCTATACTCGTACCGACATTTGTAATTGAATATAGAGGACCGTTTAAAAAATAAGAAAGATTCTAAAAACTCACTAGAGGACTACAAAGATAGGATTTTTCTTTTGGGGGACGGGGAGGAGAGATGATCAAAACTTATGTAATTTTGACAGAAAGGTTTTATAATTAATTTCTTTGGGAATAGCCATTTTTATCAAATTACTTTTAAATAAAAATAAAAATTTCAAATTGACCAATTTAAATTTTAAATTGTGACAAAAACATCCAAATTTTATCAACATTTTTTGACAGAGATCTTTTCGACAAATTTGACATCAATACCTTCGTCAGGGGGGCATTTGTATTCACGGGCCTGCTAAAAAGGATTTGAGTGTCGTTTTTGGTATTGAATACGTCACATTTGATGTGATGATAAATCAATTAATTAATTAAGAGCATAATTGTTTTTATTTATGAGTGGTCATAAAGACTCAGAACACATAATGTACAGCTACTCGTAATTCAAATTGATCATCACCACCGATTTCTTTCTTCATAATTCATGATTTTTCTTCTTATTTACATAGACTAATCCTCCTCCTCCTCCAGGAAAATAATTAATATTATGCAACATATGTCATTCATATTTCATGTTATTATTATTATTATTTGAGTAATAACAACATCCTGTGCCATTGTTAAAACTACGTATAATAGTAGGACTTCTTCTATGTACAAATAAGATAATCTTCATAAATTCCTCCTCAAAATTCACAGTAGTATGTATGTTTTCTTATTGATTCCTTATATTTATATCAGTTCTAGGACAGTTTACCCAAAATATTGTTGTCCAAAGCCATCTGGTGGTGAAGGTCTGCAATTTTTTTCCCGAAATAATTAATTTTCTATGAATAGGTATGGATTTTTGAAATTTTTCTCCAAAAAATTGAATATTTGAAATTTTTTTTTTTTGTGAAGAACTTTGGATTTTTGAAATAAAAAAAACATATATGAAATTTTACTTTTGAAATTTTTTGATTTTGCCAGCAAACGTGGACTGTTTATTAATGTTTATTTTCTCATCGGTAAAGTGTTTTTTTTTACATTCTGGTTCAGTCATCTTTTGTGGATAAACAAACTATAATAAATATTATGTCATTTCGTAATCATTTGTGAGTAAAAAGCTAAGAACTCCTGGTCAACTTGGAGAAGAAGAACAAGAAGGCCCCCACTAAATCGATGAATAGCATCAAACGACTTCTCCGTGGGTACTAGGACCATCCGGAGGGCCGTGAAGGCCAACTTGGGGTTGCCGTCATACATGAAGGCTACTAGGATACTCGAGAGGTAAAGAGATGTGGCCCCTTCATCACCAGATTTGAACACGCTAGACTTATCTGTGTGGGGCACTTTGGAGAGGGAAAGAAATAAAACTCGACACCCAAATATGGACTCACTGAAGGCGTCTGGGAAAAATTGTATAAAAATTTTGTCATCAACTCCTGCAAGATTTTCAGTGACGTGTAAAGGCTGTCACCAAAGCTTCTTTCAGAGAAAAACAATAACACCAATAGTTTTTCCTTTTCTTTTGACAAACCTGTATTTTTTCTCTACAAAAATTCTATATCTATTTATCAAACAAATAGAGGCTAATTCTAACTTTTCCCAATTTTCCAATTACAAAAAAATACTTTGAAGTAATTTAGTTTCCTTTGCCTCAATGAAGTGTATTGATACCAAGAAGAACAAATACACTAAGGATTAAAAATACAGAGAAAAAAAATATATTTTCTGTAAATTTAGCATTATCAATTTATCTAAAATATATAAGGAAAGTCAAACTCTAGTAATTATCCAAATATCGGTGCAAGCAAACTGGATAATCATCACAAGAATCTTCAAAAATTAGAATGTCTACTAGGTCGAAATGGGATTTATTTTTAACGCTGTGTAACATTTGTTTAAATAAATAAAAAACTAGAAACATCAAAAATTTTAAATTTCCACAACATGTTTAGACTGTAGATAGAAAAATGAAAGAAGTTATTAAAAATCTCAATAGTTTATTAGACATAATGAAATTTGTAACTGTGGTGTCATTTTTGAGCCCTTCAAGTAAAGGATATTATACATCAAGTATTGAAACGATGATTAACGTGATTAATATTGTCCGCAGTAAGTTAGCCACGAGAATACTTTTTTGTTTTTTAGGTTGGCATGCTAAAGAGTTTATTTCCCTTTCTTAAGCTGTTTTTATTATTATTTAATTACTAAGGAGTGAAGTTCCTGTTCTTCTATATAAAAGCTATCATTCATACTTATGAAACTTGATTGAACATTTGCTTGTCCTCATAAAAGACAGGGTGTAACCCTTAGGATTTGTTGCAGAGTAATAATTGTAAATCTTTTTTGGAATTGAGGATCCACATGGAAGTAATTCTTGCCCTTCTTCCCCTCTCCTTCGTCACAGCTGATTTTAGATGATCTAATGAACATCCTTACTGCTAATCTAATCTCCTCCAAAACATTCTTCAAATTTTCAGGGTTACTATTACGATATTCGGTTTCTTTACTTTTAAAGTACTCAAAATGCTATTGGTTAGGATCACAGCTCATAGACATGAAATAAGTGAGAAACGACAGCTGCAATTGTTATTATGACAAAAAATTCTAAATATGAACTAAAATGATGATATTTAGATACAAACTGAAGTCAAAATAATTTTGTAATGAAAATATATGGATATAATCATTTTATCTTCAATATTCTATTTTGATCACGTTTTATTTGATATCAGTTGTATAATAAATATATCATCAAGTTTTTTGCCATTATCACAAAGCAGATGATTTCTCGATCTATATTACGTATTACGATATATCTGGATATAACTTCTTCACTAATGTATTAGTATTAATAAAATGTCCCCACGTTTAGCAGCTACCTACCTATAAATGAAAATGATCCATTAGCTGCAAGTCGCTTTCTTTCTTGTTTCTGTGTCGTTTTTGACAAAAGAGGAGTTGAGGGGGAAGTAGCGTATATTGTGTCCTTTTATTGTATACTCACAGACACAGTAACACACAGGTGCAATTGTTTTAAAAGTATACTCAGTATTTAATGGTCAAAAGATAATAATGAATTGGTGGAGAGGGACGGAGCGAGCGAGTCGCGAGGGAGTAGAAATCATCCTTTGATTTTTCCCCGCTTCAACGATGGATATTATTCAAATATTTCCCTCTTTTCTTAGCTACCAACTGATAATAATTATAAATGAAACCCGCTTATTTTAATAGTTATGTTTTCTTTTAGATACTTCTTGTTCCGTTACGTACGTTAGTTATAAATTCTATTAGTATCTTATCCGAGTGGATGGAATTATAAAATGCAGTTGGCCTTATCTATAAAATCGCAAAGGAATTTGCTCTCTCTCTCTAGCTATACTACAGGAGATATTATTTTATATAGAAAGAAGAAGGTTTCTCATATTACAAACTTCTTTCCTCTTATTTTGAAGGTCAAACAGAAAAATAAATGTGTACATAAGTAGAAAAATAGATGAATGTTTAAAGCAATCATGTTGACACAATATGATTGATTTGTTCCAAGAATAAGGAGATTCATTGTGGCCTAGGGAAGTCCCTTCCATTCCATAAAATAATATGTGCCTAATTTCAATAAACACTTGTTTATTGTTTGATAAGTGCTTCTCTATACGCTAGAAGTCCCTCACGACTGCGACAATAAAGAAATTATATACTGGCACTCAAAGATATTAATATAAATTATTATAATACATAGCATGTAATGATGAACAAGGGACAGGAAATTGAATGATTGAAAATAAAAATACATTTTTTGAGGAATAATAGTCAAATAAAATACCAATTATTGTTTCCTCAAAAGGATGTCCTTAGAAAACAGGTTTTGATTCTGAATAGAAAAAGAAAGAATAGATCCACATCTTTTAAAAAAATAAAAAATATTATTATAAGTAACTAGGGCCATACTAGAAAATAATATAAAACTACTCCTAGCCAAAAGTATTGGTGGCTAAAATAAAAACAGAAAACCTAACATTATTTTTTTTTTTTTTGTAAGGCCAATGCTCATCCAGAAATAAACATAAAAATATATTTTATGCATTCATAGCAAGCAGGATTTATGTACACAATAAAAAGGGTCTAAGTAATACGGAGGGTCAGGCGGGCGGGCAAAGGGAGTGCGTACAGGTAAGTAATTTGGATTTTTTATTATTTCAGTGAGTTCTCTCTACAGTGGTTACTTGCTATTCAGTTAAAACGTATAGTTGTTCCTGTTAGGACTCTCTCTGTCTCCTTCTGCCGTTAGGAGAGGAGGGAAAGAAAAAGAAAAAATACTTTATTGTTTGTTTGACAGTTTTGTTTTCTACTATTACTACTAGCTGTGCTGCTCAGTTGATTGTAGGTGTGTGTATGTGCTTACGTCATTGGGAGAAGGGTTGTTGTTGTCATTGTTGATGCTTCATTTGCTGATATGTGAATCCATCCATCCGTCTTCCACGAATCGGATAAAAGGAATTGTTGTGAAATGAGTTAATTTCTTTGTTTTTCTGCGAAAATACAAAGTAAATTAATAAAAATCAAGCCGTTTTGATGAGCAATTGGTAACATTGGATCCTCATGACGAGTAAGTTAATACATTTATTTTTTAAATATAATTCGGTTTTGTAAAATGTCTGCCGTTCTTCAGTCCATAGATAATTAGGATGGATCGAGGAGTTAAACATTTACTGAAATGTTCTGCAAATACAAATACCAATAGATCATGATTCGATATTTGTATGTGAGTGTAGTAGTAGTAGTAGGCATATCATATGAAGAATCATGGTTAGAAAGTTGAAATCCTATTGTTCCCCCCTCCCTTCATGCATGGTTTTCTATCTTTTCAATAGTACCTAGTCTTATTATTTTTTATTTTATACATTCTATGTACACAATATATATTAAGAGGATCAAAGTTAGTCTCTTCTTCAATTGAGATAATAGGTATTATGCTCTTTTTACATCTTTACATACGTTTATTACTCTATAATCGAGCAAATAATTGTCAACATATGGTTATTATATTAGATAAAATAAAATATTTTATAAAAAGTATTATTTTATGGATAGATTTTGTGAAATAAACCCAGATGATAGTATTTTATTTCTATCCTCCCTAGCATATATTTAATCTAAGCCATTTTAGTATATAACGTTGTATTTAGTATTAAAAGTTAAATATGACTGATTGAATTATTTTTTCTTCATTACACTTGATTTCATAGTCCATTTTGCAAGAATACGTATATATTTTGATTTCCCCCATTTGATAATATGTAAAAAATTATAGCATTTTTCGAATAATTAATTAATTATACCTAGGGAAAAGATAAGAAAATCCAATTATTTTGTAAATGTATATTTATTATTTTATCTCAGTAGTTGACAACTTTTCGATATAACCTTGTACAGAGTTATGTATATTCCTCTTCGCAAGACAATGTCAAAAAAAACATCATTAGTTAGTTGAAATAACGAGACCCTTGTGGATACCTTGATCCTACTATAATTACAATATATGTACTATGTGGTTTGTACACATTACTCTCTCGTCATCTATGTAACATTGTAACCACAGGGCATGGAAATTTAGCTTGAAATAAGAGGGTTTTTCTTGAGGGAGAGGGGATGTTCTTCTCTCCTTCCTTGAACTAACAACCCTTTTCCAATTGCATTTTTCTCACTTATGACAATGTCTCTAAAGCTGTTTTTTTCTTTTTTCTTTATGCAGCTTGTTGTTAGATTCGTATCTTGAGTGTGAATTATTCACGACTACCACCACTATTTTCATTTTTATCCACACATTGGTCCACTCTTGTAAATAATTATTCATATACATGTATATGTAGTCCCATAAACCCCCTTCTGTCTCTCTACATATATTGTATCCTTGAGTCTGTTATCATGTGTTGTTTATCTCTTGTTTCAATCCTGGATCTGTGGTTTGAAAGGAACATCAACATTCCTTTTCAAATGATTATTCTCCTCTTGACAGTTCTAATTGGATGTCTGATTAAATATTGTTCATTGAAGTTTATGTCTTTTGTTGAAGGTGGGTTGTACTATTGTCTTATGAGTATCATAAAGCTATATGTATTTCATATATTATACAAACTAGGGTTTTTCATTTCCCCGGAAAATGACTTTTGAGTGGGATTATTTTAGTAAATAATAAATTTTGCAAAATTTAAGTATGTGTTTCTTTTTATATTTTAATTAGAAATAATACATTTTATGCGTGTCAAATCCTATTCATGTATAGTATTTATTCTCACTATTCTTAAATTTTATCAATATCGCTAATAGTACGCGGGTTGTCTTTTGTAGCTCGCAGGCCAGCTTTTTTGAATTTCCATATTCGATCTGACCAACAAAAAAGTCATTAAATACAGAAATGCCGGGTAGGAGCAAAACCCCGATAAATCCCGAGAAAATGGGATTCTGAGAGAGAAATTCTAATATAAATATAGCATGCAACACAATTTTTATGATGATTTCAATAAATAATTTGGGAGGGAGTCATCGATGATAGTATTGTTAACTACTGCACATTCGTTAAAATATGATTTAACATTTATGTATTAATATATAAAATTCATATTGTTATATTCTATTGAATAATTTGAGGAATACTTCCTGATTCTTGTTGAATCGAATTTCATAGTGATGGGAGCGCTTATTTGCTAATTATTATAATTATAATGAATAAATGATAGTAACTTATATTTGTGGTGAGGGGGGTAAAAGTTGAATACATCCATATACAAGGTCTTTCAAGTAAATCAGGACCATCTTTAACTATATCCTGAACAATAAGGAAAGCATTTGGTTATTTCAATTTTAAAGTAAGAAGTTGAGCGGTTACTGTATCATCTTTTATTCGAATGAGAAACAATGCGAGTTCCTATTTCAAAAGGAATCTACCCCCTCTGACAAGACCCGCAAGATCCAAAACTTGTTGAAAGAAGAGAAGGTGCCATTTTGGGACCCCCATACCTTGACTTCTAACTCCCCCGATATGAATTCAATGGATTACTTATTTTAGGGGAAGTTACGATAGGAACGTCTCTGCTAATTCATATAACAGCATCGACTAATTGAAGTCCTCCATCATCGAGTAATAGGACAAATCCCCCCCGCAGACATAGTCAAGGCCTGCAAATCCTTTAGGCTTCGTCTCGAGCGAATGATTGGCGAAGATGGCCGACACTTTGACACATTGTATGATTTTTTTTCTTTTGTATTATTAGAACTTGTAAATAAAATTTCAAATATCTACTTGCTTCCCTTATTGATCAAAGATGCAGTTAAAGGTGATCCGGATTTACCTGAACTACCATGAATGATATCCAAATTAAAACCCGTTTCTTTCCCTTCCTAATGTCTTAATATTATATAATTACTAGGACGTACCCGTATTATATATTTTATTTCGAATTATTTTATTAATGCTTTAAACAACTCCAGAATTAAGTAAAACTTCCTCATTCAACCATAATGAAGATACATACTAAGAATAACTCGCTAATTCTTTTCTTCCTGCATTTACCTAATTAGAAATTCCTCTTTTTTAATTCGTATTAAATATATGTACGTTCTCCCTTTTTCCGTTAGTACAATAATTGGTTTTTCGGTGTGTGCGTGTGTGAGAAACGGGGAATCGGTCTTGTTTAATGGAAAAAAATTCAACTTATTAGCGAAAAAACAAACTTGCCCTCCAGAGTTCATGAATTTGGTGTGATCAGAATTTAACATAGCCCTAGGAACGCAACTTAGAAGTTTAAACAACTTTTATTTCATGTCTAAAGTCTGTATCTGTCTCCGTTTTTGAAATAAATAGCCTTTGCGTTTTTATCAGGAGACATACAATCATACATCAAGTATATAATATTATAATATAGTAGATGATACTACAGTCATTTGCAAAATGTTTAAAATACATACATATCCATGCATATTAATATTTGTATAGAAGTTCAGAGGTTACCATTTTAATTTGACATTTTTTTTTCCTTTTTTCGCGGTTACAAACCAGCAGTTTCCTTCATTTATATTACATTTATTTTCTCTGCTTACAGGACTACGGATTGGAGGAAATACACAAAGCTTCAACATGGTACTCTGGAAAGAGTGTGTGGCTTGGCTGGGCAACTTCAAAGTAATTCCCCCTGGTCATAAGCTCCTTCAAACTCCATATAATTCAAAACTATCGGATTTTGTGGCTCTCATAAGGTAGTTATACTAATACGTATTATAGATCTAGATACTATTGATTTTATTTTAGAGACGGTGTGCTCCTTTGTCAACTTGTGCATTCCCTAGATCCAAGTTCTGTGGATATGACTAGAGTCATTTATTCCGCTCCAGAGTCCCAAACGGGTCGATCCGCTTCGGATTTTATTTGTCGTCACAATATATTTTTATTCCTTCACGCTATTGTCTCGAATTTTTATCTCAACACGGACGAACACTTTTTCGAGCCTGAGGACTTATATTTGTGTCAGAACATTGGTAATGTCATTGAAACCCTAAGTGCTCTGAGTCACTGCAATAAAGTCAAACGCTCCTCCGTCCCAGGCTTTCCTAAGAAAGAGAAACATTTGGCAAAGAAAATCAAAAATGAGGAAAATATTTATTCTTCCATGAAGGAGATTTATGGGGATGCGGAAACTGAGTATATCTACGATTCCTTTGCTAAGGATATCTACAATGATACACAAGACAATTATGAAAACATTTATCAAACCATTTGTGCCCCTAAGACGCAGAGATTTAGGTATGTCACACTTTTAATTTTGAAACAACTCCTCCTTCCCCTACATGATGATCCATGATACGTTCGTCGTAGAGGCGATGGTGATGATGATGATCATCATCATGACATTTAAAAAAAATACTTTAAGGGAGATGTGTACATTGTACAATACGCAGATTTGCCAAGTCTTTTTTTCTCTCCTATAATTTTGTTTTATGTGCGAGTCTCTATCAACTTGCTTCTGTATACAAAAAGGCCTTGAAATCTTAATTAAAATTGTTTTAAAAGTCGAGGATATATGGTGGTAGAACATACATTTATGTTACGTCTCTTATTTAACGTGGATTTTAAAATGTACTTTTGTTTTTGGAAGACAAAGTTAGATAAATGTCAATAGTACATACCTATGTAGGTACGTGAAGCACACTAATCTTATAAAAAAAATTGAAATATACATATTACGTATATATGTAGTAACACACTATCAAAAGATAAAAACTACTTTTAAATTCAAGATAAAAATGATTAGGTTGTTATCCCTAGACCTATGTTGTATGTATGCTGTTTTTCCCTTAACCTTCTGATCACCACCTCATTCGACACTCATAAGAAACTAAAGATATTAAGAGTACAACATATACAGTATAATATACCTAATGATGGAAGAGATCATAAGTGAGTGATGGGGTGGAGAAGGAAATGTTGCTTTTCCTTTCTGAAAGGATCCTCTCGACATATTTCCAACTATGAGTAATATTATTTAAGTGCCCTATAAATTGTCTCTATTTCTATATATATAAATATACCTTTCTTTAATATCCTAGTTTGGAGATCTTTGGTTCAAGTCTTAAATCAAAGTCCAAAAGAGATCTTCCCATCAATGAACTCATCGACACAGAGGACAAGTATCTCGAAAATCTCATCATGGTACGAGACGTCTTTCGAGATCAGCTCACATTACTTTCATCCAAGGACAAGGAGCTCATCTTTTATAAATTGGACGAGCTTATTCGTCTTCACACAGAGATCCTTACGGGTCTTAACATAAAAGGCTCCCATGTTGGAGAAATCTTTCTACGGCTCAACCCCATTATTGCTCGACTCTATGGAGACTATTGCGTTCATCTCCCTCGATCAATGGATTTTATTACAGTCTTGGAAAAAGAGGATCCGAAGCTGAGGGCTCAGTTGTTTACGTGTCAAGCCAAAGCAAGGCCCACTACTTTTCCTTTAACTAGTCATTTGATTCTACCATTTCAACGTTTCCTTAAGGTATTCATATATTAAACACGTTCTACATGATGACGCATATTTATTTATTTCGCCTATGGTGACTCATTTTCTAAAGTGATTAGAATTATAATTTTAGTAGTGGGAACGTGAGGATGCAAAAATGAATTTCGATAGGATGAGTAAATATACAGCAAACTGACTGATACTCTTCTTACCTGATGAGAAAAGAAAAGGGTTGAGGGTTGTTCATGATTGGCATACTCAATTAAACTTTCAAATGTTTTTTTTCTCTCTATAGAACTCTGAGATGATAATAGATGTACAATGCATGTATATATTTATCTAAATTGGAAGAGATGGAATATATATATATATATTATGCATGTATTTTGACATAATATTATTTCGTAATAATGAGAAAAGTCGATTTGTGATCATTGATGTATGAAAAAGTAACATTTAATTTCCTGTTTTTCTTAAATAGTTAACTTGTAAGACGTTTGATTATCCATTCATTTTCTTTTCAAAATGTTTATATTATGTAGAATATTCATCATATGTATATATATGTTATAGTATTTATTTTCAAAGATAGTTATTCATTGCCTTGGCAAGATAGATGTGTAATTATCTATTATAATCAGTCATGTCATCATATGTTAAAAATATTTATGGAGTACATATATAGACTCATGAAATAATAACGATACTTTATTATTTGAGGAAGTTATAAATTACCTAATTTATTGTTATTTAATTCATTATTTTATGGACATATTATGTATATTTGTATTATTTTTATAATTATTTTTCAGTATCACTTACTACTTAAGGAAATACTCAAATTAACTCCGGAGGATCATCCGGAATATTCGAGTCTTAAGAGAGCCACATCCGAAATGAGTGAAGTCGGCGAGAGGGTCAATGAAAGGAAAAGGGACTTTGAGTTAGCTCAACAGCAAATCCAGTCAGATGAAAATGATTTAAATTTTATTAATAGAGTCGAAAAAACCATCAAGCTTATGCAACTTCCTCGTGGAGCTCAATTAAGTGACTTTGGTCGACTTCGTAAAGCTGGGGAACTCACTGCAGAGAATAGTTATGGTGCCAGGCTCTCGGACTATGCATTTTTATTTGATACCATCATCCTTCTCTGTACAAGGCCGAAATGGCTTCAACATCGCTATCGATTTAGAACAGCTGTTAAAATCCGTGACTACAGAATCGGTCAAACCTCTCCCTCGCATCCAAATAGCATACCCTTATTCCATCGAATCGTGCCTCATCCTACACCTCATCTACTCTTTGTTTGTCGAAATGCAGCAGATAGGGAGGTTTGGAGAAAAGCCATTACAGATGCAGTAGATGTGGTTGAGCCGAAAGAGAATGCAGAGCGAGGACATGTTCTAGCTATGACTACATTCAAGGAGGAGACGTCTTGTTATTGCTGTAATCGAATAATGGCCGGTATATTTTTCCAGGGCTATCGCTGCCAGAGATGTCAGGCTCTTCTACATAAAAAGTGTATCGGGGATTATCCTTGTCTAGAAGTTGGTTCCACCAACTCTAATGCATCCAGCATCAATAATAACGGACTCACCAAATGTGATAGTGTTACACTGCCAACAGTCATCAATGAACCCCTTGAGCGTTCTGAATCAACATTGAGTCTGTCTCCAGATAGCAAACAGCCTTCTGCGGATCGAGTCTCTAAACTGCAACGAGAAACAGAGGAAGAGCTTATCAATATCCCTGTAGAAAGACAGTCATGGTTCGCAGGGGATTTGAATCCAAAAACAGCATCTGTTCGCTTACAGTCCCTTCCTGTTGGTACATTCCTTGTACGTAAAAGAGTTAATGGTGGCTATGCTCTTGCTTTGAACACTCCTGGAGGAGTAAAACACATGTGCATTCAGTCCGATGAGTACGAAAAGGAATTTTATTTCTCAGACGCTAAAAGATTTAAGTCTATTGCTGAAATGATAATCTACTATAGAAATCGTGAATTAACGGATAATTTTAATTACGATGACTTGAAAGGAGTTCATTTGAGGACTCCTTTCAAGGATATTTAAGAAGAAGAAGATTCAAGTTATTTGGGAACATTATTATTATTTTATCTACTTATAATTTATATATTTATTTGAGTAGAAGTGATTCCAATGTTTAGTTTATATCTTGACAGTCGACAAAGAAACAAACTTTTATTATTATTGTTATTTAGATTTTATTTCTATAGTGCATATATACATATTTATTTATATATATTTAAACCTATATATTATATTGATATATCGTATTCTTTGAGATCCCTGGTTATTGTTACACAAATTATAAAAATTATTATGAATATTATAAAAAATATATAGATAGATATTTATCAATTCCAAACTGACTTGTTCCACCTTTTTTCTTATTTTTCTACCGCGCTCCTACTGCATGTACACATTTACAAAAACATATCCTATTATTCCCTACATTTAGTTTCGAGGTGGGGAGTAAACAGGGACCTGAGCAGGAGGGAGAACTCCGTCTCCTTTAATAATATCAGCAGCTCTCTCAGCAATCATGATTGTTGGTGCATTCAGATTCCCACTTGCAATACTCGGCATAATAGAGGCATCCACAACACGGAGTCCTTCGAGTCCAACCACTCTGGTGCAGGGATCTACCACAGTCATGTTGTCAGAAGTTGATCCCATTTTGCAGGTACATGAGGGATGGTAAGCAGAGTCAGCCTTGTCTCGAATAAATGCATCAATGTCCTTATCTGAGGTTAACTCGTGTCCTGGAGCAATTTCAATTCCTCGATAGGGATCAAAGGCAGGCTGAGCAAAAATATTTCGACTTAGCCTCACAGACTCTCGCATTTCATGTACGTCAAAATCTGAAAGCGAAAATATGATTATTATTAAACTTTTAATGATCTTTAGTACCTCAGTTAAATTAGAATTGCTCAATCTCTCCTTATGTACATAATTGCTTTAGATCTATCGATCAATACTATGCAATAGCAATATTAAATAAATCCATCAATATTTTTACGAAATACATAAACTTTTCTCATTCATGGATATTTTATTCCCCGATGGAATAGATTGATATTATTTAAGACTCCATCGTCGATGGAGGGGAAAATATTTGCTGGGGCTGCCTGAAAGCCTTTTTCAACCAATACGAATTTTCTCAGTAATAATTTTGTCTTATGACATGTATGACTTATTAATAATGACTCATTATACCCCTAAAGATGTTAATGAGTGACATGGGGATATAATGAGTTGATTCATCTTTATTTATTTTTGGATAAATTAATACTATCCATAATTGTGGGTTTATTTTTACTTTTTGCATTCCACAAACAAGAACGAGTTTTTAACACAATTGAGAACCTGGTTTACTTAGTCACTCATATATGTATGTACCTATGGAGGTATGTATATTTATATAAAGATTCTAGTCTTATTCAAGGAAAACATGAAGCATTTAAGAAATACAAAGGTGAATTAAGGAATAAAAAGCAATTGTGATGATCAAATGCGGGTATTCAATTTTGTAAAAAAAAACATATTATTATCATACCCATTTCAAAATAACCCTTTGATTGTCATCTAAAAGAACGGAAACCAAGTATCAATCATGATGTAAAATACTAATATACACTCATTTGTACATTGGATTAACTCCCTACAAATTGAAGATTCACTTACCCGTAGATAGATAGTTGGGTTGAATGATAGGATGATCCCTGGGATCCTTACTCTTCAATTGTATCCAACCTCTTGAAGAACTTCTCATGGGACCAACATGAACCTAGCATAAATTAAAACATTGTAACAAAACAAAAATAACACAAAATGGTATTAAAAAAATTCTACTTGATATGCTTCGATCTTAGGGGATTGTCGTCCATGATCAATTACTTGACTCGGTAAGAAATGAAACATAATATTAGGGTGAGATACATCGGGTCTTGATCTTACAAAGCCTCCAGATTCTAAATGGGTCGTTGATGCACTTCCTGTTTGATTATAGAACCATTGTAATCCTACTTGAATCATGCGCAAGCCTTTTTGATCCTTAAGTAATGTAATAGGCTTTTTGCATTCCTGAACAACATAGACTTCTAAATGATCCTGAAGGTTCTGTCCCACACCTTGAATATCGGCCACAAGTGGAATATCCATTTCTTTCAAGTGTTGTGCTGGACCAACGCCGGAGAGCATGAGGAGTTGAGGTGAATTGATAGATCCTCCACTGAGAATAACTTCATCTGCATATACCCTCTTCAACTCCTTTCCATTTCTAAGATACTCTATCCCAATGGCTCTTTTCCCATCAAATAATATACGTGTGACTAGAGCACCAACCTCTGTAGTCAGATTGGGTCGACTTAGAGCGGGCCTCAAATAAGCACTTGCCGTGCTATTCCGCATTCCCTTCTTAATAGTCATTTCAAATTGGGACATTCCTTCCTGTTGGTATCCGTTGACATCATCTGTAAAGGGATAGCCAGCTTGTTGTCCAGCCTCTAACCACACGGAATGAAGTGAATTATTCGAAGTACCACGGCTAACATGGAGGGGCCCATTCCCTCCTCTATAAGCACTAGGACCACACTCATGTGTTTGGGCTTTCTTGAAATAAGGAAGACAATTTTGGTAGTTCCATCCTTCTGCACCCTCAGACTCCCAACGATTTTGATCTTCTGCATGACCACGTATATAGACCATTGCATTAAGAGAGCTAGATCCTCCCCATACACGACCTCGAGGCCAGTACATAGACCGATTATTCATGTGTTTTTGAGGAAGAGTATTATAGTACCAATTGTATTTATCATCACACAGATTGTACATCAGGGCTGCAGGCATATGAATCTTCCATTGAAGATAACATGATCCTAAAAAAGTATCCTTGGGACCCGCTTCCAATAGAAAGATAGAGTTTGAACTATAAAAAAAATGGGTTAAAGTATGAAATTCTCTCATCTATGAACTTTGTTCACATTGACATCCATAAATAATTATTAATATATAGTGTTTTCTACTAAGAGCTTAATTTCTCAAGAGAATGAGCTCATAATCAGAGAGCAAAGAAGTACGTAGTATTCAGAAATGAATTAATGTTTCGTGTTATCAAAAAAGTAATTACAAAGTATTAACAGTAAATCCTAGTTCATGCAAAGTTGAGCAAGCGTTTTTAAAATCTGTTAAGCGTGTAATACATGCTATAAAAAACCATACTATGGCATACTTTCAAACGAAAAAATGGATGAATTCCATCTTGAGAATTGATATAATGAATGACTAGATAAATAGAAATAGGGGAGGGGAATGGAGTCTGAATATAATATAATAACATGCAATCTTGAATTAAAAAAATAGTCTCTATAAAAAATGTTTTATTCAATAATTAACTGAAATAATGTACAGTTTGTGTTTCTTCATATAATAATTATTTTTTTTTCAAAAAAGAAAAAGAAAAGAAGAAGTAGTATTGACTATTATTTAACAATAGTACTAATTTTGATACAAAATTAAAACTATAAGTACTTTAGAGCTCCATGATACAAGGAGAAAAACCCATCAAATTAGCTAATTTGCAACAAATTTAAACATGAGTTCTCAATATACATATTTTATGAAAACGTTTTTAATAAGTATAATCTTAAATCATTGCCTCTTTTCAGTGAGTCGATTTGATAAAACACAACCCGCGGATCCAGCACCAACAACGATATGACTATAGGTAGAGAGCCCTCTGGAACCTCTTGGCTGTGAAAAATTTCCTTTGGAAGCTATTTTGAATAGGCCCCTCGAAGTAACTCGATGGGTCTCAACTTTATCGGGATCATGTGGTAAAAATAAATCAACACAGTCCTTGACATCATCCACAATAATATCTGCATCCATCAAATCTTTGGCTGACCCTACACCACTCAGTACTCCCACTGTAAGTCCTAAGCCTGCAGCTTGTCCCATAATTGTGTCAGCAGGGGTATCCCCAACCATAACGGTTTTTGAGGGGTCGATATTTAGTTTGTTACAAATATATATGGCGTTATGAGGATCCGGTTTTGGTTTAGAAAATGAATCATCTCCACAAACAACGATATCCACAAGTGAACCCAAATTCTCCTTATCAAGGAATTCTTCTGTCCCAGAGCGGGAATCAGAAGTGCAGATTGCAATATGGATTCCTTGACTCCTTAATCTAAAATATGAAAGATTAAATGGTGCTTTGACAGTGACACCCAATCTAATAGATGCAGAAATTTACTAACCTCATAAACAAATCGTGAAGATTTCCTGTGAGCTTTATATCCATATTATCAGGAGTATCCCTCCAAGACTGATTCAAATACTCTTTAGCTTTAAACTCACACAACACTTGAGGATGATTAGTTAACATTTCTTTAACTTTCTCCTTTAATTGTGGATGAGTATTTTCAGCTAAAGATCCAAGTTTTACTTTGGAATTTGCTTGATCATATCCTAATACCTCAAAGAGATTACAAGCAAGATCTAGTCCAGAAACATCGTTCATTCTGCAATGTACTAGTACATATTAATCATATTTTAAAATGAGTATACTAAAAAATAACCTGTTGGCAAAACTCTGGCACCAAGGAGTCCACATCGTATGGAAACAAACCAATGTTCCATCTTTATCAAATATAATTGCTTCTGGTTTAAACTCAAGGTTATCCAATACTAACAATTTAGCAGAGGGGGATGCTTGCTTCGAAATTGAGGTACCAAAGTGTCGACCTACCAATATAAAAATCCTTTATTCCTGAACAATGAATAAATGTATAAATACCTTTTAACAAGAGAGCAGTAACCTTTCTTAAAACAATCGACATCTTGCACTCTTGGGGAACTAAACTACAGTGTCAACATCAATTGTCATTACGAGAACAACTGACAAGAAGATTTTATGTTGCAGAAATAATATATAATAACAACATGGATAGAGAAAGGGGGGAGAGAAGCTGAGTACGGCTGGAAATTTATTATTTATCCTTTTTCAAGATTTTTTTTTCTTGTTTTGTGTATTTATTTATAGCTCACATCTGGAGGGAGCGAGTACAAATCGTTTTTAAGAAAAAAATATTATATTAATTGGGTACTATATATTTATTTGAGAGTGGAAATAATTTCACCTGTTATTAATTATATTATTGCATTAAATAGTTACCATGAAATAACTAAGTAAACAAAGAACTTTCTTTATTGCATATTTCGTATCATAGGCTTATCGTCGGCAAGGAAGAGAAAGACGGAGAATAGTATGTTAGAAAGAGAGATAGCTTCTCTTTTTTACAGAGTAATGAGGCACTCTTATGCCCTATGGCATTCAATACATGACTTGTAAAGGATTTACGTACGTATTAATATATTTGTTTGTTTCCATATATTTATAAGCGATTCATTATGAAAGAAAAGAAAATAAGGGAAATTTCCATTCGAGAAACCTGAAACAACATAATAAATATGTAGAGCGTAATATTCCAGGGAGTACTTTCTGAATGTTCCCTTTAATGGTGATCCATATACTGTGATCTTCCGTATCCTAAGCCACATCGCAAATTCATTTTAAACATATGGAAACGATATACGAATAATTTAACTACATTTATTTTTTGTACAACGTATTCATATGTTATTTAAAAGTATATAACTAAGGAGGTCATAAATGTATCTGCGTTATTATTGAATAATTCAAATTGATATGATCAGAATAATTGATGCAGGGTCATTTATTTATATTTAAAGATATTTTTTAGTACATTTTCCACAATAAATGAAATAATGGAAATGAGTATAATTAAGGACCAAAGTAAAAATACTCCTTGAACGTTATTAATATTCAATGGTTGTTGACTCTTTGTTGTCTCTACAGATAAACTATTCCTAACTCCTTTCTCCATTGTGTCTCTCCGAATTTTACCAATGATCCCACCCTCAAAAAGCTGTGTAATCCTTCTACTTATTTCCCGTCCATATAAATTAACCATAGGGAATCCATAGCTAGACATGAAGCCCTTATACTTTTGATTCAGAATGTGAAGTTGAGTCTCTCCAAATCTAAAATGAAACAAATTGAATCATATATTTAAAGTACGTCAGTGTTACTATACTCATTAGTATAGTCTGTTAAAATATTAAATTTTGCACTGAGCATGGAGAAAATTAAGTCATTTTTTCCTTCATAGCACGCTTTGAATGCATCTTTTGCATTGTCGAATTTGATGTAGTCGTCACCAATTAATTTTCGAACGTTTTGATTTGGACTATTCCGTCCATGGTTAATTAGAGAAAGTCCGATTCCTCCCATCGGAACTGTACTTTTATCTAAAAGATCCTTCACTGTGTCAATGGGAGGAGGAACATGAGGGACAGTCAGAACAGATATCAAACTTCCCTTATAGCTCAATGTGATTATGAACATGTTGATTATGTAGATTCCAAGAAATACTTTAAACGTTTGAGTCCTTTGTTATAAAGAAAGATGCACATTGATTAATTATAGATGATAAGAAGTCAAAATAAAGCAAAACTTACATGTAGGAATTGGTTAAAGAGGTTGATTGATCCAAAACGATGTGGATTAGATCAAACGTACCGTCGTAGAGCCTTTTAAATACTTCCTTATGGCGAAACGCGTAGAGATTAACAAAGATTATACAAATGATGAGAGTAATGACTAGAGCCAACCAGAGTTGTTTACCGAAAGGGAATATAATGGCTTGCCATTGAGGCAAAGGATCAGGCTTTCGTGTCTGATGGACAATTGTGAATATTGATACAACTGATTAAATACTAATTTGAAGTACTACTCACAACAAATATCCCGTAATCAAAACGATAGGGAACACTGAAAGCGACCACTTCATACCTCTCCAAACTAACGTATATATTTGCAATTCCAATATCTGCTTTATATTCATAGAGATTGCCTATAATCCCAGTAGGTATTGCGGTTCCATTTTCATCAAACTTGACACTTCCCCAGAATTTATTATCGTCAGGAAGGGAGATCTTTCCAATTTCAAAGTTAATAGACTTTGCTATCAATTTTATTAAATTGTACTGAAAAAAACAAAATGATATTGCTAACTTGTAACTACATAGTTATAAAATGATGTCTCCTTACTTCATATCCTGTATGGTAGACAGTTCCATTCGAAAAGGTATTAAAAAGAAGATATGGAGGGAAATGAAAGGCAACAATGTTTAAATTCCGTCCCCTCATGTCATGAACGACATCCTTGAAAATATTGAACCCATTTATTGCAAGCTGTGATCCATTCCAGAAATCCTTCTCGTAGGCTTTTGGATCTTTTTCGATCAATGGCAAATAAACGGGATATTTACCTTCCCTCCCAAGGACTCCACTCTTTATTTCAATAATAAGGACATTAGGTGCGTGTTGTAAAACAGAGTCATATAATAAGCTAAAAGAATCCTCAGATGAAGTAATGATTGTAAACTTTCCCGTGTTCAGCCTCATTTCCTGACGGAATTCTTGAATGAAATCCCTCACCAGACCTTTTGATTTCCCGGAAATGATATAGAAATGACAAAACAAGCTAGCTTTCCTCATATCTCCTTTTTCAACATCATGGAGAGCAAAGACCTAAGGAAAAAAGCATTTAAGTAAGTCTGGAGCATCTGCAAGATTATATATATTTTTTTGGAGGCCGAGGGGGAGCTTGGTTTTTGGAATTATTTTTTGTTTTTTTGTGAAAAATTCAATATTTTTGTCAAAAAATATTGAATTTTTATTTTGACAAAAAAAAATTCAAAAATTCCACGGTTACTTACAAAAAAAAAATTTCAAATATTAAATTTTTTAGAAAAAAGTTTCATAAATCTACAGCTATTCACAAAAATTAAATTTTTTTTTTGAATTTTTTTTTCAAAAATCCACAGTTATTCACAAAAAATAAAAAAATTTGAAAAAAAAATCAAATATTAAATTTTCTACTATAAAGTAAAATTTCCTTAATTTGGGGAGGGATACAGCCCCTGTAGCCCAGCCCCCGCCGACGCCCCTTTAAGTATACGAAAACTAAAGTGGAAACACTTACTTGTAGGGCTAGTCCTTGTGAGTGAAGAGACTCAAAATCAAATTCATCTTGATGATGACGATGATCAGTAATGACATTTACACATTTCGCTTTTTCAGATTTGTACTTCTTGAATATGAAATTAAGGAAATTTGTGTTGCTGGATATACGTTTATAACCATTTGGAGTAAGAAAATCCCTTCCAAATGAAAATCCTAAGCATATAAATAAAATAAAGAGGAATAAATTGAGTGTCATCATAGATTCAAGTCCAAGAGTCAAATGACAAAATGAGAAATAGATGATCTTATTAATAATTATAGATTTTAAAATTACATGTTTAATTACTTATATGAGAAATAATGAGGATATTAATTATTGAAGTGGGTGTTGTTCCCAATTAGTAGGTACCACACCCGTCACCCTAGCTCCTCAATAATTGATTGAAAATTATATGACCTTTAATTATATCAAATATTCAAATATATAACCTTTCGTTTCATTAATTAATTATGTATTACCAAAAATAACAAATTCTGATATCCAAGCAATCCTTTAAAATTGAATTTTCGTTTAGAAAATGATCAAGACGTTTACTTTTTAGAGGTTTTTTGAATAATGAGCGGAAATGAGTGATGTTCATGCTTTCCGTTAATTTTCAACGCCTAAGCGTGAACAAGTTGAACGACCAAACAAGTCTACAAAATTTTACTTTTTCAAAAAGGAAATAAATATATCCAAATATTAATACGTAAACAAAGGAATTTTATTTATTATAACTTTTATGTTGATTATTGATTTTTTGTCATATAAAAAGGGTAAAAATACTCAAAAATTTCAAATCGAAAATTCTTGAAAACCAAATTTTATAGGGAAAAATTAGTTACAGATTTTTAATCATCACTTTGAGTACTAGACAAAAAAAAGAAGAGGAATTTAATTGATTTTTGGGGAAGTAAAATGTTGCTGACTTTTGTTATTTAATCAACCTCTTATTGATTATTAAAATGTAACACATTTGGGCGTGAAAACAATTGAAAATTTGAGGGTTTAATTTATTTGAAACAAAACCCCTAAAATATGGTGGTTTTTTATACTTTAAATTGTATTTTATCAGAATTCGATGGTTGCATATCAAATATAAGTAGATTTTTGAAATTAACATAAAATTTTACAAAATATAATTTAATTTTATATCAGTTATTGATTTTTTCATACTCAAAAGTTGCATCAAGCCTATAAAAAGAACACAAATACCCAAAAATTTATAATTGAATATACTCAAAACCAGATTTGATACAAAAATACGAATCATAAATTCGTGATCATCTTGTTAAGTGCTATTATAATTGAAAATATAATTAAAAAGATTTTTTGTTGTTGTATTAACATAAAACATCTTGAACAGTTCATTTTTGATCAATTTTTATCCAAGTTTGATCAACTATAATTATTAACATAGATGAAAATAATATGCTAATATGCTTTTTGGGATAAAGTAATCACTGATGCGTGAAAGAAATAAGTAACACTTAGGATTTATTGTGGAGTGTTGGATTCGAAATAGAATTGCAGATTGACATCGGAGTAATTTCTGCCTAAATCATTTTTGATACAGATTAGGATTTATGTTTTTTTAGTCATCTCATAACTTGCAACTAATTTAATAAAACGTTATGTAGCTCTTATCACAGACATTCTTCAAATTGTGAGGGTGTTTCTGCTTCTTTAATCCTAATCAGTGTTTTCATTGTTGATTGGTGAATTCGAATCAGCTCTTCTTAAGTTTTGAACAATTTTAAAATTTATTGAATAATAATTTCATAGTTGGAAAGAATTGGTCAACGGGTGAATCTTCTGGTTATATTTTTTTAAATACTCTAAAGGACAAATCTATACCGGTTGAAGATTTAAATTACCATTTTTCTGTTCTATGGATTAAATAACAATAATAAAAATGAGTATAAGCCGGCCAAAACTCCTTTTGAGCTGATCTTATAATAAAAGTAAATAAGTATTCGTATGCCCCAGCTAGAAGAGATAGAAACAAAGACAGAGAAGAAAAGAGATAGACACAAAGAGAGAAAAGAAAAAGCATTTGATCCGAGGACTCCCTTGAATGTTCGTTTTTTGGAATCCCTTACTCACTACGGGTATGCAACGAGTCCTCTTGTGTCCATGAAGCTTGAAATAGTTTATTTATACAGTTTAAGATATTAGGCTTAATGTTATAACAAATTGTATAGAATATCTTTTCATTTTCTCTGTCTTTTTTTTATCTCTTTTCTTCTTCTCTGTCTTTGTTTCTATCTTTTCTAGCGGGGCGTACGAATACTTATTGACTTTTATTATGAGATCAGCTCAAAAATGAGTTTTTTCGTGTCTTTATCTTAAATTGACAACGATGTAGAGCGTTTTTTGGGGAGGCTCTTTTTTTTAAAGTTAAAGTTCATACTTTCAGCTATCAAATGCAATACTTTTAAGCTTTTTGAATCTATTCGTCTTGAAGCTATGATCCTCTGAACAAAAAGCACCTATTTTCATCTTTAAACAAAGATAACTCGAGTTAAAAGTATAATGCAGACATTTTAAAAATGCTTTTAGACTTTTTTAACATTCAGGCTTAAAATATATTAACATAATTTATCTCTGTCTTCAACATTGAGAGCTTAAAACAGCTTTGAACTTTAAAAATAACCAAAATTGAAAAAAAAATGTATGCCCTTTTTCTGAGAGAAAAATTAAGACCTTATTGGAATCAAGTGATCAAACTGTACTAAGTTGAGTATGTACTGTTCTTGGGGATAAAAAAAAGTGTTATCTGGGTTACTATATCTTTCGGTTTAGCATACCAACAAATATTTTATGCACGTCTATTCATAGCTAGTGATAAAAATCGAGTGCATTCTTTAGCTTGCCGGATTGTTTTTTCGAGTTGGCATACTGAAGAGTAAATTTTATTCTCCTAAGTTGCTGTCAATATTATTTAATTCCCGATGAGTGAACTTACTTTTCTACTGCATACATTGAACATTTTTGGATGTTTATAAAAGACGAAGAGTAATCTCAAGGATTTTTTTAGAGTTATAATTGTTGGTCCTTGTTGGAATCGGATTAGAATTAAGGATCAACATACGAGTAATTATCTCTTATGTCCTTGTTTATTACCTTCTCCCCATTCACCACAGCTGTTCGTAGCTGATCTAATGAAGCGCCATGACAGCTAAGCTGCTCTCTTCCAAAACATTTTTTCAAATTGACAGGGTTACCTTGTTGATTTTTTTTTTTTTAACATCCCAAAAATACTGTTCATGGCACCTTAATGCTTTTAGCAGACAAAAAATGGTTATGTAGACCACTAATTTGGTCAAATATGTATCACTGTGTCTTCGCTTCGTTACTTGGTGAGGAGCCATGGCCAACACACCTAATGAAAATTTAAAAATATCAAATAATAGCCAAAAAAATATGATTTCTTTTTAATATGCATAGTTATCCTGTCTCTCACTTTCAAAAAAGGTTCGTGGAGCTAGGTTGGTTGGTTTATAACTTGATGCCATCCTGATAAAATATCCCCTTGACCAAGGCTATTGCCAATTACCACCCGTCCTCTTTTCGTCGGGTATGTACACTTTTTATATCCTGTCCGGATATTTTTTATCAATTCATCAAATGTTCGGCTTTTTGCGAGACAAACAGTTGAATATCGACTTTTAACAATAAAAAAAAATTAAAAAAAAGACAAAAATTAAAAACTTTTTTAATTAACAAACGAGATCTTTTCAAAAAATGATCAAAATTTATAAATATTTTATTTTTAAATTTTCGAATTATTAACACCCTCTCTCTATACATGATTTAGCAGCGTGTTCTCTTTTTCGGAAATCAATGTATGGGCAGTCACCCTAACTAACATGTATGAACCATGATAAATAAAAAATCATCATATCACGAAGATTTAAAGAGTATTTGACCTATTTTGGGGGATTATTTTTATTTATTGATTTATGGATCCTACAATATAATTGACCCTTGTCCTTTATTATGCATTGAAATAGTGTATGTAACAAATTTAATGTCATGTTATGTATACATGAAACCAGAAGTTTAAAAAAATGCAGATTAGGAGTTTCTAATACACGGCGCTACCTCGATAAATAAAAATACCCTATTTTTTATGTTGTCAGCTGTCGATTCCCTCGTCTCACTGGATACGTCATGGTTATTTCATAAGTTATTCATTTTGATAAATAAATGAAGTATAAGTTATACTTATAGTAGGAGATGGAGTTTGAGTAAGGAGAAGGCGGGAGGGAGACAGTTGGTATTACTGAATTAATACAGTTATTAGTAAATCATTACTTAGCAATTTTATATAATATATTACAGTGTAAAAATACTATGTTACGTAGGATTATAATATTATGAAATATATATAATATGTAATTTATTTTAAAAATTGTTGCGTAATAATATGACATTGATAGTCTGGGAGTGTCTAAGAGATAAATAGCAGTTGGTGTGATTGACTTATTTCGCTAATTACCAGATGATTTCAAGCATTTTTTCTGTTTCTTTTCTGATAAAATGTTGCGTGATACAATATAGGTAATGACTTGTATAATCTACGGGCAATGTGGAAAATAGGGAATTTTGCAAAATGTTCGGTCAATCTATATAATTTCCAATAGATTGGTCGATGGTCATTTTAACTTCATTTACTTTGTCAGCTGAAATTATTGTGGATAATTTGATTATTAAACAATTCATTAGAATCAATTTGATCATTGAGGATTAGATTATGAAGCAATTTGATACTCTAGTTTATTTTCATTGAAATTTATATTATATTCACACAATCAAACTATTGTATGATAAGAAATTGTCACGATAGACTCAATTCTATTTCGCAAAATATACTTCGGCCAACTGGTTGTGCAGGTGGACAACTGATCCCTTAGGGGGATCATAACCTATCGCCACCCCTATCCTGAGCATCAAGCACCCCACGGGTTATGCAAGTTAAACCCTTTGTTCACAATGGGGATCAAAACCTATTGCCGCCGCTATCCTAAGTATTAAGAACACCTTCTAATATCCTATAATACAACTCAACACGGGTTACGCAAGTGAACCATTTGTTCACAAAGGGGATCAAAAATTTTCAACGCCGCTATCCTGAGTATCAAACACCGATTAATATCCTATGATACACCCCAGCCCACGGGTTGTACAAGTGAACCACTTGTCCAAAAGGTGGATTATTAGCCACTGCAACCACTTCCCTGAGCACCAAAGACCCCTTTTGATATCCTTTAATACACCCCATCCATAGGTTGTGCAAAATAACTGGAAGTTTAAGAAGTTGATAATTACCCACCGCCACTGCTTAATTGAGCATCAAGAATCTTCGTTATTCTCACAACTCAAGGAATTGAATTTTTTTGGGTAATATAATTAGTGGGGTCTGTAACTTTGGTGGTGGTTTATGACCGTGACGCGGCTCCTAGGGTTCAGGTGTTTCTTAATATTAAAATGTAAGCCAAAAGGTGAGAAATTTGAATGAACGTGTTAACATGTGGGTATATTAAGATGACTAAAGCAACAAGTAAAAATCTAATAAATTATAATTGTTGATCCTTTCTAATAATATCCGAACTACGCTAGATTATCAAATTGCTTGATAATCAAATTACCCACAATCATTTCACCTGACAATGTAAATGAAGTTAAACTGACCATTTACCACTCTATTGGAAATTTTATAGATTACCTGGGCATTTTGCACATTCCCCGCTCATACCCATAATCCACATTGCCCGTAATATATATACTACAGTCAATTAATAATATTAATATTGGAACTCATTGGTACTGTTTAGGACCAATGAGTTTGATATACATATATATGTACATCAAACTCTGATATATGATGTATATTATATATCCTTTTAAATATAAAATATTTAGAATTCATTCATACATTAATCGTATCTTACAACTTTTATTCCACTAATTGAGAGGGGGAAAAACACAAAACCAGTTCGTACTAGTTAGCTATTTCTTACCAACTACATGATTGTTATTCAATAATTAATTATTGAGAATGGTTCACGGTTTAACAAGGGTTAATTCGAATTCAACAAATCAACGTTTGAAAGAGTTGTAACTATGGGGGCACTAGGGCCGCCCTCGCCCAACACGATACATTTACCCCCTAACTGCAAAATAAATATGAACATCTATGTGAATAAAGTAAAGTTGATAACTAATCATTTAAACTGTTTCTAACAATTTTTAAATCAAGTAATATCACTGTTATAGTGGTAAGAAAAAATTAAATATAAATTTAGAAAGGAACTGAAGTATATAAATTTTTGCAATGAAAATGTATGTGAATAATAATTAATTATTCAATTTTAAGGCCACTAAATCACGTTTTCATTTTATTGACTCACTTTTATCCGTTGTATCACTTAGTTTCTTGACATCATTATTCATCACACAACGGACTCAATTTCTCAAAAACATAATCCATAAGAATGAGTGGAGGACACTTTTTTTTGAAATTATTTTTCGAAAATTTAATTTTTTGTGAATAACTGTCTATTTTGGAATTTTTTTTCTAAAAAATTTAATATTTGAAATTATTTTGCAAACAATTTAATTTTTGTAAATAGCTGTGGATTTTGGAATTTTTTGTGACAGCTGGGGATTATGGAAAAAATTTAATTTCTCAATTTTTTTTCAAAAAAAATTCAAAAATCAAAGCCTCCTAAAGATGCAATCCAGCGGAAGCTTCTGACATCAGACGCTAATTTAAAATATGTAACTAATTATATCATCATACAAAAAAGTGAACAGTCCCATTTGCACGGATCAGATATTTTTCTCCAATTGTCCAACTTTTCATGTCCATATTCGATTTAAAAATAAATAAATCAGGCATTTGAGGAATTTTTTTTAAAGTCTATTAATTTGATTTAATTCAAACATCACTAGGAAAAGGGTAAAGCTAATTTTCCACATCTATAATACGTGCAAGCATAAATACGTGTTTGGGAACCGGCAACTTATTTTCGAGAATTTTGTAAATAATAATCGCTAGGATTATGGCAGTCCCTTTTTTTTGTCCAGTCTAGACTGGTCTAATTCTTTCCTTGGGACAGATCCTTGAAACGATATACAGATCTGAACAGGACGAAACTGTATTCTTCATTCCTAAATAACTACCGATAAAATTCTAAATTAACTTTATACCTCCGTAGCAAATGACGAGGTTTTGTGATATAAAATATTGCTTTTTTTTGGACACGTTAAGAATTTTCGTGCTTATAAAATTTAATTTCTCATGGTGTCTTTACTCATAAAAACACGAAACATTATAAATTACAACTGCATGCAAAGTACAAAGTAAATAAATTGTACGTTGATTTGTTTTAAAACACGAATGATCGATGTAAATACACATAGCTTAAAAAATCCCTATTGTTGTTATTAAAAGGTATTTAAAATATGATTAATGTGTTATGTCTTTTGAGGGATGTACCAATGGCAAATATACCTGTAACAAGTATTCATGACTGGAACTTGATACACAAAATATGGACTCAACTTCAGAACAATCTAAACAATATTGTTCAACAAAAATAGAAAAAAAAAAATATTAAATGTTACGATATGGTTTCAAAGTAAATTGCTCAACTCAATTCCTACTGTTACGGTTTTTTTGAACGACTCATTCATATTGAATTGTATTCGAAATTTTTTTCATGTTATTTAATATTTGATTTTTTTTTTTTTGAAATAATTTAATATTTGAATTTTTTTTTTAACTTTTCAAATTTTTTTCCAAAAAGTTCCATTGTCTGTGAATAGCTATCGATTTTTCAAAAATTTTTCTAAAAGGGTTATATATTCAATTAATTTTTTTTTAAACTTTTTCCAAATTGTTTCATTTTTTGTGAGCAGCTCTGAATTTTTTATTTAATTTTAAAAAAATTTTTTTTCCGAAAAGTTCAATTGTCTGTGAACAGCTTTAAATTTTTCTTCCGATTTTTGAAAAAAAAATTTGAAAAATTAAAAAAAAATTTAATTTAAGAAAAAATTTCATTTTTTTGTGATCAACTCTGGATTTTAGAATTTTTTTTTAATAGCTGCGGATCTTTGAAAAAAATGAATTTTTCAATTTTTTTTTCAGTAAAATTTTTTTGTCAATTTATTTTTTCAAAAAAATTCAACCTCCCTGAAAAAAAAATATGTATATAAATATAATCCTGCAGACACCTTTGAGATTGTATAAGGATGTAATTTCATATTTTTAAAAAGGTATTAGTGTAAGATTTATATTAAAACTAGGCAATAGAGGAATAAAGATTGGATAGTCAGTAAGGTCAAAGATTTTTTATTTGTTGGTCACGTTTTGACATCCATTAGCTCCCTATTTTCCTTAGTATTAATGAAAACTGAGTTTCATTGTTATAAAACTTGAGTTGATTATATGATTATTGCTACAGAGCAATTTAATTTTGTCGGATATATTGTAAATATACTATAAAATGCCAAATGTATAGCTAGAATTTTAATAAAATATAACATTATTACAGTACACTTAGCTAATGTCTATTATGTTAGAGTCAAATTATATAAAATGGTAGATCTAATGATAAAAAACCTGTTCAGTTTACAAGTTGTAGCTGGAAAATAATATTTTAAGATTTGATGCTCCCCAAATTTCTCAATCTTATTAATTCCAGATATTACATTGTTGTCATGAGGAGTGGAAAATGTTCATTTTATATCAATATGAATTATATTTATACATAAATTGTCTAAGGGTTCAAAAGTTAAAATATGTCAAATGAAACATTCATTTAATGAGTAAGCATCATTTTTTTAGTACAAACTTCCTGTATGAGCTACGAAGTGCACGTGTTTACTCAAATTCATATAAAAATTGACTGTTTCAATTGTTTCTATTTCGTTGAATCATTATTAATTAATAATTTAGGTGGGTTCAAAAATATTTGAATCAAGGACTTTAAATAGATTCTTTAGATGTATATAATATCAATATATTATATACATCTAAAGAGTAGAATTTTGTTTAGAGGAAAATGACTTTTATTTTTTGGATAAGTACTGAGTTAATGCACTTTTTCTAAGACAAAACATGAAATTTCTTCTCATACATCCTCGAAAAAAATAACGTCCCTTGTTCTTTTGAATATTTTTTTAATGTTTATATGCCTATATCACAGCGTTATCTCGCTAACACAGAAATACCCTATGTATTTTGTTGGCACCTATGGATTTCCTCTTCTCCCTTGATACGTCATGGCTATTTCATAATTTATACTTTTTCATAAATATGCAAAGTAATAAGTTATTCTATACTTTACTCCGTTCCCAAAAGAACAGGAATGCAATTTCTAAGTGATCCCTCGTCATTTATATGATATATATATATATATATATATATATTGGCCATTTTATTATTTCTATAAAGAAATAATATAATAACTTATCATAGCTACTCTTTTAATGAAATATTACGAAGCAATATTATAACATAGTATCAAATAAAATACTATGTAGATTTTAATAATATGTAATTTATTTTATAAATTGGGAAGAAATCATATGAGTGTGATAGTTTGGGAGTATGTAAGATATAAATAGTGATTGGTACGACTGACTTATTTGTCTAACTACCAGATGATTTTCGGGGATTTTTTTTGGTTTCTTTTTGTTGGAAAGGTTGTGTGATACAATAAAGATAACGACGTAATATAGGTAGATGCCTCACCCTATACTCAGCTCCCTCTGATTAAGTTTACTTTACTATTTATATATATTCCAAAACAACCTTTCATTAAGTTGAAGAGAGTATAAATTAATAAATATAGTTTTTTTATTTAACATAAATATATAAAATGCAGTGGGAAATATCTATTTGAAATTATAGTTCAAAAAATAGAACATTTTTTTTTTTGTATAGATGACGTTGCTTTTATTATTCATATTTTGTTTATCAATCATTGTAATGAAAACACATAATTTCACCATTTTAATTATGGCAATATCAGCTAATGTAATTCGATGAAATTATGACACTTGATATATAAGAGTCTAAAGTTTACCGAATCCTTCCCGTATTTGACTGAAGATGTCTGGAAAAATTATTCCTTTTTATACACAAATTTCAAAGAGTGAATTTTAAATATATTAGAGCTAAATAAAATGATTTTTTGTTAGTCAGAGTTGTAGATGACAAAACAATTTATTCTTAGCTATATACAAATGTATTCTCTATGTCTTGTAGCCAACTAACGGAATATGTTATTAAATACCAAATTTTGCAAGTCCAATAATGTACATATCAGCTGAAAGAATTAAATAAAATTTAAAGAAAAGAAGCCTCAAGCTTTCCAGATCATACCTGTAATTTACTGGAGATGTCTGAAAATTAACTAAAATTAACTTTTTTAAAAGACTAATTTTATAGGCTATTTAAACTATTTTTTTAAAGCAACGGACACAAAAATCTGTTTTCTATATCTTGACGCCAAATTTTTTTTTGATAACGAAACAACATTTTGCAAGTGCAATAATGTGTATGTCAGCTAAAATAATTTTATAAAATTTTACTGGTTGATATAGAAGAGCCTAAGGTAAACCGGATCATAACCGTAATTTACCAGATATAACCAACAATTAACTTAAAAAAACGAATTTTAAAAAGTTGATTTGGAATGTGTTATTTGAACAAAAAATAATTTACACAGAGTAGTAACTCGTTTCATGAAAAATAGCTGAAAAAAATAGTAATAATTATATTATAATAAGTATTTTACGATAGTAGAAAATGTATATTTTTTTTTTTTTTTTTTGAAAAAACAAGAAAACCCTCTGAAAGAAAGTAAGTATTAAGGGACTCAAGGGAGTCATTTAGTAAGTATGACAATTTGATTGTAGTAACCTACCTAATTACTAATTAGCAGGTTTAGGCCCTTCACCCTTTTCCCGTTCATTCGTTCATTTTTGAACTGTCAAAAGAAAAAAAAACCATGGAAGATTGCAGTTTTGTGGGAACGATAAAAACTAATGTTTCTATGACAAGGTAATAAATCCGTTGACGTCAGAGCTTGCCAATGACAATATAAGTGTACTAAAGGTAGTACCCTGCATTTGGTCGGAATTATTAAGCGTCGATGAACTTTGCTTTAAAAATGCAAAGATTTACTCTCCTTTTTTTTATATGATATGCTGGTCCTTAGCTACACACTCTCGTTGCCAAACCTCATATTTTCATAATTTTTTTAAATTTTATATAATATCAAAACAAAAGCATTTTTTGTTAATGGTTGGTTATGTGACGGAAATTCTAGGATTTCGTGGTTATGTTCACAACTGAAGTCTTTATAACAGTAACTGTGTATACACTTTAGTTCAGACTTGAGAGGCAATTAAATAAGATCGGAAGTGAAGGAATCAAAAATAATCTATAATATTATTTAAAAATTTAGAGACCTTATTTATTACACCCAACTTGGTACTAACATCACTGCCCTGGTGATACTAACATAATCTGAGACCAATCACTTCGGGGCACCAAAAAATGGCTACCTTACACAATATTTACAAGCCTCCACCCTTCATGAATGCGTTAGATTTTACACTACATTCACCATCTTGTCTTATTCAAATTTGATCTAAGTATTTATCAATAAAAATATGAAATAAATGGATATGTAGAAAATTTAACTCTAACCTAGCATAGAATACCTATTCCATACACGACTATTCTCTAGTCCAGTGATTTGCAAATGGTATACTGTGAGACATTTCATAGAAAGCTATGAATTTATACAGTAATTGAAAACTGTACACAAAATATATTAATAATTTTCTATTTATTTTATTTTAGACTATTAAGATAATACTAATGATACCCTTAGTTAACTGTTAAGGAATTTTTTTTGTAATCTTTGAAGAAAAAAAAAGTCCTTACAAACAATAAAAATGAAAGCGGTTCATTTTTTTTAACGTTCATCGTTCAATCGTTCAAAAATGCTAATGAGTAATTAAATGTTAACTTCCAGAATGATGACGTCACGTAAGAAGGCGTAATCGTTCTTCTTTTGAACGCATGTCTTCGCTGTGCTTGCGCTCACTGTGTAAACATCCTCTCGTCAAACTTCTGATCAACTCAGGATTTTTTGGGGAAGAGAATGACAGGGATACTTAACCTAAATGTCGGAGTCTTAGGGCATGTGGACAGTGGGAAAACTTCTTTAGCCAAGGCTCTCAGCACCATATCCAGTACGGCAGCATTCGACAAGAATCCACAGAGTAAAGAAAGAGGGATCACTTTGGATCTAGGATTCTCGTCCTTTTCTGTTCCGAATCATCACTTGAATGACTATGATTCCTTACAATTTACTCTAGTAGATTGTCCAGGGCATGCATCCCTCATTCGAACTATCATTGGTATCAATCTACACTTCCTTTAGTTTTCATTTCAATCCCCGTATAGCTTAAATATTTTACTTGAATCCTGTCAGGAGGGGCTCAAATCTTGGACCTGATGATGCTTGTGGTGGACATTCAAAAAGGAATTCAGACACAAACAGCCGAGTGCCTTGTCATTGGAGAAATTACATGTGATACTCTCATTGTTGTGCTCAACAAAATAGATACAATAGCTTCTGAGAAACGCTCCTCATCTATTGATAAGGTCGTGTTCCTTCTTCCTTTCTGGAGATTTATTTCATCTTGTGTTTTGTGCGTTTTTAGATGACAAAACGACTACGACTCACTCTTCAAAATACAAAGTTCAAAGATGCTAGCATTGTACCTGTTTCTGCATTTCCAGGAGAGAATGAACCTCCACTTGGCATATCAGACCTCATTGAAACTCTTAAAAAGGTTTCCTTCATTCCCAAACGAGATCCAACTGGCTCGTTCTTATTTTCAGTTGATCATTGCTTCAGCATCAGGGGCCAAGGAACAGTAATGACGGGAACTGTTCTTCAAGGCACTGTTCGTCTTAATGACGTAAGGTTATTCGGTAATTACTTTATTTCTTCACCTCATTTATTTACTTAGAATGTGGAAATATCAACAATCAAGGAATCTCGTAAAGTGAAAGGGATTCAAATGTTTAAAAAGCCTGTAGAAAAAGCTTCGCAAGGGGATCGTATTGGGATATGTGTAACGCAATTTGATGCTAAGCTCCTGGAAAGAGGCATTGTATCCACTCCAAAGACTGTTCCAATTGTCTACGCAGTTATTTTACAATTAAATAAAATAGCATACTATAAGAGTGATATTTGTACTAAATCAAAATTCCATTTTTGCCTCGGACATGAGACTGTGTTGGGAAGAATTACTGTATTTGGAAATGACAAAGAAGAATTCTCTCTTGATGACGAATTTAGATTTATGGAAAAGTATCGATCCCCGACGGATGAAGCCTCAGAAAATGATAATAGTGATGGCCTTCCAGCTCCATCGAAGCAATATGTACTATGTGAATTTGAACGACCCATTTCAATTGTTCCCGGATCACAAGTCCTAGGAACAAAATTAGACACGGATATTCATGCCAACATGTGCCGATTAGCTTTTCATGGAAAAATTATAGTTCATTATTATGATAAAGGTTACCTTACCTCTGAGCTTCCTCAACTCAAAGTCTATAAAAACAAAACAAAGGAAGGAATCGTTGATCGAATGAATAATGACTTTGAAGTGATTTGTCGAAATATGTTCAAGAAAGAAACAAATATGAACTCTTTTCTGGGATTAGAGGTTCGATTATCCTCTGGAGAGAAAGGTAAAATTGAGAGTAGTTTTGGACAAAGTGGAAAGTTCAAAGTGAATTTAAATGGTAATTATTTCGATTTAAATTTCTTAAGTCTCTGAATTAATGTACTGTTTTATTATTATTTACTTTATTAAGATTCCCTCTCAATGACTGCAAAGGAGCTTTTGGATAAGAAAAAGAAAAAGTCAAACAATGATTCCACACTCATTTCCGTGTACCTTGATTTTAAACGCTATGTTTTCGATCCCAAAAAGAAAATGATTCAATGCTAATTACTAATACAATTCCTTAGTTAAGTCATTGTTACGCCTTAAGATTATTGTTCGTTAATACAATAGGACACTTGTATAATATAGTTGGATAATAAGAGTCATAATATTGTCTGAGTCATTATACACATGCTTACTCAAAGCTAAAGATAAGAGTAAAATATACTTTTAAGACATTAAATCATATAAAACTTCAAGAATACATGACATGCTCCATGCCTGAATTGGATTAGAGTCCCGGCAATACTTTCCTTCTCTGTTTGTCAATTCTGGGATTCCTCTCCAGTGTGAGGATATAATTTCTGCATAATGGGCTGCTAATGTCGACTTGATGAACGAAACAGCCAATTCCTTTTTTCCAGATTTCTTTAAAAAATGATAATATGCGCGCAGGAAATATCCGACTGGCCAAACCCATTCTGGGCCTCTGTACAATAAGTCAAGAGTTAATCATTATCATAAATTATCTAAAAGTAATATGTACTTACTGATGATAGTTAATCCCTTGTGCTAGAGTAGAATCAGTGGAATCGTTTGAATTATCATAGTCTCCTCTGTAATTCCAATCGTCAGGATCAAGTGTAGCTAGACCCAAAGGGCCGAGAAGTTTTTTCTTAATCATTTCAAGTGCTTCCAATGCATGACTTTCATCAAATAGTTCTGGGGCAACAGCCATTGCAATGCAAAAATTGGGTCTTAATTGATATTCTGTCCAAGGGATCTTGCTCCCGTATGTATCTTTGTAAATCCCTACTTTATTAATCAAATCTGGTCTTTTATCGAAAGGCGAGCCTTTGATAATGAAGAAATATTTTTCAAAATTGTCCTTGATGGTACAAGACCATTGACCATAAGACCAATAAGTATCTGAAGCCTTGCATTTGACACCACCATATTTAAAATCACCACCTTCGTGTAATACACAGAGCCAGGATAGAACAGAGTAGCTCAAACCCACAATTTCAACTGCAGATCCATCTCTAGGCGTAGCTGGAATTCCTTTGATCCCTGCCTTTTCAGAACTACCCATTTTATCCATCCATGTGCCACAATTAAAAGAATTTCCTCCAAAGACAAAGCCAGTGTCTTTGCTAACTCCTACTTCATTGTTGAAACCCTCATCTCTCATGTGTTCGTCAATTTTTTTACCAGCATTCCTTTCTCTAAATTTAAGACCATAAAAGTGAACCTGTAGAGCCTCTTGGATTACATCCTCCAAAGGAGATTCAACCCAGTCATTATCACATTCAGGATATGAGTCATCATTAGGATAAAGGCGCTTGACATTTTCTTTGAGTAGATTTGGTCCGTTGAGTTCAACATAGTCCTTAATACTTTGGAGCCAAAACCATACAGCATCCCGACAGTTGTATCGGGCGTTATAGCCTCCGTCTAGTAGATTAGGAATTAGTCCATGTCTCAAACACCCACCGAAGCCCAAAATTATATTTTTCGCTTCATCAAATCTTCCAGTTAAAATAAGAAGTCCTCTGAGTGAAATAAAGGTATCTCTTCCCCAGGCTCTCATGTATCCCGTACAAAAGTGGGGAAGTCCAGCGGCTAGAGACACGGATTCAACTCCCGGAATATTAACGGAGGGAACACGTCCTGCATGAATGACAGATCCTAAAGCAAGGCTTTTTACAAAGTTGGACTGAGAAGATGAAACAAACTCTGACATTAAGTCCCATGTTCTATTTAAAATCAGCATGTAGGTAGAAGTAATAATGGAATCAAAATATTTTGGAATCAAATATCTGGGTATAATTTTAAGAGGTATAAAGGCGGATTTAAGCCATATCCCTAGCTTTTGAGTATTAGGATTTTTCTCTAAACGACTATGAATATAATCCATCATCCAATTCCCAGCGCGTAAATTGGAAGGTAACCAATTTCCTAAGTCATTACGAGATCTTATATCGGAGAGAATAGACATAACGCCTTGCAATCCTGCGTATTTCAAAGGTCCATAGCCATCCAAAACATATACACCACTGCATCCACCGGTAAAATCTCTTTCTTCCTGATCACAGCGAAACAAAATATGATTAATATCGTCGAGGCTTAAATCATTAAGAATTTCTTTGAATTCTTGATCATCCTTTAAGTTGGAAAGCATTTTTTGGAGATGTTTTGTTGCTTGAGTATGCTGATCATTGAATTCGAATCGAAGACATATCAATGAACCTGGTACAAAATTGTTTAATTTGACTATTGTTTTCTCTTCATGAGTCCAGACTTGAGCAAAGTCACTTTCTGATGGTTGAATCCTTGTCTTGTAATCTACTTTATAATTTGATAGCCCATTTATAACCTCGGTGTCTTTAGTAAATGAACACTCAGCATTCTTGTCTCTTTTTAATTGGGCTTCCAAAACGATTTCTCCTAAAATACCTTCAACTTCTAAACAGCGCAAATGAGATTTGGATACCAAGTTTGGAGTTGACCCAAAGGCCGTATGTGCAACCATAACGATCGACTCATGAGTTATTTTATTATGCCTGGTAATGGCAACTACGTCTGGGTCCATTTGGTCCACATAACATTCATTAAATCCTTCAACGCCCAGCTTCCAGTGAAGCTCATTTAAAAGTTTTTTTATTTTTATCATCCCTGTCTCAGTATTAGTATCATATGTTCTGGTTTCATTGACAACATGAATATGATGAGGAACAAGTTCATCTACTCCTCTATTTGCACCTGTGGCACAGCAAGCCATAGCAATCAAACCGCCACTTGTTAAGGAATCGTACACAGATCTTTTTTCGATGGGACTTGGGTTGTCATGAGTCTGTTCAAATAAAACGGCATGTGCCATTGAAGGAACTAATGGTCTAAGTTTCAACTGATTAAAGGCCCCAACGGGTTCACCACCAAAACGATGAATGAGTCTTCCAAGTTCATGAGAGTCTCCAGCTTGAAGATTCTCTCTGATTAAAGAATTAATTCCTAAACGATTTATAAATACATTGTCAGACGCCTCTGAGGATGTGAATAGCTCAGCAATCACATATAAGTTAGGCCTTATCTTTCTTGCTTTATCAAGAAGGTATTCTGCTACATGAATTGGCGTGCTGTGACAATTATCAAGACGAAGTCCATAAAATATTTCTGCCATTTGTTCGACATACTTTGTCATGTAATCCCATAAGTATGGGGAATCGCTGTAACTCTCGCCGTATCGTAACTTTACAGAGTCACCCCAAGCAATTAATTCTCTCCGTAGTAGAATATTGGATTTAGGATCGACGAAATCCACGTCTTTTACTGGATCATAATTCATCACCCAACCATTATGACTCATCATGAGGGATCTTTCTTGAGCACTATCTAAGCTTTCTTCCTCTTCAGATAAATTTTTCCCATTACTTCCTGTGAAATACTGACACACAAGAGGTTCTTTCTCACTACATTCGTTGATACGAGGTCCGTATGAATCAATTCGATGGTATCTAGCACCTTTAATTACGTTATCTATACCTGCGTGGATATGATTCCATATTTCCATAGATTTCTGCGCGTTCAATTCTTCTAACTTACATCTGAGACGATTATTTCCATCAGGACCAGAATATAATTTAGCTGCTAGATGGAAATCAATTTCTGCAGATTTTCTAGTCCAATCACCATTAGGTATGAGTTTCAATTCCTTGGCGGCCTCATCAATTTGAGTTGAATTATCTTTATAGCGCAGAAATTGATTAAATTTCAATAAAACAGAATCAACGTCTACTAAGAAATATTCATGTAAATTTACTTGTGGATAATAATGCTCATAAAACAAGGTTTTAATTATTCCTAAATGAGCCTCTTCACTGACAATTCCTTTTGGTATTCCTTTGTCTACCCATTTCCCCTCAGCAATATCTAATGTTATTCTGAATATTATTCGATCTAAAAGATATGCGGGTGTCAAATGTCGACAACATTCGAGATTATACGTGGCAGACACATCCTTTGTAACCCATTCAGATTCATTGGCTGTGTGATTTAAGACTATGTCACATAAACTTAGCATGCTCCATTCCTTATTCATTTTAATAATGAGTTCCTTAAGATCTTCCCATGTGCATTCAAACTCGGGGTTTAATGCATGTTGATCGGCAAGACTATAAGCAGATTTGGATTCTCCAATGACCTGCACTAAAAATATCAAAGATAATAATATGGGAGATCTATTTTTTGTAAGAATGATGTACCTGGGGTAAAGTGTAAGAGATTATAGCCCGCTTCGTGGCTCACATTTAATTTATTTTCCCATGTTTTGAATGGCCCTAAGTTCTTTGCTAGTACTGTTTGACATTGAAGACAATCTAAGGGAATACTCTCTGAATTTCGACCAGCCTTTAAATCAGGATCCACCAAGAAATATCCATCACCATTGATTTCTTTCGATCTTTAGCATAGCATAATTTAAAAAATTCCTATTTCAGATTAAATAATAATTTTAAAAAAACAATTACCCATCAAGTGTGAAGTAAAAATGGAAGGAGCCTGGGAGATGGAGCGAAAAATCAATATAAGAAGCCGTGTCGTCATTACCAGAATCATTAATCCAGGGAAGTTCTTTATAGGAACTTCTGTCAAATTCAGTTGTGTTGTCTTTTGGATAATTAATCCACAAATGAACTTTTTTCCCAAAGAGGGATGGATCTATTCGAAACTGCAGTTTTGAATGAAGATTTAAGCGATAGAGAACAGATTCTCCTTTCTGCCCCAAGTGCAAAGAGAGAAGTCGAACTTCATCAACGTCTTTTTTATTTAACAACATGTTGACACTATGAACATGAAGGGAGTGAATACTGATGAGACTTTGGTTAAGACTACTAATAGTAATAATAGTGTAGAGCGATAAAGACTTGTGAAGTTTGTAGATGGAGAAAACCGGTTGTAAAGTTACACGATTGACCTCTGTGAGATGGAGACTCCGTTCTCAATAATAAGACATTTTTTGTCTTTCAAAGGCATTGCATCATTACTTTGCCTTTCATAACATCTTCTGCTATTCATATATAACAAGTAACCGACGTCCTCTAATCACAGTACGCATTAAAATATTTTATGCTACGAGTCTACTTATATATGATAAAATTTGCTTTCTCAAATTTTATAAACTCTCACTCTAGCTCTCATTTCAAAGCATTTCAGATTAAGATGTTATCTTTACTTCTCTAGTGAACATATTACCTAGAAACTTAGCAACTTGGTGTTACATTTTATGCTCAATATATGTAAATTATTTCTATATTGAGCATGGCCTCATCCATTCCCTTAGCCATTGTTTTAACTCGATAAGAAAAATAATCTGCATCAGATAAAAATTTCATTCTCATCTCGTATTATCAATATAAATAAATTAGCTATGCTTTACTTAACATCACAAATAATTAAAGATACACGATCTACTAATCCTGTTATGATACTATTACTTATTGAAAATAATGATTTTTATATTATATTATTAATGGTATTTTTGACAAATGACGTCATTGTTCTATCTAGTTACTTGTTAATTTCTAGCTACATGTACTCCATCTTCCGGAGATATTATATATCAGTGGAATGCATTATGTATATTATGTCACGGAATTCTATGTATATTAATTATGATGGCATTATCTAGTTCGCTCATAAAATATTATAAAAAAAAACAATTGTGGTAATATAATATTATGTGCCATTATATATATAAAGTACAACTAATTATAATTCAGTAGTACTTGTTATATACTATGTACTCAGTTTTTCATGCATCTCACACTTCATAATATATCCTATTATTAGTATCTCCTTAAGTGACACAAACTATCAGCTGATGCCAACACATCAGTAAATTTATCTAAAAAACATTTTAATTGTTTGTGTGTGCTATACCACTTATTTAGGACTTATTTCTTATCATACAAGTTACATGATAATATTAATAATATACTATTTATACGTAACGCTTAAAAATACAAAAATAAAGTAAAAACGCAACATATGTGACATGGATTGAATAATATCGAATATATTATAACATATTGTATAAATGAATAGCTAGAAAAAGAGAGTGTACAACTGCAGCAGCTCCTGCTGCAGTTGCTAGCTGAACGAAAGTTGAAAAATAGAATATGTTACGTCATAGTTCTTAACCTAGTCAATTATGTCCTTTTACACAATATAATACAAGGGAATTGGCTCCGAGTGACCAATGAAATAGCTTGATTAAATCTTTGCCTCATAGTTGCAATAACTAAAAGATACATTCCATGTAATTTTTTATTCCCTATAAATAATAATATAAATATTTCCTAACATAAATATAAATTATATTAATAGATAAGCAGTGATCATCCCATCCCGTACAGCAGTCACTAGTGGAAAAAGATGGCTAATCCATTTGACAAGATATTAAAGAATTTCGAAATTGGGGGAAAAACCTATAAATACTACGATGTGTCGTCCTTGGATCCCTCCTATCATAAGTTGCCTTACTCCATACGGATTTTGCTTGAATCTGCCGTTCGAAACTGTGATAATTTCCAAGTAAAGCTATTCTGCATTTAGTCAAGGATCACGCATGTTCCTTTTTATTCCCTTAGGTGTACGAGAAAGACGTGGAAACAATACTGAACTGGGAAGGGAATCGAGGGAAGAATGCAGAGATTCCATTCCGACCAGGTCGTGTTATACTCCAAGACTTTACTGGAGTTCCCGCTATCGTGGATTTTGCAGCTATGAGAGATGCTGTCAAGAAACTCGGCGGAGATCCCTCCAAGATCAACCCAACATGTCCCACAGATCTCGTTATTGATCACTCCATCCAAGTGGACTTTGCTCGTGAGTCCAAGGCTCTCATGAAGAATGAGGATTTAGAGTTTCAACGAAACAAGGAGAGATTCACATTTCTTAAATGGGGTGCGAGCAGTTTTCAAAACATGCTCATCATACCTCCAGGATCTGGGATTGTTCATCAAGTGAATCTTGAGTATTTGGCCCGCGTTTGCTTTACAGATACGGATCTTGTTTTCCCTGACTCTGTCGTAGGAACAGATTCCCATACCACGATGATTAATGGTCTTGGAGTTGTTGGATGGGGAGTTGGAGGCATAGGTATTCATTAGCGCTTCAATTTATAAAAACATCCTAATTTTTGCCCTTTTTTTACAGAGGCTGAAGCTGTAATGTAAGTTCCTTTATTGTTAACCCTTTTTTTACTTTAATAATAATAATAAAAAAATAAGGAAGTAATATAGGTAAATATTTAAAATGATTTCAAAAATTTTAAAGGCTTGGACAACCCATTTCCATGGTCTTACCTGAGGTTGTGGGCTACCGAATCTCAGGCTCCCCCCAACCCCTGGTCAACTCAACGGATATTGTATTGACAATTACAAAACATTTACGACAAGTCGGGGTTGTTGGTAGGTTTGTGGAATTTTATGGTCCTGGGATCAAACACCTCTCCATTGCTGATAGAGCAACAATTTCAAATATGTGTCCCGAGTATGGTGCAACCATCGGCTACTTTCCAGTGGATTTGGTATCCATTGAATACCTCAGGTTTTAACATATTTTTAGTCTTCTCAACCATCTCATTGACTTATTATTTTTTTATCTTTCAAGACTTACAAATCGTGAATCCTCAAAGGTGAAGTGCATTCAAGAGTATCTTCAGCTCACGAATCTTTTAAGGGACTATGAGGATGAGTCCACTGATCCCACATTTTCTCAAATTGTGGAACTTGACTTGGGAACTGTTGTTACAAGTTGTTCGGGTCCAAAACGGCCTCAAGATAGAGTTGCCGTCACTGACATGAAAAATGACTTTTTACAGTGTCTATCTAATAAGATTGGCTTCAAGGGATTCGCCATTCCTGATAACAAGAAAAATATAACTGTGCCAATCATTGCTCCAGATAACAAGGAGTATATTCTAAGACATGGCTCCGTTCTTATTGCAGCTATTACTAGCTGCACGAATACTTCAAATCCAAGGTAAGTTGTGGGTTGTCTATTCTACCGTTTTTAATATCTGATGATTTTCTGTTTATTCTCAAGTGTTATGTTAGGTGCTGGATTATTGGCAAAAAAAGCAGTGGATAAAGGGCTTACTGTTCCTCCTTATATCAAGACTAGCCTGTCTCCTGGTTCAGGAGTAGTCACCTACTATCTTAAAAATTCAGGTGTGATCCCTTATCTAGATGCACTTGGATTCTCAATTGTTGGATATGGCTGCATGACTTGTATTGGTAATTCTGGTCCTCTTGAAGATTATGTGGTGGAAGGTGTAAATAAGGGGGACCTTGTTTGTGCTGGAGTCCTTTCTGGAAATCGTAATTTTGAGGGTCGTATTAATCCTCATACGCGAGCAAATTATTTAGCCTCTCCGCCCTTGGTTATTGCGTATGCGATTGCTGGAAGAGTGGATATCGATTTTGAAGTAGAAGCTCTCGGATTTGATGCTAACAATGAACCCATTTATCTGCGAGATATCTGGCCTACTCGGGATGAGATTCAAATTGTAGAAAAGAAGTATATTGTTCCTTCTATGTTTGAAGATGTTTACTCAAAAGTAACTACTGGAAATGAGAGATGGAATTCTCTGGAAGCTCCAAAAGGAATACTCTATCCTTGGGATATAGAGTCAACCTATATAAAAAGCCCTCCATTTTTCGACAATATGTCAGAGGAATTGCCTGAACCTAAAAAAATAAAGAATGCACTGGCTCTTTTGAATCTAGGCGACTCTTTTACCACGGATCATATAAGTCCTGCTGGAAGTATTGCTAGAAATAGCCCCGCCGCAAGATATTTAGCTTCCAAGAACATCAGTCCAAGAGAATTTAATTCATATGGTTCGCGTCGGGGTAATGATGCTATTATGGCTCGAGGGACATTTGCAAACATACGTCTTGTAAACAAATTCCTTGGAGGAAAGCCCGGCCCTAAAACCATTCATCTCATTTCGGGGGACATAATGGACGTATTTGATGCTGCAATGGAGTATAAAAAGGAGAATCAACACCTCATTGTTCTGGCTGGAAAAGACTATGGCTGTGGTTCAAGTCGTGATTGGGCAGCGAAAGGTCCATTTTTACTGGTGAGGAAATTATTTCTATGAGTCCACTTCATTTATTGTATATGGTTATAATTAAAATTATTTAGGGTGTAAGGGCTGTGATTGCGGAATCTTATGAAAGGATTCATCGATCGAACCTTGTAGGAATGGGAATCGTCCCCCTTCAATACTCTGAGGGCGAGTCTAGTGAGTCACTCGGATTTTCTGGCAAGGAAAAGTTTAGTGTCGAACTTCCCACTAATTTAATTCCTCAACAAGTTCTGGATATTAAAGTTGAATGTCTTGACGGATCTATCAAATCGTTCAAGGCCACAGTGAGATTTGACACTGAGTTGGAATTAACATATTATCGCCATGGTGGCATTCTTAATTATATGATAAGAAAAGTTATATCTGACTAGTGTAGTAATTTATGTAATTGTGTTATTATTTATACGGATTGCTCAATTCCAACAATTATCTATACCATTGCATTTTTTTTAAAAATCATTTGTTATGTAGTTAAAAGTATTTTAATCATGGGTCATCAATAAAAATCATATTTTTTTTTAAATGAACAAGTTAAAGGAATCTCTTCTATTTATATTTAATGACATTCCTGCCCTTACAATTAGCATTAATTAAACTTGAATAACTATCTCGATATCATTTATTTTCCAATTTATACTTAAAAACTTAACTAATATTTCCTTAGGTGCAAATGGGAGAACGCTGTGACTTAGTAAGTTTCAAATCTTGGAATTCGGACCCAAAGTTGTCTCAATCCCCAAGTTAATTAATTAATAATTTACATAAAACGTAAATAAGGGAAGAAATTTAAAATTTTCTAAAAATATATTTAAGCTTGTTGCAAATTCATAGTTTGTTATTTAAGACAACTAAAATGATTTTTTTGTACTTTGTAAATTGATCATAGTGTGGTTTGTTTGATACAAAATATTGAAACTTAGCCTTTACAATTTAATGATGAATATAAAATTATATTTTGTAACCAATATTTATTCAGCAACCTTTTTAATCACATATTTACATACTAAGTTAACCAAAAGTTTTAAGTATAGGTATCAAATCAAATACTTAACCTATGAAAAATAATACAATTTTATTATCTTCTGTATATATAAAAAGAGAGATTTTGTGTGTGTGTAGATGTCCTTTATACGTTCCCATACCGTTAAACCTTGAAGGCTGACATTTTGTATGGGGTCCGTCTTGTGAGTTTGGACAAGCTAAGACGGCTGTGTTGATTTTTGGAAGGGCATATAACGGGTGCTTATGCTATAACTATAGTTGATAATATTGTAGAGAAAAACGCGTGCGAGGAGACAGGGGGGAGAAAGACACATGGTATCATTGTTTAAAATACTGATGTGATTATCACTGATAATCACATCAGTATTTATCAGTTGCCTGCTTTATTATGATTTTTGAGGGTGTAACGAAAGTATTTATTAGCAAAATGTTTAATAAAGATATACTACGTATAATTGACTTAGACAATTTTTATCCGTTACAGTAGATTTGGAAACGTCACACTCCATGAAATAGTAATTTATTGTGAACCATATTCTCAGAAAAATAACTAATAAAACGACAAAATAAGAACGAAATTTCGAAATATATTTGAAGTTCCAAATTTAAAATAGAAGGCTTAAATTAAATATAATCTACATACTAAAAAATAAACCATCATACATTTAAGTTAAATATTTGGGGCCCAAAACCGTTTTTTGCAGCACAAGGAGACTATATAGGGGGTTGAGTTATCTATCAATAGGGGATTGGCATTTCAAACAACAACTATACGAATAACTACGTTTTCTAAATTTATTCAAAATGAAAAAAGTTATGGGCTAAAAAAGAAATTGGTGAAAATTGCAATTTCGTTTATTTCAGGTGCACAAAAATGAACTTCCAATGGAATATGGGATTAGTAAATGGAATAAAGTTTGTAGAAATATGTTTGGAGATCCGTTTACATATAAATTTGTGAAATGAAAATTAATGTTTAACTGAAATATGTCATTTTCTGAATAATTTTTTCTCACTTTTTTTTACATTTTTTCATCAAACGTCAATTTTCAGTTTCTTAAGAAAAAATACAACAAGACGATGCTTTTTGATAAAAAATGCTTACCCAACATTTCCCACTAAGTATTTCGTTTTTCCGAAACATTTCATTACATAATTTTTGCAATATTTGCAAAACTGAACCAGTTATCGAGTTTTATTTTTTCGACAACATTATTCTTCATAACTTTTTTGTAAGTACAAAAGAAATATTGGTAGGTTTGTGTTTCTTTTACAATTCCAATAAATGCTATTAACCATTTTTTGCAAAATTAGTGCAAAAAAGTTTTATGCAAATTTTGATTTGTAAAATTTGGAACAACGCCACTTGGCGTTGTTCCAATCTTGGATATTAATAATTGAAGTAGCATCCCAATTGAGGTCAGGTGAACATATGGCAGTAAACTGATATTCCCTAATCACTTCCATCACTGATTTCTCTTATTTTTGATATCCTGAATTGTCTATTTTCTTACTGAGAGCTTGATAGTAAAGATGGTAGAACATCCTCAAAGTACCTTTCTCCACAAATTTCATGGCAATACTTTTTACTTTCTTTGAAGCATTTGAGGTCAATTTTTCCAGCAAAATTATTTTTATGTAGCATATAAGGGAAACTTCATGTACACCGCTAATCAAACTCCATGAGAAAAATCGGTACCAAAAACGCAGATTTAGAAGATCCATTGGCAGGATAATGGAAGCGAGTGATCACTTCAAGGAAACTCGGAGGACAAATTCCTTCTTATCTAATGAGATAAGAAGGAATTGGGGCCTTAATAACTTAATAAATGATGTTTTGAACTACAATTAAACTAATTTCACTTGCATCAAAAGAATATCTGTTGGAGGCGAATGCGACCTTGCAGTCCTTCTATAGCTTTGTTGTCGGGACTTATCTCCTGCTGGGAGTTCCTAGCCATAGACTGCATCCCCCTCTTTGGTTCAAGAACAACACCCATGCTCCTCTGCTACTATGTAATACCTGTAATCAGGTTCAGGTTTAAATTCAGAGGATATGTGTGGAACATCATCAGACTTAAGATACTTGTTGGCCTTTGGTCATGTTCTAGGAAAATACATATTTTTTGTTCAAAATGTTGAAAACGTAAGATAAATAACGGAGTGACGTCATGAAAAAGCGACATCTTGCGAAAAATTACTAAAAATATTCACCATACTACTTCCTCAAGCTATCGGTTGCGTTACGCTACTTGTTTTACGGTGACTCAAATGTGGTAGTTAGTAGTAACTACATAATTTGTTAAGGCTTCCATAAAAGGATCGGTCCCAGGACTAACAAATTTTATTAGGACAAAACAGATAGAACTGCAGTCTTTTTTATACCGATCCAACATTAATAAATAGGAAAACGAAAAATAACCGAACACAACTGTGATTCGAATGAAACAAGTCAACTACAGTCTTAGTTATAAATTATCATTCCACGTGATGGGTTCATTTTTGGAATCCTCACACTTCAAAATAGTCAATTACCAAATTTCAAGTGTTTAGCTCTTTTGGATAAAAAAATACATGATATTGACTGTCAAATGAGGATGCGCAGAAAAGATAAATTGTAATATACAAGCCCATAATAATCAGGCATGGAGGAGGAAAAGGGCTGGTCCCAATAATTTTATAAATAGAATTATTTGAGTGACATGGTGAGTCATCCATAGTCACTCCAACTAAGCCCCCCCCAATAAAAAAAAATCAGTCTCTCAATAACAAAAATAATGAAAATATTTGAAGATCTCTCTGTAGTCTTGTGATGTTTTTTCTGCCTATTTCTAAATTATGTATTAGGACCTGATGAAATTAGACTATTTTCAGCTTCTCGTAAGTATTCCTTGTCAAAATATTTATATTTAAAGTTGTCCTTCCTTTGTAAAATCGGCCTTAAAAACGTAGAAAGGTTAGGAACAAAAACACTTAGATCTACGCAACCACATATCCGATTGATTTCTAATTTTTTTATGGGGTATGAGTGTTGTTTACATATAAATTTTTGTAAATAAGGCGACAGAGACTGGCGCTGTCTTGCTGTAAAATAATACAACTCCCTGAATGACAATATTATTTATCATTATGTTAATATATCATAAAACTAAGGTGTATGTTATTCTCATAGAGGGGGCTCTGAAAATTCTTTTTAGCATACACAATTTTTTTTAACAAATAGCTAGAGGACAATATTAATTTTTAGTTTGTTGATGCCCTATTAGATCTCAAACATAGATTAAATTAGAAAATTTAAATTAACTCGAATCACAGGCTCTGTGATTTGAAATGTATTTACTCATTATGAAAACAAGGGAGCGATTTCTGATTTCTCATTAAACAAACTTGTAGACTTAAACTGTGAATGTTTTTTGTAGGGTAATTCTAGACACGGTTTTAATAATAAAATATGAATATTATCTCATTTATTAATTATGCTACTGTATTATTATTATTGTAATATTTTTTTTAAACTCTCTGCATATATCTACATATATAATATTTTTATATGTCTATAAAAAATATAATTCAACATAATAAATATATATATATACTATGCGTACATTATTTCTATAGTAAATTTGATTCAATTTGCTTCCAAGAATGGACTACGATATAGGAACAACTTTATCGGAGAGAAAAGGGTCTCTGTTCGAGTCAGAAACCCTCTTTGACATTTCTTTTGTAGTTGGAGAAAACCTGGAAGTCTTCTTCAGGGTTCTTTTCAAGTATAATTTATAAACTTATGTTACTATCTGCAAGTCCTGTCTCTAGACTAATTTTTCACAGAGGTTTTAAGAGTCAAACAAGAAGAAGACGAGGATGCATATCCCAGATGTGGCTCCATCTGCATTTAAAAACATACTAAGTTGGATCTATAAGGAATACATCCATTTGAACATTTCAAATATGTTTCGCCTTCTTCAAAAATATGATTTATCAGTGCTAAAATAGAAATATATTGCATCTAATAATAAATTTTGTATTCTTAAATACATTTTTAAGATGGAGTTGAACTGATTAATTTAAAGTAGTCATTTACTCCATTTGACCTTTGAAGTCCACATACCTACATACATTATTCCCTAGGAACGCCTATGCACATTGAGTTCAAGTAAATAATTTCTCCGGAGCATGTTGTCCATGGAGCATCGTTCCATTGCTCTTTATTCTACACGCTCCTTGCTATATTGTTAGTTCTTAGATAAAGATGACACACAGTTATACAAAATTAGGAGCACATTCAAAAAATTAGGCTTGCACAGACAAATAGTCATTCAAAATGTGCTTTGTAAATATAGATTATTTTAAAGGATTTAAATTTTAATTGTCGCTTTTTTAAATTTAGTGGGTATAATGAGCTTGTGGCATTCATTCTGTATTTTAATAAACTTCCCTTTGGGAAGTCAAAAGAAAATTAAGTAGAATACAAAAAAAAATAGTTAGTTTCTACGACAAGAGTGCAAATATCAAGGGCGATACACAAAGCATTAGTAAGGGCCGCTCAAAATTATTGAGCTGGAGCGCGCTCATTGTTTTGAATAACGAGCGGGAGTGCGCTGACCATTTCAGAAGAGCGAAAAAATCGCTCGAATTATCGATCATTTATATAAATTTGTATTACTTTTTCAGTTTTGAAATTTGAGAGTGAAATAATAATAATTTTAAAGATTCAAAGAAAAGAAGGTTAAAGTTATGTCTCAAGATAAGTTAGAATCTTTTTGCCATGCGTTGTATGCTGTATCGGTTGACGAGTTTGCCTCTCATGTAGTTGGTGACTCTATGAAGACTCAGACATCCCTTCCCACAGAGACACTCCCAAAGTACAAAAGTTTTCAAAAAAATTAAAAAAGGTTATTCTATGGATGTCTATGGTTACAAATGGTAGATGTTGGAATGATCTCACCAATTCGTTGTGATCCATTTATGAAGCTGTAGATTGTAAGAATTTTTGCTATGTAAAAAAATCAGAAAAACATTAACATGGTAACTCTTACAATTTCAAGAACGTTTTAGATGAGAGCAGCTCAGCTGTAATTACGTTTCAATAAATAAGAAAGGAGTTCTTGTGATATGAAGAAAGTAAGCAAAAGTCCCACTCTGTGTCAAGCAAAAACATTAGTAGCAAAAATGACTCAATTCTACTCTGAGTCCCACATGGCTTAGACTTATAACTAAAGATGTATAAAAATAAAAAATGTCCAAGAAAGGTGAAGTAGTTTTTTTAATTGTTAATATGAACATTATTTTTTATTTTTCAAAAAATTGTTGTCATTATTATTTAATTCTTGAAGAGAGAAGATCTAAGTATAAAGTCATCACTAGTGAGTGTGCGCACAAAAGACAAAGAGTAATAATGAGGGCTTGCTCGGGAGTTACAAGTGATAGTCTTTGTTGGACTCGATATAGAATTGAGGTTCAACATCTGAATAGTTCCACCCTATATGTCCTTGCTAGGCTTGTACCCTAGGGTGTCCCCTTAATGTATTTTTTTTTGAGCTATGCAAACACAAGAGGTATCAAAATATGCGTAATTTTATTCAAATTACGAAAATAGTAAAAAAAAAAAAAAATTATTCATCTTTTGTAGGACTCTACCACTCTTCAAAGTTTAGTGAAACTTTATGTCTTCGCAGATTTAAACTGTACGTCTAAATTAATACAATAATGAATTTTGAGAGTTATTTTATGATTAGAATCAATGATCCAAAATATAAAAACATAGTATAAGCAAAGTAGAGATCAAAATCCGCTACAAAAACCAAAAATTTAAACTTGAAATTTATTAAAATAGTTCTATTTTTAGTAATATATTGTTCTTCCTAATTATTTTTATTAAAAACAATAAAAATATAATTTATTACATTTATATGTATGCGATACACGACGAATGGATAGCAACAACACGTTCCTAGAAATTTCCATAATGGTTTAAAGAGTGGATTTTTTCGGAAATGTATCCAATAATTGAGACTTCCCCGACAGATACACCTTTAACTTCAATAGCAAATCGAAATAATTTGCCATTCCCAACAGTTGCAAAGGTCTGTGATAGATATGGTTTATCGACGACATCGTCTGCTGCTTTTTGAGTTTTGGCTGACATTGGCTTAGTTTCTGTCGAAAATTCAACCCTGATCATGGATTAAAACAAGATTCACAGAGTGGTATCTAAAGCTCGCGTCGAAGCTTCAAAATCTTTCGAAGAAGTTCTCATTAGAAATATTTAATTTGATGGATGAAAAGAATAATATCGCAAAGAAGTTATAGAAGATCACATCTCAGTTTTATCATAACCTGGATCCTTTTATTTCGGACACAATGCCAAAATGTGTTACAAGTAGGGCCATTTTTACTTCGATCGCAAATGTATTAAGGCTGGAATTTGGATAGCATAATTTCTGTTGGATCTGATGGAACTGCAACTAACAACGGTTGGAAAGGTGGCATGATTCAATATTTAGATAACTATTTAGAGAGACCGTTATACAATGGTACATTTGTGGGCTTCATGGCAATGAAATTTACCCCTTCGTCATTTATTTTTGAGCTTATATGGTGGCACTTTGGGCCCTAAAGAATATTCCGAACCAATTGGAAAACGATTGGCTGCCTAGTAAAATGAAACTGTCGTTCCTTTTTCTGCGGTGACTTGTAATTTGCCTAACTTGCCGAAGAATGTGGTCGATCAACTAAGTACAGAACAAAAATATCTGTATAAAATATGTCAACTATTTCTTGTACTCCTGAGCTGGCAAACTGTTAACCTCGAAAATTGGGACATTTAAGATGGCTTACTACTGCTAATCGTTTACTCAGATTTTACGTAAGTACTCATAATCCATCAAAAAACTTGCAAGTGCTTGTCAAATACGTGCTTAAAGGTTACGCTCCAGTGTGGTTCCTAATCAAACAAAGAACGTCTTTTGAGGATGCACCTAAGCATTTTTTTAACTAAGTATCTATTGAAAGAAATGCTTTTTTTTTGCGTACCCAGAAAACCTACTTGTCAGTATGTTGTTTGATGAGCAGGTTCTTTGTACGGAAGTTGAAATTGCAAAGAATGCTAAAAGCTAGGGGAACTGAAATTAGTTCTAAAAGTAGAATATTTAAAACACAAAAAGTAAAATTTTATGCAAGAGATTAGACCGATATTATTGTGTGGAACGAATGTCAAGCTACCGCGCCATCGGTTCTTTGAAATATTTCTAATGATAACCTTCAAATCATGGACAAAAATAAGAAATTAGAAATGGTTGATTTTCCTTGTCACACGCAATCAGTGGAAATATGTGTCAAACTGGTATCAGATGCTTCACAAAATGTAACTAACGCTAGTTCTAGAGATGGGTTTATAAGAAATAGATTGCAATCTCGACCAGAAATGCCAAATTTTAGACACAAGAAGAGGTTTAAATCGGTAAGATCGGTAGAGCCCTCCAATGGATACAAAATTTTAGTATAACAAATTTTAATAATAAAAGAAAAGATAGGGATCGATTATGATTAAACTTAGTGCTAATATTATATAGAGTCATAGTAAATCAACCCGAAAATTATTCACTCAAACCCATTTACTACGTGGTCAAAGAAGGGGTTTCGATACAGGTTGACAACATCCTCGATATATACCAGCAAGTTGAATAAAACAGACCTTGAATATTTCTTCTGAAAAGAAGCTGTAGAATCTTCGTTCCATTTAGTTCCAGACTATCTATAGCATCAAGAAGTCCATTACAACCCCATACAGCCGAAAAGAAGTAAAACTGTTGGAGCAACAATATTGTTGACTTCTGGCCTGTCTCCATGTGACCCTCCTCCAGACTGAGGTGTCTTAGAGAATAATGTCCGGCACAGCTCTCATTTAATTTTGGATTCGCTCTGAGATGCCATCATAACAACGTCGTATGCCATGGGCACGGTCTTCATTGTCAAGAGCTACCTATCTGTTTACTGGAGTATCGGGGCGATTGTTACTTGTGAAGGAGGAGGACTCCTGACTCCATAAAAATTACGTTTTAGTAGTTTAGTCAGGCTATTCCAAGTTTTTGATCCCCACTCTCTCTAAACATTTTAATTTCCAAGATAGAAAGAAATCAAATAGTATAATCTTGAACCTACTAGCAAATATCGATAAATAATATTGAATAGATGAACAATAATATCGACATTAACGGTCGAGTTCAGTTATTATGAACATAAACTTGTTATTTTGAATATTAACAGATTTCTTACTTTAACTGAAACATATATTCTATACAATATATTAATACCTTAATGAGTATTAAATACTGATGTGTAGTGATGCCAGATGCTTTAAGATGAAGTGGATAGACACGGTAGTTAATTACGTGTCCTGGTAAACATGGGTAGATGAGGAGAACCTGTATAGAACTACAAAATTTATTTTTTTACATGGTATCATTATTGTTACTGGGCTAGATGATGTTCGACTTGTTTTGGTGGAAAAAATATTGTTTAGAGGATTCGCAAAATTTCAGCCAAATTTTAGTAATGGCAGAAATATAAATAAAAAAATAGATATGACCTTAACATAATGTCTGAAAACTGTGTAGGATATGACTTCCCAAATATAGAACTTGATCTTGTGGGATCTAATGAAAAATAGGAACAATCGAAAAAAAGATGGACCTTCCAAAGAAAAAGAAGATTAATTTAGATGTTTATTTCCAAGTGTTTATGACAAATTTATTCATTATTCTGTTTTGTTTGGATAATTTTTGAAAGTATTTTTTTTTAATTTTAGACAATAAAAAATGTATTTGCTAGGATTAAAAAAAAACATCACATATATAAACAGTTTATTTTTTGGATATATCATATTTTAAGTAATGATTATTTTGCTTGTACTACATAGCTTTATTAAATGTAAAGAATATGATTGATGAAAGATATTTTTATAAGGGGAGGGGAAGAGGATGTTGAAGAAGTTTTAGTTCATAAATGTTTCTAAATTACTTAAGTATGTACATTTATAGAGTTGGTCCCTGGGTATCAGGCGTGGCGGAACGTTTTTATCAGTGGAAGGAGTAGTAAAAAGAGGCCTTTCAGGGTAGTCCAAAGGGGGAGGGGAATCCTTTCCTCCAAATTTAAGAAACTCCCTTAAAAATCCTTTACATACCCTTCCATGCCCCCTACACTTTGAAGAAAAAAGGTCTATGTTTAATTCTTTCTTTTGATGATAGCCTCATGGATTTGTCAATATTGTGTAGCAATAATTATATATATTTTTTTCGTAGCAGTCTCAATTGTACGGCTATAACTTTGAAAAATGATACATTAAGTAGCCCTAAAAAGTTATAATGCTTAACTTATTACAATCTGCAAATTTTTTCAAATTTTTATTGCATTCTCATCAGAAGTCAAGCAAAATATCAACCGCTCTCATCTTAATTAATATAAATTAACTTGAACCTGAACCATTAGGACGTTAGAAGTCAGAGGAAATAATTCGTTATTTAGTATTTGCAAAAGTACTCATGGAAGATAACTTCAGTAAGATCAGGAAAAAATCTCTAAACTAAAAGAATTGAATATTTGCATAGACTATTGTCTAAAATATTCACTGAGTAGTATCGAAGGAGCTGCATGAATGAATTGCTTCTTTCCCACGAAATGAAGCTCCATTTCATGAATGGAGCAGAGTACTTGGAACATTCTAGGGGGTGGATACATCATTACTTATTTTATTAAATATATATATTTAGTTTTTGTATTATTAGGGGCTGTCACTATTGCATCCATATTTGATTCATGTTTTCAACTTCGATGACCTCAAATGTTTTATCGAAATGAAAGATCCAAGTAATCATTGAATGTGAATGTCCCCTAGACGCCCTCAAAAGTACTCTGAAAAAAGAAAAAGAAAAAAAAATGTATAATCTAATTTATTTTTAAATCATTACATATTCTCTATTTGAATAGTGTCTGTCAACTATGGGTCTCATCTTCAATGGAGCATCATGTGAAAATGTTAAGGATCCAGATTGGAGAAATAAGAATTTGAGTGTGATGGAGAGAATGAAAGAGATCTATGGGACTAAAATATTTACGGATGTTATTTTCGCAGTTGGTGGTAAGTTGAACATGCATTTTTCATCTGAGTTTTATACTCATGAACTGAATTTGATCCAATAATTCCAGCATCTAAGACGTTGTACTCTGGACATAAACTGGTCCTTTCTATGGCGAGTTCAGTTTTTACCGAAATGTTTGAGGAGCAGCAGGATATTATATTCAAAGACTCACACAGGTTCTTCTTGTCAGATGTGACGCCGAAGGCATTCGATACAATGCTTAAATATATTTACACTAATGAAGTGAATTTAACCCCTGAGAATGCACCAGCTGCACTCTATTGCGCTCGCAAGTTCAATTTGGTGCAATTAAAGAAAGAATGTATTGGTTTTATCGAAAGGAACTGGAGTCGGGACAATGTATGCAAGTTATACTCGGAGGCTAAACTCTATGATGTATTGGAGCTAACTCCGCAATTGAAAGTGGACGTTGTGTCAAACGCAAGTGAAGTTCTCAATTCACAATCATTTCTGGACATTGATCCTGGTGCACTTCAATCTATTCTAACTGCCAATGATTTGAATTCAGATGAATTGGATATATTCCAAGCGGCTCTTCGTTGGGCTCAAAAGCAAGAGGGAGAGAATCTGAGGGACAAACTAGGTGGCTCTCTATTCTCGATCCGTTTCCCTCTTCTCAGCGCCTCTGACTTTGTCCACCAGGTCGTTCATACTCAACTCCTTAAGACAGAGGAGATCATTGATGTCCTGGAGTGTATTTCCGAAATTAAGAAAATAGGAAACTATTTCTCCACAGTCCCTAGGATTCGTCATGCAATGAGATTTGAAAACAACTCTTATGAAAGCAAATCCTGTACGCATCACTCGATTCGATTTAGAGTGAACAAGCCAATACTTGTGTATGGTCTTGGTGTATACAGACCTTCAGAGAATGAGACGCCCCTCTTTGGAACCATAAGTCTTGAGATGTCGGACCCCCGAGAGAGTTTGGGGATGGCTCATTTCAAAATGGATCATCGTATTAATTCATCTATTCATGGACAATACTTTCATCAGCCTGTGTTGGTCAAGGCAGATTGTAATGTGATGGCATCACTTGTCTTTACTCAGTTGAAGGGTGAAAAATCCTATGGCTGGGGTCACAATGGAAAAGAGTATCTTAACATTGAGGGAGTTGAATTTAGATTTGAGGATGGTCATGATGTCAACCATGAACATGATACAACCGTACACCACGGACAAATTCCTATCATATACTTTCAAAGGACGTGATAGAATTGATTCTTATTATATCAGTTGTATAGACATAATTGATGTGTCAATAGTCAATAAAGAAATTGTTGTAACAATTCAATCTACCATTAGTATGTTTCCTCTCATTTTTTTCTCAATGTGGTATTCAATGAAATTAGCATGTAATTTCTTCTAACTAATACCTTTTAGTCATCGCAATCTTACTATAATTAATTTCATTATTTATGAACACTTAAAAATCAAAAAGATTAGAATTGCTGTCTGAAAGGGAGAGACTGATATCCTTAATCTTTTCATTAAATTTTCCATGATAAAGTTAGACTTGTTGGATGTTTCTTTGTGGATGTTTAGTAGATATATGTTAAAGTGTTGCAGTACTCATTTACTCATTGGCCTTATAGCAGGGGTTTCTAGTAAGGTATGCCTGTTAGTATCTGAAAAATGTCAAGATCTTCACGAGCAAAACTTAAAAATGGAAAATTTATACTGGTACCCTGGAAGGTATTACTTTATTTCTTCTAGCTTAAAAATTTAAAGTTTCTATTAACAAGCAAGGGACACTGTAAGGTGTTGTAAAAAATATGACCTGCCATAATGTCTCCCCCCGAAAATTAAATTGAAATGGTATTTCTAATAATTTGAATAATCTTTGGGGGAAAAACAGCTTTGCTGTAATAACAATTTATTAAGCTTCCTGGAATCAATTATAATGAGAGGGTTATGAAATAAATTAACACAAATCCCACTCCGTATTTAAATCCTTGATCTTGTGAAGAGGTATGGTGTCGATCCTCAACTCTATTGATCAGGAATCACTAAAGTCACTTATCTCTGTCATGACTTACCAGATATTTCGTCCATTAAAGTTACCATATTTTTGATGAAATTATGGAAGGGAGGGTTTTCCCTTCGTAGAGATTTCGACAATTTTCTCATCCCTAGACTAAATATGGCGTTAATTCGTTGACACAAAAATACCCTGTTACCTATATATTTAGTTGTCGGCTTTAAATTCCCTCGTCTCTATATAACATGTTATATAGAACTTGGTAGTTAAAGATGGGATGCTTGTAAAGAAAAGAAAAACTATGTATAGAGATTAGAAAAATGAAAATGGTTGATGAATATGCCCTTTCCTGTTTTTTTGCTCGTTATTAAATAAGGCTTGGGTGTGTTAACATCTCTCGCTTATCTTTGTTGTCAATTATTTTTCAAATGCATAATTGTCGTATGGATTGTAATATCGTAATTACTAGATAATATTATAGTAGGTTCACTGTCAAATGATTTTGGTAAAAAGGTTGCAGACAAAATCGTTTGGGTAATACCGTTGAGTGGTAAAATCGTTGTGTTCATTATCCAATGAAGGCGATGATACAACTGTAATCCACCTGCAGCCGATTCCCCTGAACATCATGAACCTCTTCTAATACCCAAAAATAAACCTTATCCCTCAGGAGCGTAAAGGTGAAGCCCTGGGGCCAATTAAGTTTAAACTCTACCCGCACCTTGTTTCTAAGCATCAAGATCCCCTTCTAATTTCCCATAATACACTCCTGCTTACAAGGGGTCATTGATGCTTAGAATATGATATGATACTTCTTGTATCATATTATCAGGAGAGGCTACCAAATTCATTTCTTCTTCTGATGCAAATTGAGCTTTCATGCTATAAGTATGATTGGGTTCTAGTTTAAACTCAGAGATTAGGGTTGGAACAGTATCGGGCTTTATATACTTTTTGCCCTTTGGTGATGTTCTTGGGGGAAAAAACGTTTCATGTTCAAAAGGTTTTTCACATACTACACAATGTATAACAGGTTTCTAATTAGATATATATGTATTTAAGATTCATTTTCTTCATATTGTGACTTTCTTTTGTATTTATGGGAAAGGGAAATCTATAAAAGTGAACTTTTTTTTGAAGGTTTTGGAACTTTGACTCAGTTCTATTTTTACATCCTCGAATGATACCATAACCTATTATTTTGAAGAATAATTTCAAATTTGGTTCTATATAAATTGACAAATGAATTAATGTCTAGATATATATTTTTTACTTTTTATTTTATTAATTGTTTTTTGTAGACAAGGAATCATTGATGAATTTGAAGCTCAAGGGATAAACTTTTTTTGGGTATTATACTTAGTGGGCGCTGTAAAGTTATGTGTAACTTTGGTGATGCTTTATGACCTTCATGCCGTTCTTCTGGAACTGGAGGATTCCGGTGTCCTTTAATACTAAAATGACAGCCAAAAAGGTGATCAATTTGAATGAAAGTGATAAAATGTGGGTATATCAGGATAATTACAGCAACAAGTAAAGGTAAAATAAAAATTTGCATTTGAATTGTTGATCTTATTTAATAATATTGGAACTACACGGTTGTATATTTTATATAAAATTTTATTGGTTTCTTCAAAATAGAAATAAACAAAAAACTTATGTAAATACAGGGTTCGGAAGCAAAACATGGACTAAATGACTGATTTTACAAACATTTCAATAATTATATTTTTTGATTAATACTTTTCAAAGTACCGCACACAGCAAAGTCCAATGAGTTCAAATCCGGCGAAGATGATGGCCATATGTCCTTGAGTCAAAAATCAGCCATATTGTAGGGGTAGAATTTCTGGCATTTGACCGATTTGTGTGAAGGTGCACAATCTCTGGTCCACACATAGTTGTCCTCTGGGTAGTTGGCCTTGAGCCATGGCAGTATAGTGAACCTCAGCACCTTGTAGTACGCTTCCTGGCCGATTTTCTTCCCAGCTTTAAAAAAGAAGAGAGGGATCTTCTTCCCGTCCGACGCCACGACCCCCAGAACCATTGTTTGGGACGGATGTTTCGAATGAAACACCCCCCTTGACCTCCTCTGGCGATCCCCCAATCCAACAGTAGTTCCCACGTTTGTAAACCTGGTCAACGGTGAAAATCTTCTCGTCAGAGAAAATTTTTACTATGGATCCATTTGCCTCGATCCACGCTCGAATTTAATAATATAATATATGATAGGTGGCGTGGGGTCCTTTTGTCAGAGGACAACCCCAATTCCTCCTTCACAGCCCTCCTGATTGCCCCTTTTCCACGTCAAACTTGTTAGAGAGGTGATTCATGGATTTTGTGCGGTCCTCCTTGATCTTCTTCTTCAGGCCCCCCAGAAACTCAGAATCCCTTTTCAAGTTGTGTTCCCCACTTCCTTCTTTCCTTGAGAGGTCTTTTCCATCCTTTTTCATATTGGCCACCTTGAAAATGAGGCTCCTGGAGCACTTCACAATGTCCATAATCTCTGCAGCCTCTGATATCCTCTGCCTTTTTTCTTCTTGCTCACTCATGATGAAAGATTTGGAACCTGTTTATTATTGTTTGCTTATGCAGAAAGGACAGGAGATTAAGAATATGTAGGAAAAAATTATAAAACTTCTGTATTTTAATTACATAATTAGCTTTTGTTAACAGTCCACGTTTTGCTTCCGACCCCTGTAGACTTTTCAACATCAACTGTAATCATTTCAAAAAATCATCTTTTTTGAACGTACCTAATATTATCTAATTTTCTACCTAAATATTTTTGCTTAATATATCTTAATCATAAACACATTCACCAAGTAAACTACTTTTGCAGCATGTTAGGGTATTCGCTATTAAAGAGATGTCCCTTTTTTGCAAATGGACTTATTTGTTTGGAGTCTGTGCAATTGCAGCATTTAAAACTTAGTTCATTTTCACTCGACTGAATTGATGCGGTTAGTAGTGATATAACTTCCTTCTCTCTGGAAACTTCATCAATACTGTTGAATGACTCCTTGCAAGGCTTAAACTGCTTTCTTATATTGAGCTGTTTTAAGACAACATTTTTTGTCCCTAATCTATAATGTCCGTTCTCTGCAACATAGATCACAGGTTCGATACTTGGAACTTTGACTCTGGTGCACTGTCCTGCATCAGCCTCCTTAAACTGTCCTGAGGAAAGTTGGTCTATTCGATTGCCAGCTTCAAACGGTCACGTTGCTCACAGTAGAGGGCAAAATTTGAGCGTTTGGGTATAGGGGAGTAGCTCATAGTAGTTATTTGTTTTTAATTCACTTTATGGAGTAGAGTCCCCATAACACTTTGCAAGCCATTTCTTAGCTTCAATCCTATTTTTCACATCAAGAAGCAGTGTAAAGTTACGACAAAAAAGAACATGTATCCCTTGTTACTGGAAATTACAAAATTAGGGCCACACTGAGCAAAATAACTCACAAAATAAAGAGCAAACGGACATGAAATTTCGAACACTTAAGGATTGGTACTCACTGAAAATGAGACGAATTAAAAATAAAAATCTGGCCATCTATTTGTGAAGACTGGGACTTTTCAGCCTATGTGTTATATAAATGGAAAAATGATGCTAATAGACCATGAATAACTATAAATAAATACGTCTAGACGTGATAATTATTTAGCTGGGCCGGTTTTTTTTTTGTTTTTTTTTTGGAAATGCTAATTTGAAGAACGAATTTTCTTCTCCTTAGCAGAAATGTCATTATTATTGAATTCCCGTGTAGTGAACATTATCCTTTCCTTAATAGATTAAATTATATTCAAAACCTGATTGAACATTCACATTTACTCATTACAGACTGAGTGTAACCCTGAGGATTTGTTGCAGAGTTATAATTGTAAGTCGTCCTTGTTGGACTCAGAGTAGAATTGTGGAGTAATTCTTGATAATGTCCTTCTTTATTTCTTTTTCTCATATCTCCCTTGTCGCAGCTTGTTGTTGTACCTAATCAAATGGACAATTATAAGCGTTATTCTTTCTCTTCTGCAAAACACTCGTCAAATTGTTAGGGTTACCATTTTAATTTTCGGTTTATTTTTTTGGCATACTCATGGTAAAAGGATTTTCATCACAAGATATTAATATCTTGGAACCATGGAACATAAACGGCTTTAATATCGGAATCAAAAAGATGAAACAGACTGTATTAGCTACTTCATGAATAATTTAGAGATGTCGCGAGTTCTTCTGATCCAAGGTTCCATAATTATAGGGCATATTAAGTTATCACAGTAAATTAAATTTTGAAATGTAAAAGACCTAGTCCCAAATATCGTGGAGATCATTTTACATAGGAGAATTGAACATTCAAAAATAACTGTTTTAGGAGCATTCAAAAGTTGGTATTTCCCTAACGTCCACCATTATGAGTTGAAGCGAACCAATCCAAAGTGACTTCACAAGAACCCTTGGCTAGGGTTAAAATCCAGAGGAGGAAAAAAGTAGCTTTTTGTTGTAGAGCTGATATTGAATATTTCTTGTATTTAAAGGAGTTATATTTTTAGCATAAGAGCTTAATTTGTTGAGTCAATACAGACTACTTTACCGAATAAATAATTATTGATTTTCCCTCATCCCTTAAAATAATAATAAACTAGATTATATTTTGATAGTCGCTGAATAATGATTTAAACTGACATCTTGTGAGGTCTTTTAGTTTTTATCTATGGATCAAAAAACAGTTTATAGGGGCGTCCGTAGGATTATATATTTATATGTGTATGATCCAAAATAATTTTTCCTCAAAAATCCAATAATTATTAAGTTTTTTCAAAAATTTACAGCTATTAAGCAAAGATTAATTTTTTTGTGAAAAAAATTCCAAATATTAAATTTTTTGCAAAAAAAAAATTAAAAAATCAATAGCTATTCACATAATTTTTTTTTTGTATGGGTATTTTTTATGTAGGGGCATTGTCCCCATCTCTAATATGACTTAATATGCTTTATTAATTCGAATAAAATATGTATTCTAATTGACAATAAATTTATGCAATTTTATTAATCACAAAGTTCATAAATATTTCAGAAACTTTTAAAGATAGGTAAAAACTGTGAATACTTAGTAATTCACTTTTGTTTGTTCAATTAATTCCCAACTCATTTTTGTTATATATTGGTTTTTTCAATTATTCACACTAGTTATATTCAGGTATTTGGGGTCCCCGTGACGTCATTCGTTATGGTAGTAAATTTTTAGTGAGAACTTAAAATAGTTGCTGACTAACCCTGTAATAATAATATTGGGAATCAGTTTCTCTGACTCATTAAAAACATCGAGAGACTCTTTCAAAATTGATTCCGCATCCATAATCTAGACAGCAAACGTGACTTTCCAGTTCCCTGAAAGAGTTTTTGTTACGAAATTACATACAATTGTTTTTGGAAGATCATTTGGAATAACGTTAAGTAACGCTAAATTATGGCACAAAGGTAATACTATGTTTGCAAATCTGGAGAAACAAATGCAGTCATTGATATTTTTTTCTTTATTCCATCTTTCAGGGATTTTTTCTTAATAAGTAAAGGCAGAGCAAATGAGTAGTGTCTTATTTGCTGCTTAAATGTTTACTTTGCTTGAACTTTTGCCATTCTGTGACCCACAAACACAATGGAAAAACCTTATAGTTCTTTATTTTATTCTTTTTTCTTTATTAAAAAGGTGTACCTCAATCTCCAGATCAAAAACCTAAAGGAAGGGCCAAAGGAAAAACAAAAAAAAAACTTTAGAAAATTAACTAAATTAACCAAAAATTAATCAAGAAGCACACTTCCTTCACTCGCAAAGTGGAGAAGGGGAAGGCCCAGGAAAAAAGGATATGTAATGAAATTTGAGTCTATTGAGATATCTTTCTAAAGGGAGCACCTGAAGAAAAAGTCTGCGAAAGCTCACCCTACCCTCAAAGTAAAGAGATCCGAAGACTTATATTTGAATATTCAATATTTTATTTCATTTTCTGCAAATTATAATTTCTTATTTTTTACTTGTTATATACTAATAATATTTATGCTTAAATCCATTTAAAGTACAGATATTTAAGAAAATCTATTCGTAAGGAGATCATATTTAACCTTATAGTAAAAGTATATAGTATATATAATATATGAATAGAGTGATTCTTTGCAGCAATATCTGTTCACTCCTTGGGGCAGCCAGTAAGCCTGGTTGATCATGCATTATATATAAAACTTGACCTAGGAATGAATCTTACAGTGCTGAGGAATCTTTTTACTACTGAAATCTGAGAATCAGACAGTCCATCACCGCAGATAATCAATTTTAGTTCCGATCTAAGTATCTTGCTTTTTTATCCACGTATTGGAATTGGCTCAAAGTATGTTAGAAAAAAATATTAAGCAAAAAAAAAAAAAATCTAATTTTACTCCTTCGGGCTTCGGATAAAATCAGAATTTAATTAAAGTCGACTTATATGATAAAATTCCAGTCATGACATGTCTTTGATCTGAAATGACGTCTTTTATTGTTATTATAAGTCGTAAAACAAACAAACGGCCTTTAAAACCTTCAACAGATCCATCCGTTGATAATCTTTTAAAAAAATCCCCTTTTTCGGATACTCAGAGCTATTTATTGCTGTAAAAGAACCCTATTGACGGAGATTAGTGTAAATAACAATTGATCAATAACATTACAGCATTTTAGATATGTATAACAATATTCAAAAATAGATTAAATTCTTTTGAATATACTAATCTCCCAAAATGTGAGATTAAAACTTGAGAACCCTGTAAATACCTACCTCAATGTATATGATGTGGCTCTTTAAGTATAAGTGGAACATAATTATTTGAAGAATAACCACATTAACGATGAATGTTCCATAACATCAGGGTTGTCAACGGTCAAGTCTCACGGATTTGACGTGAGATTCACGTAATTTCTCTATCTAAAAACGGTTTTTATGCTTTTATATATTAAATTAACATAGAATCTCAAATTCTTTTGCAAATTCAAAATTTTAAAACCCTGGCTTTACCCAATCTGAACAAGAACCAACCGTCAATTACCCTAGGGCAGGAGTTCAATTATATCCATACAGATAAAAACAAATCTTCCATTAATTTTAGATTAGAATTCAATTTCAGTTAAATTGATACAGATTAGTATTAAAGCATTGGAATCAACAAGAAACGGTATTTTTGAAGTATCGGAATCGGCTCAATAATGATAATTCTACCGATACCTGTGCTGACTTATTTATATACAGGGTCCACAGAAAGTCCTGTCAAATTAACTTTATTTAATATAGTTATATGTAAGTTTGCAAGATATTATATTTAAACTCTAGTAGCGTCGAACCTAGATCAAAACAAACAGTTTTTAATGAAATAACAGTTTCGTTAACCACAATGGAAGCCAAGAGAGATGCTATAATCAAGGAGTACCTTAAGGTCAAATCTCGCCAGTGCCATCTTGAGGAACCTGAGGAGCCTGGTGGGCAAACCCCATGCTCATCAAGAGAACCATTGAGAGGTAAGAGGAGACTCAATCTATCTAGAAAAGATCCATATCAGGCAGGCCAAGGTCAAAAAGGACTCCCGGAGTCGTCAAGGCAAGGATTGCAAGAAATTCCAGGAGGAGCCTCACCAAGATGGGCAAGGATATCAACATGGATGCAGCAACAGTAAGATATCTCATCCGAGTTGACCTTGAAATACTTTCCTACAAATTGAGGAGGCAACAGAAACAGTCAAGCAAGGTCAAAGCTAAAAGACTTGAGAGAAGCAATGTCATTCTTCAGAAACTGAGGACTGGCACAGCTCCCAACATTGTGCTGGGGTGTTATAAGATTTTCACTGTAAAATGATCAGATTCTGGACAAAAAAGGTGAGCTGGGTGGCCATGGGGTCAACAGAGTGCAGAAGGCACCGTCTATGAGGGTTTAAATGGCCGTGACTGAGACAAGGAAGTCCCACTTGTTGTTTGTGCCGGCAGTGTGAATATCAATACCAAGGAGTACATCAGCACCTTCCTGAATCAATGGACCCAACAGCAATTCTACAATGATCCTTAGACATTCCAACAGAACGAAAAAGTTTTGCTTTATCCCATGTCTCTATGTGTAAAAATGTCAGAGGAACGACAAAAAATCCAACAAGTCTACGATCTTCTCTGCACTGGTGTTAGTGCCGAGAAGGCTGCAGAGATCGTTGCAATCTCCATCCATACTGCCTATAACATCAAGAAGTCAATTAAGAATGGTAATGGTGTTTAAATTTGTATACTTAATCGAATTATCCTACGTTTCTGTAAACAACAATATGGCTGACTTCTAGTCTGCCTCCAATGGGCCCTCCTCCAGTCCTGACCTCGACCCCTTTGACTTTTCAGTTCAGAGTGATTAAGAAAAAAATGTCTGCCGCAGCTCGAATCCCAATTTGGATTCGTTCCGAGCACCTATTATGACAGCTTGGTACGCTATGGACACGTTCTTCATCTCAAGAGATATCAATCTGCTCGCTGGCGTGGCAAGGCCGTTATTGCTTCTGAAGGAGGGCATATTTTATAAAAAAAAATATAGCTAAACATGGTATTTAAACATATCAGTTGTCTCCCCCCTCTGTATACACATATGTATTTATTGTCTTCAACCTTAACCAACAACGTACGTCATGGATACAAACACAAATCAAAAAGAACAAGATTGTCAATAATATAAAATTAATATTATTATACTGGCTAATTAATAATAATTATAATTTGTATGTATGTATGTTTTTAAAATCAATCTTTAGTCAGTGGTTAATTATAATATATTTTTTTGTAATTAATTAATTGATTAAAAAACAGTGTCTTTTTTTTGTTCGAAGATACATTAACATATATATAATTATATATTATAAATTATATCATAATGAAAGTAAAGAAGAGAGAAGGGGACAGGGGGTGGGAGAGGAAGTTGAAGGAGGAGAAGAGTGGAGTGGGAGGGGTGGATCCCAATGAAACTCAAAGTAGAGTAATAATTATTATGAATAAAAGAAAGAGAGATCTCAGAGACCATAGAGATACTTTTTTGGAATGGGAGACTAACAAAAAAGTTGCTTATTGTTACATTATATGATCGTACTTTGATATAGTACAAGTATTATTCTATTGAAATTGTGAACACAACTGAAGAGCTGTTTATTAACAAAGAAAAATGAATAATTAATTTAAAAAAAGATTTGTTAAAAAAATGGAATGATTATTATTTTAATATTATTTTCCCTAAAATATGTATAGATTTAAAATAAATTTGTTAAACTAGTTTGACTCAAGAGACTCCCACTCTTTTTTTGAGAAAATCATGTATTTATGTTAGACGTACGTATGTATGTATGTAAATAGGTAACTATTATCATAAGAGATGATGGCAGTTGGAGCAAATTTGGTCGGGATGAAAAATACGTCATACAATGTATGACGTAGTTGGTTTTATTATTACTATATGTGTATGTATGTAGTAGGAAGTTGGCTAAAGAAAAAAAAAGATTAAATTCGGCAGTTGACAAAAAAACAAATGATATAAAATAGAGGGAGAAAGGGAACAAAAAGGAATCTATCTACGTCCCTACAACAAATATAAAAATAAATACAATGATTTTATGTATATAATATTATTAAGTAATAATAATAATAATCCTAATTTGCCAAATAGTGTTCGGATCGGACATTCCTTTTTCAAATGGGGGAAAAAGAGGGATAACAGTACTTGAGAGAGCTGAGGAAAAAAAGGAGGGAAAAAATTTGAATTTCAGATGATGGAAAATGAGAAAGGAGAGGGGGAAAAGGGGAAAGGAAAGGAGGGAGGAAGGGATGGTGGGTAATTGACTTGACGACATGATTGAGTATGTGGAATAGAAATAATCATTTATATGTAATTTGTATAATATGAGAAGGCAACTCTGGTTATTTTTAGGATAGAAGTTAATCAATTAGGACCTGACTCAATTTCATTCATTCCATAAATACATCATCATAATAATAGGAAAGACACTAAATAAAAAATAAAAAGAATACGTAGTACAGTAGATAGATTACAGAAAACATAAGAGAAATGAGCAAGCTAATGACGTCACATAGTATTTTCCATTGTTAACGCAGGTTCTTCTATACTTTCTTTCTTTCTACATTGTTTTTTTCTGTGTCTTAGTTACATATATTAATAATATGTAATAATGCAATTAATTAACTCTTCAATAACAGAGGAATTTAACAATTTTTTAAATAGTATATGATTACGTACCTAATTATATATATATAAATAGGCCATTGATGAACTGTAATTATTATGATTCATGAATATGGTATGAAAAAAACCAAATATAAAGTGGGATTAATTATAAAACTATAATCAAGAAGTATTAGTAGAAGAAGGATTAGGAAAATAACCTTGTGCCTCGTAACGAAATGAAGAAATGTATCACAAGCTTCTGCTTATTATTGAAGAGGGGTAGAGGGGGGTTGAGGTGTTTATGATGCTTGAAGACAAATTTCGAGGCATATCATCATCATGTATATATGTATATTGACATGAAAAGTATGTACTAAGTATAATATGTTTAATTCATAAAAACAATTTAATTTTTCGTGAAAAAGTTTTGTCTTAATAAAATTTATATGGATTATTTGAAAAACGGAAATTCTATGAAATAGATAATTAATTAATATAATAAAATATGCATAGTGAAGTTTTTAATTTAAGTTAAGTAAGTTTGTTTGTATGTAGTTGTATAAGTTATTTGTTTTGTTTGTTTGTTTGTTTTTTTACCCTAAAAGATGATTTGAAATTATAATTAGTTAGTACATAATTACATTATAAGATTAATTATTTAATAATAAAATATGTTTCTCTACCTAGAAAATATGTAAATATGTATGTATGTAGTATTGAAAAATCCTAAATAATAATTAATTAATAATAATAAAATAGGAGAAGAAAATAGGAGTGAGTTTGTTGGAGAATGTTCCTTGATAGATGTATGTAAGTATCTGGATGATAATATAGAAATAATAATAAAAAACAAAGAGTATGAAGACGTAGTAAATTGGATTTATGGTTCACTATTGGCACTAAAGTCTTTCCCTTGATGCCCCAGCCGCCTGGCCAGCTCATGCATCACTTCTTTGAAGATAATATTGTCCACATTTTGTCCTAGCATGTAAAACAGAAACCAATCTCCCATTTTGCTCTTTTTCACAATCACATTAATGACCTCTCGTTTAATGAGTCGGAATCGGATGTAAAGAAGATAGGCTCGGATCCGTGGAGAGAAAATGATGACAAGACGATACAGGACAACAAGAGCGGATAGGGCTCCTAATATCAGAAACCAGAACCAAAGGAAAATGTAAATCTTTTCATTCACTATATTGAGCGGGAGTATACAGAGAGCATCGTGCTTTTCCACGTCTCCGGATGCTCCAAATTTGTGAAATGTACATTTGGTCATTCGCGGAAAGACATATATCATGGGATCTAAGCGATCCTCTTGATCCCTTTCGGCGAAAGCCATCACTTCCAAGCCGAACGTTAAAAAGGCACCTTCAAAGAATCTATCCATCAAAAACATTTGACCTGAAAAGAATGGATGTAAATTAAAAAGCAATCGGAGAGCGAGCAAACCCGGGTAAGTTAGAGGGTGAGAGCCTTTACCTATAATATTAAGACATGCTAAAAGCTCGCAGAAAAAGTATCGATAAGCCCACCAATTGTGGTTCTTGAGATTATCGTAGAGATAATCTAGGAGGAGTTTCTTCTTTTGTTTTTTTTCAACCTCCGATACAACTCCGATGTCTAGATCCATCATGAGGGCGGTTATCTTACCCGCCTCCCAATTTTTCCACAACCATCGAGGAACATAGAATAGAATGGACTGAAATAAATAAAAAAGTAGAATATTATAATTTGCCTCTCAAACAAAGAGGTTTAGACAGACTAAATAAAACCCAAAACCCCCCACACAGATTATATACTTCTTAAACATAAATAATCTACCATTGGATGACAATTACAAATTTATATATTACTATCCACCTGCTTATTCATAAAAAATAGTGTTCCATCTCATTGAAGAATGGATTATGATTTATTAATTCAAATAATTCAGAGCTGTTTACAAGTCATTTTTTCAAGTCTGAGTTTTTTCTACTTCTATCATTTCAAGTCCAATCTAAAGCCACACTATCATTAAACATAAATGCAACTCGAGTCAGTCCATGTCATGAGTAATGATCCCAAGGTCTGTGCTACTGTCGAGTCATTTATAAAAACCCGAGTCAAGTCTTTGTATTAATCAATTCACAAGTTTTTTCTCGACCAATTCAAGTCCAGTTTGATTATACATAAGTACAACTCGAGTCTGTAAAAAAAGTAAGGATCTCCACCTCTGCACTGTTCAAATCGAGTCTTAATTCATTATTTAATGATAATTAAGTAGAATTCCAGTTATAGTAAGGAGTAAGAGTATTTTTACTCAATATATTACCAGAAAATCGTGTTTATAATGGGCGTGTAAAAAAAATCAATATAGTAACTTTGACAATTTGAAGATTGTTTTGGAGGAGATCAACTAGAATTACTCCGATAACAATCCCCAATTCTACTCCGAGTCCAACAAGGACTTACTATTATAACTCCGCAACAAACTCTCAAGGTTACTCTCTGTCATTTATGAGCACACACAAATGTTTAATCTGGGTTTGAATATAATTTAATCTATGTAGAATAATATAGTGTTTACTTAAATTTAATTAGTGCAACTCCATTTTACAAAGTAAAGGAACATTTAAAAAATAGTAATAATGATAACTGCTGAGGAAAAGAAAATTCATTCTTCATACTACCAATTCCAAAAAAAATTGGCAACTAAAAAATTCACACAATTTAAGTCACTAATTATAGATCTACTGACCTTGAAAACACCCTACATATAATTAGGAAGTAAGTTCTAAGTAAGCCGTATTCAAGGGTTGCATAATAGTTATTTTGCAATAAAGAAAAAGAAGCCAAATGAGAGGGAGGGGGGTAGAGAGGACAGAGAGTGATTAGAAAGCCGTCTCTTTATTTAATTTTGGATCAGAGGATTGCTTTAATCAAGATACTTATAGACCAGGTATATCCAGCGTTGGAAACATTGTCTAATTTGAGGTGAGTGTAGAAACCACGCCTGAGAAAGTGTCATAAAAAAGTGTAAAATAAAGGCTGAATATATTGTGTTTTACATTTCTAAAATGTCAATATCCACATTTCAGCAAAATGGGCCTTCTTCACATTTAAAAAAAAATACAAATTTCAATCAGAACAATTACTTTTAACAAAAAACTTATTACTTGCTACGGCTATCTTTGAATAAGGATCTGTGACTCAAGTAGGAAAGAGGGGGTGGGGTAGGGTAGGGGGTCAATAAACTTCTTTTAAGTATCTAGAATTCAATGATGTAGTGTTCCTTGCTTTCAAATACTTTTGAATCTTCAAAATAGGGAGGAATAACTATTAATAACATCCATTTTTGGCTCTTACCAACGTATACTTTTTTTTCTTCTTCAAATTAACACTGAACTCAATTTAGCCAATATTCACATCCCTAGGTATGTGAGACATACTTATTTTCTACAACACAAGGTACACATGAGGAAGAAGATTAATTTAAATTATCTTCATCCCTACGTTGAGTGTTCGATATAACAAATGGGGAGAAAAAGTCCCTGGGTTAACTAAGAAAATACGTTTTTTTCGCTCAAAATTGTTTTTTTTTAAATCATTATTTTTATTTATTCGCCTTATGACGTGTATTCCCGGTAACACTTTTCAAACCATTGCTTAGCTTGAATGATACTTTTTACCATTATGAAGAAGGGTAAAATTAAAAGTGCAAGTTGTTTTTTATCACAATAAGCACTACAACCCACAAACAAAAAGAAAAAAAGAAAAAAAAAGAACCCCATCTATGTGTTAACTTTTGGACTTTTCAACCTATGTGTTATATGTAGTACTTCTCTTATATTTGTAAGATTTTTACTCATTATATCACAAAATCGTACGTGCTTTCCAATTTGTTTTTCATGAAAATAGTGTAAGAATCTTGACTCCTATTTACTCGGATGCAAGTAAACCCCTGAAAGCATGTTTTTGACACCAGCTCATTAATGGTTTAATGTGATGATAAATCGTACCTAGCCATTCATTACATTAAATAGTTATGATTAATATTTGATGGGGCAAGAGAAAAAGGGCCCAGGTAAGTATTGGAGAAGAATATTAATAAAATCGAATGCAATGTTTGTTTATTTTTCTTTTTTATTATTACTATTATTGTTCATTCCTCAAAGCCGCCAAATGCATACCCACCCCTCCCCCTACATACATTAGAAAGGAGAGCAAAGGAAAGAAAGAAAACACGCACAAAGGGAGTAAAGTAAAATGTTATAAAAACATAAATAGGTATGTTGTATTAATTAATTATATATCACTAATAGCCGGGTAAGGAGAGAGGATAAGCTACAATTTTGAATGCTACTGGAGAAAAGGAGTAGAAATGACAATAGGAAGGTTTGTTTTTCAACTTTTTTCGAATTTCAATAACGGAAAAGTTGTCAATGGGTAAGAAAATCACCTATGCAAAGTGTCACCGTTTTAGAATGTCATCTTTAGAGGGGGGAGTTGTATTTAGTCAATAAATAATTATTCATTATTCGTTACTTTGCAATAACACCATTTCGATAAACATTGTTCTTACCTATAACATGGGCGTCCACAGGGTGTGGGCTGAAGGGCTGTAGCCTACCCCCTTATTAAATAATTCTTACTTTTTACTAGAATTCTTTTTTGGCCAGGACGAAAAAAATTTATGTAAAAATAGGGGTTACAATTTTTTTTCATCAAATTTAGTTTGTTAAATTTAACTATTTTCCAATAATGTATTTTTTTTTTTTTTTTACATTTTTGAACAGCTGTGGATTTTTAATATTTAAAAAAAAATAATAATATTATTGAACAGATGTGGATTTATAAATTTGTTTCCAAAAAAAAATTTTTTTTTTTAAATTTAACTTTCCATTTTTTTTCCAAATAATTTAATATTTTGAATTTTTTGGAAAAAAATTCAAAAAATCAAGCCCCCTCAGAATAAAATCTTGGGGACGCTCCTGTATAAACAATATTAATAAAGTTATATTGTAAAGTCTTTCCCTACGAAGTAAAAAGAGAGACTAACCTAAGGAAATAAAGAAAATATATTCTGATCTTTCCTTTCTAAATAAATATATATGTATATACATATATACACTGATCATCAATGTTTCTCTTACGTTAGTCTCCCCCTCTGCTCCAAAGGATTACTTTAGAAAATAACTTTTTAAATACTTTTAATTCATAAGAAAAAATTCTATCAAAAATATTTTGTCCAAAATCCCAAATAATGCTTTATTTTAATGAGTATTATACTAAATAAAGAGCCATAGTATTTATTCAATCTTTGATTCAGATGTGTCCAATATTCCTTGGGAATTTTTTTTTTAACCATTGGTAACTTTTCCAATCCTTTCGTAAGGTTGAATAACAAACAACCCTAATGGACAAACTTATGTTTTGTACAATACATAATATAAGTGAAGTAGTAAATTATATTTTGTCTTATACAAATAGAAATGGTATGTAAGAAATTCGTTGCACGAATTGAACAAATTTCATTTCATTTCATTTTTTGCTCCCCCCCCCTCCCTCCTCTCCTCTCCCCATTATTATTATATATATATTATGCTTTTGACTCTATGGGTAGTAGTATTTCAATAAAGTGTTTCTCAATTTGTTTGCTTTTCGAATAATAATAATGTGTCCTAACCACATGTTATTTAATTGTAATCTGTCTATGCCATACAAAAGAAGATGCAATAAATGTTTGAGGGAAGTGGTAGTATAAAAAAAAATACACACACACAAGAAGCTACTGTGGTTTGTGGCATTGGAGATATACATGTAACATATTTTATTTCATGTACAGAGTACCTACATGATAAAAGGGCTTTATTTAAAAGGCTTCAAGCAACGTCCGTCCTTATTTGTTTGTTTTGCCTTGTTTTCTGTATATAGACTAAAACTCTTGTTGATTGGTTGCTATGAATCAAAGAAGGGTTTGTTTTATTTTGGTGTATACATATATATATATATATCATTTGAATAGCCACCAAACTACCAAATCAAATAATGATACTATACTCATATATATTAATGAATTAAATATTAAGATAATAAAAAGGCTCTTACCTGAAAGAAAAGAGTGAATCCCACCCACTGATAGTATGATACGTATCTTTTGTCGTCTTCTTCTTCCACATTGGAAGTAATGACCCCTGGATGAGCCACTTCATCTCCGACACGGAGTGAAAGGGCTCGGGGTATTGTATAGGTAGAATGTATCCAGCAGTACAGATCAAAGACATCGTCTGGTACATCCTGCGTATGTATACAGTCAATGGGATTCCCTACGTATTGCCGGGTTGTCACAATTACACTAAAAGTCAGTAAGATCATGGAGCTGATGCACCAATGGAGGCGAAACACCGATGAGTCGATGTGGACATGGCTTACCTTCACTAAGGCTTTTAGCCGCAAAAATATATCGAGCATACTGCGAAGACCACCCCTGACAAGTCATGAAGATGGGTTGAAGTGTGAGATATCTCTGAATCGGAGAGGATACGTTCAAGTGGTTGTGGTGGTAGTGGAGTGTGGGCAGAGCTCGGGGCAAGGAGGAGAAGGTGGGTTGGCCCTGATTAAGAACAACGAGTGTGATTCAAAAGCCCCTCTAATGTCCTCATATTATTATTTATCCTTCTGTGTAAGAAACTCACTCACTATCTCACTAATTTAGTCACCCATTCACTTATGATTAGATTGAAAATCTCATTTTCTAGACGTTGCAGCCGTCACCTCATTCACTTCCTCCAATATTTTCCACATTTCCAGAAAGACAATATAGTAAATTTATCTTAGTAAAGTTCATTTAGTCATTCCAGGAGACCATTCACATCTCCTCCAATCCTCATTTGATAATTGCCCATCTACTGATCCAGCCTCACTTATAATGCTCATTCTTTCCCTCTTTTTCTCTCTCTCTCTTTATTTATAATATTTTTTATTGTTATTATTATTTTTGCTTTAACTGTCCTTCCCCCTCAGCTTGGCTACTACTACACCATACAAACTACTCCTTTTCGTATATTATACATCCTCCTGTCACTCTCTCTCTCTCTCTCTGCACTCATTCACTCAGTCTTTATGATATTTGCACTCCTACACAAATGATACCAGGATCCCGTTCCTTCTTGTCACTGAGTTAGTTGGTGGATAATATCATCACAATCATCAACAATCTATGCATAGTTCACAAATATTGCGGATCTTTACATCACACGAATCACTACTGAACACTATTTTTGTATTCCCCTTTCTTCTTTTACCTCCTTTTACTTTTTTACTTCTTCTTCACGACCACCAACACATTCCTTTTCTTCTTCTTCTCTTTTTTTTTCTCCGATAGGACCAAGATCAATATCATAAAAGAAGAAGAAAAAACTGGGTCCTAACCTTGCGTTGAAGGCAAAATATACTATAACTATACATATATGTATATTTTCTTTCCTTTCTCTCTTCCTCTCTCCATTCCCCCCTCCCTTCCTCTTCTACTCTCCTACACATTTCTTCTCCAAAGAAAACCCTAAAAAAGAAGAAGAGCTCTAGAAGAAATCTGGCAAAGAAAGCAAGAGGAGTGTGTGCGTGCAAGAAGGGTAGAAACAAATAGAATGGAGCATGGAAGGGCTTAAGGAAGACAAAACTGGAAAATTCTTCATGCCTCTTCTTCTTAATTCATAGAGTCCATCATGTTTCACCCCTTTTCAAATAAAAGATAAAGAAGGCCAAGAATGGCTGACATTTGGATTAACAGAACTTTAATGACGTCAGAGGAACGGTGAATTTTTCTTTGGGTCGAAAATCCTATTTTTGAAAGGAATAAATAAACATTCGTAGTAGGCTACGTCCTTATCCATTCCTTCTCAATAAATAAATAAAAAAATAGGTTATGGAGCGACCCATATCAATGGGCGTGAGTTCGAATCCTGGTCGCTTCTAATATGTAAATTGAATTTTTAAAGGATTTCTGAGGTCAGATGGTTCAAACGTATTACTCTAATGTCTACCAAAAGAACGGATATGTGTAAAGAAAAAAAAAACCAAGTATAGTGATTAAAAAAGGAAAAAACGGTTGATGCGTGCTCTCTTTCAGTTTCATTTAATCAGTCGTGGGGATGTTAACATCTTCCTCTAAAAGAAGAATCCTTGCATATCACTTGTGTAAATTGATTTAAAAATGCGTAATAAAATAAATATATATTAATTTAAATATAATTACAATGTTTTCCCTGCACTAATGCTATTTTAAACGTAAAAGATTCTCCTCTTTATAGCAGTAATTCATTTATTATTATTTTTGGGTATTAAAAAATGAATTTCTGCTATAAAGGGAAGAACTTTCATAATTTAAAGCAACATTGGTCTAGGGAAAATATTGTAATTATATTTCAAGTGACATAATTTTATTATGCAATTTTAAAAGAAATTTTTGCAATCGTGACATGTCACAAAGGATCGGAAAATATCTGTGTTTGACAGTTTCAAAACCAACGGCTAAGCTCATAAGGTGTCCTCGAGTAACTAAAAAAATTATCACGAGACTGATTGAACTTTTGTTTGATTAGAGAGCTGGATAATTTAAATTCATTATTTTTGGCTAACTTCTTTGGATATAGGTTTACGATTTTATTTTTTTTATATTTGGAACCTGAGACTAGGTAGATTTAATTAATACAAAAAAAAATTTAGGAGATTTTTTAAAAACCTAATTCTGCTTTAAACGCGCCGTGTGGGGGGCAAATGATTTAGTATTCGTTCGCCAATTTTTCCCAAATCTTTAATTATTATTACATTAGAGAGAGTACCCGCCATTACTCGAAGTTATTAGGTGATGTTAAACTTTGCTTTAATAATATTCATATGTGCTCAGTTATCTTTTCTTTCTTAATATGAAGTGCTGAGATTTGGCTTTAACAAGTTTGATGCGAAACCTCATATTCAATATTATTTTTTTATGTACTCTTTTCTTTTTTTTAATATGACGAGCTTTGCTACACGCGCTCGCTATTAAAATTAGACAAACTTTGCTCTATTAATATAGATAATTCATTAATTGTTCACAACTTCAGAAAGTTAATTCGAATTCAACCAATCAACATTGAGAAAAGAAGGAGATACATATACAGCTGACAACAAAATATAGTATATATTTGTTTTATACTGAGGCATCATCGTGATACGTGCAAAATATTGGTTTATTTTTTTGCATAAGTGCAGTGCTAGTTTTAAGAAGGATTTACTGGGTGCACTTGCCCATGCATTGCTCTTGACTGGGATTCCCGCGTAGGGAATTTTGAAAAAAACTTTAGTATATACAAACTAAGAATAAATGTTTATAAAAAGACCATACACATAGTAAAAAAAGATGGTCATTTTAAAAAATAGAAACAAATATTAATTTCTAAAAAATAAACGTCATTAATACTTGTTTCGTCTTACGAGTAAAAATTACCCGTTTTCAACTTTGACTTAGGAAAAATACGACTTAGTGACATTTTTCAGATTTGATATTTCTGGAATTTTTCTAAACAGACTTCAACACTAGAAAAAGAAATGATTTATTATAATTTATTTTTTGGTAAAAATGACTTGTGTACAAAGATTGTTATCTTACGGATCATTTTGACCTGATTGTTATAAATGATAGTTTTTTAAAAATAAATAATTTTAGAAAATCTTACACATATGTAGAAAACCCCAAGTAATATTTATATATATTCTTGTAGAGACCAAATATGATCATTTTGGACAGAAAGCAGAAGTACTCTAATTGCAGAATCAATAGATTTAGAGAGATAAATATATTTAAAACGCAATATGAATATGAATGTTTCCCAAAAGTAAATGACTAATTTGGAAGGTTTTACTAGATATGCCGATAATTGGACAACCGTTGATAAGACTGACCTTCAAACCTACTTTGGGTTATTAATTTTTGGGATGTGTCTATTAATCTTGTGTTGAGGACGCAAATAGAAGTGGGTAATTTTTAGGGGTACAGTGCCGTTGAACGACATTCAAAAATACTGAATGATGTCAATTTTGCACCTCCGAAAAAAATACAATAAAACTAAGATGGATTTATATTGTCCAACAATGTTTATGCTCCTTATAGTTTAACTGTATACTTTCAATTGATTTTTTCGTACTGTTTTTTTTAATAAATTAAAAAAATATAGGAAACTTTTTATGTGACTTAGAATTATCTCTCATCTTTTTATAGTAATTGTTCAAATATAATTAATGTATATTTAAATTTAAAAAAAGTTAAAATATTGTTAATTCTTCTTATGAAATATAATTCTTGAACTTGAACTTAAAATAAATACAGTGTTTTATAATTCATATATATTTTAGATCGGGTTATTTGTAGCAGAAATGCAAGGGGTGTGTATAAAAAGTAAAGACTTCACAAGGGTTAAATGAAATATGGACATAATATATTATAAACGGCAATAAAAAATCTTGGCCTTATCTCAAAAAGATCATTCTGAAAATAAAACATTATCTTCTATAATGAAATGCCATTCTATCAAAAAATAACGTAACAGATGTATTAAAAAGGACTCAGAAATATACACTCTAACCAGCCCTGATTATGTGGAATGTGATTATGGAAATATTCATATTGAGGTACATAGAAGTACATGTGTATAAAAAGAAGGAATGCACCATCCATTATGGTTCGATTTAGAAATCAAGATTTGAGGGTGAAAAATGTGCTGCTCTTTATAGAAATACTGAGCTTAAAAAATTGCCTTCTCCAACAAGATTTTTAATTGCATCAAATACAATCATGTCCAGTTTTTGAGAGGCTTTTCTTTTTAGAAAACGATCTATGATGCTGTAACTTGTTCCATCGGCTTTGTGATATCAAATGTATTTTCGTTATAAACCATATGATGTGCAGAGCAGTCACGTGGGCTATTGACATAACATGTTATTGACTATAGGTACTTGAGATAGATTTTTAAGGTTAATTGATATAAAATGAATTTAAAATTATATCCTTTCATATGTAAATATTTATAAATGAAATGTCGGATTTTTTTAAAATTGGATGTTAAAAAACGTGTTTTGAAGTTTGTGCTGCGGCAGCCACTTTGAGAAACGCTGCTCTAATTAATACTGTTTCCTCTACACATACACTGAGTACGGTTTGAGGAAACCTACACAATAGAAAAAGGTCAATGCCATTTAAGAAATATCATTTTAAAGCTTTAAGCTGCCCAAGCAGACAAGATGGACTAAATCATAGAATACTATATACTAGGGGTTCTCAACAAATTTTGTGTTTTTGCCAAAATGAGGTGAAGAGATCATCTTGCGGTCCACATGAATACAAAATCGGCTTTAATTTAACAATAAATAAACTTGATTTAAAATATTGAAGTTTGAATATTTTTGTTTATTCATATTATAACTCTAATGACTGTAATTTGTTTTTTAATTCTGAGTTATCTTTTTGAAGTTCGCATACAGACCAGTTGTGGATATCTTCTTTATCTTATCTAAGTGTTCATGGGTGAGCTTAGTCTACAAAATAGACTCACAACACCATGTTGATCCTAAACATTCTACAAACATGAAGACCTAATTATTGTATCAGATTAAATCCTCGTGGCAATCCAATCTAAAATTATTCAGTAGATGATGATAACTTGAAAAAGTTCTTCAGTTCAACATTTGATTGTAAATCAATTAACTCAATTTGTAGTTCAGCAACATATGATTTTTTACAAATTGATGAGCATGCCCATTCCATCCACCATTGGGCAGACATGAAAATGAGTACTTAACTAGTCATCAAGAGTACCTGTCACTGATGTCAAATATGTGGATATTTGCTTAGAGTTGGGAATTAAAAGAGGTACATGCTTCAAGATTGCTTTTGCAGAGAGCCCATTTCTCACTCTAAGTTTTGTCCTCGCTCAGCTATGTATTTGCTTTTACACTGCAGTTTCTTATTCAAATTGTTCAAATGGCCACAAATAAAACAACAAAAATGGCTTCATTTTTTTATATAGCCAAAAATTATTTGAACTGCTCCACTTGTAGTGTTTGGCTTGTAGTTGCCAGGGGTGCAAGAATTATCTCCATTACATCCCATACGACTTAAGTGTTTCTCCCTGGCTTAAACATTTCACGTCATTGTGGTCTCATATTTCATCATTCAATTTTTAAATTGGCTATGGTGCAGAGCAGACTTCCATCTTAAATAATTCACAGTATATTTATAGTGAATTCATTGTTTCATACTATTCATCTCTGATTTTACTACCAAAGATCTTTTTTTCAAGATTATTTTTGAGGGTCGGACTTGGTCTGCAGCCGGCCTGTTGAGAACACCTACTCTATAACTTAGTGTTGTTGGGATACCGGTACTATTGTGGTACCGGATAACTGAGGTATTTAAAACAGTACTATACTAAATTCATATTGGAACCGGATCTTGTTATGCCATTATGTCATACAAAAAATTTCTTGGGGATTGGCCTTTTAGAAAACAAACCAATAATAAAAACGGTCAAATTTCTGAGCTAATACCCTTCTATCATCCTTAATACAAATTCTTCAGGCCCCTTGTAAATACATCTGAATTACCCTTAACAACACCTTTTTGTTCTAAATTTTTAAGTTCAAAAGTATCGAAAAATCGAAACATCGGATCTGGTACAAAAACATTCCTACTAATAATGAAACATACAGTGTTTTTGGTAGATGGTCATAATAAGGTCGATTTTTATAGAATATAAGATTAATTAAATAAAATAAGTGATTGCATTAAACTAATCGTATAATGAATGTCTTAAAGAATTAAAGGATTTTTTTGGGTCGATCTATTTATTTTATGTTATTAGAAAAAAAAATGCCAGTACATAGTTGGCCAAAAAAAGGGGAAAAGGTGATCATTTTCCGTGTATTGAGTATTCTTTGACTAAATTGAGGCCTTTTATAGATACCAAATCAATAAATTTAGATTTAGAACCAAACTTTTTATTTGTTAGCTTATTTAAAATTTACTCTTGGTTAATTTTGTATTGTATTTGAACTACAACTGTAACGCTGATAGTTTTTAGGACAAACCAGACCAAAATATAATATACTTAAAAGTGATGTACACTGTACAGTCAAATTGTTTGATGTTATCGACGTCAATTAGTGATGGGTGTAAGCAGGCTTGTAAGCGTTCTGCTGTTCTGGCATTCGGTTTAATTTAATTCGTTATAATAAGTTTTTGTTTAAGGAATAATCATAGTTTTGAACGAATTTGGAACAATCAAAACAAATCCACGTTGGAAGAATTTTATCAAGGCAAATAATAAATTAGCTTTGATTTATTTGATTCAAATAGGTTGTGAGGAATAAATAATCATGCTTTTAGTTGTAAGACTGATTGATCACTATGCAGCAAATAAGGTCTTGGAGCGCCCACAGGCTCAAACCCACATTTATTATTGTTATTTAAGCCGTCGAATTCGAATATGAACATTAAAAATTTCAAGCGTTTCAGGTTTAGCCTTTAACGCAAGTTTTTAGAGTATAAGTACAATTCAGTTCCACATTTTAACATGAAAGAACTGAATAAAGGAAAATAAAAATTGATACAAACATTTCAGCGTTTGAACAATTAATTATTTATTACTTTATCTTGATTTATATTAATAAAAATGTATATAACCATCAAATAATCAAGTAAAATAAAGGATTTTAATTAGAAGCGAATATCTTTTTTTTTCTTCTACAAGTGTTTTATATCCTAGCTAAAGTTTTAGAATATACCTTATATTTCAATTTTAAAAAATTGTCTTTAAAATTGTCAATTTTGTTTGATTATTAGTCAATTTAGTTAAATTAATTATTAAGAAATTTTAATGTAATAAACAGGTTATGTTTCGTGAATATGGATAACAATAACTTTATTTCCAGAATAGTTGAAAATCTCTGTCCTTTCATAGATCTCTTCAGCATTGAGAACAAAAAAAAGTCACATGGATCCAAATCCGGTGAATATGGTGGCTGACGTATGATTGTAGTGTTGTTTTCGGCCAAAAATCAACGATTCTTTTTTTCGCTGACACTCGTCTTGTGCCCAAAACGTTCGAAAAAATTTATGGTACGAGCCAACCTATGTGTCAATATTCTCAACAACTTCTCTAATAGTAATTCGAGAGTTTTCAAAGACAATTTTCTTCACTGATTCAACGTTTTAATCTGTTATCCATGTGCTGTGACTTCCAGAGCGAGGCTCATCATTGCCATCTTCCCACCCATCTTGGAAGAGTTTGTTCCAGTCAATATATGTTCATGGCGAGAGTAATAATGTATATAAAAAAAGAGAAAAAAAATGTACCTTACCTACGAAATTTGAAAAGTCCCCTTACTTTTTAAACACACCTCGTATATCCTTACATAAATGAGCCGTATAAAATTATAAATCCCATTTGAATCAAATTTGCTTATCAAATAAACTAGAATTTGCAAACAAAAATATGAAATTTCAGATCCGTAACTCAATTTAACTTTGAGTTTGGAGCTCCTTTTATGATGAATTTGATCAAAAATCGTCTTGAAGATCCGTAAGTTTCCCATTTTAATTCGTAAAGCACTCATCTGATGGATGCATATAAATACATTATTTGATAGCTATTTTTTTATGCAACATAAAATGCTAACCAATTTTTTTTATTCAGTTATAAAAAAGTATGGTTGACCTTCACCATATTTTTTGACCTCAAATATTTCAAAATGAATATCCTCTGATTTTGAAAAAAAAACTTTTATGAGAACAAGATAAAGTTAATAAAAAAAGATTAGAGCGGTAAGCCTATGGGCTCAAAACATATGAGAGCTTTAATTTGTTCATATATATAAAAATACTTAATAAACTTTTACATTGATTTATTTCTAGAGGTGTAATACTGATAAAAGTTAAAGCTCAATAACCAATTCACTTCCTATAACCTTTTCTATAAATGATAATGGTAGAAATTTATTTCTTACTCAAAAGCAAGGGTTTAATTAAATCATTGGTTGTATTCATCAAAAAAAAAAATCTTAATTAAAGCTACTATCTTAATAACTAACCAATTTATGCAGAATAGTTTGAAGATTGAAGGTGCTCTATAACCAATATGAGTTGTTTAATTTGTTCATATAATTATATTGTCAATCTTCAAATTATACTACCTGAATTCTTTAGTTATTAAAGTACTAGTTAAGTTTAATTACTTATGGGTTTTAAACCATTCATACACCAATGCTTTAACTAAGCCATTTTTTTTTTTTGTGAAATAAATTTTAATAATACAATTTATGAGGAGGAAGATTTCTTAACTTTATCAGCATTACACCTCTAAAATTCATTCAATATGAAATTTTATGTTCACCCTCTTTACATAAGGTTCTACAAAACATAATTTCTGAAGCTATTTAAAAATTGAGTAGTGAGTTTCTCCCATAAGCTATTCGGAAAGTTGAAGACATTAACCTTTGTATCCAATTACTATACAGATTAAATTTCTTAATCTATGTATCACAACTTGAAAATTATTTTGAATTGGAAAAAATCATTTTAAAAAGCCAAGGGATAGGGGCACTGTGGAGTTTGACATGTCTTTTAATAAGAAAAGTAAACTTCCCAGTATAAAAAAGGCAGAGTGACCATTAATATTATGTATAGTTGGCTGATTTTTTGTGAGTCCCTCCCATTGCAAATACACATGTAAGTTCTTAAAAAAAGGTTTCCTTCCATAATTTTTAAGAATAACATCCACGGTCGCTCCAAAATCGTAAGTGGGTGTCGCTTTCCCGAGAACCCTTTGTGTTGCAACAAGTAAAGGTCAAAAGTATTTGATAAATCCATTTATAAGATCTTTTTCAAACATAATATATTCATTTTATGAACTTGATCTTATCACATATCTCCCCTCAATATTGGGATTCTTCGTTAAATCAACCAAAAATTTCGAATATTTTTTTTTTTTGTGATTATGTCCACAAAAGATTTTAGCCCACCACTCAATCGATTTCTTGGTATATATAAAACTGAAAAAAATTTCCCAACCAAACTTTTTTTCCACTATGGCACCCTCCCCCAATATTGTTAATAAAATATCCTTATACAAAACTTTGAAAGATACAAAAGTTTTGTGAAGCCCCATTCTTTTTTATGTTAAAATTACACCAGCCTTTGATACAATTATTGATTTTCGTTTTTAGTTCCATCCAATTTAATTCGGAGGGACCAAAGCCCACCAAATTAAATCCCAAAAAAATTTATTGTTTCTTTGATATAACAATAATAAATTTTGACCCTTTCTTCGGATAACATAAACCAATCGGGGGAATTGCAGTTTTTGATTTATTGATTTTCAAATCCCGACTTTTTTTAACAGTGTAAAATAAGATAAAATAGTATCTATCCTTTTTTTTTTTTTTATTGAGCTTATAAGTTTGCTTCTATCATTAAGGTCATATCATCGGCATAGATATATACATATTAGATGTTTAATATTTCCAAAATTACTATGAAATCATAATATTTTATTAAATAGTTTTATGTATGTATATGAACTAATTAAACTTCTCATACAAGCGCCTCTGTCTAAAATACAACACTTTTTATAAATGGCGTGCCTTTGTCCTATTTGTCATATTCCGATGTTACAATTTTCTAAAGAAACTGTAAACAAAAGATATGCAAAGTCAATCGAAAGATATGAGTGTCATAACCAAAATATGGAGCAGAGCAGAGCTACAATTCTGGAGCTATCCCCACATGGAAAATCAACATCAGAGATCTCTAAAGTGATGGACTGTAACCGATCTCGACTCTACTGTGTACCAGGTGACCGCAAAAAGGAACGCTAAAAGCTTGCACAAGGTCCAGATTAAGGACAAATAGTTCAAAATAATTGGTTGAGGCAGTTACAGGCACCATTGAAGGCAGAAGAGGCAAGGTTACCCTCAATGGCCTTGCTTGCCAATTTGACAGCAGCTAAACCATCATGTACCGCTTGGTTAAGCGAGACATAAACTTTAATACCGACAAGAGAACTCCTCGTCAGGGTTTGAAGCCTTTGGATCGAGTAAAGCATGTGACCCAATGCAAATTCTTCAACAAGAAGCTGAAGAAGAAACTTCACGGTCTACCCATAGCAACCGACTGGACTTTAGTATTTTTAGCACATCAAGGGGTAAACCAACTGAAGACCGCCATTATCATTGCTTGAACTAACCTAGAGCCGAGCTTTGTGAAGAACTGATGTGCAAAGTTCCGCACCAGGCTGGAACTGGTCATTAAAAAAGGCGGCTATATTGATTGAGAAGATAAATTTGGTGTACCATGATTGTATTTATGAATTAAAGTTTCCAAATTTGATGATTTTTTTTTAAATATAATAATTTTTATAATATTCAAAAAGTGTTACATTTTAGACAGAGGATCCTGTATATCTAAAGCCCCTAGAAATTATTGAAATTAAAGAGGGAAGGAGTAGATTATGGATAAAGGTCCGGTAATAGGCTTGTCGGGGCCTATAATATTTCTTAAGCCAGAGTTTGCCAAACTTTACTATGCAATGACCACTCTGCACTAATACATTTTTAGCAGAGACACCCTTTATACACAAAATATGTCCTATATATATATAGACAAAGAGCAATCCTCAATTCTTCCTCTTCCTACTTTAAGTACTAAAGGGCTTTCATGATCGCAAAATTTGCGAGTTTCTTCTAATTACTTGGTAAATAGATTAAAAAAACCCGCATTCATGGTTGAAAAAGGTTTTTTTCGTTGTATGGAGTAGGTTTTAGTTGTTTGATCTTAATTCTTTTTTAAATAAAAATACGACTAAGATATGCAGTCACTAGAAAAGTTTGACTAAAATTGAATTTGCTCATTTTCATTCATTAACAATTCCCCCCTCTTACTTGAAATATTTGATTAGAAATCATTAGTACTATTTTAAACCTAAAATTGAATGACAATAAGGGTGTAGTAAATAATAATGATTTTTAAATATAAACCAATATCAAAAGTATTACTTCTTGCATATTCAACAGTCTCAATTTCTTAAGCAATCAAATAGAAACTATATGAAAATATTTTTGACTACATAATTGAAAGTAAAGAACTTAATACAAGAAATCAAATTGCAAAGTATTGAATATTTATTGGGCTTCTTAAATGTGTAAATATTAAAATAATATGTTGAAATAATATATAAATGCATATTATTTAAGTATGTATTAAAATTGGTCATTATTCAGTTATACAAATCGTAATAATAAACACAAAATCCTATCAAGCAAAAAAATTATCCTTGTCAGTTAACACTCTTTATGTTTATCATTCGCCACTGAGTGTAAAGGAGTCATCGCAACCAGTTGTTCCCTAGTCACTAAGGAAACCTATGTTGAGGTTTGAACTTCTTTTACATTAACATGTAAGTGAAGATGTGGAGAGCCACTCGAAACTCATCTGTGAATTTTTCCTCAAGAAATAGGACAACTGAGGCTAGGAGACGAATAGGGATTCTTCTTGACATACGAACGTTCCTCATGAATCCATGAGATAGATCTTTTGGTCAAATAATTAATTAAATCACTACCAATGGCCATAATTTGATAAAATTAAAGAGTTTTTTTAGCCACGTAGAAATACTTAAGAGGATTGTGATTGTCAACCCTACTACTTGTTTCCAAAAAATGTGTAAACTCTCCCTGTATGTAGTTTTCCCTGGATGGATGTCACTAAGAGCGACGAAAAGATTCCTTTAATTACCGGAGAAGAATCATAACTAAATTTCAATCGATTGAAATAATCAGTAATCCATTGTTTTTCTATGACGTAATTGTGGTAATTCCTTATAACAATATGTTTCGAACTTGTAAGTAAATGACACTGATTTGAACATTAAACTGATGAAACCATTCCAATTTCAGCTAAACCTTCTTTTTTTTCTAATTTCCATACGTTTATCTTTTTTTTTTTTCTTGAAGGAGAAGAAATCATAAGGAAATACTTGAAATTATTGAAAAAAGAGAGGATTTGTCAAAAGGTTCTCAAAATATAAAATGATCTATTACAGTAAAGATGGGCTCAAAGATAATAATAAGAAAGAAGGAGAAAGTATGCGTGTTAAATGAGTGCGTAAGACCTAGTGTTGAAACTCGGTCAAACACCGATTTTTTTTTTTTTTTTTTTTTTTTTTTAGTTCGGTTTTAAGTAATATTTTCTAGACTGATTTTTCGGTCCAAACTGTGTCTCAGACCGTGGACCGATTTTTTTCAGTCTCACTTGTAGATCGATTTTGATTCGGTCTCAATTTAAGTACCTTTTTTTTGGTATCATATATTATGAATTACCTTTTTTTCAGAAATTAACTGCCATTCATTTTTTTAAAAAAAAACCCTCAAAAGTACACGATAAGTTCTAGAAGTACTGTATACTTATAAGAGACAGTGGGATCAAAGTTAATCTGAGCTATCTCTGTTTAAACTTCGTATAACGTCATTGTACTTGAAAAAAATATATGATGTCATGTTATAAAAAATTTATCTGTGAAATCGGTCAATTTTTTTGGGACCGAACTAGAGCGAATTTTCATATCAGACCGGTCGAGACTGAACGTTCTTGTTGAACCGAAAATAACGGTCTCAGACTGGTCTAGGATTTCCAGACCGAACCCCAACACAAGCAACCACTTCAGTGAACCCACCTTCATTAAATTTATATTCATAGAATGTGTTGAGGATTTCATGTCAGACTTTTCCAAAAGCGAAAAAATTGTAATTAAAAAAATATGCTAAATTGTTCTGTTATCATAAGTCATAACTACATTAAGAAGGTTTATGCTTTACTTTTATGGAATATATTACTCTTCGTGCAGGTGTAAGTTAGTTAAAAGATTGAGGGATATTACTAAAATGAATTGCTGGTAATTGGCCCCCATCAACACCAGTTATGTAATTATATCCTTCGTAATCTTCAAAATTAAAAGTTACACTCCAAAAGGAACAAGTACTCCTTCCATATTCTCCCGCTGTACAATGTAAAGGCAAGGAGGAAACGTCTATTTCCAAGGTTGCTCTGTAATCAATTTTCCTTTTTTGCCTCTTTAAATCCTCCACTAAATATTATTATAAACAGGACTTGCAGATAATGATATGATAAACATTTGTAGTCAGAAGTTTTATTGGTGTATCAAATAAAACTGGATGCATTGAACATAAATTAAATAAGCAATATCAAAAGAAGTTACCCCCCAACACTTTTTGCTATTATTTTTATTTTATTTAATTTTTCCCATTTCCCTGTGACCCGCTCGTGTTGGCGAATAAATTGAAAACCCATAAATCGTAACAGGTCTGTTAACTGAGAATAATATATTATGGATCTGATCTGATAAAAGTTTAATTGAATGGTAGCAAAATCGATCAAGGCGATGTATTCTAGGATTGACAGAGAAACCTTGTGGTACCGATAATCTATTCCCAGTAATGAACACATCAGTATACGTCCAATTTCTTCCTCATTCAATAAGTTTGAGGGCAGAATAGTATCCACAAATTCAGAAAGAGTAAACAGAGGGAAACGAATAGAGTAAAGAGCAGGGCCAAGAATTTCCCTCAAGTCTTTTGTCTCCGAATTCTTATTCTTCTGAGCAATTGCCCAATGGAGAGATGCTTTAAAAATATCAAGCTCGTCCAAATTATAATGATCGATGGATAAAACATATTTAATTTCTTCATTATCATTTATATTTAAAAATGACTCAGATTCAATTGTACAAGATTTGAACAATCCAAAACTAATCTCAATCCCCGGTAATAACTCTGAAAGAAGATGAATTATTGCTTGGTGAAATAGTGAACAAAGATTTTCCACTTTTACAATCTTCTTACTAAATTAAAGACATTTATCTTTTAGCATTGATAAACCATATTTTTCAGCACAATAAAGAAGTGGAAACACATTTGAAATGTTCAAATGGAGTTTTTCAGCATATATCTATCTTAGCATGCCTTTAAATGCAGATGGGGTCACATCAGGGATATGTATCTTTGTCTCCTCCTTATTTGACTCTTTTAAGCCTCCGTTAAACATTTTTCCAAATACAGGACTTGCAGATATCAATATAGGTTTATGAGTTGAAAAGGTCACTAAAGAAGACTCTTCCTTATCTTCTCCATCTACAAAAGAAACGTCAGAGAGGGGTTTTGACTCAAGCAGAGCCCCCATTCTCTGCGATAAAGTTTTTGCTATATCGTAGTCCATTCTTGAAGGCAAATGAAATCAACTTTAATTACACTCTACAGCAATATATTTATGTATGTGTACGACAATGAGAACAGTGAGACTTATCATCTCCTATGTAATAAGTAATAATTAATAGTCTAATAGAGAATAAACAAACTCATGTGCCTTTTTAGTGGTTAAGAGAAAAAAATAGGCCTATGACAGTATTACGTATTAAAACATCTAATATCTAGGGGAAACAGGTAAAATTTTATCATATATATAATTGACTTATTAATATAAATAATTATTAAATTACGGTGTTGATGATTTTTGGGGATAAGCACTCCCCCCCCCAAAAAAAAAAAATAATAATAATAATTAAAGCTAACAACATCCTGCTATATACATTAAGTCATTAGAACTCTCACGATTTATCAATTAGATTTAGTATATTAAATATATGAATTTTTTTCTGTCCCCTGGATCAAGATTAATAGAAATACATTGACCTGGATCAGGGAGCACTATGTAGATATACATATATTAATATAATATAATAAATGTATATTGTGCTCCCTGTCTGGATACAATTAATAAAACCAAAAAACCTATGAGAATGAACGAGAAGGATGAATAACAAAGCTTCTAAATTTTAATGACATTTTATTTGTTAGCGTTTCATGCCTTGCTCAAGCTAGATTGGCATATATATTTAAAAGAAGAAAAACGTATCCGTGATTTTATAAATCTTTTGCCGCAAATATGGAACCCTATTCTTTGGATGGTTAATTGGAAATACATCGATAGAATAATCCTAATCGGCTTTTTTTTCACTAAAAAAATCCATATTATTGGTCTGAGTACAAAATTTGAAGCTTTAAACTTGACCACCGACTGGGAGTACTCCTGGCTATAAATTATATTTTAGATGATGTTTATACAAGTATGTAGTCCTTGTGTTTATATGATTTCGTTATTGTTATGAAATGTCAACTGTCGATGCTCTAGGTAGCTGGAAATATTTTGTTATTATTATTTAGTGTAAATACGTCATGCACAAACCTCGTACCACGTCATTACTCATTTTATACAGCTAGGGCTAAATATCAAAATTATTCCGGCCATCCTTCTTCAGTGTAGATTCTACGGAGTTAGTGGCAGCATTGGGAATTAATTGAATATACGTATATACATAAAATGGCCTCCCCAATCGGTTTGGCTCGTCTATTTCAAAGATCCTTGGTTCTTCCACAGTTTGTGAGAGGGTTTCGCTTAGGGGCTACACTCAATGCTGAGGAATACTACAAAACGCTCGGAGTGGATCGATCTGCGTCTACTAAAGAAATCAAAAAAGCCTACTACGAATTGGCTAAGAAATATCATCCAGACACGAACAAAGGAGATACCAATGCTCAAAAAAAGTTTCAGGCTGTCTCAGAGGCGTATGAAATCCTGAGTGACGACTCCAAACGAAAAAGTTATGACGCTTATGGAACAGCAGGTCCAGAAGCTTCAGGATTTGGTGGTGCAAGTGGCTTTGGAGAGGGAACATCTATCGATCCAGAAGAACTATTCCGAACTATTTTTGGAGATAAAGGCTTTGGAAGAGGTGCAGGGGGATTTTCCTCTGCCTTCGGACAAGAGGTACAACAGTTAAATAAATAATTATATTTGGATTGTTATTTATTAATATCTTTTGATTATTTGTATAATTTCCATAAATTTTCAAAGCAGTTTGTACTGAATATCATTATGCTTCTTCTCTCCTGTAGTTTGGCTCCCAGTCTACATCACAAGGCCATCATCAAATGACGCTTTCCTTTCAAGAAGCTGCAAAAGGTGTGACCAAGGATATATCTGTCAGTGTAATGGATGATTGCAATTCTTGCTCGGGTAAAGGAGGATCGGGCTCAGAGCGTTGTCCAAACTGTAATGGCAGTGGTATGGAAACTGTCTCTACAGGACCCTTTATGATGAGATCCACATGTCGACGATGCAGTGGTAATGGAGTATGGATAAAAGATCCTTGTAAGAGCTGTCGAGGCTCTGGGAGAATGAGTCATAGAAAATCTGTATCTGTCCCCGTCCCTGCTGGAATTGAAAATGGTCAAACAGTACGAGTACCCACTGGAAAGCACTCGGAGGCCTTCATCACATTTAATGTTCGACCCTCGGATTACTTTCAGCGTAAGGGAAATGATGTTCATACAACTGGAAGAATATCTCTTTCACAAGCTGTTCTCGGAGGTACAATTAGAATTCAAGGGATCTATGAGGATCTGACAGTGTCCATTCCACCCACCACGTCAAGTCATACGTCTATTCGCATGAAGGGCAAGGGAATAAAAAATGTATCCGGCTACGGATACGGTGATCATTACATAAACATCAAAATCGTCCCTCCTAAGAAATTGGATCCTAAGCAGAGTGCGATCCTTAAAGCCTTTGCCGAGTTGGAACCAGATACTCCTGGCACAGTTAATGGAATCACCTATAATAAAGGAGGGAATAAAGTCGTTATGGAGGATCCGAATGGTCTTGTTGGCGATTTAAGAGAAGCTCTTAGTGAGGAAAAGGGATCTGATGAAGGTGTGAATGGTAGTAATAAGAGTTAAGGGACCTCTCATTCAGACTCTTTCTACATTCTAAATAAGGACTTCATTCTTTACTACTTTTGTTGCAAAGATGCGGATTTAGTGTATGCCCGTCTTAGTTTCCTTTCATTCTGTAAAATCTAATTTTATTTGGAGTTATATATTTTGGTTAATCCTTTTATATAAAAATGTGTCCGTTTTTTAATTCAAAATCAATATTCCTTGCTCAAACAGCAGTTTGTATATGACATTTCCTTTTCTTTGTAATAGGATTTCTGAAATGGGAACTTGGTAATTTTGTTTTTATTTCTTCCAGTCACCCCAGTTATCCTTGAAAGATATATACTTTTTTCAATATAAGGTTATTCAGAATAAATATACTCATCTATGTAAGAAAAACAGAGCAATTATTTCACTAAGAAAATAAATATGTATATTAATTATTAAGATTTTTTTTTGTGTTTAAATTAACCCTCGTTTCAGAGTAGGAGGATTAATTGCAAGGACTCAAACCCTACTAATTTAGCATACAGAAGTTATCATTTATTTAATTGGCTAATAAAGTTCCCCATGGATCCAATAAGGTAAAGTCTTTCCGCTCTTCCATAAGAACATTCGACTCCAATCCATAAATAATTATAGGTCCTCATATCATCATTAAATTAGCTATTAACAAATAACACTCTATTGGAACAATCGTCGCACTCTATCACTAAATTATCCAACCCTCTGATTTCATCCAAATGTATCGTTAATTCAAATCCACATCTGGAGCAAGGCGGCAACTCGAGGCAATTTCCTTGTTCCTTACAATTTGACTTGAAAACTTTGTTCGAACAGGCGTGTTGATTACACAAACTCTCAACTTCCAACTCGGAATCTAATTTGGATCTAAGGACTGGATCAGAAAGAACCCTCCAAGACTCAACAATGTTGCTTATTTCAGTCTCTGAGGAGCCGGATTTGTCGGGATGAGAGGAGAGAAGAAGGCTCTGATATGACTTTTTGATAGTGTCACGGTCATCCGTGCTATTTACTCCAAGAACTTTGTAGGGATTATTGCACTTCATTTCAATACATTTAAATAATAATATATTTTACAATTTACATAAAAAGTGAGAATGAATCAATTAAAAGTAAAGACCTACTGTCAAACAACGTGTTTATATTTGTTTATATACGAGACATGACGTCATGATTAAATTTCATCACAATCAAATAGCAATAGTAGGGAAGACCGGAGACAATTTGTCTTCTTTTGAGGTGTGAAACTAATTTTTTGAAGAATATGTAATATTTTTGTAATAATGCAGTCAATTTTTCATATTTTTTTTTTTTGCTGTAAACTATTGATTCTTTTGTTATCACTATCAGTTGATATAATTTTATCAAAAACTCCTCACAATGAGGAGAAATTAAAGATTCTTCAAGTCACGCTCAGTAAAAAAGGGACAGTTGCAAAAAGTGTTGCAATTTTTTCCAGTATTGTTTATACACTTTTACTCTTTGACATATATTTAAATTTCACATCAACCATATTCTTTAGCCAAAGCAGCCCCTTTAAGAGGTTTCTGAGAGTGATTTTCTACGATCTATAAGATAAATATATCATTATTCCTTAATCTACTAAAATTAAATAATTCAACATCATGAAAAGTCCAGTTATTTATTCATAAAAAAAATTTATTTAGTCCAATTTTCATAGTTTATAATTCAAATGCAATTTTTGGTAAATATACTTACAAATATAGATTCAAGCAATTATAGACCTATGTACGTATGTTGTTTTAAAGTTTGGCGAGTCTAAGTTAAACCAGATTTGCATAATCATATAAAAACACGAAGTGTTGCAAATTCTACAGTCTCCCCCTAATATTAATATAAAAATAAAGTGCATTTTCACTGACGTTTTAAATTGCATCATAATTGAGGGCTCAAATTTGATATGTTTACTGGATAAAATTGACAAATAAATTTCCAATAATCCTTGGATGAAACTCAATCAATTTATGAATAAATGAAAAAAAGACTCAAAAATTTGTATTGAATAATACTTGATGTTCATGATAAACAGTAATATTTGAATTAAGTTTAAAGTATTAACTAATATGCATTAGTACTCCCATCTTGGGGACTTTTTGTAATCAAATTACCAAATACGTCATATGAAGTAGATAATTTTGTAATATATTATTACAAAATTCGTTATTTGGAACGTCTTTCAACCGCTCCCCTAGTATAACTTTCCAACACATGTACGTACGTACTCCCCCTATTGATTAGAACTATAGTTATTACTCAAAATGACACCCCTTCTAATTTAAGATCTTTTATAATATATATACATATATATTTAATACTCTCTTCTACAAGACAAACATTTTAATGGACACTTGAATACAAAAACTCAATAACTAGTTCCATGAGATAAATAATTGTTAATTAAAATGTTTGATACATAGCTAATTAAACTCAAGATACTTAAAGATATCTTGATTAAACTCTCGACAGTAAAAAAATAAGTTGGCTTGACTACAAAATAATTTTGCTAAGATTATGCTCAAGTTGATTAACTAAATTGAATTGTCTATGCTTTTATTTAAAGAACAGTACTAGACGGTATCTCTCAGATATGAAAAAAAATCACTTTTTTACATGTCCAAGTAATTGAATATTTATACGAGTCTTGTTAAATCTTAAGAACTAAAAATTTAGAACTTAAAAATTGAAATTGCTTTCGAGTTACAATTCTTAGCTTTCGATTAAAAGTCAAAAAAGTATTTCATTGTATGATCAAGTCGAATTGCAAGTTTCGAGTACAAGTCTTCTCCTCGGGACTCTCTTTTATGTCATTTGTACTCTTTTCGCCAAAAATTATGATAAACATATTTATAAATTATATATGCAGTATTGCATTGTAATTTTAGAATATATACAAATAAATAGTAGTTAGCAGCCACTTAACCAAAATAATAGACATTCAGTAATCAAATAAAGATCATTTGGTAGTAAAGGAGGAATATTATTGGAAAGTAATAGTACATAAGGTCGGATTAACATCAAATATCGATATGTAATATTAAAAAAAGTCTATGGAATGTTTGTTTCTATTAAAATAAATGTTAATCATGGGTCATATACATTTTATAAATAGCAATTGAGTATCCATCAATCATAATCGGTCATTCAATTATCTACGTACCATGATACTTATGTACTATATAATTATAATAATCAATAATATTATTAAAAGTAAATCCTCAAGCGAGAATTACCTTTTTACTAGTATAATACTGACAATAAGATAATGCTTTTAGAATATTCCTAGATTCAGTCTAAAAAGCTCGGTTGTGATAATAAGAATCTCTAATCATTGTTAAAGACTCGAGCATATCTCACATCCACATAAGTTCTGTTTATCGATACACATTAAACATTATTATGTTCTTAGTTGACGATATTATCCTGGGACATATTAAATTTTTACCATCTTGGTTTTTAGAAGGTACCGGAGAATTTTACTTATACAAGAGGAAATATAGTGACGTCATATGAACTATTGAGGGTTTAAAAAAGCGAGTTTTGATTGGTTATTATTAAAACATCTATTTCAGTCAAACCTATTTATTGTACATTTCATTGGTTGAATTATAATTTATGGGTTCACTTTGTTATGTACTTTCTGTTTATACTTCATTAAAATATTTTTATTACATCTATTTGTGCCTATTATGATTTTTTTTTTATCTTTGGAACATAGACCTTTAAAGTAATTCATTTGAGGATCGAAGCATCAGTTTTACTGCGAGTAGGATTTATAATCATTCCCAAATTTATGTTCTATCTATCATTATTGATAAATAATCATTAATATAGTTACTGAAGGTTGTTATGTATAAAATTATTTATTAATCTTTGATTAACCAAAAAATATTATTGAAATGAGCAGCATAATATGGTTATTTTATTAATCTTGAGAATAATATGATATTATATCAATAAATCATAAATACCATTGTGTTGATTATTATAAGTAATATTGCTCTTACTTTTTGTATCAAATTATAGAATACATAATACAAGTACGGTGTGCGACACAAGAAACTTTCCTAAAATATATCTCATCTGTTCCGAAATGACATCAACTGTTTCAGTAAGAATTAAGGGTCTATTCGAGTCTGGACTATTCACGGATGTTTCATTCCTGGTTGGTGATAATGAACTTCAAGAGTCATTATCTGCTCATCGATGTATCTTAGGCGGTGCAAGTCCAATCTTTGAGAGGATGTTTGGCGGAAACTTTAGAGAGTCGAATATGAAGGACATGAAGATTTTGGTTTTGGACGTCCTTCCATCTGCTTTCAAAACTATGTTAAAATGGATATATACGGATGAGGCTGATTTAAGTCTTGACAACGTGGCTCCCGTCCTTTATTGTGCGGAAAAGTATCAACTCTCTACTCTTAAGTATGAATGTATTTCATTTATCATGAAAAACTTCGAAATAGAAAACTTGTGTCAACTCTTTTATCAAACAAGACTACATCACGTTTCAGAGCTAATTCCTAACATGAAGATCTGTATTGGAATGAATGCTTCTAGGTCGCTCTCCTCTGATTCCTTTCTTAACATCAAACATAATGAAGTACTCAAGGATATTTTGTCATTAGATGAACTCGATCTAGATGAAATTGAAGTCTTCAAAGCTGCACTTCGTTGGTTGTCTGCTCGTAAGAAAGAAGACAATAATGTGAAAAAATCAATGAGAGAGATCATAGGCTCTGCTCTCTACTCCATTCGCTTCCCTCTTCTTACCGCTGATCAATTTGTAAACAATGTAATGCCTTCAGGTCTCCTTAAGGATCAAGAAGTTCTTGAAACTCTAGGATTAATCTCCAAGAGCAAGTCAACAGTCCCTATTACTTTATCAATCAAGCCTAGAATACGTCACTGCTACAGATTCTAGTCAACAGTAATTGGACCTTTATCATCCAAATTACACTCAATTGAGTTTAGTGTGAATAAATCTGTTAAAATTTATGGATTTGGGATATATCGTCCTACAAAGAGCGGGAATGTATTAGCTGGAATTATTCGCTTAGAATCATTCAATTCAACAGAGCAAGAAAACTTATGTACGAGCTCTTTTAGCCTAAGGAGTGATGGGAGCTACACGATATCTAGAGTTAACTTTGATCAGCCAATCCCAATCTTCCCTGAATCTCACTATAAAGTTATTTTGGAATTTGATCCATCATCATCATTAGACATGGAATGCTATTCCGGATTTGAAGGAAAGACAGAACTGATCGTTGATGATGTAGAATTTAGTTTCAAGGAGTACTCTGATAGTAGATACACAAGTGTAAAAAAGGGTCAAATCCCATGGATTCATTTCAGTCGAATTTAATTCTTTCATAAACTACATACAATGTAATATTCCTCAAAGTTACTTTATCCTTTGATAAAATTTATATATTTTTACATAATTTACTAAGATGTGTTCGGAGTTTTTCTCCTCATTTAAATCAAAATAATGGCTCACTGAATATTTGTATATTTTTTAAACATTTAAAATAAAGTTGTTGTTTTTTCTTAATGAAAGGTTCATTATATCATAATTCTTAGCATAAGTATGTATATCTAAACAGAAGGTTGTCCGGTAAAATGATTGTGGTAAAAAGGTTACGCACAAAGTGGGCAGGGTAATATCGTTGTGTGGTGAAATCCTGGTTTACATTATCATTGCGCTACAAAAATTTTGTGAGTAATATCATCCTGAAGTAACATCATCGTAAGCAATAGGCCAGACTGTTACTAGGCCATCCCAAGCAACAATTCACGTTGATATAACGTTGTATTAACGTAAGCCTTAAGTTGTCTGAACGTCGTGTAAACGTTCATTTTGGTTACTCTATGGTTAATACATGGTTGTGCAGGAATGTTGTCTAAGCGTTGTATTAACGTTATCTAATGGTTAAAACCAACTTTCAAATTACGTTGATCGAACGTTATTTCATAGCTGTTTGGTGGTCAAAACAACTTTCAAATAACGATGGTCTAACGTTATCACATAGGTGTTTAATGGTTGAGCTCAACTCCTTAATAACCCTATTGTAATAAAAACGCCTTCTAATACACAAAATAATGTACCACAATATTATATTTGATAAAATTAAAAATATTAACATCATATACAAGTAAATATAACATCAAGACTGAAATAATTATAACTTATGTATTCATAAAAGAATAGCACACATATATATATTAATATAATACAAATAAGAAATAAAAAGAAGATAATCAAGTACCGAGGGTTTAATATAGAGTTTCAAAGACCAGTCTTGTAAAAAGTTCTTGAGTGAGTTTTGCACTTCACTATCCTCAACGGTAGAGTCATTAGAGAACTCAGTAGTATTTATATCTTCAATAATCTCAGGAAAAACACTTTTACTTAATGGTATTCCAATTGTGATCCTATTCTCAGACTCAGTACCTACTAATAACAATAAGGAATCCTCATTGCTAGAGTCCCGAATTCTGATGGATTCTTGTTGTTTCGGATCAAGCTTTTCTACGTTGAATACATTGTTTTCTTGTAGCATTTCTCCTATAATTCCATTTCGCACAGATTCCATCTGTTGACAGACCCACCCTCTTCAACTTTTTGCTGTAGGCTTGTCTGGCTAACCGTTACTGAATCATTGCTGGATGATTCGTAAAAAATTACTTGAAATAATAATTTAGCTCATAAATATAGTTGTAGAAAAAAAATACTTTTTGAATAACAGTGACGCTTATCACTCAAACAATAACGACCCAAATACTGAAGGAAATAGCGGGATTATAAAAAAAAAGCAAGCCGATCAACCTCTTGTTGGAAAAAACGTGCTTCATTTTACATTCATTTCCAGATATCTCTAATTTTTTTATGAATTTTGAATTACGCAGCTAATGAATAGCTTCAAAGCGACAAATAAATAGTAAGGGCGTTAGTTGGTATGAGCACCTGTAGAATTTTTGTGTACCCAATACATTTGTTCGTCTATTTGTCTATGTGTTTTAATCAAAGAAAATAATATATTTAGGCAACCGCATGTTTACCTTGGAGGAGGTTTAACCCGTTTAAGCTATCTTGCACACATACAAATATATATATATATATAAACTTACAGCCCGGATTGGGGGTGGGTGTAGAAGTTTATTAAACCGATTACGAGGATTGAAGTTTATTTTGATAATTATTAGAATTAAATATTATTTACTTATGTTAAAATCTGATAAAGAATTAAATTTGATAATTATCAAAGACGAACGAATCTTACTTTATGAGGGTTTCATAAACATTTTCAATTTTGACATTTTTCGTGCCTTTCTTGGAATATTCTTGATTTCAATCAACGGAATGATTAAAAACTGATATTTTTTCGAATAGATTAGTGAAGAAAAAATTTGTTTTAATAATTTTTCCTCCATTTTTCACCCAAGCAGATAATCATATAATAATAGGACAAATTTCTAAATTTGTAGAGTTACGATTTTTCTCCAAAGTGGCTGCTCAAATAGATGCCAAATTTGGATTTAACACAAAAAAGGATTAAATTACAATAATTTTTAGCAAATGCACAATTGAGTAGTATATACTCGTGTAATCGTTCGTTATATCATATCATCGATTTTGGTTTGATACGTTAATAATCATGATACAAAGTTATAATGACTTAGCTTTTTTTTGGTATTTTCATAACCATGAAACAACGTCATAACAACTTATGTATGATCGGTCAATGTTATTATTAAGTTGTATCATGGTTATCAAAATAACGAATCTATCCGTTATATTTATAATCACGGGTCAACGTAAATATAACGTTAGTTTCTGGTAAAGTTCTAACCAACCTCCATTTAACCATATTCTTTCTTTATATTAAGTTATGTATTGGCAGGGATGTACCCTTTGCCCAAAACGAGTCCAAATTATCCTATAGTTTTCTTGGCTTCTTTATATCGCAGTGGTAAGACAAGTGTCTTACCATTTGAGTATGGTCTACCCATAGTATGAAGACGTCACAGTTTGTCCTCGAGGTATAAAATGAAGCTCACTAAGAGCTTGGTAGCTTATAAGACCCCAGACGTTAATTTTCAAGAGAAAACTCACTTTCAGAGTCAACACAACATCTTCCTTCATGCGAGCCCAAACACGATCAGTATGATGATTGGGATGGTGAACCAGTTCAAAAGTAGGCTTTCCAGAGAAAATGAATCTTCTCCAGTCATTCATTTATTGACTAATTTTGCCTCTCACGATAAAAAAATAAGTCTGTTTTTCTTCTAAATCTCCGTGAGTTTCGGCTGCATTTGAGGACTGTACGGCAAGACCTTCGGCGATTCTTCATATGCTTGCATACAGTCTCGTGTGACACTGGATGCCTTTTTGACGTCAATTTGGTCGCTAATTCCCTTTTTCGTCAGACTTTTGGCTATGGTTATTTTAACAACTCAACGTTTTACAGATGGTTCAAAATCGATGACAAAGTTTTGTATAACATATGAAGATAATTGTATTATAGAGCGCTGTAGCAAACTGTTTTTCAAGCACGTGAAAAAGTCCTTCAACGTCCACCCTTGTTCTCAAGGCTCTCCCCAGAAACGTGACAATTCCACCACTTTCGAATGGTTTGGACCGACACGCAAGGTCTCGAGCGACCTCAGTCTACCTATTTCCGGTCTCAAGTTGGCCTACGGTCTGATTGGGGGGTTTAAGGAGTGCTCTTTCAATATTCTATGATATCATATTTTTGAATAGTCATGCGTAAGTTTCAATTAAGAAATAAAATTCATAAAGGTTAATTTTAAATATGCCCTCCAGACCTGTGACAACTCATTCAGGGGTTAATAATTAATAAATAAGTACTAACATATAAATTTATTTTCGAAACAAAAAAACCAAGAAATTTGTATCTTCTATAGCGTAAGGTCTAAATTTAAAATCAAATCTCAAGTAGTCAAACCGTAAAGAAATTTCCTAGTCTCGGCTCTGACCACCTTAGAATGTAGGATGCCTCTCTCTAAAAATTGGTATATTTAATTACAGAACTGAATAGACTAGGACAGTCTTCAGGGGTTAGGATTAAATATTTGAAATTATTTTTCAAAAAATTTAATTAAATATTTGAAATCCTTTTTCTAAAAAAATTTAATTTTCTATGAATAACTATGGATTTTTCTGAATTTTTTTTTCTAAAACACTATAATTTTTGTTTTGTTTTAAATTTCGAAAAACAAGTCCCCCCATCAAATACAATTCTGTGGATGCCTCTATAGACAACCATATTTTATTATTATTACTAGGAGCTGTGATGTTTATTGGTAAATTATAAGCCTAATTTCTCATGCATCTTGAGCATGGCATCAAAAGTGACAACCGTCATAATAACATCACGAGGTTGGTTGTCACATTCTTATATAATGATTTATACAGGCTTGTACTTGTTCACTCTTTTTCAGTTCATTCATTCAATAGTTCATTGTGTAAAAACTTTCCGTTCGCCGTAATTTATTCATTTAATATTTATCTAATAGAAAAAGTCCAACCTAAAAAGATATCCAATTTCTTCATTTTTTTAATAGCCTCAAAATAGAGGCATTACTTTTATTCAAGGCAACCTCCAATTTATTTTCAGCAACTTCTCTCCTTTAAAAAATAGCTGAACTGACCTATTTTTTCTGAGTTACCTTATTTAATGGGAAGGTTGATCCGTTGCAGAGACAATATAGGCAAATGCAAAGCATTAAACCAAGTAGAGCATCGAAGGCTAACGTCATTAATAGCAGAAAAAAAAATCTTGGTCAAAATTTACTTTTTTTTCGCTGGAGGTATTATTATTTCAAGCATTTTGGAGAATCATTCCCTTGTCTCTCGTAAATGAGTCAAGTACTGTACTGTTTTTACTTTGATTTAATCCATATACTTTTTGCTTGAACAATTATGGTAAGGGAATTATGATTCAAAATGAATTTCACATATAGAATGGTCAGCAGGTTTCCAATTAGAAAGATATTTAAGATTTAATATCCATTTTTTTCTTCTTCCGATTCTTTTGGATTTTTAGGAATGGGAAATTTAAAAAAGCGAACGTTTCCTTGAAGCTTTTGGAAATTTGACTCAGTTCTATTTTTGCATCCTCGGACACTACATACAATGATCCATTATTTTGGAATAATTTGTTTCAAATTTGCTTTATAATACTATGTAAATATAAAATATTTGAGACGAAAAAAAATTATATACGTATTCTAATTATCAGAGCCCAATAAGTAGAGTTACGTCACCGGGCTATCTGCTTTGACGATAGCTGACTTCCTCATGTGTTTGAGTCATGACTCATGTCCCAAAACATTCAAAATTTAATACTATATTTTAGGTGAAGAACTCTACAAAGGCGATATATTTTGTTAAAATTCCTCAAGTATGAGCTCTTGTTGTACACGTGGATTACAGGAATCGTTCTTGAGCTGAGGGGATGACACTTTTTTCATTTCCAAGGGACGAATTCCGTAGAAAATGAAAATAAATCTTTAGAAACCATCAGATAATTCTCGATTGTACTCTAAACATTTTGAAAAAATAAGGAGTTCCAAATATCAAGCCATTCCAACATTGTTTAAAAATCTAAAACCTAAAGTTCTTTGGCTCATCAAAAACTCCAAAAAACCCATTTTCATTCGGAAGAACAATGCTGATGCAAAGAAAATTTAATAATTACGGAAATCTCTAGCAACTTTTTTATTTCGAATTTTAGGTAAAAAAAAGATCTCCACAATTTCAGGGTGATAGATACATTACTCCTTATTTGGAACCTCCTACTTCCGAAAATAGAGAAATAGACTTATTGGATGTGAATCTCATTTCATCAACAATAGAAGATGAAACTTCTTATAATGATATATATATATTTTTTCCATTAGTTACTTTATCGTTAGAAAATAATATTTGTATGCTGTTTTACAGATATTTCTCCTGAGCTAAAACATCTAAAGGAAATAAATACCAACAAACAAATCCACCTTGGAGTCTCTGAAGTAGAAATAAAAGAATTAAAGAAGAAGTTGAAGGAGAAAGATGTAAAAATTTGGGACACAGAATCAAAGTTTAAGTCTTTAAAAATGCGCCTCTCTTCGGTATTTAATCCAAACCATATAAACTTTTTAAGTTGCAAGTCTTCACATTCCAAAATCTGCCTTTGGTCTAATAAAGCCATTGAGAATTTACTTCAGTTAAGATTCGTTGAGAGACTATATATTGTCCAACTAATCTATTGCACCAAGAACTGTTTGGATCAATTTGCAAAAATAGAGGCTTTATTCAAATCTTACAAAAAAATGAAAAAAATTGTAAACTCAATAACTGAAGTAGCGGTTCCATTAATTAAGGCGTCTATAAATGTCACCAAATGTCATAAAATTTTATTTTTTATTGTGTCTAGGTATGTTAGTATAAGAATGCAATTTATGAATGCAAACTGCGATTATCAAAGAAAATAGAGTAGCTTCTTCTTCTACTTTCCGGAAGACGAAGAATGTGTATGCGAAATTAAGTAAGTTAAATCAATTATTATTAAAGTAATTATTCCACTTTTTCATAATTATTAAGCTCAATAAAATCATTTTTTAGTATTAATTTATTGTATTAAGTTCTTTTTGGGCCATTTTGTATTTGTCACGAGGGGGCGCTGAAATTTCGTGACGTAACTCTTCTTATAGGACTCTGCTCTGACCTACTTGCTACATCAAGGAGTGACGCAACAGGACAGAGTTTGTCGGGAGCCGTTGTTGACATTTCTAACCTAACATTGTTGCCACTTTTACCCAAACTTGACCTTCAAGAGCTCCTATATTGCTCTTTTTCCTTATCAAACAAGTATGTAAATGGTTATGGTTTGAACTTTGGTTCATAATTTTGGTGAAATTGCTGAGATTTTGAAGCATTGTTTCAGTGTACGGCCGGTCATTCCACACTTGGCAGCTCCACTATTCCCCAAAGGTTAAGAACTCCTACTCTAAATGAAGAATTCTCACCTATCTGTATATAAGTACTATATGAAGACCTCACGGGATTCCTTTAATCTTGGTTAAGCCAAACATTGTTATAACTTTTATTCTTAATCCTTTTTCGACAGATTTAACAAGTATGACGTCATAAAGGAATTATATTGTTTGTCTCTCTAGAACTTGAAAGGATAAAATATTATTACGTAAATAAAAAAAAGAGTTTATAAACTATACACTAATATCTAGAAATAGAAACATAGAGATATATACAATATGCAGGTATGTGGCAGAATCAATCTTCTACCTATGAAGTAATCAGATCCTCTCATTTATTTGCAATTGAATATATAACATCAGATGATATTATTTTAATGGTGTTAGGAACAAATATCAAGAAAAATATATTATGATATGCTTGTTCGTCAATTCATGAGTCCTTTCCAATATTAATAATATACCATATCTAATAACATTATAATTGATAATGGACATTAAAGTGATTAGTACTTCTTCCATTCGAACTGCTGTCGTGTTTGTTTATTTATCTTCTATCTTAATAGGTTATAGGGCTTCTACCCCCTAGACAAACACTCTTCAGCATTTTACCCCCTATTACAATATATATCAACAATACCACCAAACATTTAATCTTTTGAGAGCCTGTGAAGCTCCAAAATATTGTTTGACCAATAAACTCGCTATATGCAGGAAAATACAGTTATGAATATCAAAATGAAATAATTAAATAGGTTGTTATGTCTTGCATGGAGTGGCTATCAGAGGTAGGAAAATCTCATTATTTTGCCTCTCCAAGTTTAGTGTTAAGTCTCTGCTCACAAGTCCTTGAATTATTTTTATCGAGTACAATTCGAGTCCTCAGATTCCTTTTAGCTAATTCCAGACATTTCAAGTCCATAATTATAATACAGGATAGTGTTAATATTTTTCTTGAGTTCAGAATAAATTAGCTTCACAGTCAATGTCGAATCGCAAGTCTTTGATTAATATATCAAGTAGAGTCGCAAAGTATTCAAAATATGAACTCTAAAGTTTCGAATCCTATCCATCACCCCTATTAATACCTCGGAACTTCAAAGGTTATCATCATGTGGAGTAAAAAATAGAATTTTCTACATTAAATTTGTATTTGATTTTTAAATTTTGATATACATGACAGGAGTTGTTCGAAAATCCCTTTTCAGTATTTTTTTATAACATCATGTACTACTCCTTCAAAAATCGATCCCTAAATTTATTGCACAAAATTGCCTACTAAAACTCAATTTTTTGTCATGGAATTAAGTATAAATATTTATTGAAGCTTATATGTCATACCTGTGGCGAAACAATCAGGTTAAGTATCTATTTTAATTAAGAAAATATTTTATTTTAGTATTAAAATTTTGATGATTTATAGAATTTATAATTACTTACCGATTCGAACTTGAAAGTTACATTGGCCAATAACAACTCCAAACAACCATAAAATTTATTTATGACTTTGGCCCTCTACCATTTACTAACTGTACTTCTCAATAATAATAATAAAAAAGGATGGGCGTACAAGTTTCGGGTTGTAGATGGCTCAGAGAGTAAAATACTAGGGGAGATAAAGGACGGAGGGTACTTGTTTAGGGGTAGTTTTCCAGGGGGTACCTGTAATGTTACCATCTTAATATATATTATATTGGTGATATACATTATACTGCTTTAGAAGAATTTAGTAATTTCTTCCAGTTTGTTCCAGTACAAAGCCATTTAAAGTGCATTATGTGTTGATTATGTAAGCCTAAGAGCTGCACAATTAATGTGTGTCTATTAATAACAGGAATGTTCAACTTTGAAACCGCAGTTATGATAGTAGTTTTGGTTGTAGTGCTAAAAAGAATCAATTCAACCAGCAAAGCACTGCAATAGTTACACATTTATGTTTGTATTATTCTTAGTCACTACAACTCACTCAATGAGCTCCTAGGATATGCCAAATTTTAATTTTAAGGTCTATGAAGAGAACCCCAAAACTCTCAGAGCAAAATATAACCAACGAAGAAGAATAAAAAATGCCTTATTCGTCAAGTCTGCAGGTCCAGAAGTTCAGTAGTAGGGCGTGAGACATTTTAGATTCATACACAATATGTAATCTGTTACTACTAGTCAAAAGAAGTGAAACGGAAAAAAGACAGGCAAAGAGTAGGAGAAATTTGGCCTCCTTACTCAGGCACTGAACAAATCTGGTAGCCACAGAAAAGCTGAATAACCTCGGGATTTTAAAGAGAACTTTGCCAGTTCATCTTAAAGCTCCTAGAACATGGTTTCAGGAATACTTTCTCTAATATGGACATTGGCCTTCTTACATACATAAATGTTGACTGAATTTTTTTTATTTTTCGGTTTTTAAATGTCAAAAAATAAGTTTGTATAACTCATTGATATAAATATTTATTAAATTTCATAATAGAGTTTAGAATGTATACAGTATCCATATTTAAATTAAAACTCAAAAGTTTAGCCCTCAGCTGCCACACATTTTTCGAGAAAAGGGCGAAAACTCCGACACCTCTGACAGATTTCTTCCGGGTCCATTTCAGCCCCTTCTTGGATTATGTATTCTTTGAGTGCATTGAAATCAGAATGGGGACGTGGAAAACCTTACTTTCCAGGACACTCTAAAAATCAAAATAAAAAAGATTTAGGTCTGGTAATTGTTGGCCACATCTCCTATGGCCAAAAAAATTCAAATTGTTCAGAGGAGAACTTTTGAGATTTTTTTAAAGTATGACAAGTACCACCATCTTGCTCAATTTGGATAAATAGTGTCAATCGTCCTAGAGAATCTAGATGTAGACAATGGGTCAATTCTTGGCCCATTGTCTGTGAAAAAGTGGGGTGGCATGACTTTACTATCTGATGAGATGACATCCAAAACCATAACTGATGCTCGAAACTAGTTTTGGGAGGCTCCTTCCAGTTACTTAATTCACACTTAAATTCATTTGGATAGTCTTTTCTGTCGCTCTGACAATTTTCATGTAGGATAAACCCAAATTAGTGTAGAGTAAATCAAAAATTCGTTACCTTTGGCGTTGTTGCTTTGACATCTTTAAAGGAACTACTACGTATCCAAGCTTATCACCATAACGTAGGATTCCTACAATATCTCATCAACGGTTTATTCATCGATCTGGATTTTATCTTAGGCCAAGGATGCAGTCTCTTTCATCAACTTTTCAGAAACGTGCTTTAGTTATCTTGGATTTCCTCAATTCTGAGGTATTCGAGTCATTTCTTTTTGTATTGTAGTAGCAAGTATGTGGACTATGAGCCGGAGACTCCAACTCGTCTGAGAATAGCTATCATTTAAACGTAGAATCACATGAAATCAGTCAATTTTTAGTTCAAAATTACGCTAATATGTCCTTAATAAATATCATTTTTTTAAAATAAATAATAGTTATTTATAGAACTCTGTACATTTTTATAAATGATATATATAGTGTTTGACATGGCTGTATTACTCCAGCCCAGATTCATATCTTTATTAGCTTGAATACAGTTATAGGTTTCTGCTGCTAAGGTTTGAAAGATGTCATGCAGTAACTTGATATTGTATTTTGTCTTTCAGAGATTATTAATTATAGGCTCATTTTTTGAAATTTCACGTCTTAGGAAAACTAATTTTCATTGTTGTTAAAGTTATAAAATGGATATTTTGAAACATATGCTCGAAATGAAAGTAATTTTTTTATAATGATTACAAAAAAGACGTAGGAAGCAAGTTTAGTAAATATTAATCGATCAATAAAAATTACTAGGTATATTATTTGTAATACAAATAAATTTTTTATTGAAAAAATACAAATAATAATGACGAACAGAAACAAGAAAATAAACTTTCAAACTATTTCTTTGACTTTTAACCACATAAATTCTTCTTTTTTCTCCATTAATTTCAAATGAAACTCTAATCTTATTATAATATTATCACTATAGTATAAATTATGGTATAAAAGTGTCCCATTTAAATATATATATATTCATGTAAAATTTTACAGACGGTAAATAATTCCAAATTTGTTAAATTAAGTAAAATTACTCAAAGACAAGTAAAGATCTATATATAAAATAAAATTCAATGAAGAATTGACAAATATTTTGAATTCAAATTGTTGGTCATTATTTCCAATGAGGCATTCAAATGTTTTTTAAGATTCGTTGTAAGAGAAATGAGTCCATATATCTTGTCTTCACTTTTTAGAGCTCATGGTCTTCAATCTTTAAAGTTATTCATCAAACTAAAAGGATATTTCCCTTCACGTAGGTGTTATACAAAATAAGTTAAGCTATGCTATAAGCGTATGCATGTCAGATAAAGTTAGACATACGCTTCTTCTTTTAAAATGGGTAGAAAATAGTCGAAAATGCAATTTTCGACTAGTGCTAATGGACATGCTGTATAAATTTTGAACTCCTGTTGGTACGTAGTAAACTATTTTTTTGATACATTTTTGCAAATACATGGCTTCATAACTATTTAGTTATTAGTGATGGGTCACAAGTAAAACTTGTCATGAAGTATTCGTCATTATAGATGATCCAAAAATTTAGCATGTAGGTCTAAAATACGAGTTTTTCTCATGACTCGTCATTTCTTCTATAGATTAATTAATAGAAATACATGTATTTCTATTAACCTTGTATAAATGTAGATTTTCTATTTTGAAATCTAAATCCGAATAATGCAGCATGTATATATGTAAATTTAATGTATAATATACGAAGTTGGTCAGCATAGTTTCCGACCTAACAAAGATATAATATATTTTTTCTGATATTATATTTTTTAACATAGTCTCCTTGTAAATTCAACACAGTTCTCCCAGGGATACTCCCATCTCTGTAACCCGTCCAAATAGTACTCAGCGCTTTCTTCGCAAGATATTATTCACGAGAGATTTTTCATTTTTAGGCTCAATACCTCAGAGTTCGATTGACTTAGACGTGTCAAATTTTAACCAACGATCCTTTATACGTCTGCTATTGATTCAATCTATTTAAAGTTAACACTTTCAAAGACAAAGATTTAATTACCACTCAATACTTGATTATGTCCATTTTCACCAAAACAATCGCATCAACTCACTCAAACGACTACTACATAACAACTCCGCGTCCAAAATGGCTGATGTATTAGACATAGACCTTTAAATATGTATAATTTTTCATATTTTGAATATTAGGTTGGAGATTCAAGTAAATAAATATCATCAATGGAGGAGCCCAAAAAATACAGGTTTCATCTGGCTCTGAGTATCGTAAAATTCGAAACATATCTACAATTATTTGGAAAATATCAAACCTATATATGCATAAAATGTATACAAAAGACGCGTATTTGGTGGTATTTCCATGGAATTTTGATATCCTGAAAAATATGGAATCCTTCTCTACGAAATTTATTTTGATTTTACTTACAAACAGTTTTACTTATTGTAGCCATTTCATTTCAAAATCTGGCTCTGAATCGAAATTACTCTCAAAACGTAATTTTAAAAAAACTTGAAAGGGCATACCTATTGCGGTTGAAGGTTGTAATGGTCATTTTTGTGTTCTATGACTTAAATAACAATCATTCATGTGGGTTTAGTCGGTGGCCGTTCCAAGACCTGTATTTTTGTTGCATAGTGTAAATACACTACGCAACAAAATTCAGTCTTGGAACGTTGGCAAGCTAAAACCATCATAAATTATTGTTATGTAAACCGTAAAACACGAAAATGGCCATTAAAACCCTCAGCTGAAATATGTTTGGCCTCAAATTATTTTGGTAAAAATTAAGTTTTAATGGTGGTTTTCGAGTTTGACGGCTCAAGCAACAATAATAAATATTGTTTGAAACCAGTGGGCGGGCGAAAATTCTGTTTCATAATGTTATAGAATGGTCACAGCAGCTTTAAAAAAAAAAAAAAAAAAAAAAAAAAAAAAAAAAATTGTCAAGTATAAAAAATCTTGCCACATTAAGGTGTCCCTTTTAATAAAAATCTAACTATTTATATTCATAGCATATTCAAGCAAGTAGCAGGTTAAGTGTACGAGGGACTCTCAACTGAGGGCCCGTGCTGGATCTAATTAAATTTTAGACCATATAAAAATTAAAAAAGGATCTAAATTTTTAGGTCATTTTAAAAAAAGATTGAAATATTATTTTTTGAAAGAAACGTTACCAAATTAAAAATGAAGACAATTAATTATCATAACCGTAAGAAGCCTGGGCCTTTTCTAAAAAGAAGGTCGTTCGAGAAAAAAATAGAGTCTAAGATTATTTTCTAAAAAAATGTAATTCGATAAATACTATCAAAAAAATCGAAAATTAAAACGTTTAAAAAACTGCTAGTCATAACTATTGGGGGAAACATTAATATGTCTGCCCCCAAAAATATTCTGCTCCCATATGATTGTCAATGGGATCAGCAGTATTATATTTTGGCCACATGTTGTGTTTTGGAGTTTTTATTAGATAATAAAATCCAAAAATTGAAATTGTTTTAAAGAAAAAAGCTGTACATACAAAATCTCAAATATTAAATTTTACAGAAACAAATTTCAAAAATCCATAGCTGTACATACATAATTTCAAATATTAAATTTTTCGGAATGAAATTTCAAAAATCCATTGCTGTACATAACAATTTCAAAAAAAAATTTGAATTTTTTTGTTCAAAAATCTGTTTACAAAAAAATAGTTTTTTTCTAAAACATTTAAAGTATTAGATTTTTCGAAAAAAAAATTCAAAATTCTATAACTATTTATATTAAATTAAATTTATTAGAAAAAAATTTGAAAAATAGAATTTCAAGTATTACATTTTTGAAAAAAAAATGAAATATTAAATTTGTCTACTTATAACAAATAAAACTCATACTATCAATTTTATATGTAGGTTAAGGCTTTTTTGAATTACTCAGACACTACCGAGGTATTCATTATTACAATTTATTTGTAGATAAATATGTTATTCATAGATGTAGTAATGGGAATTTCAAGAAATATCGATTCTCATGTTATAATTAACACGTATGTACTCCATAATTCATAGATAAGGAGGAAAACTTGAAACAAAACTTATTTATCACTTATCAGCAATACAACATGATCAAGTTAAAAAATATATATTGACTGTATTCTTAATAAAGGAAAATTCAGAGCGCCCTCTATTAGAGTAATGACCCTAGAAGACTTTGCAGATAGCCATTTTACAACATAGACACATTGCCAATGACCACTTTGTAGAACGGAGACTTTGCCCAGAAAAATAATGTATATTGATGATGATGATTCATGTACTCCAGTATCAAGCACATTTTGATAATATATCTGGAGCCGTCAGCAGGATTATATTTTGAGAGAGGCTAGATTTTTGGAATTTAAAAAAAAATCCAAAATTTATATTTAAATATTTAATTTTTTGAAAAAAAATTAAATATTATATTTTTCGGAAATAAATTTCAAAAATCCATATCTATCCCCAAAATAGAATTTTTTAGAAAAAAATTCAAAATTTCATACCTATTTAAGAAAAATTAAATTTTTGGAAGAAAAATTTCAAAAATCCATAGGTATTTTCAGAAAATTTATAATATTAAATTACTTGGAAAAAAAAAAATCAAAAATACATAGCTATTTACAGAAAATTAAATTTTTGGCAAACAAAATTCAAAAATCCATCGGTATTAACAGAAAATTATTTTTTTTTTGAAAAAAATTTCTAATGTTAAATTATTTGGAAAAAAAAATTATAATATTAAATTATTTGGAAAAAAAAATTTTTAATATTAAATTATTTGGAAAAAAATTTATAATATTAAATTATTTGAAAAAAAAATTTATAATATTAAATTATTCGGAAAAAAGAAATCAAAAATCCATAGCTATTAACAAAAATTGAATTTTTTGGAAAATGATTTCTAAAATAAACAGCTACTTACAGAAAATTAAATTTTTCGAAAAAATGTTCTAATATTAAATTATTTGGCAAAAAAATTCAAAAATCCAAATAGCTATTAACAAAAATAACATTTTTTGGAAAAAAAAATTGAAAATTAATTTTTTGGCTCTGCTGCATAATTTTCCAGAATGACGGAAAAAATTCTATTAATGAGTGAAAGTTCGTTAATTTGGGGAGATGGGGGGAGAACTACAGCCCTTTAGACCACCCCCTGAGGTTGAGCAGAAACATAAGGGCTCTATTTCATTCAATATAAACCAAGGTTAATAGAAATACAAGGTTATACCACAACACATGTACGACTGATGTTTGGCTTCGACCAACGCTTTTAAAAATAGACGTCATAGTGTATTAGTGGTCGCATGTTTTGTCAAAATCTGTTTGCCTTGCCGGCCGTCGGTACAGTAAATCAAATTGAAAATTCTAGTAAGCCCGATTACAAGATGGTCTAACCTTGTATTTCTATAAACGATTTATTTACATCTTCTCTTTTTCAAATCATTTTTTATCTTTCTAATTTATTTGTTTAAATATACTTATTGGACAGTTATCGTGGTTATGTTCTAATAGAGGTCTGAGTCAACTGCTTGAAGCATCTTCATAAGGAAGTTAGTCTACTATAAATGAATCAACACTGAATCATTGCAATTCGTGGCTTATAATTAAATATTTTATCTTTTCAAAGGAGTGTAACATGAATGGGAATCATAATTACATAACTATTGCCTTTTGAATCATCATATATATATTTTGTGAGCGTTCGGCAAATTGGTATTCGGTGATAAGGTTTTACGCACACTGAGTAATAACATACCTCTATTTTTTATTAAATAAGATTATCATTCCGGAGTTGTATTTTTTGACGCAAGATAGCGCCACTCAACGTCTCTCTGTTTACAAACTAATATAGGTGGACAACTACAATGCCAAATTATCAATAGTCTACAAATGAATATAATCTATATTATTACAATAGTATTTGTAGATATGATACAATTTCAAAGAATTTGATATGACTAATCATCATAAATTAGTAATTACATATTATTTTTTGTGTTCCTACTTCCTACTCCTAGTAAATGTATATATGTATAATGAGTTATTATGACGTAATTTGTCGGAATGAACAGCCATTCACTTCCAAAGCCTATATTTGTTTGTCTCACTGTTCCCCTTATTTTAGATTGCAACCTTTCCTTCTACGAAATGAAACAAAAAAAAAGACCCAATCAATTCGAGCTTTTTTTATCCACTTTAAGCTTCGACTCTCAAAAGGGAGATGGAAAAATAGATCAAGACATAAACTATGTCGTTAGTAGACGTCAGCTGATATATCAGATCGATATATTCGGCAAAATATCACATTTCTGCATCGTATCGTTATTCTATAAAATTCTGAGAAATTTCAAAATTTGCTCTGATATTTTATATGATGCAGTCAGAAAAAAAAAAGTAATTGAAACTAAATTAATGTTCAATTTTTGTAGCCAGGGAAGGCTGAATAAATAGAGTACTCACACTTCAATGAATGAATGTATATTTTATGACTTCTATACTTCTTAAAAAGAGTGCAACACAAAGTTTGCCTTCCTAGTCATTACATTAGGTTAAAAATCAAAGATAAGATTTATCTCATTTTAAATCTCATAATAAAAAAAAACAATTGAGGAGGGACAAAAGTGATTTTTTGAAATTTTAACATAGCTCAAATATATTTTTTCTGTTATTAGACTACTGATACAAAAATTTCAAAATGGTTGACGACGAATCAATTAACTGATATATTACATATTCTCATGGCTGAATATATAAATATATATTAGGCCTAGTACGGTACGGGTTTGTACTTTGGTGCAGTTCGAAAAATAATTATAAATTCATGAATGATACTATTATAGAAGGCTGTATATCAAACTTTGTTTAGTCTAGAGAAGTGAATTGTTTTATTTTTTTGTTAGCCTAGTAACGTCGTGATGGTAACTAAACTTCTGTACGTTTCTTATTGGCTACAGTTTATTTTTATGGGTGAATTTATAATTTAGATAATATACATGGAGAAAGAAATATTTATTTCTCTATAAACACGACAGCGGTTCGAATAGAAAAAGTGCTAATCATTTAATTAGCCAAACTATCTATTATCATTATAAATGATGGATTATTCATATGTGACAAGACCCATAGATTGACGAACAAGCATATCATAATATCATGCAAGGTCAAATATGTCCACTTCGGTATGATCTAGGATGTATCAGATGAGGAGGCAATTGGCTCTGGTGCGACAAACTACTGAGATGATTCGGGAAAGTAGTCAAAGGTCGAGTTGCCGGAGAACGCAAGGAAAACTGCACAGCTCAGTACAGTTGGAGGTATCTGAAATTGCAATAGAACGGCGGCCTTTGTCTCTTCATAAACCCTCCTCCTTGTCCAAAGAGAACGAAACAGGCTGTATTACCTAGTTAATCAAATGACTCGAATCCTCGAAGTTGTATTTAAATATAGGGTTGAATACCCTTCACCCTCAGATTGGCCCTGGGGTAGTGTAAGATTGCTAAAAACCACCGCCAATTCATCCAATATATCCAAGAAACCTCTCTAATACAAAAAGTATAAAATAATAGTTGCAAGCCCTTGTGTAGCACGGGGTACTTTGTGTACCCCTAGTTCCTTAAAAACCACCACCAATTCATCCAAAATGTATCCAGTTTTTAACCATATTTTAAGAAGCCCTAAGGTATTTACCCCCATCCTCCTCCTATATTCTAATAATACTACTCACACATGAAGGTATCTCCTTGGGGTATGGAACAAACAAATATGTTTAGATATTTCTCGTAAATAGTATAAAGATAATTTATATTGTGTCATAATTCACCACGAAGTTTGAAAGAAATATGGTCTATTTTCTCCCTGGAAATTTTCTTAACTGGCAATTTTCCTCCATGGCAATCTTCCAGGGGCAATTTTCTCTAGGGCAGTTTTCCGCAGATGGAATTTTTCTATTGTAAAACCTCCTTGTATGCGACATTTTTTTGTTGTTTTCTGTCCCTTTGATGTAAAAATAATCAAACCTGCACCTCCTTTTGACACTCTTAAAAATGCAACATATAATTGACCATGTGAAAATACTGATTTTGGTAAATATAAAGCCATTTTTCCAAATGTTTGACCTTGTTATTTATATATGGTCATTTTCATTGCTAACTTGATTGGGAACAGTTTTCTTATAAATGAAAATAGAAACTCATCGCTACCAGAAGTAAGTATGATTCTAGTAATCAATCCTTACAATTATTATATAAGATGTTCCTTCTTCACCCATAATTAAGTTACATACTAAGACTACCTCTCTAATCTTCGTCTTCCTTTTTTAATTCGTATTTAATATTCGTTCTCCCCTTTCCTGTTAGGAAAATCATTCGTGTTGTGGTTTTTTAATTTTTTTGGTACATTTTTGAATCGACAGCTGTAGTTTGAACTTAATTAAAGATGATAATTCATTACCTATCCGAATTCCCCTGGATGACGGACTAGATTCTGTGGTAGTTGTAGATGATATGGAAAGTCCTGAAGGAGCAGCTTGCGTTTCCAGACCATCTGTGAATATAGATTACACTTCCCAAGGTACAACTTGTGAACCTAAGCCATTGCCAAAAGCATAATTTTTATTTCACTCCATTCTGCATTGACGGTCCTGTCGATTAATACTATTATGTCAATGGTCTGTTTAGGGCTTTCTCACAGACTTATGAGACATTTGACTGACCCTTCTTTATTGATTCGTAACAGAGAAGTTTGAACACTGTCCTTCTGCATAGTGTTAATAAAATGCCATCTGTCCTCATTGCTCCTTCTGTCCATTTAAGAGAGACATATAACAATATGGAAATACTTCGATCAATCCGTGTTCACAAAATTATGTTATTTCCTATGTCTATGGAACATTAAACTAGAAGTGACTGGCATCTTAATGTTTGCATTTGTCCCAGGGACAAGCAGTGTGCAGTCTGTGCTTATGCCCACTGGAATTGAGGGCTTAATGGCTTTCGAATGGATATGTGAAAATTTCCTTGAAAACAACAAAACTCCAGCGTATAAAGATGGAGTCAAGAACTTACTTGATGTTTACGAAGAACTTGGGAGACGAATGTCGTTGAATATGCACTTCCTGCATTCCCACTTACATTTCATCCCCGAAAACCTCGGTGGAGTGAGTTACGAATAAGGAGAGCGATTTCACCAAGATATTCGCACAATTGATAATTGTTACCAAGGATTTTGGAATGAAAGCATGATGGCGTAACATTGTTGGATGTTGTATCGTGACAATCCAGGAAAATATACAAAAGTAATACACATTTACATTTACGCTTCTAATATATAATTTATATGTACAGGGTGTCCACAATAAATTGGAACTATCTTAAAATTCAACCCGCTTGATAAAAATGGAATTTGGAGTTTATTTGTTAATATGAAAAAGTTAGACATGATATTAAACAATAAATTTATTCAACATGTCCTCCCTCAGCAGCCACCATCTTCTCCATCCTGCCCTTAAAGGATTTGCATGCCCTGATGACTTCCACAGAATCGACAGCATTCCACTCCCTCGTAATGGAGCCCTTCAGGGCCACCATGCTCTTGTGGCTGACCTTGCACACCTCCTTCTCCAACTTCCCCTACCAGTAGTAATCACACGGATTGAGGTCGGGTGAGTTAGAGTGCCAGGTGTTGCGATTCAAGAAAGTGATGTCGTGGGAGTTGGACAGGTTAGTGGTCCTCATGGCGATGTGTGCGGCGCTGGGTCTTGTTGGAATGTGAACTCCCTCCCAGCGGCCATATCCTTCATCCAGGGGATGACAAACTCCTCCATGACTTCGCAGTACCTTATCGCGTTAACCATTTCCTTGGGATTAAAGAATAAAGGCATCACCTCACCGGTGCTGCAGATGACACCCAAGGTCATCACGGAGGCCGGGAACTTTGTGGTGAAGACCGCAGGGACCTCTTCTCTCTCCTTGGGAAGCCACCTGTCATTCTGGACGTTGTAGCTTCTGTCGACAGTCCAGTTCTTTTCGTCGGAGAAGAAGATGATTCTTCCTCAATGGTTCTTCAGGTCATTGAGGAGACGCTTACTGTGGGTGAGCCTGGTGGCCTTCATGGATGCCGTGAGTATGTGTTGTTTGGCCATTTGGCATGACTTGTACCCGAGGTCCTCATTCACGGCCGTGGAGACTAGCTGCTTGCTCAGTCATGGTTCTTGGACAACCTGGACAAGGAAGTCCCTGGCGAAGCCTTGATGGACTTCCGGAGGCCTTCAAGGAAGCAGGGAGTGCGGATTCGGTCACTTCTCATGTTGTGGGCCTTGCAACAGACCTTCCCCTCAACCTCCCAGGCATTTTAGACCCCGTACACCGTGGTCTTGGGGTAGTTAAGAAGCTTGTAGATAGCAGAGGGCTTGTGTCCAGCGCGAGCCAATTCGAGGATGGCGTCTTTCCTTGCTTGTTCCGTAGTGACTATTGTTTGTTGTCAAAACAATTGTGGTGGAAGTTATTGTGTATTGTTCACGCAACCTTTTATATTAGTATGATTTAACCCCGAATATCCAAATTATGGATTTGGATGATGTTTAAAGTAGTTCCAATTTATCGTGGACACCATGTATATTGTTGTTTTATCTTTTCAAAATTAGACTATAAATTTTGATCTATGTCATATAACAATCTCAAAAAATTGATCAAATTTTAAACCACTGAATTTAGAAAATTATACGTCTTACAAAAAAAAAAAAATTGTCAGATTTGAAATCAGCACAAAAAAGTGCGCTGAGAAAAGTGCATATGAAATTTGGGATAATTTTGTTGACCTGTTATTAATCTTTATTCTTGAGGAGAGAACACGTTATATGAACTGATATGAAAGTATTATTCTATTGAGTAGTTATGTATAAGTATGCTAATGGGTAGGAGAGAGTATCACTGAGGATTTATTCGGGAGTTATCCTTTAAACTATTAAAGCAAAATTTGTCTTTTATCTGGCGCCTCATTACTCCGGGAAATGCCGGGTATTACGGCTAGTAATAAATAAGAGAAAAATAAGGACTTATTTAATTGTGTTTAACATTTCTAAAGCGTCAAACTACAAATTTTTAGCAAAGATTCGTCTTTCTCGCTTTTGCTTGGTTACAAATTTTAATCACTATTTTGTTTTACAAAATTTTTATTTTTTTAAATTTGAAACAAAAATATTTCCTATGAGAACGATAAATGTATCTGAATACAATTTATGCAATCAACACTCTAAGTGTATAGGTAGGGTGGGCTCTAAAGAGTGTACTTTTGTGTTTGGATGCTTATTCCAAGAAATTGGGTAAACTTTTCAAATGTTTCTTTTTAGCATTACATGTCTTAGCTATCCATTTCACCTGGCAGCATTTATACGTAATCGAAAAATAATGTAGAAAATTTCAAATTAAGAAAAAAAAGTGTAGAAGTTCATTTTATAAATAGAAAAACTACTGAAGCTGTTGCCCCGCCACTCCCAAATCAATAAATTTTTGAAAAATTATTGATGTAGAAGGAAAAATTACAAGGAGAAATCATGTGAGAAAAAAAAAAGTAACAATATATATAATCCTACAGACGCCCCTGCACTGTCAATTATTGTTGAATGAATAATTTCCCATACTCTTTTTTTTATATCAAGAAAAAACAATATCTTAATCCGAACCGAAGAAACAAGTAAATTAAGGATGTGTATTCATAGTAAACAGAGGAAGGAGATTGAAAAGAGTGAAGGAATTTAAACAATTTTTGAATCAACCTGTATATGTGTGTGAGTGTATACGTTCAAATTGCAAAAAGAAAAACTTAATTAAAAAAGAATCCGTTTTATTGTCGATAAAATCAAAACAAAAATGAAATTATGTTTTATACACTTGTTTTTTCTTTTTCCTCTTTTTATCCCCTTTTGAAAATGAGACCTGTGCCATTTTAAGACCAACGTCAGGGATGTCACGCGAAGTCCCTGATGTCCCTTCTGGTACGTCTATGAATACATATATGTGGTGTTGACAATATCCATATAAATTTCATTTTATTGATATTAATCCTATTTGACCCCACGTTAGAAACTTCATAATTTAATGTATTGAATTAGTTTATATACAAAGTTTTGCCTAATTTTTTCCTTCGAGTTTCTCGAACTTTAATTTGTGTGATTTTTTGTGTTCATATTTTTTAAAGGCTCAATAAACATACAAGCAATTATATATTTACTCAAACTTATACAGTTTGATATCTTATAGTATAAGCTATATTGAAATTTTATAATGTTTGTAACTGAAGAATTATAAACCGAAAACTAAAATAGGCACATTTGACCCCACAGTACATAATTTTTCGTTTTATTTCAATGCTTTACAAGAAGTGTTACAATCATCCAATTTAAATAAAGTATGGCCCGTTCTGCTTGATAACTTTTTGCCAAACGACAATCTAACTTCATAATGTCCTTCTCGTAAAAGCCACTGTCCCTATGTACAAAAAAAATCGAACAACCAAGTTTTACAAGCTTCTGTTGAGCCCAAATTTGTACCCCCCAGTGCGTTGGTCATAAACAGGAACAGGTTGATGTCAGTTCCGATTGTAGGTTGGATGCATAAGAGCTTCCCATCCGAGCTCCCGGAGCTTCTGGCTCGTCATCAAAGATATGTGCAGGCTGGCGCTGTCTTGATGATGTCTAGTTGTCTCTTTTTCACGAATAGTGGCCGCTTCTGTTCGATCGCCTGTTTCAAACGGTCAAGTTGTTCACAATAGAGGGTAGAATTGAGCGGAAAATGAATGATCGAACCAATGTCATCCAACACGAACCGAAAGAGTTCCTGCCCTGTATACTTGGTTAATTTTCTTGGTCGCTTTCGAAGCGTTTTTCCCTTTCAGGTAGTCAAAGTGTAAAATATGGCGAAGTTCTTCCTTTGAGACCTCCATACTTGACGCAGGATAATTCATAACTGAACTGGCCAAACGCAATACGGTGAAAACAAAACAAAACACTTGTAGTATACATTCACTCCTATACAACGCCTTATCGCTGCAGAAAATACGAAATTACATTTTTCCAACCTAATATTTAAAAGAAGAAGAAGTATTTATGACTCAAATGAGACAAAAAATTACTTTGACTACCATGTATCTAGAATTTTATGAGCCAACTCATGAAATCAGATGTGGGTAGTATTGAATCAGTCTAGAAAAAAATTAAAATTGACTGTGTCCTATCCTTATAAAATTTGTCAGTCCTAGTACCGGTCCTTATCGGTCTTTTATCGTATCTACAACAGCTGAAATAACTATGTCATTTCAGCTGTTCAACATATTTCAGGAGACAAGATACCTGAACTTATTATTATAGGTTCTAGAATTCCTTTATTATTTTCTTCGTATTTATATTATTCAATCTTAGGTATGAGTGAAGAAAATAAAATGATATCTAGAACTGTAGGGCTGAAGGAACTGAGGTATCGGCCCTTAGGACTGTTGAATGGTAAAAAAGTTCGGACTGATAAAAAAAAAGAGAGTAAGGGGATGACTAATTAGGAAATCAGTCCTATGACTGATCCAACACTATATGTGGGTAAATGATGCAGAAAAATAGACAGCTGACAACAAAAGACGATATAAATCTTATGGTTTTAGTGAGACGGTAACGCCATGTTGTTTGTTGATATTTACTTGGTTGTTAGGTAACGATTTGAAGAATGGGCGTTGACTTGAATATTTTGCGTCAATCTAACTAATATATGTAATGTAGGACGATATGAATGAACTTGAAGCTTTGCCAAATATTATCTTGTGGCCTACTGATGAAGATACTTATATTAAATATCTTCTATACAAGGCATACTTCGATTAAGTAAGTAGTAGTATTTTCTAACAGGTGATGAAAGAAACAAACATGATTATTCATGATTACTTAGACTATAATCCAGATTTCTCTTTGCGAGCCAATTCACATCCAATCTCTAGATACTCCCTCTTGTACGAGACACATAATATTCCCCTACAAATACTATTCATATTTATTGAGTATTTGAACAAATCACGGATCCAACACAGGATTTGGAAACCTTTTTTTTTGTTCAGATTTTATTGGACCATCCGGTACCTATACATTTAACTTTTCGGATCTTTTCCTCTCTTACAAACATGAACCATTTTAAATTACATAAACATCGAGGTTTTAAAATTATAATATTGTCACGATACCAATATTTTCGTATTCGTAACGGTCTCGAGTACCGAAATTGGTATTGGTATTTCGATACACTTTTTTTTAAAACAAGAAAACATCTAGTTCAGGGCAACTTATATATGCGCTTTCTGTGGCATCTGCAAGATCTTGTTTCAGGGATGTGGTGGATGCTAACTCATACATTTGGGTTTTTTTTATTATTAAGAGATTTAAACATTATCCAGAGTTTTAAACAAAACCAACAAAATTCAAAACAGAGCAATGCCCCGAATTTCCTTCATGCAATCGTTCCCTTGTCCTTGTCCGATCCTTATTGTTCAAAAGGTTGAGAGTAAATACGCCGTTTTTCTAAACTTAGGGTTATTGGCATGACTGAGTCAAGTTCTATAGTTATTTGTGGTCATAAATAAACGTATTGATAAACATTTTCTCTCCAAAACATTTATATATTAATATTTAATTTCAATTATTCATCAATAGGAGCTTTCATAGAAGAACAAGACGTCATCATACTTTTACTCATTCAGACACCTTATTCTATTCTTAATATTTACCTACCTCAGCATACATTAAAATGAATGGAAAGACGAACCCTGTTTTCATACTACTTCTCTAGAAGCATTTAAAGACATAGGCTCTAGTGTCTTGTTCTACAACTAATAATATTATGAGCACGCCTTCAAAAATCTCAAGTTCATATGAAAGATATGACGTCACATTTATAATTATATTTCCATCTACTGCATCCCTTCTTCCAAGGATGAACGTTTACGTCATCAATCTGGGTATTGATGGCATCATAATAATAATTTTTAGGCTCAAGTTGAAGAATATACAAATATTTGGTTGGTTCTATCACCATCATCACCCTCGATAGATTTTACAATGACTATTGGGCAAATAAATAAATGGGAGTGTCGCTTGATGGAAATGGAATGAAAAGCATATTTATATTATGAAAATAAAAAAGACGCTATGTATCTGCTTTAAGAAGAAGGGTAGCATCTAGGATCAAACGTCATGCAATTAAAAAAAAAGGAAATAATATATAAATCTTGTGACATTCTCTTGAAACACCCAAACAAACGGTTAGTTGAAGGCGGAAAAAATGAAATATCAAAAGGATGTTCCTAAAAAAAGAATGTTAATGCTGTTACAGATTTACTCATGAAGTTATTATTTATGAATTGTGTGATCCTATGTGAGATTTTAAATCCTTAGTGTACAGATTGTATGTAGTCCTGTAGCGTATGTAAATGGAGGTGAATTTAACGATGTTAGAGCCGGCGAGAGTCTGTGGGAGAAGGACTACTACTACTACTAGCTGTGTACAGCTGCTATCTAGAGAGACAAACAAAGCAGAGAGGGAGGGAGTGACGAGGAGTTCTTCTCGTAAATGGAATACACTCAAGCTTTATTGCTTTAGAATACACTCTCCTACAAATGAAGAGAAGAAAGTTAAAAATAAGAAAAGAAAATGTATATACGACTTCATGCTTCAGTCTCGTATTTCTACCTGGGCCCTACACAGGCTCTCTTCGTTAAATTGTTATTCTTATGATTATATATAAGTATATTATATATCAATGTGTGATTGAGTGAATTTAAAGTAATAGTAGTAGTCACGAACTAGTTGTAGTACCCTTGAGATCTCCTTTCCAAAAATGGCCACATCATTTTTATCCGAAAATAAAACGTCTGTTTGCTTTTTTCACAATGAAACAGCGACAGATCCAGAATACTGTGGCTCAAAGGACGTCTGTTCCACCCTGGGACTCTTATTACCCTTTTTCCTTGAAATGAGCTGGCCAGTCCCAGTTCGAACCTTCCTCTACCTCTTTGCCCTTCTCTACAGCTTCCTGGGCGTATCCATCATTGCCGACATCTTTATGTGCGCTATTGAGAAAATTACTTCCAAAACGAAACGAATTCATTTCGCCTCTGCAGGTGATGATGAGCCCGATGTTATTGAGGTCCCTGTTTGGAATGGAACAGTAGCAAATCTGACACTCATGGCCCTTGGCTCATCTGCTCCTGAAATCCTGTTATCCATCATCGAAATTACGGGGAATAATTTTGAGGCTGGCGAACTTGGGCCTGGTACTATCGTGGGCTCAGCTGCATTTAATCTCTTGGCTATCTCTGCGGTATGTGTGGCCTCTATTCCCAGTGGAGAAATTAGGCGTGTGAAACAAATTATCGTATTTATGGTTACTTCAACCTTCAGCATTTTTGCATATGTCTGGCTTTTGGTCATACTCAAGTGGAACACTCCTAATGTGGTGGATCTATGGGAAGCCATTCTAACTTTTGCATTCTTCCCCATTCTCGTCATCATTGCCTATGCAGCTGATAAGCAATGGCTTCGCTATCTCGTGTGTAAGAAACCTGTTGAAGAAAGTGACAAGAAGCGACAGATCGAACTCGGAATGTTTCGCCCAGGTGAGGAAAGTATGTATCGTGTCCAATAAGCCTCTTTCGTCGTTCCATAGCATTTTTTTTTCAAAATTCCCTCCCCCTCTGCTCCCCTCTTTCACCCCACTATGAATAAATCCTTTCGGTGGAAATTGCATTTTCCTAACGTGTCTTTTTGAATCTTGTAAATGATGTGAAATGATAGTTTATATGTATGTATCAACACATTAAACAAAAGGATCTATTGATGAAAATGGTGACTACAGCATAGCACCCTGTGTATGATTTTACCTTAATGTCCTTACCCATCACTTGGATCCATATTTATTCTATTGTTCATTATAGATATATAGCTTTAATATAATCCAAAGTATATATACATTTGCAGATGTAAAAAGTTTCTTTAAACTATATATATTGTACAAACTCCATGTTTGTACAATATACTAATATTGATCATAGAAAAGTTTAATTAAGCCCAAAAAACAAAAAAATAACACTATCAACTTCCTTTTGGATGAAAGCTATTAATAACTCATATAGCTATTTGTTAAATTCGTTTGACACAATCATTATGTAATCAACTATTTTAATGATGATTTAATATTGTTATTGTATTCCTTTTTTTTGTTGCAGTACTTCTAATTATAGATAGATAAAAACAAACAAAAAATACAGGAGTACACTTGTGTGACGCATATCTTTGATGACATATTTGATTAATAATTATTTATTGTAACACATAATTTTATTAGTGACCTGTTGATACTTTTGTGTGAGCAGGTTATGAATTATTTATTAACTAATAATTAGTACTCAAATTTATTTCTCCTTTTTTAAATCCGTTCTAGTATTGCCAATCTGAGGACCGGTCCTAAGATTGGACCGAATAAATAAGGTCTGATAATATTTTGTTAACCCTTTTACGACGACGTGTGATATATGTAATATCGTCTTTAATTGCATATAATTTTTCCATACATCACTTTCTGCAAGTTTTTAAAATTTCTGAGTACTTTATATATTATAGTTCCAACTTTCAAAGCCTTTAGTAGGTTTTTCTATGATCTTTTATACTTTCAATCATATACAACTGACGCTGGAACGGTTAGTTTTGATTATATCATTCCATATTTATTGTAAGATATTTGCAAGAAGTCTTTGAAAATTCATATTTATTCCTGTATAAAAAGCTATACACTTGAGTATAGTTTATAGCCACAATTATAATTAGATGTTCTTGCCCAGATGCGACATCTAGGCCTAGGCATTTAAATGCAATACGTTTGAAAATCAAGGATACACATATTTGTTAAAGGAATGAGACTAGTTATGTTGTTCTTCACAATCTCTGTCCAAAATCACCTTGATATCTTTATTATTTCCCCATTCGTTGTGAAAGGGTGAAGATATCCCTCACGTTTCTAGTCCTTACACATATGTGTAAATGCCTTTCTTTTGGGAGAGTGAGTATATACATGAGAGAGAAAGACTTAGGGCAGAGTATGTACGAATGTATCATATATAAGAGGAACTAAAAAAAAGAAGAAAAATAAAGTTACACCTTCAAATTAATGTAATTACTTAAAGTGCCATGGATATTATTATTGAGAAGAAGACTGTTGCTTCTTCTCCTTCACATAAAACAACCTTTTATTCATACAGTGTTGCCTCTTTTTTTAGCATGCAAGACCCTTTCTATATGATTTAACAGATAAAAGGGTTAATTATGTGTTTTGTGTAGTGAGTAGAGATGTGAAAATGCGCGTATTTGAATGCAACTTTACAGTTTGCTTGCCCAAGTTACAACTGGAATGTATAATAACTTGTACAAACAAATGGTATATTTACACGCATAAAAGTGCGCACATTTTCACTTCTAGGGTAATGACTGATTCATGCAACGTCCTTACCTTTATTATGTATTGAAACTTGTCTTTCTTTTTCACAAAATCAGCCCGTAACAGTTTCTCAATTCCTCTCTCCCAATTGAGAATTGTTCAATACATAGATTATTCGAATTCAACCGATATACATACAACGGTCGGAACATGGATGATGTGAAAAGAAGTAGACAACTCGATATATGTCAACAAAATACAGTGTAAATTTGTATGATGTTAGTGAGGTAATATGATTTAAAAAAAATTCATTTCACTTGAAGATAGCGTTGGATCGGTCCTATCAGTCTGGTCCTAATAAAATTGTTCCGTCCTAGGAACGGTTCTAAAAGAACGTCGTTATCTTTATGATAACACGCAACCTTTCTTCATAAAAGAAACAGAATAAATGACTGAAATCATCTGGTATTCAGCCAAATAAGTTAATTGCACCAACTGCTATTTATCCTTTAAGTGATCCCAGATTATCATATCATACTGTTTCTTCCCAATTTTTAAAATGAATTACATAAATATGATTCATGATATTTTATTCGATTCTGTATTATAATATTGCTGGGTAATATTGTATTAAAAGCGGAGGTATACTTTTGTATTTGTATATGATACCCAAAAATGTCTTCATAGAAATAATAAAATGGCCTTTATATATATGACGCCTACGAGGGATCAACAAGAAATTGTATTCCTGTCCTTTTGAAAATGGAGCAGAAGTATAAAACAACTTATTAGTTTGTTTATTTATCAAAAATAGTACATTATGAAATTGCCATGACATATCAAGCGAGATGAGGGAATCCACAGTTGCCAACAAAATACATAGGGTATTTTAGCCAGGTAAGGCCGTGATCGGTCTTTTATGGCAACTACAACAGCTGAAATGACGTAATTCACAGCTAGTCACAGCTAGTATAGCTAGAACGTATTATAACACTCATGTATTAAATATCCTAGCTATCATTCATTTTTATATTCTTCAATTCTAGCTAGGAGGGAAGAAAAAAAAAAAAAATAGTTAGACCGACTAATATGTCCGTAGTATGTAAAGTAAAGGATAAGTAAATCAGTCCTAGGTGTGATGGAACATTACTTAGGAGGATATTTCCACTAGGTTATTGTAGATCTTGGTGTTAGCTCACGAAAATCATCACATTAATCTTATTTTGTCAGCTGCCGATGTTTCTGTTGCTTTTACTACCTTTATTGTATCATATAACCTTCCATACAAAAAGAAACAGAAAATGGGCCCATAATTAGGCGGTAGTTTGCCAATTCTAGGACAAATATTCCCAAGCATGGAATTATTATTCAATCATTGTTGAGAGTTGTTCACAACTTAACCAGACCTAATTCTAATTCAACCAATCAATGTTTAAAGCACTCATTAGGCGAAAAGAAGCAGATATATCGACAGCTGACTACACAAGTTCCTCTTATCAGTGTAATGAACATGGTTAACTACTTGAAGTTAATTTTAGCTCTTATTATTAACATGTAAACAATTCCCAAGTATTATAATTTTGATTTATAAAGCAAAATTTGTACGTCTAACTATAATATATTGACACGTATTGCTTTACTAACTTCAATATAAACTTTATTTTCTAAAAGTAAATAATTATGTTTTTATTTGTTTATATTTTATAAAACATGATATTACTAAAGGATTAAGTCACCTCTGCCGTAAATTATTTGGATATTTATGAGTGTCTGCAAAAGATTTTTCTACAGAAAATTTACTTTAATAATCTTTTTTCAAATGACTAACCGTGGTTTACAAAGAAATTATCATATATAGAAATAAGATCGCCTTATATACATACATTAATTAATTCCGTTCTAAAATAATATTAGGACATATATCATGGCTTTACCCATAGTAAAATATAAGTTACACACAATTTTTTGTCAGCTGTCAATAATCCTACAACTTATTAGTTATTAGTATGTTAATTGATGGGTTAAGCTTTAACTAGCTATTGTTAGATCTGTAAACTATTCCCTTCTACAATTTAATATTGATTACCATACTATTAATTAATGCTAAAGTTCTATTTTTACTAATTAATATTATTATTTATTCACATAAAATGGGCGCTTGAACTTATAAATTAACCTATAAATTAGTAATTGTCATCATAAAAGTTTAAAATTAGGCTATTAATGTAGGAAATATACTATATACTCAATTGGTATTTCAGTTATTGAGTATCATACTTTTCCAAAATGCTATGTAAATCTTTGATTTGAAAAGATGCATGTCATTTTTTGGTTATTGACAATTTCTGTACATGTAATATATACATATATTTTAAATTTTATACCATATTTATGTATATACAGGGAGAATCCAAACTCGTATTCGACAATCGACAATTATACACTGTATATACTTTTTATATTATTGTGTACATACTATATACTTGCTATTCTTTGTATAGCCCCCCCCACCAACACTTTCTCCCCTTCCCCTCCCACACATTTGCTTAAAGAAAGTTTGTGTGTTTTTACTCATGATTTGTTTGTCTTGTGCAATATGGTGCTCTCAGACTCTATTTCTCTCTCTCTCTCTTACAGTTTCCTCTCCCTAAATTATAACTATAAGAAATTACATGTTAAAACAGATTACTAAGTTCTCCTTACACATATCGCAGGGGAGGGCTGGAGGAGCTGTAGCTTGAAATTTAATAAAGTTATTTTCCAAAAAATTTAATTAGCTATAGCTAATGGCTATGGATTTTGAAATTTTTCTTCGAGAAATTTAATATTATAAATTTTTAGAACTTTTTTTTAGTAGCTCTGAATTTTCAAAAACAAATAATTTATTTTTTAATTTTTTGAGAATACATATGGATTTTTGAAAAAAAAAAGATTCAAAAAATTTAATTTTTAGAGAATAGCTATGGATTTTTGAAATTTTTCTTCGAAAAATTTAATATTATAAATTATCAGAACTTTTTTTTAGGTTTTTGTAAAGTAGCTCTGGATTTTCAAAAAAAAAAAAATCATTTACTTTTTAATTTTTTGAGAATACATATGGATTTTTGAATGAAAAAGATTCAAAAAAATTAATTTTTAAACCTTTTTTAGTTTTTTCTAAAGTAGTTCTGGATTTTCAAACAAAAAAAAATCATTTATTTCTGATTTTTGTGAGAATACGTGTGGATTTTTGAAAGAAAAGATTGAAAAAATTTAACTTTTTTCTTCCAAAAATTGAATATTTGAAAATTAATTAAATTTTTCCATTTTTTTCCAAAAAATTTTAATTTTTCAAAAAATATCAAAAAAAAAAAAAATAATAATAACTAAAGAAATATATATAAAGTCCGGCGGACGCCCCTGTATCGTGTTGTGTACTACTTTGTGTTGGTTTTTAGAGGGTTTACCTAAAAGTTCTCAAAATTGAAGTGCCTATTTAATTTAGTAAACAAAATACTGCTCAACAAATTTTTTCCTTTGGATTGAGATGTTCAGTTCTTTTGTATGACCTTTATAGTCCAAAACTTCTGTTTTATATACTATCAATAACCCTTGATACCTAGAATGATTGTGTCTGTTCATTTGAGGAACGTTAATTTAAGCAAGTGTCCTCTTAGCAACATTCATTTGAGAAATTTTTAATTTGATCGAGCTTTTCTTCAGCATCGTTCATTTCAGCCACATTTTCACATAGTAAGCAATACAAGATGAATGACGCCATTACTATGTGGCATCACGAAAGCAGTGTTTAAAATCAAATTGAAGAAATCTAGTAAGAAGAACTGAGGCTATTATCAGATTTCATGTCAACTCTGCAAGTTTCTGTGGATGTATGAATTTACAAAACTTATTGAGTGAGATGGAATTCAAACACTTTGATTGATAGCCACTTGTGGAGTAGGATCTTTAAAAAAGAAAGTTTTCGGGCATTAAGAGCAAATCGGCCCTTGTGTGCGTGCGATTTTGTTATGATAAAGCTGTCTGATGGGCTCTCTTTTTTGACGGTAGAAACACTATTGTATCAACCAACTCTATTCAAGTTCTGGGCATCATGGCGACAGCTGCTATAAATAAGATTGTATTTACGGAGGAGAAACGGCGTTGCACCATGACGCTCACAACAATATAAACATTTTAAATCTGGATGGAGTAAATTGTATTGGATCCAGCAAATCACTGGAAATCGACTTAGGGCTTTTTAAACCGACTCAGCACCTTGTTATGTCTCATTCAGGTTGCTGAAGTAAAAAAAAAGTATCATACCATTAAGTCTAAAACAAGGAGGCATTGACCAATATACCCTTGTTCCTCCTTCCGGGCCCAGATCCAGACCGTGATTGATGCTGGAGGCAGATACATAGAATTAGATCTTTCTCAATATTAATATGTACAATTCAAGCAGATTTTCAAGTAAATCCCCCGATTTTTTTATTTTTTAAATGTGTCAATTTGATCTTAGCACCCATTATTCATACTTTTTTTCTGTTATTTAATTCTTTCAATGCGAAAAATAATACTAAATTATGCAACAGGTGGGGTAAAATATTTTTTCAAGAAGTATAATCTGGAATTTTTGTTTATATTGGGCATTTTCATGTTTTGGAAGTTTACGTCCATGAGGCACACATAATCTTAATCTAAGGGCAAAAAAAAAGTTAAATTTTTGTAGAGTAGTATATGTTGAAATAGAGAATTAAGGGAACACTTTTTGTGCTTAGTTATGTGAGCTTGTCTCTTTTAATTATGAAAATATACTACTTATAGGAGTTCTTATGTAACCTCAAGGACTCCATTATTTTTACTTCATATAATACAATATATTATAGTCATTTTTTAATTAAGTAGTCTTTTTTATTTATGCGATGGAATTGAGTTGGGTTTTATGTGCAACCTTTGTATGTGCAATATATTTATATTATTAAATAATCCTCCTGTCCAAAAGGAGGATATGCTGCGGACATCCCTCTGGCATTTAATAATATCCATTCAACTATTTATTATGACGAACAGATAAACAAACCAGAACGATTATTTTAACAATAATTATCCGTCGACAGACATACCCACATTAATATTAATTTTATATGCTCACACTTAGCCACTTCAATCTCAAAATTTAGACTAAATTGAGTGCTTTAAACTGTATGGGGGTATCTCAATTAATCTCTTAAATGGAATTACCGGGCCGTCAAAGAGTTTCGGAACATTACTTGTTTGTGTTTTGAGAGGTTTTGGCTAATTTTACCCAAAAGTTGCATAAACAAAAAAGAAAAGCTGATCGTTTACCTTTTGAACGCCTTATTTTAATATTTAGGATATTAACGAAAACGGAGAAAAAAAAGGCAGGAAGTGGCTCGTTTAGTCCTCGCCGGATTGATCAATTCTGATATTGTAAAGGCCCTTAATGTCTGTAGAACCATCGTCTGGAGGATCAGGGTTAAAATCAACAATGGTGAAGACATCGTCATAGAAACAGAAGGCTAATCAATATAAAGCCTGAAACGGCAAAAAAAAGCTTTTTTGAAAAATGCGACGATGATGGACTTGGCGAAGAAGCGGTCGGTGAGTCGTTTCATGGTGCTCAGTGCCTTAAAAAAAGCTAGTGGGAATTTTCTCTGATATATTGAACGACCCTTGCTCCTTCAACAATAACAATTACGATTTGATCGGTGCAAAAAACTCTACAATGACCTGAGTATTATGGCAACCGAATTTTGTTTTTCTCGGACGAAACGACATTTACAGTGCATCCCGTGTACAATAGGTAAAATGATCGGGTATTATGTTTCAGATTAGTCAACTGCAACTTCCGTGAAATGTCCACCACCAAACATCCGGCCTCAGTAATGATGCTCGGTATTGCTCGGCATCGACATAAGATCTAAAATACAGGGAAGTGACCCGACCTAAGGGTAAAAAGGGAGTCACCCTGCAAAATGTATAATAGCTTTAGACTGTTTTGACTGTGTGAAAAGGTCCCATCTTGTGTCCAGTTCCTTTCCTTCTCCCCAGTTGCTAACTCGAAGTTCTTGGGTTCTTCTACACTTTCATTTCGACATTTTGCAACAACCTTTCAGAATGAACAGATTTGGGTTGTCAAGAGCGTCCGCAGGATTATTATTATTTTTAGGGGGGGGGGCTTGATTTTGGATTCAATAAAATATCTAAAAGTTAAAATATTTTGCAAAAAATATAAAAATTAAATTGCATAAAAACATTTAATTTTCTGCAAATTTTTCTCAAACCCCCACATTTATTCACAAAAATTTCAAAAATCAGCAGCTATTCATAGAAATCCATCCCGAACAGGACGTCCCTAGTCGTCCTGTTGATATACTAAGTTTAGCATAACCTCCAATGTTGTCGTAGATGTTCATTTCCATAGACAGTGGTGTGGGAACTATTTTTGGCAAAGCTCAGCATAGTTTATTTTCTTTGTACAAAGTAAATTAGGTACGAGCCACATTAATTTTTAAAAAGTGTACGGCATATTTTTGAACACCCAGTATAAACTAATTTATGCTAGATGTCTATCTAATTAATTGAAAATATATAACAAAGTATAGTTTATAATCAATGTAGATAGTTATATCAATTGTTTAAAATTTCTAATAACTTATCCTTTTCTAATAATAGTATTTATTTCTACTATAGGATTTAATTATAATTAATCATATTGATTGTAATAAAATCATTAAATTAACTCATACAAAATGTGTGCACAAAAACATTTGAGAATAGATTTGATATATTATAATTTCATTTACCTTTTGATAATGTGAATCCAATCATCAATTAATGAAAGTAATTGAATGTGCTATTTAAAAAGACTCAAAGGAAAAGGTATATAAGAATATCAGGGATGTGTGCAGGAATATGTATTTACATTTATTTCTTGGGAGAGAGGCTTGGTTTTTAGATTAAAAAAAAAAAAAAAAAAAAAAAAATAATAATAATAATTTCAAAAATTAAATTTTTTGATTTTTTTGTTTAAATCTATGGCTATTCACAGAGAAGTGAGTTTTTTGGAAAAAAATTGCAAAAATCAAAACCAAATTTGCATTTTTTTTTTGAAAAATTGCCCCTCCAGGGTGAGATTTTTGTAGATAAAAGTTGCAATTTAATTATCTTTACACTCTACAAAAGCCCCATCACGAGTCATTTTTTAACTTTCAACCGTCTTGTCTCAACTTTCCTTAGAGTCTCTTTGTGCTACGTAAATGTAATCAGATAAAGTTTCATTGTGAAGATATCAAGCAAGTATTTAATGATTTCACCGAAAACTCTTTGTGTTTCTTAACTCACCCAAATGTATCCTTTTGTGTTAGTGTCTGCAAAGAGATCTCTTTTCCTGGAACGCGTATTCTTTTCCCCCTTTTTTTTTTTTTTTTTGACTAAACTAAAGGCTATTTTGTCTATTAGCAGAAAAGTTATGAAAGGAAAGAGGAAATGGAGTTTAAAGCAATTCTTTAAGGAATTAAGAGGTATTTAGTATTATTCTCATAACAAAATAAAAAGATCAGCCAATCCACAAAATTTTTTAATTCAATTATTTCTCTCTTTTCATAACTATTTTACTAATAGAAAAAATAGCCCTTACTTGGTCTAAAAAAGAAGGTGGAAAGGAGTTTGTCTTCTCCCATGTTATTATAACAAGGTTAGTCAGCAGCTGAAAATTTATTAGCATAAAGGATGACGCCATTGGTTGCACAAATAGAAGAATATAACAATAGAGAATAATGGAAAAACTTAAATATAGCGTTAATCAATAAGGGCTGCCCGGAAATTTTGCCTTTAACTATTTTAGGACATTTTGCCTTAAACCATTTCCCTTAAGGACCTTTAGCCTCAAGAATATTTCGCCTTAATATACAAATAAATGAGGTTATTTTGGTTGAAATTGATGTTTCCTTGGAATTTTCAAAATTAAAATATGAAATATTTATTACTATAAAATACATTAAATGTTTTTTTTTTCTGTTGGAATAATGATGGAATTATGCTCTTGTCTCATATAATGCTTGTTCGTCAATCCATGAGTATTTTCTATTATGAACAATCCATTATGTTTTTTAATAATTACTAACGGAGAAATGATTAGTAATTCTTCTATTCGAATTGTTGCCAGATTTATTTATTTTTGTTCTTCTTATGATACTAATGTTATTACTTACTTTGTCTCTGGTTCAAATTAATTAAAAGTACTGAGATTTTTTGGTGCATGCACTGGAATTTTGGGGTATGATTCCATCATTTTTCCAAAAGATAACAACCATTTAATACTTTTGATAGTAATGACATATTTTGATTAAAAAATTCCATATGAACATCAATTTTAACCAAAAATGACCTATAAATATCCTTGAGGCAAAATTACCTAGCACCTTAAATAAAGAATCAATGGAAAAACAAATTAAGTTACTACATTCTTGTCTTTTTATGTATTATATTTACAAACAAACAAAGGGCCCTAATGACGTCAACAAAAAGAGTAAGCATTACTGAATCAATCTGCAGTGTTTGCCTTAAGATTTTCTTGTTGCCTGACTTTGTTCTAATAACAAGGTCTATTAGAACAATAATTAATAAGGCCTGGGCAGTAGAGAGGAGAACATAAATTCATACCTAATGACGTCATTCAGGTTGTGAATACATTGATATAAATTGAACTCCTTGAAAGGACATTTTTTTTAATACGTTTTTTTTAAAATTTTTTACACCAGTGACGTTTTTAGAGTATTGTTTGATTTTCTACTGCTCAGAACTTATTGTATATGTTGGCATGTTTCATATACAGAGAGTTTCTTGTTTCATACACGATGATATTGATAAGAACTCTTAATTAATTATGCAAATACTACATACATCCTATTAATCATCATTCATCCCTTTCCTGTACACAATATCCTCTTTGATTCAATGACCTAATTCAATAACCCCTAGACTAATCTCTTATGATAACACCACTAGTATTACAACTTACATACATACTCCAATGAGTTCCTCATTATGTCATGAAATAATAATATATATTATTCTCGCCTGACATTTAAAGATAAGTAGCAAATTTTGCGATCGACGCGCGTTGGCTTAAATCTGGCTGGGAGTGCACTTTTTTTGTTCTTGTTATTTTTGTAGACTGGAAATATTCCTTGTTTTGTTTGTTACTGTCTTTTATTTGCACTTTTTTGCACCTTATATCCTTGCCTTGTTGGAGGATGTGTTCACTTATCATGTTCACACATCACGCTCATGGTTATGTACATATTATTAGATTGAATGTCAATTCCTTGCTAAATATTACCATTACTGCACTATGAATTATACAATCTATGTTCACGGAATAAATGTCTTATAACTAGGGATTGAATTTTTGTAGAGAAAAGTACAGTTTACTTAATGGGAAAAGAAAAAGAAAACGCTTTGTACATGTACTTTTATCTTGAATAGATCGTACTGGTATTAACCTCTTCCTCTTAAAGAAGAATTCTCGCCTATCTTACGTGTAAATTAAAAAAAAAGCAAAATAAAATTAATATACATGCATTCAAATATATGAATAATATTTTCCCTGGACTTATGCAATTTAAAATGTAGAAGGCTCTCCGCTTTATAGCGTAATTCATGTTCTTTCCACAGACTGATATAAAAGGTATCTTATGTCTACTAGCTATTGATTCAGTAATACCAATTGTTTTGCTCCCGCCTTTTCCTCGCCCTCTACAAAAATACCATTCCTAGTTAAAACTTGTGTTGTATGTTTGACTGTGAAATTAAAATATGTACAGTGAGTAAGGGGTTTAAAGCTTTTTATTTATTTCCTTTTAAATTTTAGTTCATATATATTAAGTTAGTTCATAAACCATAATAGAGAGATAAAACATTAAGGAGTTGAAAGGCTTCCCACTGGCAGTTCAGCATTATGGGAAAAAAGTATAAAAATATTATGTCTAGAGCCCGTGCCATAGGTGTTCAGTTTCCATTTCCAGACCCCTTTTGATTATATCTTAGAGACCTGGAATAATCATGCATAATATTTTCCCCCGCATGAAGTTAATATAAGGGATTGATCGGTTGAAAGAATGGGGAAAAAAAGAGTCGACGTCATTTTTCCCTCCATTTCTTTAAGAGGGGAAATACAATAAAAAATAAGCTAGGCTGCATGCGTGATTATTCCATGTGCCTAAAATTCCATGGTAATAGTAACAGTTTTAAAGAGTTTGGATTCAAACAGTACGGTATATGTAAAGAACCAATTTTTCGAACTGTTCGAGGTATTTCTCTATTCAAATGGAAATAATTTAATGTTTTTTAAACAGAAATTGCTCATTCTTTGCTCTGACCCCCCCTCTCTCTCTCAAATGAAGTCGACAGCTTAATCTCTCACTTACCTTGTCATCTTCTCTATGGTGATTGGCTTCCATTTTATACAGCTGGACGTAATTTGGCAACAGTATATATTCTGAAATAATATACGGAACAACGTAGCTCAATGAACAACAGACTCGGTAGTAATTATTCTATGAACCCAGTCTGCGTAGGTTTGCGCCCCGGCTGTTCCTAGAGAAGGAAATGTACTTTATGTATATGGACTTCAAAGAAGATTTCTAAGTCATAGGGGGTAATTTTAAAATAATAATATTTACGGATACTTAATCAGTGCAACTCCATCTGACCAATTAAAGTATCATCAAAAAAGAGTCTGTGCACCATAAATTCATCTGGGCAATGGGACAATAGAAATAATGTGTATCTCGAACAGTCACAAATATACCGAACTATCTGAATCCGGAGTTTTAAAAGCTTTATATGTATAGGATGTAAATGTGGATTTAATCCTAAAAGAGTCTTAAAACTTAACTACAAACCCTGGCAGATAGAATCTGGATTTAAATGGATATTGTTCTATATTTAAATGGAAATACCTTACTAAATATTATTCAAAAAAATCATATAATTTATTGCAGAAGATATGATGCCCCTTTTGTCAGCTGGCTCAGTTTTGAGTATACCATTGTTGTCTCCTTAATGTTTTACTTTCTCTATGCTATAAATATACTGTCAATATTTTTATAGTATGTCCATCTCTTTTATATATTGACGACTCTTACGAATTTGTATTGATCATGAATGTAATTACTAAGTGACTTATCTATTTTATACTTCTTTAGGTGAAGGAATGCTCAAGAATCAACCCGAACTAATGAAAGGAGGATCCTGGGATCGTGAAGGTCTTGTTACATTCATTAAAGACATAAAAAAGAACACAAAGCTGAGCGATGAGGACGCTGCTATCCTCGCTGCTTCAAAGTGAGTATCAACATAATTTTACTCTTTCAAAAATCATTTAAATTCTATATTCAAACAAAATCTAGTTTTCGGAAATTTTTGAGTATTTGTACCCTTTTCATAGGTTTGAGTAGGAAAAATTTCAAATGTTAGTTAAGTTAATTATTCCAGCCTATAAGATCTTGCTATATACGGACTTGGATTTGTGTACATTTCTTACCTTTCGCGGGTTCCGCAGCTGATAAAATGAAACGTCCGGACAGCTAAGCTGCTATCATCCCAAACATTCTTCAAATTGTCTGGATTGCCATGTTCATTTTTGGCAGGACATGTATTATGCAAGACTAGTTATCGCGATTCTTTATTTTTTTAAGCTTAGCTGCCAAAATGTTCGATTTGATCCGCTCCAATCACCCGTGAGAGGAAGGAACTAACCTCAAATTCCACTCCCTATATAACAAAGACACACCGGCTAGAATTACGGCGATGTTTATCCTAGCCTGTGTGTCTTTGTTATATAGGGAGTGGAATTGGAGGTTAGTTCCATCCTCTCACGGGTGATTGGAGCGGATCAAATCGAACATCTTGGCAGCTAAGCTTCTATTTCCATGAGTAACAAATATTCTTCCAATTCTCAGGGTGACCACGTTCATTTTCTGTTTATTTTATTTTTACATTTCAATGGGACAGCCATATATTATTATTTATGCATCCCATGATTCATTTTACGTTTCCTCTTTCTTACTCTCACATTTCCATATGGACCCTTGAGGCTTGCTTACAAACATATAACCATACTACATTTGCATTCAAATATGCATTGTTTTTGGAAGGAGTTGCGAGTGTTGATGTCATTCCCTTGAGTACTATGTAACATGTTGAACCAACATAGTATGATTATATTTTTTCAATTTGTATATCCTGCAGAAATATGCATATAATAATTAAATAGTGAACAACATGAATGCCATTCTGTGAGCAGCATTATCTGCATTGATCTTATTAGCAATATATTTGAGAATCAGATAAATTTGTAGAACTACTTTTAATATCTTTTAACCCCTTTTTTTCAATTTAACTTTTTTGTTAGTTCCCACAAAGGTTAATAGAAATATAAGGTTATACCATAACACGTGTACGACTGATGTTTGACTTCCACCACGCTTTTTTTTAGTGACGTCATAGTGTATGAGTGGTTGCGTGTTTTGTCAAAATCTGTCTGCTATGCCCAGCACTCGGTACAATACATTAGATTCAAAATTCCAGCAAACCCGATTACATGATGGTCTAACCTTGTATTTCTATTAGCCTTGGTTCCTACGTTTACTAATACAGGATGCGCAAGCTATCTGTGCCAGGAAAATGATTTTTTTATATGTAATTTTCTCTCCAACCAGTTATCAGCCACAATTACAGTCTCTATACGAGGCTGAAAGCGCGAGCAGTTCTTCACCACTTGGTAGTCCGACAGGGCACATCTTTTGGGCATAAGTCCAACCACCAGATGTTGTGTCTTGACGAAGGAGAGGAGACACAAACTATTTAAAGGTGGAGAGATCCAGAACGACCGAGAGAAGTGAGGAGAAAGAAAGGCGTGGAGGAATAATACAACGGTTATTTTATAAGAACATCTGTATTCTTTATAATACAAAAACTTACTCTAATAAATACATCAAATACATGACTATTTATACTAGGTAAAACACTGTACTTTAAACACATATGTATATACAAGAAAACAAGAGACGAGAACAAGGGAGAAGGAATCACGAATACATTACACCAGAACAGATGGTTAACCTTATAATAATAGTAATGTTAGAGGCAGGAGTTACACAGTTTTGGATCCTCAATTCTACTTTGAGTCTAACAAAGGCTTCAACTAATAACACTCCAACACACAATATACATGTATCTACTTATGAATAAAAAAATATTGATAATAGGTTTGAAAAAACAAACAAATCCCACTGTTCTGGTTGCCACTACAAAAATTATCTCGCCTCTCTTTGGCTATATTTTCTACAATTCTTCTAATATTAATAAATAAAGAATAGTTTCATGGCTGGAAAGAATTGTCTGCTCAAATGATAAATTCAGTCGTTTTTTTTCTTTTAAGAGAAAAGATTAATTAATATTCTCTTGCGTTTTATTAATTAATACTTAAAACTATTCAAATGTAGAATATTTTTTTTTCCTAAATTACATTTATATATAACACTATTTACAATCTTGTCAGCAGGCCACATGCAACCATCTTCTGATATAGGCGATAAAATTGATTTAGTCATATATTTTAATGTAATAAACATTCATTATTATTGCATATAGCGATTCCTTAGTCTTATATTGCAAATTTACTCAATATCTGGAATCCATTCCTATTCACAATGCTTTAGAATTCTAAAAATTATAACTATTTTAAATTTAGTAATATAATGAATCTTTTGAAATCAACTAGTTCATTGTTAATTCCATATATATCAATGTTGAGAATCCTAATAAAAAGTTAGTATTAAACTAATTGACATCTCACCAAAAAAGGCATAAGGGATCTTCGAATAGTAGGGATTTGTTAATGTTCCATCAAAGCAGGCTATTTTTGAGACCATCACAATACAGACCAATAACCATTTAATCCGCTTTTTTTCCCTTCCAAGATTAACGTTTGAGATACCTTGGCATTTTGGCATCTGAATGATATATTTAATCACCGTGACTCCGAGAGACCACAATGGGAGGAGATAAAAATCTGTCATCCAAATATTCGAAAAGTGTTACTTTTTATTAGGGTTATTTTGGTCTCTATTCATTCGTTGTAGTCCAATCTTATGACCGGTCTTATTGGTCCTTGGAATTTTTCCTAAAAATGTGAATAGTTTATTCGGCTAAACATGATATATTTGATGTATATTCAGAGCATATCTTGTTAAAAATACTCCTGTTTTCATTATCATGCAATACTATACAAAACATATTATTTTTTTTACTTAGTTATGTAATTTATTTGATTATATAACGTAATAATTAAAAAAATGAGAAACATCTCCAATGATGTCATGAGGGATCGATTTTAAATTATTTTGCTACCCACCGGTTCTAGGGCTCTTACTCTCTGGACTACTACCCTCGAGCCGAGTACCCAGGTCTTCTAATTTTTAAATAGATGCAGTTTAATTGATACTTGTTAAAATCTAATAGAATTTTCTCTAATTTCGTAAACCTGTGAAAGTCCAAAATATTGATTGACCAATAAACTCCCTAAATGCGGCGAAATACAGTCATGGATATCAAAATTAAATGCTTAAATAGGTTACTATGTCTTGCATGGAGTGGCAATCAGAGGTGGAAAAAATTTATTATACTGCCACTCCAAGTCTAGTCTTGAGTCTTTGCTCACAAGTCCTTGAATCTTATTATCGATCAGATCCCTTTAAACTAATTTAAAACATTTCAAGTCCATAATTATAATATAAGATCTATATTGTTAATGTTTTTCTTGAGTTCTGCATAAATTAGCTTTACAGTAAATGTGGAATCGCGAGTCTTTGATAATGATATCAAGTCAAGGCGCAAAGTATTCGAAATATGAACTGAAGTGTAAGTTAAGTCGCTAATTTCGAATCATGTACCCCAAATTTTGGGGTACATGATTCGAAATTAGCGACTGGTACTGGCAGTTAGTTTCATTCTGTTTTGTACCCTGGCGGTACCCGAATATCCCACTGAACATTCGGGGTACAATTAGTGGGGTTGTGAGGGGCGCTTAATTGTTTTTCAAGTATTGGGGGTAAGTTGCATCCCGTTTTGGGATCTGGTGGTACCACAAAACAACCCCAACATTCAGGATACAAAATGAAAAATCATAAAGTCTATGCCACGTTTCCTCGTAAATTAATACGAAATGGTTTTATACAAAATTGTTTTTATACGAATTGTCTTCATACAGAAATGTTTTGTACGAATTGTCCTTATACGAATATGTTATATACGAAGTTACCCTACACCATTTTTATTGGAAATTTTTGAAGCAAAAGTTGGTAATTCAAAATTTTCTACAGTTTTTATTCAACATGTCCCCTCCATTCTGAATGATGGATTTAATACGGGGACGAACAGAAGCACAGCTGGCCTTGATAAAGTATGAGGACAAGTTGTTCCACTCCTCCGTGATCACGGCCTTCGGGGCATCGATATTTGGGTGAGAAGTCTTGTTCGTCTTGTCCTCCAAGACGCTCGAAACAGTGAAGTCTTATGTGTTTCATGTCGGGTAAGGACGAAGGCCAGAAGTATGCCAGCCAGAAGACAGGCGTGTTTTTCCTGCATAAATGGTACCTGAGTTCCTTGTAGTAGACGTCCGTGTTGACTTTATCGTTGGCCTTGAAGAAGTAGGGAGGCATCTTGCTACCGTCAGACACCAGGACACCGAGGACTATGGTCTGAGCTGCTTGTTTAGTCCGGAATGTTGCCTCTACCTGAGCTCTTGATTCAGCCAAGAAGTGATCATTTCTGTTGTTCAGAACAATGTAAAGATCTTCTTTTCGGAGTAAAATTGACGGTGTCGCCTTGGTGCTTGAAGAACGATAGCACTTTCTTCGCCCTCTCTAGCTTCATTGCTTTCATGGACTCGTTCAGTAGTTGCCTCGAGGTCTGGATGAAAATCTTTAGGCCCAGGTCTTCGTTGATGGCCTTCCTGATGTTTTGAGATTGACCTCCATATTGTTTTCTATCGCCCTCATGGATTTTGTCGGGTCCTTCTCAATTTCCGCCTTGACCATGGCACTCTTCTTCCTGTTATGGTCTCCACATCCAATTTTCCTGGAGACCGTATCGGACTTGTTCATGACCTTGTGTTGATGTAGACGGTGGACAGAGACATGTTGTCAATGACCAAGATCTCCTTGGGATTGACTTGAAAGTGGAGGAGGTTACACACCCTCGGCCGTTTAGCTTGTTGCTCAGACATTTTTGATCACTCAAAAACAAAACAAACATCAAATTGTAGGTTTTTCTCGGTTCTTTTAAATGGCACCATATATTAAAAATTAGATATAATTAACCTACTTAAATATTTATGTTTGATATTCATTCTTAAGTTATCTGAAAATCCCTTCTCATAAGTTTTTTTATAACATCCTGTAGTACTCCTTCAAAAATCGATTCTTAAATTCTTTTATTAAAATAGCTTACTGAAACTTTTTTTTTCTTCATGGGGTTACTTGTTGAAGCTTATATTTCATCCCTATGGCGAAACAATCAGGCAATTGTTTAAAAATATTTACATTCTAGTATTATCATTTTTATGATTTATAGAACTCATAATTACTTTCCGATTCGAACTTGAAGGTTGCATTGCACAACAACTGCTCTTAACAACTATAAAATTCATTTATGAATTTGACCTGTATCATTTATTAACTGAACTTCTAATTAATAATAATAATGGATGGAATAGATGGCTCAGAGAGGGACATGCTAGGTGGTAAAAGGTGTAGGGTTCTTTCTCGGAAGTGAAAGGGAAGGGGGTAGTTTTCCTAGTCGAGGGGGGAGGGCCTGTTTCTCGACCGACCCATTGGACTGACTGGTCTTCGGTTTTAAATAAGGAGGCACACAATACAACTTTTTAGTCGCTAAACCTTGCAGTATTTAATAGATAAATATGACATTAAACATAAAAATAAAGAGAGGTGTTGACACTAAAAAGTTACATTTTCCAAATATTTGCGTACATTTTGACTAATTTTTACCTGCTCCCATAGTAGTAACATTTTCTTTTCTTTGTTATCTTTAAAAACAATATATGGCCTGATTGAAGATTTCACCAGAGTTTCACTGCCAAAAGTGTAGAAGAAAAATTAGGCTAGAAAATAAATATTGATAATTGCTTAACAAGTCTTTTCTAGTGTAAAAATGTCTGTAAATTATGGTTTTTTAAGTTTCAATCCTATATTTTGTGTTGTTTAGCCTAGAAATTTGAATTTCTGACCAATTTTCCCAACAAATGATAGTTTTTGCCTGAAAAAAATTTTAAAGTCCCAATTTTGTAGACCTATAGAATCTATAATGTATATTAAAATAACCATTATTTATGTACAAATGATGGATAGTGACTAAAACTTTTAAATAAAACTGTTTATTCAGCTGTTTCTCCTTAACTTTTGTGGAATGACCATTTAAAAAATATGTCTTGAGGAACAAACGGAATCAAAAATTCACCCTTTTAGATAAATTCCTGGCTTTAGGTAGCTATATCTACTGATAAAAAGGACTACAGGCTTGATTGATATACCCTTTTATTGGAAATTTAATAAGCTTTAAACTGATACCTAATTTTTACTATTTCTTGTACGGGAACATTAAAAAAAAATATTACCCAAACTTCCTGATTTTATTGACATGTGAAAAAAATACCGTCGGTCATTAAAATAGATGGTACACAAAAACGTTGATATAATTGAAAATTTGATCTTTTATACCTGAAATAGTATATTTTAGGCTGATGTGTTTATTTTTCTCCCACCAGGTGTAATATTTCTGATTTTTTCTTCTTTTTTTTTACGATTTACGAATTTAAAGTTTTATGGAAAATTTCGAATTACAAAAGGTCTCAATAAAATATGGAGTGAGCAATATTCGTAAAAACTTAATCGATTATACCAAGGATATACTTCTGTATGAAAATGATGCCCCATTTTTACTAAAACTACTTAATACTTCTGGATTTTTTTGACGAACCAACAGAAACTCTATTTTTGAGCTAAATATTCATATTTCGGAACGCGTGATATTCCGCAATCACATGACCAGTAGCTACTTGATATTTATTAAATCAAGGTTCAATTTGTCATAGAACAACTACAGACTCTCAAAATTACAGGTATTTGAATTATCGATTCATTTGTAGAAGTTGAAAATACGGAAGATATATTTTTATTTCTGTCAGATTAGACATACCTTTACAAAAATGAGTACATCTAAAAAGCAAATTGCATATTTTCTATTTCTGACTTCAGATTTGAAGTCTATGTAAAATTTTGGTTTAAAAAACATGTACTACTTATAAGAATTCAATACTTGATATTGAAGGTCAAAATTTTTGCCGATCCGATATTTTAAAATGATTAGATGTATCCGCATCCCTGAAAGTATTTTATTTTGTTAAATTGCAATTAGTTTGTTTCGTTTGCCAACGGATTTATATCCTTAAGGTATTATAATTAAAATAAATTAAAAAGTAAATATTTATTTAAATGTTTCAAAATTATTTTTCATTGGCTCATGTTTTATTCGATCGAAAAGGATTGCTCGTTATTAAGTACATATTCATTAATTTAATCACGGTTTACGAATCTTAGCAAGATAACAGCTTTACAAAAAAAGGAAAAAAAGTGTGATATATTGGAAGGCAAACTTGACAAGGAGTAGTGTTGTGTCGGTCCAGTCCTGTCCCATCAAGTTCAGTCCTACTTGTTGTCCTTAAAGGAGATAAATTTATCCGTCGTGACATCAATGAGGGTGTTTTTCCTATTTTTTAAAATTATTCCGTAATATAATAAAATAAATTATATAACAAAGTAGCAATATAAAATGTTCGTATTATAATGAAAAAAATAATATTATTTGCAAAATATGTGCAAAAATCTTAATGCATATTTCATATATCTTATTTGGCCTAATAAACCATCTATATTTTTATGAAAAATTCTAAGCATCGATCCCAAGACTGGATTGAATAAATAAAGACCAACACAACACTACCAGGGAAGAAACTTTGTGTCACACGCTTTTTAAGAAGTACATAAGTCAAAACAGATTCATTCATTCATGCCCTGGCTACAAAAAACCAAAACAAAAAAAAAAAAAAAAACCACAACAATTTATTTTCCATTCACTTCTTTTCTGATAAAATGTCGGAGCAAATATCGAAATTTCTAAGAACTTTTCCGGTACCGATACGAAGCAGATATTAGATACTTTGCCCGATATGTCGGTTTTCCAATTTCGATTCGAGATATCCGCCACATCTAAATCCTAGGTTTTGGATATTTTTTTAAATAAAATTTGAAAAATCCATAGCCATTCACAACAAATTGAATTTTTTTTTGTAAAAAAATTAATAAATCTACAGCTGTTCATAAAATTTTAATTTTTTGGAAAAAAAAATTCAAAAATCTATAGTTAAAAAAACAAACATAGTCTAAAACATTAATTAAGGATAAAATAACTTAAAGAAATGCCGGCTTTGGTCACATTTGGCGTTTCAATCTAATTTAGTCATATTCCGAAGTAGTTGTCCATGAAACACAATTTTTCAATGTACTCTTACTTTATACTTGAAAATAGTTATTAATCTCATTCTTTTGGAGAAGTAAAACCAATTGTTTAACTCGATCAATATTTTATAAAGTTGAATTTTTTATTAGGAAATTAAATATTTATAATTGCTAACGTTATCTGATTATTACTGTAATGTTTGTCGAGTCCAGTCCCACTTGTCGGTCCTTAAAGAAGTTATAACCGATTCTTAAAGTCATTCAGAATATTTTTAAAAAAAAATTATTCCTTCACATAATAGAATAAAATATTTGATTTAGTAAAAATTTAATATGTTCGAATAATATTGTATTATAATGAATATATGAATATTTTTTCCCATGGCCACAAATTTTGCTGCGAATATTTTTGCCGCTGCTAATTTTGCCTCGATGAGATTTTGTTGTATGACTTACTTGCCGCCTTTGTATATCTTTATATTTTCTACTCAAACTTTACTGTTGTATCTCGATCAAAGTAATTATATAGCTGAGGAAGAAGAAAAATGGAATGATGTAGCTCAACGGACAATGCAATCGGGAGAATTTATTTTTTGGAACTCAGTATGCGTAGGTTCGTGTCCTGGTCGTTTCTAGAGAAGGAAATATACTTTATGTAGTTTGTATATGGACTTTAAAGAAGATTCCTAGGTCAGATGGTGTAATTGTAATACTAGGAATATAACTTTTACTTAAACTTAATCAGTGCAACTCCTTCTGACCAATTAAAGGAACATTAAAAAACAAAAAAAACAAAAAACACCACTGAGTTCTAATTTTCTATATTTTTTGGTTCTAATACTATCTGCAGGAGGACAAACTCTAATCATGCAACAACCTGTTGTAGGTAAAAACATCATTTCTGATGATAAATTCCTGTTGGTTAACTCATAATAGTAGGAGCTTTGTACAATTGTAAGAATATAATATTCTATATGTGTTATTTTTAGGGACTTTTTATTTTTGGGATAATACTTGAAATCCCAAAATAATGAAAGATCAACTAAATTTATACTCTTCAAAACCAAAGATAAACAGGACTGAATTTATAATTCATAAATCATAAGTCAATATTTTCCTTTTCTCCTTCTCATAGCTCTATAATTAATCTGATCTAGATACATTAGTAAAGTTCGAGTCTATAATATAAAAACATAATAATGGGGTAAATATGTCAATCGGCAAAAACTCTTTAAGGCAAAATTGCAAGAGGTAAAAATGTATGTGGCAAAATTTCCGACGGCGAAAATGTTATCGACAAAATGACCTATAACCATTTTTTGCAAGATATGTGTTATGCTTAATGTCATATCTTATTTGACCTAAAAAACCATCTACATTTTTAGGAAAAATTCCATGAACCGATAGTTAAGGACCGGTCCTAAGACTGTATGGAATGTACCCAACAAGTAAGGACTGACACAAAAATACTGATTAATTTAAATTGGTACTTTAATCGACTTAACCATTTATGGACCTAGTCCTAATGTAGACGCATATATTTTATTGCATTGAATTCATTTGGAATATGTTGTTCATTCCTCTTTTTTTTTTACTGTTTCCAGAATTGTGGACTCAACTCCACACTCACGCATGTGGTATCGAATTGGAGCCGTCCGGAACATGACAGGAGGACGGAAAACCCAGCCTTCCCTCCGCATGAATGAAAAACTAAAAGAGGTAATGTGGAATGGAGTCACTTCTCTCATACACGATCCATTTTTTACCTTTTAAAATCATGTTTAATCATGTTCAAGCGGAAAGATTAAAAAGAGTCTGACCCCAATGTTGAATGTACATTTAAGTATAATATTTATTTGTTCTAATCAATTGCTAAATGACCTATTGGCATTTCTAAGGTGTTTTTTTTTGTTCTTTTGCCTGTGTGTTTGTGTGTCCCATTTACATACTTATATACAAAAAATGCCTACTAACTCTTTCTCTCTACCTAATTACATTTACACATAACTAAACATACCTGCCACACTCCATAAAATGAACTCCAGAGTGGAATCGTTCTTTTGGATCCGTTTGAAGCGTTGTCTCTTTATATGTTTGTGTCCTCTCTCTCTCTCTCTCTTAATAGATTAGTGTTAATGTGATTGATTCAACGTGGCTTGTTCCGAATTATATTTCTATTTACCTTTATTTTTCTTTATCTTCCTTGCCTCAAAGACAGTATGTGAACAAAATCGGAGTTGAAAGAAGCCAAAATTGTTTAAATTGTTTTGGGAAGGAAACTAAGGTGTCTCCAGGGGTATTATTTCAATCTGCTTTCACACATTTCTTTTTATATCCATAACATTTATATTTTTAATTATTAATCAATACTACTTATGTACTTACCCGTCTTATTAATCCGTCCTTTAGACAGTTTCTCTACGGGAACTGTCCTCACTTCATAATAATGCACTCTTTTCTTTTTGACCGGGAATTGAGCAATGGAAAAAAGATACGTCATTGCTGCTGCATTGGTCACTCTTTATTAGATATGTGAAAAAGGTCGAAATCCAGGTGGGAGTTTTAAACCACTTCTGCTTGGAGCAGGGATTCCCAACTTTTTCATCACTGTAATGCCCTATAGTATTTTTTAACAATATAAACAATAACAGTGGCTGTGTTATTGGATGGCCTCATTTTGCTATTGAGTGTTTGAAATATGTCCAACTATTACTGGAAACATTAGGGTTGGGACTGGCCCTTCCCGGTGATCATATCCCTGTTGTGTAATCTCTGGAAGAGTCCCTGTCGATACAGCGTGGAGACAAGGGCTTTGAGTAACACGGGTTGGGAACCCCTGTCTTGGAGAATATCATGAAAAATATGGAAATTTTGAGAGGTGACGTATTCGCTGTTTGTGATCAGTATTGGCCAGTGTTTAACACTTGAGAAAATAATAAAGTATCCATATCTCCAACTATTTAAAGACATTTTGACCACAGTTACGGAACCATTGCCATAAATTAAGTGTTCATTGTCTACTAATACGTTTGAATTTTCGAAATAATTAATAAGAGTAATTAGTAAGTATCTTGGAGTCACCAATAGTGTTGTCTCGATCATTATTTCGGCCTGAAGACTGCAGTTCAGTATAGGTACGGTACAGTACCGGTAACTCAACTGTATCTCTTCTTTTTTAAATCTGTTCGACTGTCTTAAGGACTGATTGGACCGGTAATAGGAATCTACAGCTATTCTCAAATTTTTTTTTTTTTTGCAAAAAAACTTCAAAAATCCACAACTCTTCACAAAAAATTAAATTTTTGGAAAAAAACTTCAAAAATCCACAACTCTTCACAAAAAATCAAAATTTTGGAAAAAAAACTTCAAAAATCCACAGTCTTCTAAAAAAAATGAGAAATTAAATTTTAAATAACTATTCTCAGAAAAAATCGTGGGGAAAAAAATTGAAGTATTCATCTTTTTGAAAAAAAGAAACTTCAAATCTTAAATTTTCTATTAAAATCAAAAATTTCTTAATTTCTGCGTGTTTGTGGGGGCGGGGGGTTACATCCTTTATAGCCCGCCCCCTGCGGACGCCCCTGTATGTATTTTTTATTTTATTTACCCTTGCCAGGATTTCGATCTTTTTCAGATATCTAATCATAACTTTGTACTTCATATTATTATTGCACAGACACACTTTATCTATATTTAATTATATGAACTTGGAGTCTAACTCGATTGAATCTCTTTGAATCATTCAAGATCCATTCCGTACATACGTTACTGTAGTTATTATACATACATTCGTGACACAAATATTTATTTATAAAAACAACAACATATTAATCAAATCTTCAAAAATGAATCTTATAACATTCAAATAGGGTCTTGCTGGACTGTTGGCACCACTCAGCAGCCAGGAAGGGAAACTGCAGGTATCACATCAAAACAATCCATGGGATCACATTTTTTAAACTTATTAACTCATCAATATATAAATAACAATTTTTGGTTTGAAAGTCGTCATAAAAGTAACAACTACATTTTAAAATAAAATTGAGGCATAAATGGGGCTAATTATTATGGTGTATCAGGGGCGTCCGCAGGATGATATTTGAGGGGGAGCCTTGGTTTTTTTAATTAAAAAAAATGGCAAAAAATCCTTAATTGGGGGAGGGGGGGCTACAGATCCAGCCTACACCTTTGGACGCCTCTGGGCATGACTATTTCATTTCAGAATGTTTTGGATGAAAAGTGGAGTTGAATTCATATCAAACAATATACATATATTTTAATAACTCTGTATATTGTGTTTCCATAAAAGTCTACAATTATCCTTTTCGAAAGGAATAGGTTCAGTAAACATAAATTTATCTTATTTATGTGGTTGCAAAATATCTTGGAAAATAAGAGACAATATGGTTCCAAAATATATATTTTTAAATTTTTTGTGACAATTTCACACTTACAGACAAAAAGATTCAACTCATAGAAGCTCTTCATTTTGAAAAAAGAAGGCATGACTGTTAGAAGATAATAAATTGGAAGTCTGCAGCTCTGATAATTTTTTCAGTCTTTTTATCGGTCTGATCTTTTTTTACCATTTAACGGTCCTAAGGTACGATTATTCAATCCTTCAGTGCTAGCCTTCTTTTTATGTATTCATTCCTAGCTAGGATTGAAGGATATAAAAAGAGAAACCAATGAATGATAGCTAGAATGTATAATACTTCAAGTATGGTACGTACTAGACTCAAACATCCAAATTTAAACTTCAAGTATCTTGTCTCTTTGAAAGAGATTATGTTGAAGAGTTGAAAAAGCATTGTTAGTAACTACGTCATTACAGCTGTTGTAGTGTCCATAAAATAACAATAAGGACCAATCCTAGGAATGAGATATTTTATTAGGACTGTGCCAATAGTACTGCACTCCTTGAAAAGTTTTTTTTAGACTGACCCAACAATTATAGTGTGTTGGTTAATATTATCATGGATTTAATCATAGATATAAAACACATAGAGTGATGATTCTGAGCAATAGCAATTCAAATTCTTTGACGTCGTGACTGCAGTCGAGAGAAAAATATATTTCACCAAAACAATCGAAAACATAGTATTTTATAAACTCCTACAATTTTATAGTATTAGTATAACCGATGTAAGAAATATCGCTTTTAAGAACAATAATTAAGTCTTTCAATCTATCAATAATCCTTTTACATTATTATTATTAAAAGAAACCTTTAAAAAAATACAAATATTTGAAGTGACTTCTATGTTTTTAACATACCCAAATGTTGCAATTCCAATATTTTGGTCAACTATTTTTTTTTTTTGACGGTGTCAACTACTTCTTCACATCATCACTCTATGATATTAACTATTTTATAGCTCCATATTTAACGCGCCCTTACTTTAATAGTATCGCACCACCTTTCCTACAAAAAGAAAGGCTCAAAATCAGTTGGATAGTCGTTAGTTGATTCGTCTCAACCACATAATTATCATTTAATAATTGTTGGGATTGTTCAGGGCAAAGACCAAAATACGGGTGATATACACAGTATGAGAACAGTGGTATAAGGCCTTTGCTAAAAGCTGATGTCTCATTATCTCCCCCCATCTCCCAATTGAAACTCCATGTTTCAATTTGTTTTATAATGTACTTAGTTCTTACAATTTGAATTTCAATCCACAAATTAATTGTTTATTTGTACAATGATGAGGCTTTCTTGTAGATTTGCTTCTTCTGTCATATCTCTTTTTTTCCCTCGGTGGATAGTTTTTAATCAAATAGTTAACATTAGTCCCTAACATACCCATTTTTTTTTTGTTTTTTTCCCCCATGAATCAGTCTCTAATTTTTTTGCTCTTATCTTTTTATATTTTTGCTCCTACATATAAGTTGGCAAACAAATCTCGAAATGGTGTATTAAATTATAAAAGCGTGAGTAATCATTATATATCCTCATCATGACATGTCCCTTTCAAATCTATTTACCTATATAAATATGTTTCTTTATCGTTTATTACATTTCTTCCATTCTCCTCTCTACCTAAATATATACCTTACTCACTTAAATAATATTTGTAAAGTACTACTCCTCTTCTTCAAACTTATAGCCATTCATCATTATTTAATAAGAAGAAATAAGCTCCTTAAAAAATATGTAATAATGATCAAATAAGCTTAAACAGATTTGTCTAATAATGACACTAGTATATTTATTTAATGTATAAATAATCCCTTTCATTTCGTAACTGTTTTACTATTCTCTCACGCAACCTCTTTATAATAATATATAATTAATCACAATTACATATTTATAACACAGGTTTAAAAATTAGACCGTTTATTCATCATATCGGAAAGCAAAGTGTAGATCAATATTTGGCTAAATATACTTGACTATGTGTCAACTTTTAGCCGCTAGAGGCATTGAGAGTGTTATGAATATTGCTTTTAAACTAACTACATGAAAAACCATATTACTTGAATCTTTTCAAGGTTAATTCTGCTAAGGTTAAGAAAAATATAGCATACGTCACAAGGAGATAAAGTAGCATCTACTACATTATCTTTAGTTGACATCTTGTAGCAGTAAAAATTTTCATGTTGTTAACGAAATCTCCTCAAGCTAACAGGGTTGTTTCCCTACTTGTTTTTATAGTTTTGAACATACCCCATTGGTAGTGTTGGATATGTCTCAGGACTTATTTGTCTTTTTTCACCGCCATTCAGTCTTTATTTTTATAGAGGCCGATCTTTTTTACAATTCAACGGTACTAAGGACTGATACATCGGTCTTTCAGTCTTACGGTCCTAGCTATCTTTTTATTTTCTTGACACATAGTTAGGATTGAAGAATATAAGAACTAAGAAAATAATGATAGCTAGAACGTATAATAATACGTTCTAGTCACACATGTCCTACAGTTATCTTGTCTCTTTGAAAGAAGTTATAAATTATAATCTAACTTCAGACATTCAAGCTGTTGTAGTTTCAGCAAAAGACCAATAAGGACCAGGTCTAAGACTGGAAAATTTTATGAGGACCGGATGGATAGGACTGCAGTCTTTTTAGACGGATCCAACACTACCTATAGGCCATAACGAACTTTTCTTGATGTACTTTTTACTCTAAATCTATGACTGTATAATACTAATATTAAATTTGCGGAAGTTGTATCACTTATAGCACGCAACCTACTATACATACAAAATTATTATTGGGTTAAAATATTTTTATGCTCTCAAACATCATGAAAAAAGTTCATTTGAAGACGTTTCTCTCATCAATTTTTTTTTTGAGTTTTTAACAAGAAATAGGAATGCAAAATACAGTTTTAGATTTGTCAAACATGTATCCTCGTATAAATATTACTTTTTATCCTTCTTTCAAGATGAAGATTATGTCTAAGTCAGATAGATATCTTAAAAATGAAGGATTTAAAAAAATAATAAAACAGATTTGGAGTCAGCATGAAAAGTACCATCATGAGTTGGCCTAAACTATTTTGAGGCCAATATGAAAGTGATTGCTTATATCTCACATATAAAATTTTGATTTTTTTTTTAATTTCATAAAATATCCTTTTTTTTAAGTACGTATTTTTAAGGAAAGATTGTTTAATTTTTATCTATGGAATGATTTTTTTAAGCAAATGATAAGGCTTCTTGAGGTGGTTTTTTTTTAAATAAATAAATTATGTCCATATTTAATTGAATGTTTTTTACAAAATTAATATTCTTTTCCTTTTTAAAATGGCATTTTTCTAGAAAAAACTTACTCATTTGACTAAAATAACCTTTTTTTGATTAATGATAAATTTTCTTCTTTAATCAAGTGTGAGGCCTTGTGTTGAAACAACCAGAGTGGCATAAGGTCTGCCATGTACCTACATTAAGAAAATAATCTGATTAAGTAATGAGTATTGTTGACTTGTGTAATTTGAGTAAATCTGATTAATTATCATTATTATTTTATTACCATAATATTTCACTCCCATCGTCATTTATAATCATTCATCCTCTCACAGAAAGAAATGTGGCATTAAGGGGTTTGCCACTTACTTATTTAAAAAAAGTCATTTTATTATTATTTTTTATTAATATTCTTTCAATCAGGAATCTGAAGGAGCTTACAAAGAGGTAAAAATTACAAACAAAGCTCACTCAAATATTATGTATATCCTTTATGAGACGATTTGCATGCAAAATAAATGTGCCCATAAATGTATTGCATATATGTTGTGTGTACAAGTTGTATAATTGATATAAGGAAATCGTACTGCTTCTACGTGAAATAATGCCTATTTAATTAAGTTCAATATTAAGTCACTTAAATTAACAACCTGTGTTGTAACTACTGGGACATAAATTATATCAAAATTATAGTGCTTAACAATTGTTTATTCTTATATGATGTGTCCTCTCCAGACCTCTAACTATTAATAAAATAAATGTTAAACAAAATTATATATACAAGAGTCTCAAGCAAGTCAACCCAGAAAGAAACATACTTGTCACGGTCATGGACTCTCTAAGAATTTGGAGTGCTCCTCCTTGGATATACATCTGATTACGGGACTGTTATTAACTACCCATACGCTGATGCTATAATATCATTTTGCTCTATTAAGATTACTTTCTTATTATATACTAAGGAATGATCCATTACAAATTAAACAATGAATATATCAATCATCTAAGGTAGTGGCTCTGAAACTCTTTAGATTACGTACTTAATATCAAGATCTCTCTTAGACCCACAATTATTGAAAACTTTTGAAATTTGACAATTTTTGACAAAAACAACTTTTCGACGCAGTGTTGTAACTAGAGGGGTGTTAAAGGGCCCATTCTTGTGCCCCAAATGAAGTAGAAACATTACTATACTCAACTTCAGAATTATTGACCACATTTTTAAATTTGTTGGGCTTAACAATCGTTGATTTTTAAATGTGCCTCTTCTAGACGTGTGGCGACTACTGAGAGCTGTAATAGTAACATGGGAAAAAAATACTAATAATCTCAAATTTTCGACTTTTAAATGTCATTAAAAAAATGTAAGAATACAAAAAATGTAGTTTCAACGAGGGAAATTTATAGTGCCCTTCTTTATATAAAGGTCTGGTGACGGTTTACCTTCACACACCACATAGAAGGAGTTCGTGTACGAAGGTTTTTTTAGCAACTGATCTAAAGGAATGTTCAATTATTCATAGCAGGGACGGCCGCAGGGGTGGGCTGGAAGGGCTGTAGCCCCCCCACCCCCAAATATCACATAATAATAATGATAATAATTATTCAAGGTGTTTCCCCAAAAATATAAAAAATAATCTGTTAATAGCTATGTATTTTTTTATTTTTTTTTCTTATAATTTAATTTTTCCAATTTTTTTCCAAAAAATGATTTTTTATTTTGAATATCTGGGGATGTTTGGAATTTTTTTCAAAAAAATTCCAAAACCAAACCATGTATATATATAAATATGTGTATTCGTGCGGACGGCCCTGCTCATAATTTCATTTGATGATGGTTGCAACTTGTACACAACACATAAATCCATACCCACCTATGTCCCAATTCATCAAATAACTAATAATAAATTAATTTTATTCATATTATTTTTTCATTGCAAAATCTCCTTTTCCATCCATAATATATTTGCATGTCATATTTGATATTATTTATGGATGATGTAGAATCCACATTGGGACTTTATTCTACTTGATCGTATTACAATACTAGTATTAGTACATATGAATATTTAGTATATGTAGATATTCACTCAATGGAAATATGCTTGAGTTAAATGGTGGATTTCATTTGAGTGAAGAGCATGCTTGTTGTTGTTTATATTCTTTCATTCTTTATCTATTAATTATTAGATTTAATTCCATTAATTATAATTTTTTATTAACATACATTATTTGTATTGGGTATAGTTTTTTTTTTTTAGTTAATAGCTAATGAGAGCATTCAATTGCCTGATAGAAATAATTTTCTTTTAGTTACTTTAGTGGGAGGAACCATACCTAGTTAAAAATTTTATAATATATGTACTTGTTTTCGTCATGACATAGATATCATTTTGGGTCTTACGGGTTAACGTAGTGTCTAGATCATCATAACATGGGGCTTCTTTTTGTATAATTCAATACAATACAATGTGCAAGATTAATTAATGAACTTCTAAGAGGCAAAAGGAATTCCCTGTGGTGGTGATTCGTCAATATATATTTATATAACTCACTCACTTATGATATTTTCATCTTTTCTTTTCTTGTGAGCAGGTATACGATGCTATTAATGAAAACCCGGAGGCACCCAACATCTCTTATCCAGATGAAGATGAGGACACAGCCATTGTTGAGTTCCACGCATGTAATGCCCTTCTTATATATATAAAATTAAAGACTCTATTCATTATTAATAACAATTTTACTTCTTTCAGCGTCTGCCTCCGTTATGGAGAATATTGGAACATATAACGTTACAGTTGTACGTCATGGAAAACTTGATAGCACAATTAAAGTTCGGTGAGTTACTCATATTGTGAACCATAGGTGGACATATTTTCTTTGATTTCAAAATGTTCACCTTTTATGTTGTAACAGCCTTGAATGGTCCTCCTTAAAGTTTAAAAATCCTTACTGCAATTCTGTTTTATTAATTATTTTCCATTTTCAGAATTGAAACCATTGATGGCTCTGCTAATGAAGGAGAAGATTATGTGGGAGTGAATGAGATCCTGACATTTGAGCCCTATGAGACACAGAAAGAGGTAAATCTAAAATGTTGCTAGGATTTTTTATTCTTTAAAACAAATATATATATAATTTGTCTTATTAGATTGGAATTACGATTGTTGATGATAACCAATGGGAGCCGGATGAGGAATTCTTTGTGAAGTTAGCTTTACTCTACAGATCTGATGCTGATGGAGTCAAGTTAGGAAAGAGCAGTATTATGGAGATTACAATTCTTAATGATGACGGTAAGAAATGAGAAAAGCATTTAAAAAAGTGAATTAAGGCACATTCAATCCTTTATAGAACCTGGAATCATCACCTTTGAAAAAAGAGGTATTCTCGTCAAAGAGAGTTGCCTTGAGGCCGAGATTTCTGTTATTCGAAGAAATGGTGCTGATGGTAGGGTTACTGCTAAATGGAAGACAATTGATAAGACTGCAATCAATGGAAAGGATTTCAAAGGGGGCGAAGGAGAATTGGAGTTTAATCATGGAGAGGTAAGAATTATAGAAGTTACATATTTTGATTTTCAATCTATATAATTTATTTTGTCCTATGTTTATTTAGACGCATCGAACCATAGCCATTCCAATTGTAAACGATATGGATTTTGAAAAGGATGAAAATTTTGAAGTTGAATTGTTTGAGGCAACTGGTGGAGCTAAAATCGGGAAAATCAATCGAACTGCTGTTACCATCACAAATGATGACGGTAAAACTCATCTTTACTTTTAAAAAATAATAGATTTATAATTATAAATATCTGATTATATTCCTTTCAGACTTTACGTCTATGATGAGCAAAATGATGACTATGACGAGTTACAATGTGGACGGAATGAGAGTCCATAATGAGACCTGGGCCCAACAGTTTAAGGATGCTATGAACGTCAATGGCGGAGACATTGAGGGTGCAACTCTCATTGACTATATCATGCATTTCATGACTTTTGGATTCAAAGTAAATTAAAATCAAGTGCTAATAAATTGTTTTGTTTTTTAACTTTGTTTTGTGTGTTATTAGATTATATTTGCTTTCGTTCCTCCACCTGGAGTGGGTGGAGGTTGGCCTTGTTTCTTCATATCCCTTGGTATGATTGGTATTTTAACGGCTATTGTTGGGGATTTGGCATCCATTTTCGGTTGTCTTGTTGGCCTCAAACCCAGTATTACAGGTAATGAACACACATACTAATATACAGGAGCAAAGATTGTTCCTAATTTCCAATTTAAAAAATATTCAATATTCACAGCTATTACCTTTGTCGCCCTTGGAACTTCCTTGCCTGACACTTTTGCTAGTAAAGCTGCAGCAGTGGGAGAAAAACATGCGGATAACGCTATTGGAAATATAACTGGAAGTAACTCCGTTAATGTCTTCTTGGGTCTTGGTCTTCCTTGGCTTATGGCAGCCATTTATCATAAAACTCAGGTATGTAATTTGTACATTTCTTGATATCGTTAGTTTCCTAATTGTCAGAATTAAGGAACAATCTTATTGTTGTATTGAGGAAGGGCTTGATTGACATCGTTAGATGTAATCATAACTTAATTTGAGGATGGAACGACGAAGAATCATCGTGATTATGAGTACTTTTATGTACCTAAGTATATGACATACTCATTGCACACTCTGAAGGTTACTCCTTCGGCATATCTACTTTGTGTATATTTTGTTATTGCCATGATTTTGAAGAAGTAGCATGCAAAAGACAAGAATGTAACTGTCAGGTTTTTGTGGACACATTATTTCCATTATGTTGTGCTTCATCAAGACGTCTACAAAAATTAATGTTTATCTATCAAATATCATATCAAACTTGAATTAAGCAACCTACCAACCAGTCTACCAACATTATATAACATAACCCATAAATCTGCTTGTTAAGATTACAACAAGCATTCAATTGACTGACTATTCCGGTCTTACATAATATAATCTCTACTTTTATTTTTACAAAACGCAATTCCTTGTCTTGTTATTTCTAAATTTCTCTTATTTTTGTTATTCATTGAAGACAACATTTAATATGTACAAGTTATTTGTCATAATAAAAAAATGAAGAATATTAAGAGTATAAGGAAGCCCCTGTTATGTAATACACCTATAAGAGGCCAAATATAATTGTATCGTTAACAGATTTCCCTCCTTTATCATTTTAGGATGGACAATTCAATGTCCCCGCAGGGGATCTATCTGTAAGTGTGACTCTATACACCATTTGTGCCGTGCTAGCTGTTCTTCTCCTCCTTGTACGAAGATTCTTAGGGATCTTTGGAAACGCAGAATTGGGTGGACCCAATTTAGGTAAATATATTTCTGCCACTTTTCTACTCATCCTCTGGTTCTTGTACATACTTTTTTCAACGCTTCAAACCTACGGAATCATTAGCCTATAAGTTGATTATTAATTAATTATAATTATCCTACATTATGTATCCTTATTTTTTTAAATTGTTGCTGAATCAATAATGATTGTATCTCCATATCTGATATCTACTATATAAAGTACATAATTATTTTATAATACATATTTTTTGTTTGTTTGTTATGTTTGAAAATCAATCAAACAGCAAAGCCCTAACAGAACAGAGTAAAAACTAAATAACATCCCCAATTTTTGATGCAATGAGTATTTTTTTTTTTTTTTTTTTTTTTTTTTTTTGTAAATAGCATTTCTTATTGGATCTCATGCCCAAATACCTATTTATTAATGCTAGTATTTCATATTAATCATTAGTTCTTCCAATGAGTTAGAACGATTCATTATTTTTCGTATTTTTGGCTTTCCTCTATGATTAAAAACGCAATCCCTTATTATTAGATATATACTCCTTAATTAAGTCGATTTATATTTAAAAAATCATTTTTCAATTTGTCCTATTGAATTAACTACATATTATTACTCTGCCATTTCTTTATGTAATACTGCTTCTTTACTATAACAATATACATAATTTTCTTTGTTAATTTCTTATTTATTATAATCATATCTTAACTTATTTTCCCATAAATGTATAAGATTGTTATAAGGATATATTTATCTTAATCTACCCCTCTCTCTGTGCTTTTATTTTTTGATAATAAAAAAACCTACATAAGGTGATATAATTATAATATGTTAGTGCACCTTACAATATATTTAAGAATATTTTTTTATTCTTTTATAAATCGTAAGGGTTCAAACTGCTGTACCTTGATGTAAATTTGAAATTGCCGCCTTTTCATTTATTTTAATCTGTGTTGTATGGGTATATCAAAACTAACAAGATTGCAGTCCTACCTGTCTTTTCCAAATAAAATTTGTCAGTCTTAGGACTTGTCTTTTTTGGAAACTGCAACTGTCGCTGAAGTTTCATCATAATTCTTGCAAAAAGACAAAATGCCTTGAGTTTAAAGTTAGACTAGTACAATCATTTTACTTTAAAATTTTATTCTTTCTTATATTTTCCAATCCTAGATAGGAGTGAATAAAATAAAACGATAGGAAAGACCGTACGACTGACAGACCGATGCATCCGTCCTCAGGACAGTTGAATGCTAAAAAAGATTGATTATGAAATCAGTCCTAGGACCGTTCCAACACTAAATTAAATATATTATTATTTTTTTTTTTGGTGGTGGTGGGAGGGGGGATGATAGCAGAGTAGGAAGCAAATCGAACAATATTATCATACCTCCTCTACGCGGAACTGAAAAAAGGATATAGCCAATATAGTAGACGTCTGTCTAAAGACTTTTTACTATGTGGATAAGGCCATCAGTACTTTGGACTGTCTTCTGAATCGAGTTGGTGGGCAAAACAGAAAGACAGATGTCAACCTCAGTGTCAGTTGAAGACTAAAATAAAGTCATACCTAAGTATATAAATGCTCCGCCTAACTAAATAAATGAAGGTCAGGAAGGCTGTGAAGGAAGATATTGGTCTCAAGAGCTTCCTTAGAGTATTTAGACGTCTTAGGTATAACATCATCAGCGGTAAAGAAAAGGAATGAAAGAGGGGGGAAATCTTGTCGTTTGAATATAAGGTCTCCCTCATCTCCTGATCTCAACGTGGAGCGTCGTCGAGAGGGATTCCAATTCTTCTCTTCACTCTAATTTTGATTATTTCAAAGGATAGCTGTCATCCTTGGAGGGATGGTTCATTTAAAATAAAAAAGTTGTAAAATTTAAATTACTTTGCCGAAATGTGAATACATTTTTTAAATTTGCGAAATAAAAAATTTCATAACACTCATTTATTTGTATACATACAGATTTTGTAACAAGCTCTTACGACCTTGCAGGCCTGGTGCCACGGGGAGCGTGACTCCCCGCCCCTGAGCGGGAAAATTATGGGATGTAAGTTGGAAATTTTGGATTATTTATGTAGTGACTTTAAAAAACTGGATTAAAATATTAAAATTTCTATAGCAATTGATACAATAATATTACTTTGCAAAAAACTTCATTAGACTAAATATCGTTGCAGTCTAATTAAAAAATAAACATGATCAAGAAATAGTAATCTGTAATATTGTGCTGTTTATTTATTCAATATTATAAGGAGAAGGAGTAAGGAATCACTGGTCTTCATTCATATTCAGTAAATAAAAATATTTTCCTATATAAAAATTAAAAGAGGTCAATCACCACCTCATACAAGCAAAAGTTTAGAAAAAAGTGGCTCAGTGAGGATGCATGCAAAGACTGGATTGTACAAATTCATACTGATGAAAAAAAAACCAAAAAAACGCCGATTATAAATATTGCAAGCCAAAAATTAGAGCTGAACTGTCTGATATAAAGGATCATGAAAAAAATTAAAACCAAGAATTGAATAGTAAATCCTTTTCTTCTTCCCGGCAATCAAAGTTTCATTTTTTTAAAGTTGAAAAATCTCGTGATACGGCTCGAGTAGAGGCTCAATTATGTTTATTTATTGTCAAACATTGTGTCATCAGATCTTGTGATCACCTGGTAGACGTAATTAAGAAATGTTTCTCTGATAAAATCTTGATAATTATTGCAATGCATAGGACAAAGTGCACAGCAGTGCTTAAGAATGTACTAATGCCTCACTTTATTGATAAGCTAAGAGAAGACCTAGGTGATAGGTCTTACAGTATTTTTCTCGACCAATCAACCCGAGATATATGTTGTTAAGTATTTAGGATCAGCCATACATTACTTTAGTAAAGAATCCAAGAAATTGGTCTCTACATCTTTATTCCTTGCCTCTATACAAGAATGTCATGCAAATGGTATAGTTCAAGTTATCAAATTGTCCTTGGATGTATACAGAATGGAATAAATAATATGGTTGGCATTGGGACTGAAAAGGTGAGTGCTATGGTCGGAATAAATAATGGGGTCTTCAGAAAACTAAAAGCTGACGTTCCTACATTGGTGCATATTCGCTGTGAATATCATTCTGATATAATGACCAGGAATCTAGCATTCCTGGTAAACGAAACCTATAACTAAATTTCTAGATATCCCTCAAGACCGCAGTTAATTTACTTAAACTAATAAATGATGGGCATGTATCTCTGAAAATTATGCAAGTTAGCCAGACAATATGGTTATCTATATTTTCTGCTGTACTAAGAGTTTGTGACCAATGGCTGGAGCTAAAAATTCATTTTAATTATACCAAATCAACTGAAAGGTGTTACTTCCCGGAAATGATCCACTCTTCATACACCGATGAATATAATCCCGGTTATCTGTTATCTTTTGAATCTATGCTGAATTATGTCCAACGAGTCAACAAGATTTTTGAGTCCAATGATAGTGATCCTATCAAATTCCTTAAATACTTGACTCTTTTGGTTAAAAATTTGATAAATAGAGTGATACTTTCTTCCAATCAGCATCGGATTGATCCTTTGACCCTTAATCTGGAAACGTACCTTGTTCCTAAGTTGTAATTCGGATATGAAGCTGAAAATTTCCTCTCTAATGTATAATAATCTTATTAAAGAACTTAGAAATAGTCTTCCCAACAATGTGAAAGTATTGTGTTGGAAACACTTTATGAGTCTTGAAAAAGTCCATAGTATCCTTATGAAAATCTTTGGATACACCTTCAGAGAACATAATAAAAATAGAAATTCAATGGAGAGCTACTTTTACAAAATAAAAATGGCCAAGAGCTACTCACTTTGCAACAGTTATTCACATCTCACATTTTGTATTAAAACATCAAAAAAATATTATTATTAGCATTGTTATTACTATTACTACAAATACACCTGTATTGTTATTTATTCACTTATCAATGTTAATTATATCCATGTCAATGCTCATGCTTCACAAAACTATTCTCATTCACCAAGACATTTGAAAATGAAATTCTATCGTGGATCAATTACAATTGCTATTTCAAGAATCAATATCTGTACACAACACAACCTTCTTTTATATAATCAAAATATCAGTATATTCTAAATGGAGAAATCCACATAAAGAAAATAATTGCATTTTCAATAAAAAAACAAAAAAGACATCTCCGTTCAGTACAATAAAGGTGTTGTAAGTGAGTGTTTGATGATTTCAGCTTTTGAGCTAGTGAGATGACTGACACTAGTAGGAGTCAACAAGAGAGGTGTATGCTGTAGTGTATCCACGTAAGTTTACTCTTATGGAGTCATTTAAATGTTCATCTGTCAGTCTCGTTCTGTGCTTTGATTTCAAGATATTCATGTTATAAAAAGCTGACTCAGAGAATGTAGACCCAAAGAAGGAAGACATTTTCACTGCTTCTTGGGAATCTTTTCAAAGTTGTCTGGCTCTACCAAGCTCCAGAAAAGCTGTGAAGGTAGCTAATACTTCAACTGCACATTATTTTGGAGGTTTATAGCACTCATTTCCATTTCCACAGGATCAAAACATAAATGTTCAGCCATCAGTTCTGAAATCTCACTTATGTCTACATCTATGAAAGGGTTGGTCATTAATGTCACTCAGGGCTCAAATTTCTTAAAGTTACTGCATCTGTCAACAAACTCCTGTCCATTCCTTGATGAGAGGTCACAATAGTTGGACACATTTAAAACGCTGGCTGTACCTGTGTGACTATCCAGCATCTTTGAGGCAGATCGGAAGTGCTGAAATCTTTTGTCTTTCAATTGCTGAATGTACAATACCATTTTTGCATTGAACGCCTATTTCATGTCGCATATTTTTTTACCTTTACCTTGTAGCTGTAGGCTCAAGTGGTTGATTTTCTCACTGACATCGGTCAGGAAAGCAAGATCAAGTGGACACTCTGCATCAGATTATAGGATTGTGTCCTCGTCTCTCTTTTTCATGAATGCCTTGGGTTCACCCAGCTATGAAAGAAATCGCTGTAGTATTTTCCCCGACTTAGCCATCTGACCTCGGTGTGGATCCCCATACTCTGCAGAGCATTCCCATAGGAACAGCTTGAAGCTCCGGCGTTGCTTTGCCTATGCTCGAATGGAATTGACGATCCTGATAACAGGCATTATGACATGGTCAAATCCCATAACTTTTCTGCATAAAGAATTTTGGTGAATGATGCAATGATAATTTTTTGGAAAGTCCGTTCCACTTTGCAGTGTGCAATAAATCCGGAGTGACGACTTGTCATTAAAGGTTGTTACAGGCACCAGCTTTTCAAAAGGGATCTTCCTTTCCGTAAAGTAATCCATTACTGTGTTATATATATCAACTCCCCTGGCTATAGTTTTCGGTGGGAGTAAGGTCAAAAACTCCTTTTTCGTTTAAAATTCGTCAAACACCATCCGAATGAAAAAAGGTGGCTGGGCTGTATCACTGCGGTCTACAGACTCATAACACTAAATATAGAACAATTTGCACGTATTCATTTGCAGACAGTACAGACACTCTCCTTGCCATGGTATCGGCAATAGCAGCCATAATGTCTTCTTTATTTTTGAGATTTCTGAACATTGCAGTCATGTTATCTTTACGATCCTCCAGTGAACAGCTTTTTCCACTTCGTTAAAATGTTTGCCACTTTAAAAAATGTTCATCTCTTGTATTTTCATAGACTGTCACCCACAGGAAAGCCCCGTGAAAAGTTATCATGGGCTATGGTGAAATTGCGCTCTACATAACACCTTTTACCTACGGACACGGTGGCCCCACAGATCAGACACACACACTTGTCGCTAACGTCTCCCACTTTTAGTGAAAATGTTACGTTATAATCCACTTGTTAGCTTGGACACTTGTCGCCATCTTAAGCCATACAGGCCAAATGTTTAACATTTTTTCTGAATTTGAACAACTCTTTCTATTGAAAGGATATTTTCTAAATAAATAATAGTTAATATTCAGAGAATATATGTGCAAATTTTGAGACTTATTGATTCATTAAGCATTGATATGCAAACAGGTATACCATAAAATGTTCTACAAAAGAGACTCTTTAATTGTTGTCCAAATAAGAAAAAAATTGATAATGTTTCCCTTATATCGAAATGATATTTAAATTTTTTTTTTGTACAAGTCTCAAAATTTGTACATATATCACCTTGTTATTCTTCTAAAAAATTGTATAAAATAAAATAAAAGTATGTCTAAAAAAAAAGTCAAAAATGTGGTTACACTAAGTTCAAAATGTGAGGTGCGCCATTTTGGAACTTGCTCTTATGAATATAGCTAAAAATATTTTTATTGAAAATACTTCATATCTAAAAGATATGAAAATTAGTATGGAGATACAAATTTTGAATTTATGTTATGCTTTTCATTTGCTTATATCAACCTTCATTCATTAAAGATGGAAATACTTCCATTTTCTTTAAGAATTAGGACAAAAGAAGAGATCCAATATACTTTATCCTCAATAAGAGATACTCAATTTCTGATATATACAGAGGTAATGATGTGATGAAAATGTATCCTAAGTAGAGAACCGATGGTAGAGTGGATCAATTCCTTGTGTATGAATCTATCGATCTATATATAACAACGAATATGATGGGATCTGTTCGATATTTTCTCTGAGCTCTTCTAACGTCTTCACCAATGACCTCACGTGCCACCAAAGAAAATAATCTAAAGACGTAAAACCGCACGATCGAGGCGGCCAATCAACTGGTCCATTTCTCGAACGTGCTCACCAAATTTGCTTTGCAATAAGTGGACTGTAACGTTTGTTGTGGGACAAGTGGCACTTGTTGTCGAAACCACATGTTGGACAAGTCCATAGCTTGCAACTGGGTTAATAAAAAAATCAGTTATCATGGTGCAATAGTGATTTCCATTTATAGTAACGTGGGGATTATCATCATCAACAACAAAAAAAATATATATAGCCCAATGATCCCTCCAGCATGACGTCCAGCCAAACAGTAATTTTTTCAGGATTAAATGATGTATCGTGAAGGACGTGTGGATTGCTGCCTGACTAATAACAGATATTTTGTTTATTAATAAAACCATTGAACCAAAAATGAGCTTCATCACTGAATATGATTTTGCACTGAAAATCGGCGTCAGCATTGAATGGTTATTTTGATAAGAAATTTGGATAATCTTTAATCACAAATCAAGTGTATATCGCTCCATGATGAAATGTATTCTAATGAAGTTTTAATTGTTAAAGGAAGAAAAAAAATATGGCGTCGTCTTTCCCCAACGGAAAAAAAATTGAAGCTTCTCTAATGAAAAACTCTTTATATGAATTTAAATAATTATAAAATTTTCCCTGCACTAATGCTACTTTAAATGTGGAAGATTCTTCTCTTTATTGCAGTAATTCCTTTTCATAAAACATGCAGTTGATATTAAGGAAAGGTCTTAATTCATGTGTACCACGTGTTTCCCATCCCGCCTTCTCCTCGCGCTTTTGTACAAAACTCATTCCTAGCATACTTAGTTCATGATATTATACTTGAAACCTGTAAGCGAAGGTTCAAGAGTCCCCACTAAAAATTGGGTAGAAAATTGAGTAATTACACCAATAACATAACATAATTTCAAACCATTTGTAATATTTTTATGGGAAAAATAAAATATTTATTAGATTGAAATAGTCAAATATATAATATATATATATATCATCTTCAATGTGTAAAATCCGATTAATGTTGAAGAAATACTCATTGTCTGTCATATATATATGTAGATTTCTCAAAGGTTCTTCAAATGAGATAATTTTGTATGATTGGTAGTGCTAAGGGAACTAATATATGCATATTATATATTTGTTAAATAGTATGCAGTCTGGGGCGTCCACAAGGGGTGGTCTGGAGGGGCTGTATCCCTCCTGCAATTAAGAAAATTTAACTCTTAACATACCAGACTTTTTTCCCTCATTTGCAGAAGGGGAAAAAATTAATATTTGTAATAGCTGTAGATTTTTGAAATTTTTTTCCAAAAAATTAAATTTTTTGTGAATAACTGGATTTTTGAATTTTTTTTCAAAAAATGTAATATTTGTTATTTAATTTTTTCAAAAAATTTAATTTTCTCTAAGTATTTATGAATTTTTTAATTTTTTTTTCCAAAAAAATTATTATTCTGAGAATAAGAATGGATTTTCGATTTTTTTTTCTTCAAATAATTAATTTTTTGTGAATAGCTTATGGATTTTTGAATTTTTTTTCCAAAAAAGTTAACTTTTTGCGAATAACTATGGATTTTTGATTTTTTTTTTTCATCAAGAAAAGTAATTTTTTTTTGAATAACTATGGATTTTTTATTTAAAAAAAATGATTTTTTAAAAATTTAAAAACTAAGTCCTACTCAATGACAAATTTTGTGGATGACCCGGGCTTTTCACGTATTTTAGATCTCTTAAGAAGCCATTATTAGACTTATATGATAATTGAAAAGTGGCATATTAAATTACTACGATCACTTATAGTTATAAGAAAATGCTACATTTAAAAATATGTACATTATATGTATATCAGTATCGAGGAAAGTTGCAACACTTTACACGAAATATATATCGGTAGTTGCATAAATACGCGGACTATTTGTGGCAAATAATTAAATGTGTAATAAAATTGGTATAACCTATTTTTTTTGAGAATTATGTAATAGAGAATTTATTCTGGTATAAAATTTAATATAATTACTGAATATAACCGCCATCAGCTCCTATGACACCCTCCAAGCGCCTGCGAAAGGCCTTGCACACATTGATGATGTAATGGTCTTCCATGGCTGTGTATTGCTCATTGACGCTGGCCTTCAATGAGTCCAAATTCGGGTGGCGGGTAGCACAGGCCTTCTTCTCAATTTGCAACCACACAACTTAGTCAAGGGGATTCAAATCAGGTGATTGAGGTGGCCAAATGTTTTTGTGAAGGCCTCCTTCACGTCATCCACATTGATTTTCCGTGGTCTGCCGGTCTGAACACCCTCCTTCAGATCTTTTCCCTCCTTGACAAGCTTCTGGACCTTGAAAGCAGTAGTCCTGGATAGTCCAGTGTCCTTGATTATCTCCTTGACATACCTACCAGCGCGGAGGAGAGTGGCAACCATATGCCGTTTGGCCTCGTCATTAATCGTAAACGACTTTGTTTGATGCGAGTAAGAAAAACAAAAACAAAGCTAAAAGAATTACCGGGTTACTTGTGCTGAAATTTTTTATTTCCGGGCACGGAACCTTGAGATATAAGCGCTTAAAAATTAGTCCGCGTATTAATGCAACTACCGGTATAGATGTATAAAACATGTCCTAGAAAGGGGGAGCTGTTATTTCTAGGTAGCTCTCTGAGCAGGGTTTTTTATTTTTCCATGATGTTGTCATTATGATTTAATTCTTGGAGACAAAACCTCTATGTATAAAGTATGTAATAACTTCTGCGCGTGCTTATGAAAGTCGAAGGTTGAGGAGAAACAACGAGGGTTTGTTTTGGAGTTATGATCGTAAATCATGCTGCTCTTCTCCCAAAGATTCTTCAAATTGTCAGGATGACCACGTTTATTTTCTGTTTATTATATATTATAATTAGGGATGATTTTACGGGAATATGCAAGGAGAAAGCAGGAGTGAGACTTATCATAATACTGAATGAAGACCTTTGCTAAAATCAGCTGCATGTTATTTGATTTTTGTTAGAGAAAATGAATAAATGGGATAAAGAGGAGAACCTTTTAAATGTAAAATAGTATGAGCGAAGGAAAAAATATTATACTTCTATTGAAATTCATATAAATTTATTTTATTATGCATTTTTAAATTAATAAATAGGCAAGAATTTGAGAGTGAGATAATAAACACCAACGACTCATTAAATATTAAACAAAAAAGAAGAAAGAGCTCACGCATCAACAGTTTTTGATTTTCCATGTATTTGGGGAAATTAGTTGGTTTTGTTTTTAACAAATCCCTTCTTTAACTATGATTTTTTGCATCACTGGAAACTTATCCCAATATAACTCGTTACATTTATTATTTTACGGAAAAAGGCCCCATATCAGTTAGTAGCACCGGTTAGCCAATAACCATTCGCAACTATGGAATTATTGTTCGTAATTCGTCACAACTTAACAAGAGCTATACGAGACCGACCAACACACCTGGTTAAAAAAAAACAACACTGATACAGAGTCAAAGAATCAAAATATCAACAACTCACAACAAAATACAGTGTACATTTGTATGTAAGTGTGGTAACAAAGTGTTGTCTGCTTTTTTAATATATTTAGAGTTTATATCGCAACCAGTAAACTACATTAAATAGGTCTGCCCATGTCCCCTCAATTGTTTTCTACCAAATTCATTAGATGTCAAATGTTGCAACTGCCCAGAGACATTATATAACTGCTAGAGGGTTCAAGTTGTGCGGATGCAGGTGTAAAAAAAACCGTCAGTTATTTTATTTGTTGATAGAAAGCAGGACCGCTCCGACTCCGCCTATTAAAATTAATATAATTTATGTAAGTAAAACTTATTTATAATCTAAGACCTTTTTTAAGACCATTTTTTTAAATGGTTATAAATAATAGGTTTTATTTATTAATTACTATTAATTTATTAAATTTAAAGGTTAAAGTAAATTTATATGTTTGCTTATCAAATTGCAAACGTTTTCCATACGTGCTCTATAGTCCATGCAATCACAATTATCTAAGACTTCTAAAACCTCAATTATTATGTTACTCAGAGGGCAGATAATTTCTATTCAGAGCAATTACTTACTCTTGAGAATAGAATATTCAATGTCATGAGTGTATGTAAAGTGTAACGTTACAGTGATAAATTGTGTATATTGTCGTTTCTCGGTTAAAAGTGCATTATTTATACTCAAAAACTTATGAAACAACTAGCAATTTCACTTTTATCTGTTTTATTTGTTGTTCATCTTGTAAAATATCATATATTCCAAATATTTTCTTTATACCTGACACAATTATTTACTACATAGAACAACCAATAGCTATCAATTAAATCTACTTTTAAAGTCTCTGCACTAAAATGATTCAATCATACTTATATAGTCTATAAAATATATTATTGTAAAATTGTTTGTCAGAGCCGGAGTAGGACATTTTAGCAACCCACTTCGCAGCCTTAGTAGAAAGAAATTAGATTTACGTATAATTTTATTGTTAATTAAAACTTCCAAGGTTTCACAAAAATTCAATAAAATTTAAATGATATATTTTATGAATTAAATTTATTGAAACCAAAGGGATGAGCAAGAATAACCAGAATAGTTATATTCTTTTATCACATCTCAAAGGAGGTTTAAAAATCTACTAATGATATAAATTAAGATAGATATACAAAATATTATTTTCTTTGAAAAATAACTTTCATGCTGTTGAATGATAAATTTTCTATATTATTTTAGTAGATTAAGATATCAAGAGATTTATGGTATAGTAATAATTCAATAGTATGAAAGGTCTTGTATTTATTCCAAAGAAATTCTATATTCAAAATTATAAATCAAGGGCGTCTGCAGGATTATATATGTATATATTATTTTTTATTTTTTTTTTTTTTTGGGGGAGGGTTGGTTTTTGGAATTTAAAATTTAAAAGAAAAAAATCCGAAAAAAAATTTCTTTTTTTTTTAAATATCAAAATTCTTTGCTATTCAGAAAAAATTTAATTTCTTGGAAAATTTAAGAAAACATCAACAGCTGTTTACAAAAAACTACAAAAATCCATAGCTATTTTCAAAAAATTTCTAAACCCACAGCTATTCTCAAAAAGTTAAATTTTTTGGAAATTAATTCAAAAACCAAAGCTGTTACCAAAAAATTTCTAATATTAAACTTTAAAAGTTATAAAACAAATACAATTATCCACAAAAGTTAATTACTTTGTATATTTAACATTAATTTTTCGGAAAAACAAAAATCTTCAGCTATTTGCAAAAAATTATTTTTTTTTTTCGAAAAAAAATTAAAAAATTAAATTAAATTTCAAATATAAAATATTCGAGTAAAAAGCAAAATTTTCTAAATTGAGGGGGGCTACAGCCCTTCTACCCCAGCCCCTGTGGGCGCTCCTGTTGCAACTGCCCTCTTTGTACTAAGCCATGGAATTCTACATACATGGAAATCTATTGACGTCATTTTGTTTTCCTTTTTCCAAACTTGAGTCATAGATTATTCTTGTTACATAATAATACTTTATACAATAATAGGTTTTATTGTATAATTTGCATTTAAATACATTTTTCGTTGGTAATCCTTTGGAAATAAACCCAGTAATGAGTTTTTTGTTTAAAATATAAAGTCTTTGTAACAAATTATTGTTAAAATTAATATTTGTCATAAAAAAAAAATGTGAGGAAGACCAATCTTTGTAGTTTAAATGTTAAATACAATATATGTATCAGGGCCTTATTTTACTCCCTTTGGAAAAGGAATAATGCCGCCGTCGTTATTCCAGGTATCTAGATTTCCATGACTGAGAATTACTATATTATATTTAATTTGTCCTAATATGAGTCATTTTTGAGTAATCATGTAATTATATCAATCTATAGCAAAAACATCAATAATTTTAAATGATATCATAATGAAAGAGGTGAAAAAACAGTTGAAATAATAATAATCATAAATGTATCTTATTTTGGCTAATTAATTCACGCAACCTTGATCAAAAATTATATTAACAATAAAGAGTGATGGACTTTTGTCAATTGTTAGGCAAATAAAACTTTAATTTTTCTCTACATAAATCCCCTTTGTAACAATAACATTTATAGTTTCTTTCCATAGAGTCTTTTTAGTTTTACATCCTGGAACTCTTCATCAAAAAAAAAAAAAAAAAAAATTGGATATACATAGAATAATTATTATTCTACTCTAGAAATGTTATTAATGCTATTGTTTTGAACGGTTAATTAACATATTGATTTATAATCATCTATAATTAATTGGAATATGCAATTTGAAGAATATAAATATGTGCAAAAGTTGCTCTCAATAAATATTTATTTATCAAATATTAAAGTGTATCCAAATAATCAAATCGAAAGGGGCTCTGAGAGAAGAATCATTGTGTCAAATATTACAAGAATGTAAAAATAGATTTAACTTTGTCCAAACAATCATTTATGCGTGTGGGAAGATAATTATTGCAAGAATTAGTGCTCAAAATAGATAGCTATAAATCATATCTAATTAAGGACATGTCCACTCTATTTCATAAGAAGTAAGATTACAAAAAGGATAACGGGTACAGGGTGTCCGCAGGGTGTAGGCTGGAGGGGCTAAAGCACCCCCAAATCAGGATTTTTTTCTTTTTTTAAGCATTTTTGTAGAATTGCTGTGGATTTTTGAAAAAATTTCAAATATAGAATTTAATTTTTGAAATTTTTTCGTAAATAGCTCTGAATTTTAGAAATTTTGTTTTTGAATTTTTTTCCGAAAAAAATTAATTTACTGTAAATAGTTATGAGTTTAAAAAAAATTTTATTTGGAATTTTTTTTCTCAAAAAAATTAACTGTATCTAATTTGCTATGAATTTTTAGTTTTCAAAAAATTAATTTTTGTAAATAGCTATTGATTTAAGAAAATAAACAATAAGTAATTTTTAGATTTTATTTAACAAAAAAATCCAAAAGCCAAGCCCCCCGCATTATAATCCTGCGGACAGCCCTGTAGAATGTAAATGTCTTCAATAAATTTCACTTAGTATTTGCAAGTGTTCTGTTCTTTTAAATCAAGGAATATATGCATATGTATACGATACATAAGGGGGACAAACTCTTATTTTCCCTTCCTTTTTTTGAGCAAGTAAGTATTTTAGTATTACTAAAATATTTATGAAATTGAATAAAAAACCGTCTACTGCAGCGTTTCTCGAACTTTTTACAGTCAGGGTAATATATATTTAAAAATGACACTAAATAGTCTAAATACAAATGCCAAGTGTAATTAGACAAAACAGTACTGAACAGAGTATAAAACGGACTGAAAATAATAATAAATGTAATTTTACTCGGAACCATATAAATAAAGTTTCTTCTACAGAGGGAGAGGGCATGCTTTATCCCCAGTACTGATGCCTCCAAATTTGTAGAAATTGTCTTTGTATGTCCTCTTTTTAGTCCTATTAGTATCTACCCTTGAGACCTTTGGTGCAAACTCAGAAACAGAGGAACCAAGGATTACATAAAGGGGGCTGAGGCATTATTTTACAGTTAATTATTTCTAGTTCTTGAGTGAGATTTCTTTTTAGAAAACGATCCATGATGATGTTGCTTGTTCCTGGCTCTTTGTTAAATCAAATGTAATTTTGCAGTTAAATGATAAAACAATATGATACACACAGCAGTCACATTGAATTTCTTGAGCTACCATATGGGTCCGCAGTTGTGGCTGGAGGGGCTGTCACTCTTACACAAAATGAAAGTATATTTGCTTCTTACTAAAAAGTTTAATATTAGAAAATTTAATTTAATTGCTATAGATTTTTGAAATTTTTCTCCCAAAAAACTTAATATTTGAAATTTAAAAAAAATTGAAGTTTTTGTTATAGTTATGGATTTGTGATTTTTTTTCCCCAAAAACTTAATATGTAAAATTTTATGAACAGCTTTGGATTTTGCATTTTTTTTTCCTAAAAGTAAATTTTTTTTTCCGAAAATTTAATTTTTTGAGGTCTATATATTTTTGAATTTTTAAAAATTATTTAATATTGGAACTTTTTTCCAAAATATTTAATTTTTTGATAATAGATACAGATTTCTGAAATTTTTTTCCTCAAAATTTAATATTTTTGATGAATAGCTGAGGACATTTGGAAAGTACAATATTTGTAATTATTTTGCAAAAAAATTTAATTTTGGGAATTTAAGAAAAAAAAATCCCCCTCCCAAAAAAAACAAAATATATATACCTATAATCTTGCAGATACCTCTGGCTATTGACATGACAATTGGTTCTCGAGAATGAATTTTACCGTTATACCTATATTTATTTATATGAATTTAACTTATTTTTTTCATATGTAAAAAGAATGTATTTATGTATTCAAATATATTTATTAATGAAATTCCAGATTGATTTGTTTGTTTAAAATTAAATGTTAAAATACTTACTTTTTTGATGTCACACCCGTCACAGTTTTTCAGTGTACAGCGGCACCTACTTTGAGAAACGCTGGTATACTATATGTCTTCAGAAATAAATACATATTTTTTGATTGAGCTATGTCATCAAAATAATAATTAATAAATAAAGTTATTTTTTTACATCAAGACATTCATTACAGGATTGTACAGTATCAATTATAGAAAAAATATCCTTTATTTGGTCAAAAATAGATATAGAGGGCAGGATTATGATCCCCTAGTGTTGCCAGAACCATTGAGGCAATCGGCATTCCCATTTTTGCAAAAATAATATATAAAAATATCTTCTTGTATAAAAAATTTGGCCACTTGGTACCTCGGGAAATCCTAGAATTCCTTCTTGATACGACTGATAATTTCCCCTTTTGTGTATTTCGGTTGATTTTTAGTTCGATCGTGCCCCAATAAAAACAAAAAACAAAGAAACAATGGGATTATGATCCAAGGACAAAAGTCCGACGACATGAAATCGTCAAAATTGTCTACGACCCATTTGATACTTTTTTTTAATAGAAAGACCGTCAAAACAGAAAATAAATAAAATTTTCTAAAACAAAGTCCTTACATGAAATATGGATACAGTTGATTAGAAAAAGGTTATTATACGGATTGGTCATTCTAAAAAAATAAAATAAAACATTCATCTATAAAAAAAAAACCCCTTTCTTTACAAAGGAAAATTATTCTAATTAATAAATTTTCTAAATCAACAGAAGTATCCAACTCAAGTATACATAATTACCAACAAAACGGCATGCCTAATTAAAATTAGGGTGCATTATTAACTGCACGAGGGAAAAAAAAGAAGAAGATAAACTGACAACTCCAGAGATCTGATAAAGAAATCAGATGAAGAAGGATTTAGAGCCAGTTCTGACAAATACTCGTTGGTAAACATTCTATATTTTTTACTAGTATTTCTTATCGATGGAACAGATAATAAAAGTAATATACTAGCAAGAACACGCTAGCTTAATGATAGCCCATGAAAAATTTAAAAAATATACATTTCTATTTAGTTTATTTATGTTAAACGTTCTGAACTGAAACGTTTTACCTTTAACTATAATTATGGAATAGGTAAATTTATATTGGAAACCCTCCTTGTATACAACATTTTTGTTGTATCTGTCTATTTGATGTAAATACTATATAATCAAACCTACAACCCCTTTTGACACTTTTGAAAATGCAACCCATAATTGAACATTTGAAAATACTGATTTTGGTAAAAATAAAACAATTTTTCAAATGTTTGGCCATCTGATTTATTTATGTTCATTGCTATTGCTGGCTTGCCATGTTCCTTGTTCAACCATAATGAAGACTGAAGATACATACTAAAATTAACTCTCTCATCTTCTTCCTAATTCTCCTTTGTATTCGTATTTAATATACATTCTCCCTTTTTCTGTTTGTGCAATAATTCGTCTTTTATTTTAATAATTCGTACTTTAAATTGACCTGCATTACGTCCTGCCGTTGAGTATATATTATGAAATTGGTCTATAACTAACAATAATGGGGCTTATTTACTTATATTCGCTTGTAACTAAAGTGACAGAGGGTGGCTCCATCTTATGGTAAAATAAGACAGCTCCCTGGATGATAATATTATTTAATAAAAAGTATGTCTCTCAAATTGAGGGCGTTGTCAAAATTCTAATGAGCATTCACCATTTTTAAAACAACTACCTAAATCCTTGACACCACCTTGTGGATAATATGTATTTTTTAAGTTGGCTCTATTGAATTAACAATGTGGATTCTACAAAAGTAAGAAACAATTGTGCGCGTTATGGGGGAAAATGATAAAGTTATGACCATTTTTTTAGGGTGGGGGGGGAGAGTTTACTTAGACATGGAACCTACTCAAGCTAACAGACGCTAAATGACGAATTGCCAACAAATATTGGCGAATTTGCTTCCTTTTCACTATGTCATATTATACGTATTGTTTTATCTCTTTTTGTACTATAGGTCAAAACACTTACATAAGCAATTATTTTTTTATTTTTTAGACTCGTTGATAACACAACTCAACAAAATATTGCCCTTTCATTGAAATGGTGTGTCTCTGATTTTTTTTACCTTGAGAAACATGAAAACAACCTTTAGTATCCAAAACTTCTGTTTTTGTAGTCTACAAGGCCTTAAAAAGTGCATATTTTGTTTTAAAAAAATGTAATATTCATGTTTTTAGTCAGAAATTAGTTTTTTACTCATAAAATACACCATTTTGAGAACGTTTCGAACCATGTTACCAATGAAAATAACATATGTAAAGCTTTTTTAGCAAAATTAGATTGAAAAAGGTATGAAAAGTTCATTTATATACTGTCAATAATCCTTCTTAGCTTACATAACATACAATATTTATTTATTTTATATACGACAAAGTATAATTTTTGTTATTGGGATCTAAAATGAGAAATTTGTTGGTCTTTCAAAGAAAAAATCAATTTTTCGTCATTTCTTTTTGTACTTACAAGGAATTTTCTCACATTTGGAAAAAGATACAGAAGTAATAAAAATATTTTATGAATCCATCATGGGCGTCAAAATAAAAAAAAATCGAAAAAAAAAAAAAAAAATTAAGTCAAATATTACATTTTTTGATTATTTTTTCAAAAATCCACAGCTATTTACATAAATTTAATTTTTTCGGGAAAAATTTATTAAATTTAATTTTATCGGAAAAAATTTATTAAATTTAATTTTTTCAAAAATTAAATTTCAAATATTAAATATTTTGGAGAAAAATTTCAAAAATCTACAAAATCACAGAAATTAAATTTTTTATGAAAAAATTTATAAAATTAAACTTTTTGAAGTAAGATTTCAAATATAATATTGTTTGGAGAAAAATGTCACAAATTAAACCACAAATATTAATTTTTTTTGGAAAATTTTCAAAAATCTATAGTCGTCCAAAAAATTAAATTGATGAAAAATAATTTCAAATAATAATTTTATTGGAGAAAAATTTCAAATGTTTATTTTTTTTGGAGAAAAATCGAAAAAATCGACCTTTAAATATTAATTTTTAAAAAAAAAAAATTCCAAAAATCCATAGCTGTTGTAAAAAAATTAAAATTTTTGGAGAAAAATTTCAAAACTTGAATGTCATATGATAAATTTGTCGGAGAAAAATTTAAAGGATATATAGCTATGACCAGTAAATAAAATTTTTAGGAAAAAAATTTGAAAAATTTATTTTGTATGAAAAAAATTTGAAAAATTAGTTTTGCAGGGAAAAAAATCAATCATTATTTTTTCTGGTAAAAATCAAACATTCCTTAATTTTGGGGTCCCCTCCAGCCCACCACCTGTGGATGCACCTGTCTAGAAACATTATATAAACTATATATAATGTGTTTTTCTTTTTTAGGTATTTCAAGGTAAAAAATAACACTAAATCATGTAGATCTTGTACACCACAAAACCAGAAATGTTGTATTATAAAGGTCATTTTTATTTTTCTCAACTTAAAAGCAATCAGGAACACAACATCTTAATTTTGTTGACTACCTTGGGTATTTACCTATAAGGTGTGACATAATTTATATGATTTCGAAATCATAGACAATAAAACAATTTTGTCTGCTGTTTTATTGGAACCCAGCGAAATAAAGAAAATCCAAAAAATATTCAAACAAAAAAAAAACCTTTAAAATGTTTTTTTTAATATATATAAGATGATCGATTTTTGTAGAGGGTAGGGCAGCAATACGTCGGCTGTGGATTAATCTTTATTTTCTCTTTACTATGATAAGGTTTAGTGATTATTTTTTGATGTTCTGTTTCCGCCGTTCTTTTTAAATAAACAGGCTTTACTAATAATTTAGTCATTTCATCATTTTGAACAAGGATCAACAAGCTCTCCTAGATGCTGGAGTTGATGTGACGAAGATTAAGTGTTTAAGGAGCCTGGTTTTTAAGTTGACAAAGATGAAAAAAAAAATAAAAAATGGAAAAACCTTCTCCAGGATCTGGAGGGCATAATTTAATGAGGGATACGAAGTTCTTGTTAAGTTTGGAGAGGAATATAAAGGAGGATTCCACTAAATTGATGAATGGCCTTGCGAACAACTTCTTTGTGGCTCGCAAGACCATCAGGAGGGCTTTAATGCACAACCTAGGATTAGTTTCTTTCACAATGACCTATGCCACCTTCTGACTGAGAGCATGATAGCTAGGAGGCTGGAGAGGTGTAAGAAAATCTTCACATGGATCAAAGCAAATGGGTCAATTGTGAAAATTTTCTCGGACAAGATGATTGTCACAGTTGATCAATTTTCCAACTGCCGAAACAACTGCTGGCTTACGGAAACAAAAGAAGAGGTCCAAGGGGTTCACTACACCAAATATACGTCTCAAACAATGGTCCTCAGCGTTGTGGCCTCCCATAAAAAGAAGAGGCCTTCGTTCGTTTTCAAGCCTTTACAGGAAATCGACGAAGAGGCCTTCTATATGGTGCTTAGGTACACCTTTTAACATGGATGAAGACCAAATATACGGAGGGTAACTACGTGTGGACTCTGGAAGGTGTCCCCTCTAACACGTAAACGAATAGCAAAAAGTTTTGTGCAGATAACATGGTTCTTTTCTAGTCCAAAGAGATATGAACACCTTCCTTACTAGATTAGAACCCCCCGGACTTTTCTATATGGGTACTTTGGAGAGGGAAACCAACAGGACCTCAAACTCAAATATGGACTCACTGAAGTCCTTAATAGCAGCTGCATGGGACAACTTGTCAAAGGAGTTTGTTATCAACTCCTGCATAGCCTTCAGGCGACGTGTAAAGGCTGGGATTGATAATGAAAGTGGTCATCTTGAGTCAAAAAAAGTAATGGAAAAACATTGTCTACATGTTTTGTTAGCACTATTGTTTCGCCTATTATTGAAAAAATAAAATTATTGATGTATTTTTAAATCAATTTTTCGAGTCCACATTTTGCTGCCCTACCCTGTATAATCAAAGCTATGATATCCTTCATTGCTATCATTGGGGAATAAGTTACAAGGATCTTAAAAAAAGTGGCTAGGCACTTTTGCCTTAAATTATTTAGCCTCTGACATTCTACCTTAAACCATTTCCTCTTAAAGCCATTTTACCTTAAGGATACTTCGCCATAAAATATAAATAAATAATATTTTTATCAAAATATGCAATGTTTATTACTATAAAATGCTGTTTCTGTTGGGAAAATGACATAATTATGTCTCAAAAAATTTTAACGCATGCATACCATTGTAATCTCACTATGTAATGAGTTCGAACCAGAGACAAAATCCTTAATAAAATTTATATATATTAGAATAGACAAAAGGGATAACGTTTCGAATGGAAGAATGATAATCACATCTTAGACATGTCAGAAAAGACTCATGAATTGACAAACAAGCTTAATATTATGCAAAAATATCATTTTATCATTATTCCAATAGAAAAACAACAACAGCAACCATTTAACTTTTTTTATAATCATAAACATTACATATTTTGATTAAAAAATTAAAAGAGAACATCAGTTTTAACCAAAAATAAAAAATAACGACTTATAAACCTTATTTATTTAAATATTAAGGCAAATATTTTTGAAGCAAAATGGTTTTTAGGGAAAATAGTTTAAGGCAAAAGTACCGCACACATTAAAAAAAATCGTTTTCCCTCAATTTTCAGCATTAAAAAGAACATTATCTCTATTTCAGAACCAGATACAGAAGAAATATAAACATCTATGTAATTAATAAAACAATTGTAAACGTGTTTTATTAATTCAATTTTTTAATTTTTATGTGTGGTAAATAAGGAATTTGAACGATATTATGATCAAATTACTATAAACTCAGATTACTCAAAACCCAGACCTATGGAAGAAAAACTGGGATTAATTTAGAATTTTGTGTTCAAAGATCAATTCAAACCAGTTTAATAATAAGGAGTTTTCAAGCAATACTAAATTCCAGCTCAACCAATCAACGTCCAAGATGCAAAAAAGTAAAAACATTGAGAAATGATATATTTTTTTTTTGGTGATCTTTTGACAGAGATGCGAGATCAACAGTTGGAAATATTTTAAGAAACTTTGTTGCCATTGGAATACTGTCAAGTCAAAGTTCAACACCAACAAATAAATTAAACTCTATTTTAGTCCGTTAACAAATTCTATATTCTCAATGAGCTATTTACTACAACTCGTAATCTTTCCTACAAAAACCAACCCAGGAATTAATGGAGAGCTATTAAATTACAGCATCGTCTCCAATTGTTGGGTATTATTTGATGGCAATGAAGTTTGCACGGCTTGACAAGATTTTATTAAAGTTCAAGAAATCAACATTTAGAAGTTAGAACACTATGAACTCAGAGGGAAGATTAGACAATTCAGCAGTTGATACAAAAAAAAAAAAAACCCTGTAGGTCATTTCCTTGTTGGCTGGATAACACCGTTATGTACTCATCCATGGAGTTCTAGACACATGGAATAATCAAACATTCAAGATGGGACTGTTTTTATTCATTTCCCATCTTGAAGGAAGAAAGTAAAAAACGACTTCATGGCAATAAGGTCGAAATCCCAAAGAGAGTAATAACCACACATGACAGAATAGAATTTAAAAGTATGATAAAATCTGCTACCAAAGATAATTAGTATAAGCTATAGCTCTCCTTGCACGTTTAAATTTCCAAGAAATATAGGAATAATTCTAACATAGTTTTTTTTAAATTTAAACTCGCCGGGATTTTGACACTATTCAAATCTCCAGCTATAGTTAAAATCGCTAATTTATAACGGGAGGTTATAGTGGATCTTATGTTTATTTCCCTTTCCTTCAAAAAAAAATATATTGAAAATTAAGTTGATATGAATAAGAAGTCATTAGTAGAGTTGACATGTTTGTAATGAAAAAATTGCCTTTAAAAATTAGAAAAGTGAAAAGGGTTAATGCGTGCACCCTTTTTCTTTTTTGTTCAATATTTAATAGGTCGTCGTGGTGTTAAATTCTCCCCTAAAATAAGCATTATTCCCTATTTTTCGTAAAACTTGTTTTAAAAATGCATAATAAAATAAATATGTATGAATTTAAATATAATTATAATATTTTCTCAGCACTAAATGTATTTTATATGTAGCTGTAATTTATTATCTTCCTCCAAAATCATATAACAGATCATATAATTCAGGTGTACCATATGTCTTGCTCTGTTTTTCCATACAAAAATGGCATCCCTAGTCATTAGAAATGAGTCCCTTGGATTATTCAATTTTAGGAAAGGTGTTGCAGCTACTATTGATTTAATTCGAATGTGAATCTCCCCTTGTGTCCCAACGACTTTTTTTGAAGCATAATAATTATGTTAATTCAAGTATTTGTTTTTTTTTAGGAGTGGATGATTGTTTTCAGATTCTTCTAGAATTACATTTTTGTTCATATTGTAAAGTATTATCTTAGACTACGAGCAACACTCTGTTGAAAAAGAAGTGCACTCAAAAAACAAAACTGCTTGCATTACAGGCATAAAATGTTTAAGTCCATGGTATAGCTTTATGCTCAACTAATTGCTTCTCAGTCATGAAATAAGTGAAAAACGACAGCTATATTGTTATAATGGAAAATGAGCACAAATATGCTCTGAAAAAAATCATATTTAAATACAAACTGAAGGAGAAATTTTAATGTGATGAAAATGTCAACAATAGGGTATCTGCGTTGTTTACTTAAATTCTTTTGTAAACACGGCACCAGGGAGTAGCAACACATTGCAGAAAAATAAACCAGCTCCTTGAATAATTCTTATGATTATCCAGCCAAAGAATACTAGCTAGAGAAGGACTTCAGACGAAGTTTAGTTACCTGATGACAAAAGTTCTTTAATTTTATTACTCATTATTACATGAAACTTTATGAAAGTGATTTTTTAAAGTGATAATTGAATAAAAACAATTCCTTGACTCAAAGTGGTTCTTCCAAAAATGAATTGGGCAACCCAAGAAGTTAATTTCAAGATTCTACTCTTTTCGAGAAATAAGAAACGTATGAAGTCCTTCTCGCTAGTAGTCCTTGAATTACATTTTGGATTTAAATCCATTAAAACGAATCCATCTATTCGTTTCCTTACCTCAGTTTTTAAAGTTTCTTCCGAATGAGTTTCAAGATGAGTATGGAAAGGTTCTCCTCATTTAGATGTTGATATCAAAGAAGTTTAATAATAAGCGAAATCTGTTTCTTTAGTGGGCAAGGACTGACTTACTAAGATAAATAACAATTTTTTCTTCTTGAAATCATTATTTTATAAACTTATTTTATTTAAGTAAGTTTGATAAACTTGATTACAGGGAATTTTACTAACAGACACTTAACATTACTAACTTTACAATGAAGAAAATTCATTATGATAAATTATATCATGAAGAGACTTTATAAGTGTAAAAAAACAAAAAACTTTGTATCATTACTTAATTAATTTTTGTTTTAAATTCATATTTTTTAAATTATCCATCATAGGAGTTGGAGTGTTCACTTTATCATTTCGATTGACAAATAAGTCCTGCACCATTATTGCTCAATCTGTCATGAGTGCATCTCCTAAAGTTAGTCGTTTTTCTTTAATAGATCTGATATTTCGATTATTTGGCGATAACTACAGGAGTCCCCATCATTTTTATAGTATAGAAGATCAACAGGCGAAACAGAAAAATGCAAACATTTGAAGTAATTGAAGTTACTCAGTCCTGTGTAGTAGGGGATTGCTGAAATAAATTGAATTGTTTACAGTCAAACTCAGACTAGTCTATAGAATAGGTCATGAATATTTGAAGAGTGGAAAATATTCCTCTTAAAAAATATGAATGAAGTTAAAAAAGAAAAAATGCATTTTACCATCTTTCTTTTACAAAACCACAGATGCTGATTTAAAATACAACTTTAGTATTCTTCGATAGAATATCCCAGGATATAAATTATTTTATTCAACTACCTGATAAATTATTAAGTTTTGGATCGAAAACATAGGTCGAATAAGTTCTTCTTTTACTCGCTTGTGGTCAAGGGAAAAGGGATGGGACTGCATCTCATTTCAAATGCCGATATACTTTTCCTCCAATAGAAATCTTCTGGCTTGAAGTGTTTTTCACATAACACAGAGTATGATGACGGCCTCCAGAGTGAGCCATAAGCGTCTTTTCGTCTCAGAGTAATCCACCATTTAAGACATGTACATTCATTTGAAGGGTTTCGAAATGAGCACCTAGTGGCAACACAAGACCATAGCATATGGATAAATCAAACTTACAACTTACAAATATCGCAATGTTGCCGTTTGTAAAGATGAAATATTACTTATAATTAATATTAATATAAGTATAACTATTAAAATTTAAATCTATTATTATTATAGCTAAAGAATAAACAGGTTGGCATAGTCTTACGCGACACTAGCGCCCTTAAGCAATCCATACTTATATTAGCCCAAGCGACAGTGAGTCACACCACTTGCGGATCATTTATATTTTCTAGTTTGCTCGTGCTAACAATTTAACCGTAATTACTCAATTTTCGTAGTTTATTTTACTATCACACAAGGAATAGAATGCTTCGTCCAGTATTACTGTATCCACATCGTTACTTTAATTTTATCACGCAATATTTCCTCCAAAATTAACAGAGAAAAGGCACAAAATCAATTATTAGTTAACCTAATCCTACCAACTATTGAATTATTTCTAATAATTGTTGGGAATTGTTTAACATTGCTTAACAAGAGCTCATTCAAATTCGATCAGTCAATGTAAAGAACACTGATTAGGAGAAAAGAATCAGAAACATCAACAGCTGACAACAAAACACATTCTATATATTTGTGTTTACGAATGAACAGGGTAAGTATATTATGGTTTGGTATTTTAGAAATAAGTCTAATTGACCCTAACTTTTTCAATGATCTTTTTTCATTAATTTTTTTCCTCAAGATTTGATGTGAACTTAATATATTCTCCGTTTTTTCAAAACTCGGATGACCTGTTTTACATCCTAGGTCAATACAACCATTTATAAAGTATTACGTTAATATTATTCAATAATTGTTGGGAATTGCTTAGAGCTTAAAAATCGGCAGCTGATAACAAAATACAGTGTACATTTTTGTGTTGCTTAGGTAATGCCGTGTATCTCTGATCCTAAGTAGTCGAGTATGAGTGGGCTATTGGATTTTTGAAGTGAGTAATGTAGGGAAATATAAAACCCATGAATCACTCTAGAGATATGGCGTGTCTCACTAACAAACATTTTGAAATCTGAGTTACTACTGTATATCATGTTATTTACAAATATATAATATGAAATATACGCTAATTAAATAAAGAGGAAGAAGACATATTGGAGAGAACGAAGGAATTAAAGAATTAAGAATCAAAGGAGAGGACAATGAACTTGTGGGGGATGATGAGAAAATATCCATGATGTACGCTTCTTTAATTCATTTTATGTACATATGTTTGTATGTAAACCTTCAAAGCCTATGCTCTATACCTATGGGAATCATGGTTGTAAGGTGTTTCTTAAGTAAATTCCATCTTTAATCTGGCATAACCTTTTTTTAAGTAAATAAGTCCATGAGTATGTATAGTTTATGCAATACACGAATGTATGCCCCTTGATGAAAGACGAATTACAGACAAAGGAGCTAAATTAGTCGTTTTCTTATTAGTGGACGAGCCCATTGTGCAATATATTTTCATGAATACATAGCATCCTATAAAGAGCCTAAAAAAATGGGTAATATTTAACTCTTTAAGGAGGGGGAATGATAGTTGATGTTATGACATTTTCTGTACAATACGATCCACATAATAAAATTGAACTCTAAGCATCATTCCTAGTCCTATACAAGTCTAGTAATAAGAAATCCATTATTTTTCCTTTAATTTCAATGTTTTATTTAGAATAGTAAGAATTATTCGTTTTAGGTAAAATATGCTCCGTTTTGTTCAATACCTTGTTGCAATTTTGAAGGGAATTTCATAATGCCTCTTTCATAGAAACCCTCGTCCTATTGGCAAAAAACTTGGCAAGTCGATTTACATAAGCTTCTATTGAGCTGAATTTTTTACCAACAAAATCATTTGCCTTAGAGAGGAACAGGTGGTTATCACTTGGTGCCATGTTCAGACTATAAGATGGATGCATACGAACCTCCCAACAAGGCTCCCAGAGCTTCTAACGAGTCATTGTCGAATTGTCTATTGCCTAGCATTGTCTGGATGTAACTCACTTCCTCTCATGTTAGCCAAAGATGTCCCCGTGTGGGCAATTGTTTCCTTCAGACGGTCTGAGAGTTGACACCACAACTCCGAATTAAGAATTGTCCATACGGGAGCAGCTCATTGTAAATGATTCCTTACCAATCCCATCAACCACACAGAAAAAAATCCTGTCCATTAATCTTGGCTATTCCACCATTTGCACCGGCTATGCGCGATTGGACCACGACCGCTTTTACTTGATGTTGACATAAGTGACCCACTTTTTATCACCAGTAACCTTCCGCTTTAGAAATGGATGGATTTTGTTGCGATTAAGCAGGGATACGCAGATGGAAATTCGGTCCATGAGGTTTTATTTGAACTCGTGTGGTACACATACATCGACCTTCTTATTGAATCCACGCTTATTTAAGTGGTTCCAAATGGTTTTTATGCAAAATTTAGCTCTTGGGCAATTGAAACAGTGCTTACATGGTGGCCAGCTTCGACTATTTTCATAATTTTAGAACATTTTTAGCCAACTGGTTTGAGGTTTCGCCTTTAATAAAAGAAAAACTGTAAGATATGGCGGATTTTCTCTTTGTTTGTGTCCAGCTTTGATGCTCGATTGAACAATAATGAGTCAAGCAATAATAAAATTGTGCAAAAAGTACTTTTAATACGAAATCTTATCTTTCTAATGCCATCTATGACTTTTTTTCAAAGATATTAATTTTTCAAATTATTTTCCAATTTTTTTTAATTTTTAAATTGTTTTTCCAAAAATATCATAAAATCCAAATCCCCCCAAATATATTATACTGGGGATTCCATTAAATATGCAAAGTTTTCAGAAATAAGTGGTCTATAATCGTATAGACATTATTGATGTGGTATCCTGTCTTTAATCAGATTTATTTGTTGTTAGATTGTTTTGTGCGTATAATTGTAAGAGATTTGAACCTTCTCATTTGAAGCGACCTCATGACTCAATCAAATGTCTTGAAGCTATATAAATAATATTTGTATACAAAAATAATTATTAATATGTGTACACTAATAAATCCAGGTTATTTAATATATGTATACCTACAAATGCCTTGAGATGTAGGTAAACAAATTGGGCAAGGAAATTTTTGTGGGTTTTCCTTTATTTATTTATTTTATCGATTTTCCAATTAAACAAGTCTCACATTCCAAGACTTTGTACTTACATATACCTATATATTAATTTAAATTATGCCAAATAGTTAAACATGTATCTTTTACAAATATTATGGTTAGTCATGCATGTATGGGCTTTTATATGCTTACATTATACATAATCACATACAAGTTTTGATTAGGCAAATCCTTATGCTACGCACATACATACATGTCAGTCTCTCAAGGTCAACTATTGGTGTAATTATTATGAGAAGGGATAATAATACGTGATTCCATTTGTAAAAATATACTTTTTATATGTACGTATCTTTAATGATAAGTTTTTTTTGTCTTGTAAGTTGATATATATTAGTGTTGGGCTTTAGTCTGGAAATCGTAGACCGGTCTGAGATGGGTATAGTTTTTGTAAGAACCAAGTAGTGTCTACATATACACACACACAAACAAAAAACAACAACTTGGTCGTGATCTGGCAACAAGAAAAAAAAATTAGAAATGACTTAAATGAAAAGAGATTTCATATAAAAAATAAAATTTTCTCAACTTTGCTCCACGATTTTTGGACTATGCTTTCAATTTTAGGTCTTCAGTTTCAGACCAGGCTTTGGATTGTAGTATTTGTCCAGATCGGTTTATAGTGCATTACTCACGAACAAAAGAATGTACTGTGTATTTTGAAGTCGGCGGTCAATTTCAGGCTTCTTTTTTCCTAATATGTAGTGTTGGATCTGCCCTTATTTAAGACTGAAGACTATATTCCCGTCCAATTTAGCCTTAGTCCAGTACAGTCCTGCAATACAAGTCTCAAAACTTGGATTTTGTTTGAGAATAAAATCCAAAAATTATGATTTTTTTTTTTTAATTTCAAAAAATAAATTTCCAGCCTATCCCGTGTGTGGACACCCCTGTATCCAACCGATTTTGGCCCTTTTTTCTGGTACTTTTCGATAAAGAGGTTGCTGGATTCAATAAATGTAACAACGCGTCAAAATTAATCACTTAAAACCGAATAAATAAAAAGTTTGTTGCGGACCGAGTCTCAAAACTAATTATTTATATTATTATGTTGATAAGTATAAAATGTTTGTATGTATGTAAATTGACTTTTTATGGCCTAGGATTATTGTGTGGTGTGCATGACCGTGTGTGTTCTATAGACATATATATATATATAAATAATGGTATAATTGACTCAATTATTCCCTTAGATTACACCATTAAACAAAACAAAACATTTTTTTGCGTGTTTCTTGTTGTTTCAAATGGTATATAAGAAAAAAACTTGAATTTAAAGCAGGGGCCTTCTATTGGGGACCTATTCCTTTTGTACATAGTCCAATAACTATTGTTTTAAGGTAGAGGTCCTGTAACTTATTTTAGCGTTACCTTATAAGAACTTGTAATAATGTTAATTTACTCCAAACTTGTGTAGCAGGGTAAAATTTTTTGAAAAAAAATTCAATAATCCATAGGTAATTACAAAAAAAAAGCAATGTTTTTTAATTTTTTTTGGAAAAAAAAATTGAAAACCCTATTTTGGATAATTTACCCCTATTCCCCAACCACTGCATTTGGGGTGTTAATTATTTCACTTTTTGTGAAAAAGTAAAGATATGAAGATTTAAAAGTGTTCCTTTTGATACAAAAATACAATTGACAGAGGTTTAACCATTTTTATGAATATTTCGAGGTAGGTCAATCTTTCTAAAGTTTTGAAACACTAGAATTTCTTTTAGAGACAAGAAAACATGAATTGATTTTAATATATTATCCGCATACAACACATTAGAGTTTTTTAGCGTAATAAACAAATTTACTCAAATATAATTGCTTTAAAAAGTTTTTCATACATTTTTATGAGCACTCGGTATTTACTTGTTTAGATTAACTATAATAGTATTTAAATAAAATGCTGCCTTGCTTTTAGATTATCTCAACCAAACGATTTTACTGATATATACCAAAATTGGCAAGTATTTTATAAATAGATAAACAAAAAAGTGATAATTTTTCATGACCTTAACTTTGATGACCTTCTTTATTACTTTTTTTTAATAAAAATAGTTAAATATTGCAATAAAAAATAAAGTGAAATAAAAAAAATTGCAATAAAATTTTAGTAGGAGCTAATCTTATAAATAAAAAAATGACATCCAAGGTCATTTGAGGCTGAGGGCAACACCGTGTTAAATACATATATGTAAACTTTTTTTTACTGCTAATAAGTATATCAGAATGTAGCACATTCTTAAATTTTACTGATTTGATAATTAATCCTTTGTATTCAAAATCTAAATATTTAAATCAGAAGTCAAATTAACTCCCAGAAAAGAACGAGGATTAAGGGAAATATATGTTTTTATAATAAAAATATATAGAAAAGTTTAGGGTTTATGTACTCTTTACATGGGCACTAATGTTTTGAAAACAATAACAAAATACTCAACTATTTATAGTTTATTTTTTGACTATTTATAGTTTATTTTTTGACTATTTATAGTTGAGCTTCAAAATATGCCTCATGCAAGCTTTTTAGAGATTTATAGCAATTGTCAGAGGATTTTTTTGGACTTGTATTCCTTGATGGGCGAGTGAGTTTGTTATCCAAAAGGTGAATGCTGAGCTTCTTAAAAGTGAAATAAAGAGAGTGATTAAAGTTAAATGAAAATTATATTTCAACATATAAATTTGGAAGACTTTGTCAAAGATCAAACAAAATCATTTTATGAAAATGATAGGGAAGATTTTTGTAAGCTGATCCTGCATCAGGAAATGATAGAGATGATTTCATGCTGGTATTAGAAACAATTTGGCATTAAATATTATGAATAATCTTACAGATTGAGATTTATACAAAAATATAGTGCCTTTATAACGAATTATGAATGAGAACTGCAATTTTTTCTACAAATACTGAATACCATTGACGATTGTATGCTACATAAAACAAGAAAGAAAACTTTTAAATACATTTGTTCAATATTTGAAATAAGAAAGTCTATATTTATTGGACAAAGTTTAACTGTCTGTTTGTCTGTATAAAGGAAAACAAGTCACTGGGTGTACTGTATATAATGATCCATGTTCTCTCTGTAATAATAATGATTACAGGGTTGGAAAATAAAAAGCCCTGTTCAGATGCCCTACTAGAAAACCCCTCTCCCGCTTTCTAGGACATATTTTATACCATTCCAAACATCCACCACCGATTTTAACTTTTTGTGTGTGTAGTGTTGTGTTGGTCCTTATTTATTCGGTCCAGTTCAGTCCAGTCTTAAAAATGCTCATATTGGTCTTTGGGACCAGTCCTTATGACTCTCAGTATTAAAACTATTGAAAAAATTATAAATATATTTGAGAGACGTCATCATGGACCGAACTTTACCATATTTAATAATGATATGGAGGATTGAACTAGACCAGACCGAGACTGAACTGAAAGGGACTGTAGCCTTCAGTCCTAGATAAGGAAAAAAACAACACTAAGTGTGTGTGTCTTTATTATGCCAAGAAAAGGAAAAAAAAATTTAAGACAGATGAAACATTTATAAAAATTGTCATTGTCATAAAAAAACATCAATTGACGAATAATTCTGTCTTTTAATAGCTGATAAAATCAAAACTGGTATATTATATACCATATAGGATTTGGAAGAGTATGGTAATCTCTTTAGAGTTTAAATTGTTTTATTTAAATATTATATTAATTAAATATATCTATATTAGTAAAATGTTATTGATGATTTGGTTATAAATTAAATCTTTGCATACAAATTGAAACTGTCAATTTCAAGTAAGCCATTTTCATTCAAACCTGTCGCAGAGAAGGCTCAAAATTTAGTCTGTTTCTTTATTATCTACAAGAGTCAAAATATTTAAGTACCTAGTTGTATCAAAAGAGGGGCAAAATATCTAAGTGGAATTGGCTATTCTTTCGTCCATCAGTGTTTTTTTTGTTCTAGAACAGTAGGATACCATCTCCCCAAACTGTGAGAATATATAATTATTTTTATAAAAACACCTTTTCTCTAGTATAATTATTTCTAGCAAACTTTTGGATATTTACATATCACTGTTATAAAACTATCAGACTGTAAAAGGTATGCGACTGTCCAGATTGAAGATCCCTCCTTAAAAATCAATGTGAAATAACAAGTTTGATAAAAAAGGTTTTTGTTAAACACTTATGAATATTATTTCCATAAAAAACAATTCGAATAAAATCATAATAATTGTTAATTGTTAGTCCTATTTATAGAATTAATAATTATTTCTATTTACAGAAGGGTGAACCAAAAACAAAATGAAATATACAGGGGCACATGGTCAGGATAAAATAAATTACTTAAATAATATTCATATATTCAATTTAAGCCATTATCCAGTGATTCCCAACCTTTTTATCACTCTAGAGCTCCTTTGTTTATTTTTTTTCTTTTGTAGACGAATATTTTTTATAACTTTATTATAACCTTTTTTTTTTTAGAAAAGACAACTTCTTTGGAATCTTTGATGACTTTTTTTAGATAAAATTTTTTATATATTTATTGATAACCTCAGACAGTCCTAGACAAATGCACTGTGGAGTCCCGAATGGAATTAAACATGAGTCATTCGATTTGATAATTAATTTTTTATAGGAATTACGGTATTTCATCTCAATAGATCATGTTGTGTCGTTTTAATCTTCAATTTACAATTATACATATTATTAAGAAGGTAGAAAATTGCAAAGAATTGTGTTGACAATATTCTATTTAGATTGTCTCTTCAATTTAAAAAAATCCTTTTTATTACGTGTATGGCTACACGAAAACTGTGATTATGTGTAGTTGTAAATTCAAAAAAAAAAAATTAGTGCGTCAGATTTTCTTATTTTCTAAAGCTGTTATGATTATTCTTTCATTCTTAAAGGTGATACCATCCAAGTGTAATGTGTGTATGCTCATGCAAGATGGAAGATTTTTTGGGGATTGAGTCCAAGTTGGACTCACTGTAGAATTGAAAATCGACATTGGAGTAATTGCTGCCTACATATGTCCTTCCTAGATAGGGAGTGTGATTTGTATTTATTTACTTAATCTCAGAGCTGCTTGTAACAAAACATATGAAACATCATGACAGCTAAGCTGATCTCCTGCAAAATATTATTCAATCTGTCAGAGTTACTATGTTGGATTTTTCTACTTATGTATAGGACCATAGAAATTAATTTCCATCTATTCTTAAGCATACTTAATAGTAAAGAGACAAAAAATGTCTAGTCGCTAGATTTAAAATGGCATATAAGTTCTTTCTAAAATAATTCAGGTCTCTGTTCAATTTTTATGTTTTGAACAAAGGTATTTTTGGGACCGGAAAAGGTTAAAGTTTACAGTTAGATAATAAAAGACAGAAGGAAGGAGCACAAAGGATAATTGAGAGGAAATTCGTGTTCCATGTTTTTCAATTCATACCATGAGTAACTAACACCGAATATTATTTGCTTATTCACTCAAAGTTTTAAGTATCTACACTAATAACAATTTTATGTTCAGCAATTGATAACTATATAAAAAAGTATACATCTATAAAATGCTTATATTCAGTAAGGGTAGACAGTACTGAGTCTGAGAGTACCGTTGGAGCTATAAAGGCTCTTTATAATGATGATATAAGTAGTTTTAGAGCTGAGGACTCGGGCTTAGGTGGTACTTTTTTTCTGATTCGACGTGGAATCATAATCAAAAGACCAGACTCGGCCAGGAGTCGTAGTCAAAAGACACTGTCGAACAAATCTTAATGGGCACGTCAAAATCCATCATTGAAGTATTTTTTATAATCAAAAGCATTTTGTTATTATAAAATGTAGCAGAATAATGTTTCGTTTGTAGACCTCAATTCGAATTTACTTTTGATACTTTTAAAATTTAATATTTATAATTCAAGAATAATTATTTCAATAACTTTTTTTTTGTGTGTGACATTGTTGTTTTGATAATTTGATGTCTTTCATCACAAACATATGTAAGTCTTTTTCACCCTCATAGACCCATAGTAGGGAAGCATTTTCTAGAAAAATGATTTTGAGAAGTATTTTTACTGTGTATGTATTATATATTTCTATGTACAGGAGGCAACCTCTAATTAATAGCTAGTACTATTTAAAAGAAAAAACAAGAAAGATTTCCTCCTAAACTAATCACCTGATTTTAATCTCTAATGAAAGCTGAATAAATAAAAATGCAAATACTTTTATACAGTATAATCGCCTTTGGCGTCAATAACGGCCTCGACCTGACCTTGAAAAAGGGAGCAGGTCTTGATGGTAGTCTCCTTTGGCAGATTCCGCAATTCCTCCTAGATTCTGTACATCAACTCAGATTTTGTTTTGCAGGAGGATATTAATTAAAAAAAAAAAAATTCCAATATTTTTTTTTTTCAAAAATCCATAGTTATTAACAAAAATTGAATTTTTGTAAGAAAATTTTAAAATCCACACTGCCGACTAAAAATTATTTTTTTTGGAGATAATTTCAAATATTATATTTTTTGGAAAAAAATGTTGGATGCAGTAATCATTAATTGATCAGATTCAATTTATTTAAAATTCTAGGAATATAATTTGAGTTGATGCTAATATGCTTTAAAAAAATATCACATACGTATTATTAACTTTCCCTCAATACTTGGTCCTCGGATAAGACGGTCTTAACCCCAACGGCCAACACTATTGTATACATCATTTTCCAGTAGCTATACTTTGTTCCAGCACCCAAATTGATGTGGGTGTTCCGATAATTTCTTGAATAAAATGTCAAATAATGTTTCACGTGCAATTATAGGGGCATCCGCTGGATTTTTTTTTTGGGAAGTTGGAAGGGGAGGGTTAGTTCAAAAATATGAAGGCCTTTTAACATTATAGACAATTTTTATTATATTTCTATTTTTTATTTATAAATGACATTTTGTTTTTGGGAGAGGGATGTTAACAACTAGCTAAGAAATTTGGGGGTAACCTCAACAGTGGCCCAATATTTTTATGGCGTAATGACAATGCAAATACAATTTCCAATACGAATTAGGTATAGTATCGTTTTAAATGCGTCAGTACTCCGTATGTATCACTACATACTGCCTAAATTGGAAAATTGTCTTATTGGATATTTTAGCAAAGCTAATATTTTCAAGTAGACACAAATTGTAACTGCCATATTATGGACTTTAGTATAGATGATTGTTCGTGGGATTGTTACCATCATTCGTACATAACTTAAAATGAGTAGAGGTCATATTTAAAAACCAAAAAAATCTTTATATGGCAAAAAATGCACATTGGCCTTTTATCTAAAAAGTTGTTAAATAATAATAATCAGACAGGGTTTTTTCTGCAATATTTAACTCAACTAATATTGGAACAAGGAATCATTAATATCAAATTAGAATACATTTTATTTAATAATTTACTTACTTGTACTAGATACTTAGTTCTATCCATATTTTCCATTAGATTCTCCACTGGAATACAGCGTAATGTTAGATAAATTAATTAATTCCATTAAATTGATTGTTAAAAAGTCTTAATTTTTGTACTGGGTATGATTTCCTTTCTAAATTTACCAGAAGTGATCTTTTATTTCCAAATTGTCATTTGGCAAGGTCAACCAATCACAACATAGTCCACAATTAGCCAAAATTAGATTAGGAAACATGTAATTAGTACCCTATCTTCAATCAATTAGAAGTAATTCATGGTTAAATCCCTATCTTCCAGATAAGGCATTCTTCCAATTTATAATTGTATGTGTATTAAGGCATTCCGACTAATATTGTAATGTAAAATAATTGGCAAATAAAAAAAAATCCTCTCCCACTTGAAAATATACATTCATTGAATAACATTTATGCAAAAAAATCAATGAAAATTTCAGATAGTCCGACTTTCCAATTAAGGATAGTGTAGTACCGCTATGCTAAGCACCACTAATATGTACCTGCTCAGATTTCTCATTTCACGGGAAATGGTAATTGAGTGGATCTCGGGGAAATATTTTGAATTAATTTTAAGTTTGTCTAAACTATACATTCTCAATTATCATTTTGCTATTGGCATAATTTATTGTCTATACATATGTATATTGCGTCATTTTGAAAACATAAACACTAGAAACTTTAAACCGAGTGATTTTTTATTTAGTAGGATTCCAAAGTTTATTTAATGAATTACACTATGAAAGAAAATTCATGTGTTTGAACGGCCACTGGCTAAAACCCATATTTATGATGGTTATTCAAGCCATAAAACATAGAGCCATTTTCAATCGCAGTAGGTTTTACCTTTAAAGTCTTTTTTTTAAATAACGTTTCTTGAGTATAATTTTGATACCAAATTAAAAGTAATAACAATTGATAAAGAATATTCCAGCATTCTAAGGATAACTTAAGAAATAATATTAATAAGTAAAAATAATGTTTCTACAATTTTAAAATAAAAAAAAAAAAATTTACCGAGTCCTAGACAAAAATTATGATTTTTTAAAATCTAAAAATATGATATAACTAGCAAAGGATTACCCGGCGTTGCTGGAGCTAAGGAGGGAGAGGGAAATCACAATCAAAATGGTCAAATTAATTAAGAAAATAAAAAAAATATTCAGAAAGTACTTCCATATACTAATAATTATAATATCAATGTTTAATTGTTGTCGAAAAAGATAACTTGATAAATCTAATTCTCCTAGATTCTTCAGACTATATCAATCCGGTTAAGTAAGGTAATCTACAAAGTCTCATCAAAGCAACTCCCCCCTTGAAAAAAAAAAGAAGAAAAAAATACTCTTACTATTGCCTCTTGTAACCTTAGAGTATTATTATTATGAATATATAAAAAAATAATGTGTTATAAACTTGAAATAACATATCAAAATTCACAAAATTCAAAAAGTAAATTTAAAAAAAACCTTTTTTTGCATTATTTTGGAAAAAAAACCCCAGTTTTTAGCATTTATTGGAATTGTACAAGAAGCACAAACCTAGCAATATTTTTTTTGTACTTGCAAAAACAAAAAAGTTATGAAGAATAATGTTGTCGAAAAATAACCCTCAAGAACTTCTTCATTTTTGCAAATATTACAAAAACTATTTAAAAAATGTTTTGAAAATTAAAAATATTTTATTGAACAGTTAGAGTCTCAAATTTTATGGCCAAAATGTATCGTTTCGTGGCATTTCTTTTAAGAAAATTGAAAATTAACGTTTGATGAAAAAATGGGGGAAAAGAGAGAAAAAATGAAAGATTATTCAGAAAATAATAGATATTTCATTTAAACTTTTTTTTTTATTTGGCAAGTTTATATGCGAACCAATCTCCAGACAAATTTCTACCAACTTTATTCTATTTGCTAATCCCAAATTCCATTGGAGAGGATCATTTTTTTGCACCTGAAATAAACGAAATTGTAATTCTCACGGATTTCTTTTTTTTGCCCATAACTTTTTTGATTTTGAATAAATTTAGAAAACGTCGTTATTCGTAACGTTGTTGTTTGAAATGCCAATCTCTTTTTAATAAATAACTCAAACCCCTATCTAGTCTCCATGAACTGCAAAAAACGGTTTTGGTTTTTGAGCATAGCATAAGACTCCTTATATGACCCCGAATGGGAACGTATAAAGGACATCTACACACACACACAATCTCTCTTTTATATATATACATGTTAATAGAAATAAAGGATTAAATATCGTATAGATGGTTAATGCTAGCTTTATACAATTTCGTCTGATGATAGATGAAATATTTTGGTTTATTAATTTATGTTTAAAATTAAAATATTAAAAAAAAAAGATTTAATTTTATACTTATTAGTTATTTGCAAAATATCACAAATATATTTGGAAAAACGCCAAAAACAGCACAACTATGACACTAATTTGAATTGTTTAATTCAATCACGGCTGGATAAAAGCCTCCTCTTATAATATCTGGGAAATACAAAATTAAATAAGTGAATAGATAATGATAGCAAACATAAATTACCTCTTCATTCAAAATTATAATACGTCATATCAACATTTCTAATCAATAAGTGTGCCACTATTAAAATAGCAAACTATATAAACACACCCAAACTACGGTAATATGTTCTAATTTGTGCATGCTAGTGAATATGCATCCACGTGCTAACAGTGGCACGCGTGCTATAGGTTGCTGACCCCTGGTATAAAGTATTGTATGATCACTTCATGTTTTCTTTCCTAAATTTTATTGATTTAAAAAGTACTTCTAACAAGATAGGGCGGCGTCTGTCCATATTTGCAAAATTGTCCTCTAATAGTTTTCCTCCATTAATAGCCTTTTTGGCCTCCATCTTCGACTGTTTGCAATCCCCTGGACTTTGAAATGTGGCAGATAGTAGTGAGAAAGTATAATGGCGTCTCAAAGACTAATAAGGAACAGTTATTGGCTTCAGCCGAGGCTGCATGGAAGGATATCCCGAAGGATGGGGTGTGTGTTAGTACTGTCAAGAAGTATCAGGCCGTGGTTCGGGTAAATGAAGGTAATTTCAAATGAACCTTAACTATATATTACTGTATAACTATATTTGCAATATATATTATACTTTGACTTTTCTCACCTAAATATATAATTTAAAAATGTTGTATGCTAAGTTATGTCTTTAACTATGTATTTTAAAACAACACTGTAATATAGAAGGGGAAAAAAACTATAATATTGAAAACACAAACATTTTAATACTACTATCCCTCAAAACAAAAAAAGACAACTGTTTGACAATAGTATCAATGAATAAAAGGCATAAAGTTCAAACAAAATTATTACAAGCTATTTACTCCAATGATTCTTATGCAGTAGACTGACTCAGGCATTTTTAACGTGGAAGGATACGATAGTTCATGTACTATAAAAAGTATTATAAACAAGGTGGTGTGGGAGATTGTAGCATGGGCACATAAGGTAAACAAATTAAAAAGAGTATTCCTTCTTAATTTTCACAGCCCCCTATATGTGATTAATATACCTATATTTTATATTAAATAATATTATCATTTTGGACATTATATTATTTTCCCGCAATACAGCACCACTCTCTGTTGCTTTATTTATAAACTATTATAAGTAAATCACGCAATCATGAATATGAGTTAAGTGCCATTAGCAAATATGTCCTTTCGAAATATACTCATGGTCACGGATCTGTGACTCCTTTCTCCTTATAATCACACTACTTTCCATTTTGCTTCTTCTTCAGATCTATAACTGAACTTATACAACAATAAATATTAAAGTAAAGTTTGAAACTGTAATATAAAAACATTAAAAAGCGGCGAATATGTAATACGGCAAAATCTCCCATGGTCGAAAATGTTGACAGTTGCGTTTCCTTTTGTAAAAAATAATTTAGACAAAAGTAATTTGTCTCTTTGGATGCCTGAATGCTCCTTCCATTCCAGAGGCTACTCAACAGGAGGAGCAGAGCTCATGGCCACTTCACTTTCTGATAATTTACGATCATCAAACAGCAAAAACAAAATGTATGGTGTTGTAGAGCCAGCATCCATCATGTTTCATACTTAAAAATTCAAAAAATTAATGCCAATGTTTTACAATTTGCCTCGTATCTCCACTCGCCCCCCCCCATTATGCAACTAAACTTATTAAATATTACATCAAATCCAATTAATTGTAGTACAAAATGTTAAAAGCTAATTTTAATTAAATATGGATATTTTTTTAAAATAAATATATTTTACATAATTAATTTTATATGGAATTTGTTGCTCTAATTTACTATTAAATAATTAATAATACTTAATTAAAGCATAGAAAGAGGGAGGGAGACAAGCCTACTTTAATTACGCGACTGGCGTGACGAAGGTCAAGATAAATAAATATATCTTAATTTGTTGTCTTTTGTCAATTTACTACAACAATAAAAACTCCAACTACATGTTTATCTATTTTATGTAAGAGAGATACTAGACCCATCTTTTTCTTGCATGACTCTTCACAAAAAAAAAAAAAAAAAAAAACAACTAACAAATTCCTAGATGTGTATGTATAAGTAGATATGAGCAACCCATAAAAAATATGAACCTAGAAGTAATACTCGAAAAGGAAATTATCCACAAAAGAAGGTTTCATTCACCTTTAACTTGTGATTGATTAAGTAACTGTGCATTGCAGGAATACAGTTAGGATTTTTAAACGAGAAAGAGGAGGGGGCATTATAAAGTGTCATTGCATAAATGATGTAAAATCAGGAGGGGAGCTAGGCATTGAGAGGCTTCAGAAAATCCGGAGGGCATATTTTTCCCTCTTAAAGATATGACGGATCCACATTTTCTCGAATCCGGGTCTATTATGATCTTTAAACGTCAAAATTAGATTAAATTTCGTGTATCTCAATTTTCAGATTCCGTATCCAAACCAAAATTAGACTGATAGTACTTTTGAATTTTTTTAAGTATTTCACAAAAAGTTTGGCTTTAATAAAGTAGGATCCGGATGAAGCTTACATTTTTACGGATTCCGAAACGATAAATAACCCAACTTTATTTACCATTATGTAGAACATAATTATAAGTTTCCCTAAAAGAAAAAAAAAAAAGGCTCGAAATCAGTTGGTAGTTAGCCAATTATTCCAATTATTCAATAATTGTGTTTAATGAGCTAATTCTAATTCCACCAATCAACGTTTAGAACACTTATAAAGAGAAAAGTGAGGCAATTGTTTATGTATGTAGATGTCCTTCAAGCACTAATTAAGATAAATAGAAATACTACCTCCAACACAGATTATATCTTTTTCCAAACTAAGCTAAACTATAAGGTTTTTAAAACACGCAAAATGTCTAAAACCTTTTCTATGATTCGTACAAGTTCAAGTACACAAAGCTGGTTCGGCTCTTGGATCTTTTCGGATCATACAAGTTTACTTATACCGTGCCTGGCTACTTCAGAAATGGGTCCAATACTCGTCCTATATATTTTCTCCTTAACGATGATCATGGTATAGGTAGGTAGTTTGTTAAGTTCTTAGTATTTTTAAGCGCATGAGTTTTTGTTGAAACCTGAACCGTGTTTTTATTTTATTTTCTAAAGATGTTATAAATACGCTTTCACTCATGTGGATGGAACATCAAAGTGTAAAGTGTAACCAAGAGTGTGTGTCCTCATGAATGAGAGAGTAAAACTCTTGATTTGTTGAGGAGTTTATAAGTAGTTGTGAAAATTTGGTATACTTTTAAGCTCATCCATTTTTGTTATTTTTGTAGTTGGCAAACTGAAGATTGAGTTTTCTTTTCCTCAGCTGTTGTTCTTATTATCTAACTCATGAGGCGTAAACTTCCTTTTCTACTGAATTCCGTTGTATTCAAAATCTGATTACGCATTTTTGTATGCTCATAAAAGACGGAGAGTAATCCCGGGGATTTCTTGCAGAGTTATAATTGTAAGTCCTTGTTGGACTCAGAGTAGAATTGAGGAACAGCATTGGAGTATTCTTTTCAATGTTCTTCTTTATTTCCTTATCCCCCCCCTTGGCGATGATTACACTATCCAACAAAATCACAATTTTTTTATGCATAAGAACAGTACATGCTCAACTTAGTACAGTTTGATCCCCTGATTCCAAATATGGTCTTATTTTTTCTCTCATAGCCTCGTGGCCTTCAGAAAAAAACTATACATTTTTTGTTTTAAAATAATAATTGTTATGTAAAATAAAAGTCCATAAGTATTCGTATGCCCCAGCTAGAAGAGATAGAAACAAAGACAGAGAAAAAGAAAAGAGAGAGAAAAAGAAAAAGGATTTGCTCCGAGGTCTCCCTTGAATGCCCGTTTTTTGGAATCCCTTACTCCCTACGGATATGCAACGAGTCTTCTTGTGTCCATGAAGCTTAAAATAATTTTTTATACTATTTGAGACATGAGCGTTAATGTTATAACAAATTGTATAATATATATTTTCTTTTTCTCTCTCTTTGTTCTATATCATTTCTTTTTCTCTTTCTTTGTTTCTATCTCTTGCAGTTGGGCATACGAATATTTATGGACTTTTTTAATGAAATGAATTAAAAAATGAGTTATATTCTTGAAATATTGTCGTAAACTTATCTCAAATTGACAACAATATAGCACGTTTTTGGAGAGGTTCATTTTAAAAAAAATCAAAGTTCATATTTTCAGGTATCCAATGAAATTCTTTTAAACTTTTTGAATCTATTCGTCTTGAAGGTATGTGCCTCTGAATAAAAAGTACCTATTTTTTTAAAACAAAGATAATATGAGTTAAAAGTATGATGCAGACATTTAAAAAAATTTTAACATTTGCTTTTTAAATATATTAACATAATTTATCCCTATCTTCAACACTGAGGGCTTAAAACAGCTTTGAATCTTAAAAATATCCAAAAAGACCAAACAATGTTTGGTCTTTTTCAGAAGGCTATGAGAGAAAAAATAAGGGCATATTTGGAATCAGGGTATCAAATTCTATTAAATAGTAATATATTGTTTTTGCCGTTGAACAGTGTTATCTGATCTAATAAAATGTTATAACAGATACGCCTCTCTTCTCCAAAACATTTTCTTAAATTGTGGAAGCCATTATATTGATTTTCGGTTTCATTTTTTTAACATGCCCAAAATGCTCCCGATTAGTATCATTAGTTCTTGTTAAACTTTGTTAATTATTAAGGATCAAAAACAAATTTCTTCCTGTCCATGCCCTTTTTTCATACGGTGTGGGGCTTGTGTTATTTTTCTTCATTTCAAAGTGGCTTGCAGTGAATTTGATGAAACGTCATGTCAGCTAAGCTGCTCTCCTCTAAAACATTCTTCAAATTGTCAGGGTTACCATGTTAATTTTCATAGATTTTTTTTCATACTGAAAACCTTTACGATTTACAACTCTAATCATAGGCGTTGGAAACGAGGGCCTTGAAACTGTAAGGTTGTGTGACTATGACTTTATCATTATATTAATTGGCCCACCACTTTCAAATTCATTAGTATAGTATATATTGTATAGGTCCCACTCAGTGAAAAACTGGCACTTTTTAACGAAATTATCATCCTTTTCACAGAGATATCCCACGATATTGAGATATTGATAATATGTTAGAGATGATTTGTATCAAAATGACAAAATCTTGGGATTATTTATAGAATAATTCATAAATTTTCTTTAATTATACGTTCAAACTTGTTTATCTACAGTGTTTAGAGTTTACAGCTCGTTTAATGTTTTTAACTCGTTCAGGACTTGTTTCGTTTCGTCTGATTTTAATTGCAGCTAAACAATACATTAGAAAGAACGATGGGACATGTTCGAACTGATAGCCTCCTATAGCTTTAATAACGAATCTTAACCAAGAAAATGTTCATGTACAATACAATGATAGGTTTACAACACAAGAAGAAAATGATTTTATACACTAATCAGGAAATATTATAGAAGGCGAAGAAAAATATGAAATATAACTGTTTCATGTTGAGGAGTGTCAAATCGTATTAATATTTTGTTAACTATTCTTATTTTCTTGGGATTTTTAGTGGGAAATCCAGGGAATTATAAAATTTAGAGTGGCATCCCAGCCAGTTTCATAAATTGTATTAATCACAAACCCTTTCTTTATTCAGCTACACTTCCCTGTGGAAACCCCAGATTCTAAATAATGTTGTATAATTATAACTCTTTATGACTCAAGGAGCCGTATTCGTTTGACCATTATAAGACGTTGCAATTAGGCAATTTGAAAAGATTAAAATATAAAGTTGTATAATAGCTTTTAGTTCTACATAGTAATTAATATGCTAAACATTATTCCACGATCTATTCTTTTTGGCTCGCTCCCAAAAGTGTTTTTTCGCGCATACATAGGAGGTCCATTAAGGAACTCACTTTGTGATGACCAAGATGGTATGATGACGATGTTTGACTTGTATGAGGTGTCAAAGATGTTATTCAAAAATCAACACACAATGACCAAAAAATAAGCTAATATTTACATATGTGCACGTATGTGACCAAACAGTTTACTTTTGTGGTATTTGTGGAGTGGGGGGAGGGCTGAAGAGGCACTCCTCGTTAAATCGCAAAAATACTGCAAATTCCTATATTATCTAGATATGATTTATAGATATAATATTTTTTAATAAATTGAACTGCTACTTTTTTTGGGAGGAGATTTTCGTATAATATGTCAACGATCTTTAGGGAGCATTTTTTCTACATACTTATTTCTTCTGTATTGTGTGTTATAAGCAGGTTGTAATACACAAGGTAATATTATTTATGAGTATTTAATTGCTGATAAATATAAATTATAAGTAGTTACTGAGGAAGAAGAAAAGTTAAAGACATTTAATGACTTTTATAAATATAATATGTAAGATAGAGGAATGTCGAATCAAACGGAGCCATCTGGTCGCATTCTTTCCATACAATTAACTGTGCTAATTCTTAGTCAATGTTGTTATTGTATATTTTTTTCCTCGCTACTACTTGAACAACACACAATATGTGTAATAGCCGGATTCATCATGAGTAATCTATTTAGGGCCATATAAATACTTAGCTGTTTGTTCTTTGTGACTGTATTTGTTATTGCGAATTGAACTAATCGATTAATTGGAATTTAAGATATTGCTGTTATTATTCTTTTATGATGTATTTAGAAATGGATATTAAGTATTATTATTGAATAAGCAATAGAATGGGATGAACTCCCTTTGAGATCTTTGATGATATATTGATGTGTGTTGTACGTAATTAATTGAAGGTGCCAGAGTAGAGGTCAATGCTCCAGTCATCCATGTTTCATTATTATCAAGGTTAATAGAAATACAAGGTTAGAACATCATATAATCGGCATTGCTAGAATTTTCAATCTGATTTATTGTACCGACTCCTGAGCAAGACAGGTAGATTTTGACAAAACACGTAACTACTTATAGTCTATGACGTCACTTTTGCTAGAATTTTCAATTTAATGTATCCTACCGACTGTTGGGCAAGAAAAACAGATTTTGACAAAACACGCAACCACTCATTTACTATGACTTCAACATTAAAAGCTTGATGGAAGTCAAACATCAGTTGTACATGCGTTATGGTATAACCTTGTATTTCTAATACCTTGATTATTATGAAACTATGTACAAAGACTGCTTATTCATTTCCCAAGAAACCGGTTTTTTTTTTTCAATTACGGAATCCTGTTAGTAAAAGATACATAAATAATAAATATGATAAATAAAGCTAGGTCTTACCATATATTATCCATTCTCATTGTTAGGGGTCTAGAACTTTTATCCCCGTTATTTTTAATAACAAGGTTTAAACCAATCGACAGCTTAAACAAAAATAAACAAGTTTTGTTTGTCCCATGTCTCTACAGGCAAACATGTGGGAGAAAAAAAATGCAACGTGTTTGAAATCTCCTCCTCGCAGGTCCAATTGCCAAGAAGACTCCAGAGACTATTAGCGCCTCTGTCAGGAATGCCTCCAACATCAAGAAGTCCATCACAGCCCCTATACGGTCGAGAAGAATCAAAACATATGCAACAACAATGTGACTTACTTATGGCCTGCTCCTATGTGTCGCACCTCCAGCCCACACCTCAACTCTCTAGAATTTACAGTTTCAGGCATCTTGGAGAAGATTGTCTGCTGCATCCCCCATCCAAATTTGGATTCACTCCAAGCTGCCATCATGCGACTTACACGCCCTTCATCTTCAAGAGCTACCAATCTGTTCACAGGCGTGTGTCGAGGCTGTTAGTGCTTGTGAAAGAGGACGTATTAAATAAAAAATATAGGTAAATATAGTGTTAAAACATATCACAAATTGGTTTTGAGTTGCTTTGTCTTGATTCCGTAAAAATCACGTTGTTCGTAAATTCGTAATTTTGGGTCTCGACCCTGTAATAATACATAGTTCGTTTTTAGAGACCGTGGGCTCCGTTTTAATGAACTCCGTTACCCTATTCGACATGCAATAACAACAAAAGTTAATACCTAATAAGTGACCAACTGTTTTATTGATGACGGAATATAATTTTAAAATACGCAGCCCGATCTGGTGGCTAAAAGATAAGTGGCACATCATGTTTTCTATTGTATGTAGAGAGTGTAACAGGGAAATTTTCCCCGTCATTAAAATTATTCTTTTTCTGCACTAATTAAGGTTTAAGGTGACATCTCAAGTAAAGTTCTCATACATGGGGATTTTTTTTTCTTCCAAGTTGTTTTAATTTGATCAAAATCGGACACAAAATGAGTCAACAGGAATAAATAAAGACAAAGGGGTTCGGATCTTCTCTACGCAGATGTTGATCCCAAAAAATTTCAGACATTGTCGGCATGACCGTGAGGACAGTCTGGAGCATCAGGGTGGTCAAAGAGAATAGGAAAGGAGTCAAAAAGAAGGCTGGAAGTGGATGAAATGGCTTGACGCGAGGAAAAACATTTTTCAAGTACCTGGAGGCCAAGATCAAGGAAGATCCAGCAGCATCAATGCACCACTTGGCTGACGAGATCACAATTAGGACGGCAGTTCATGATTACCTCAGCCTTAAGAGCTCTTTCAGGACTCCAAGGCTTATCGTAATCCAAGAACATGAAGGACTTAAAACTTGAGAGATGCAAAAAATACATTAATTACTTGAAGAGTCATCCGTCGATTGTGAAGATCTTCTTGTCTGAGAAGATCTTCACAAATCTTGAAATGAAAAGAAGATGGGAAATGAAATATATACGTGAAATTATCACTTATTAACTTAATTTTTTTAAATATTATACACCTTTAAAAGCTTCCCATTCAAAAAGAATGAATTTATAAAAATCCATTTGATTATATTTTAATATCTTTGTGTTTGTGTTAATTGTTTTATTATTTATATCCACCCACTTATTTGATGATAATGATAATGTTCGCCTACTTTTGTTGAGAAAAGATGGTGGTTAAAATAAAAAAAAGTTTCAAATATTAAATTTTTAGAGTATTCTATAAAACTTAAAATCTTTTTGGAAATTAAAATCAAAAATTCAAAAATTTCCAAAATCCCTACATTTTTACCAAAAATTTAATTTCAAATATAACATTTTTAGAAAAAAAATTTAATTTCAAATATAACATTTTTAGAAAAAAAATTTTAATAAAAAATTTTTCAGAAAAAAAATATTCAAAAAATTTGTAGCTTTTCAGAGAAACTAATTTTTTTGGAAAAAATTTTAATTTAATATTAAGTTTTGGGAAAAAATTTAAAAAAATTAATTTTTTGAAAAATTAAATTGCAATTCAAATATTAAATTTTTGGGGAAAAAAATTAATTAAATATTAAATGTTTTGGAAAAAAAATTTGAAAAATTAGATAAAATTTCAAATCTTAATTTAAAAAATAAAAATAAAATAATAATATTAAAAAAGTTTAAAATCTTTAATTTGGCAGACGCCTCTGCTCTACGGAAGCTGATATAAAGAAATAATTAAATTTACAATTTCTTGTAGGTATAAACCTTGAGAAATCATGGGAGCTTGGAAGATATCCCCGGGTGCCTACTAGTATAAAAACAACATATCACACTATCACTCAAAAAATAACAAAGTTTGTTTTTCTATCTTCAAGTAATACGTGCAACAATATACGTCTTGGTTTTATGTAGATTACCTTTTATGGACTTCATCGTATTATAGACCTATAAATAATATACATACAAACCCTAAAAACATAGGCACCACTACTTTAAATGAATGTTTTCTTCTTTGACCTCTTCTGTTGCTATTTATAATACCGTTGTTGCAGAGAAGAACCAGATTTCATTCATAAATATTATGAAAGTATATATGTATATGGGAACAAGGTATGTATACTATCAAGCTCATCTTTCAAATCAGGATCAAATATCTATATGCTTCATGATGAGGAATGAGTATAGAACATTCATATCCATATATATGGATATTCTATACAACTATCGACGGGGTGATCCATATTTATAGTCCTATTAACTAGTAATGGGACTATTAATCGGAATTGGAGAATAGGGTATTTTTTCAGGAATCGGGATCAACATTAAAAAATAATGCTGAATTTGAGATTCCGATTCTTATTAGTATTTAACTATTTATTAATTTTCCAACTTATGAAATAAAAATAGCCCCCTCATAAATTAAGGAATTTTTGCTTTTTACTAGAAAATTTAATATTTGAAATTTAATTTTTCAAAATAATTTCAATTTCTGTAAATAACTATCTATCTTTGAAATTTTTTTCTAAAAATTTAATTTTTCCTATTTTTTTCCGAAGAGATTGGGATTTTGGAATTTTTTTTCCAAAAACTTTAATATTTTGTGAACAACTATTGATTTTTGAACTTTTTATCCAAAAAATCTAATTTTTTGTCAGTTGCTACAGATTTTTGAAATTTATCCTCAAAAAATTAGTTTTTTGTGAATGGTTGCGGATTTTTAAATTTTTTTTCCAAAAAATTCAGTTTTTCAGTACAATCGTGAGTTTTTGAATTTTTTTAAAAAAATAATATTTTTTTTGTCAGTAATTGTAGATTTTTGTTAACAATTTCGTATCAAATTTTGGAATTTTAAATCCTGAAATCAAGAACCCCCCTCAAAATATAATTTTCTAGGCGCCATTTGATAGGAGAATGTAATTTTTTAACTATGATTTAAAATATTACAAAATCGGTATGGGGAATTTTTCCTAGAATCACAACGGAATCGGCATGGGGATTATATTTGGAATAGTCCCATCACTACTAACAAATTATAACTATTAAAGAGTATACTGTGTATAGAGACTGTCCAACATGGGGAGGGGATCCAAGGGTACATAATAACTGCCCTTTTTTGAGAATTTAGAATTATCATATCTAGTGTGTCCATATTTTGATTTAAAAAAAAAGAAGATAATTAGTAGGGAATAGGATAATTTTATTCAATTTTTAAAATAAATTGAAATATTGGTCAATTATAGTACAATATTACACCTAAAAAAGTTTAATACATATTCTACTACAAAACATTTTGTGCCTATTTTTTTAGGATGACTCTAATTCTGGATGACCTGGTTTACTTCAAATCTACATAATATTATGTTCTACTTGAAAAGACAATGGATAATTGTCGGTCTGAAATTAATGTACGCGTCAGAAACAGATTTAATGGAAATTTTACAAAATTCTAGAGAAATAAATGTTTTTAAATTCATTATAATTTATATTTAATCCATTACACTTCATTTGTAATTTCGAAGGCTATCTTAAGATGACTCATTTTTCAGCAAAGGGTGCAATTTAACGAAGCAATGGATATAAATTATTTTAGACTGGATGAAATATTAAGACTTTATTTGATTTCTTCCATTTAAGAAATGGGAATTTCTATGGGGATCCCAAAACACTTCTATACTTCCGTGCACGCTTCCTGCAAGTTTTTTTCTGTATGTAAATCAGCATTGTGTAACATACCTACTTTATTTGCTCTATTTTTGGGGAAGTTATTATATATAATCTACACTTACATATAGCTTTTCATCGTGAACTCCAATCCATGGTAATTAATTTACTGAAGTTCCAAAACACTAAGGCATTAAACTGTCATATTTGGGAAGTGGTCCACCAATAATTATTTAATAAACTTAGACAGAGACATATTTTTTTAAGGCCTGGTGACATATACAGCTTGATGAATGGGCCTAGCAAGTCGTGGAAGATTTATTATTGCAATATTAAATTCAAATCATTTGTCTTAAACTATAATTGGTATAGTGTATAACGTTGATTTGCACTTATTAATTTCGTATTAAGAAATGCAGTTATTAACTGGTCGGGCAGTGCATTTAAGGCGTACTGTAGCCGAAAATATAGGCAAGTAATTCGGGAGTAATTCTTCACCAAAGTCTAGCATTAATGTATCAAACAATAAATAATAATAGTAAAAACAGAACCCACTAGTCTGGAGAGGTTGAAACTATAGATAAACTAAGACTACTGTGGTAAATCAGAGATGAACTCACAAGAAGAATTTACAACCTTTTGAAGAAATCCAGATAACTAATGAAAAACCAATCAGAGGCCTCTCCAAAAAAATTCAGGTCGAAAATAAAAAAATGAAACCCCACTGGGCCTGACAATGAAAGAAGGACCAGAACTTAGTTTTATAGGTGTAACTTAGCCCAACTATAAAATTGGGAAAAGTGAGCCCGTCCCGAAAGTCGGGTTAGGTTCTGGGTCACCTTTTCTTTCTTTGCACACTTAATGGAATCCTGAAAACACTTAGCATTTGCCTATATTGGCTATGCCACGGGTAAACCTTTCCAGCAAATAAGGTAACACAGAAAAAACAGCTATTTTTTAAAGGAAACAGGCTGTTGAAAATAATTTAGAGGTTGCCTTGAATAAAAGTACTTCTTCTATTTTGAGGCTATTAAAAAACAATTTGAAGAAATTGTACACCATTTTATAATAATCGAGAGTATCATTTTAGGACCCCTGGGATTGCCTGATTTGCGTTTGTTAAGCTACGCCCTTGAGCTCATTTTTTTGTATTACGAAGCAAAACGGGCTTTATATATTAATGAGTATTTATTTAGGTTGGGCTTTTTATCCTACATAAATATTACATGAATAAATAAAAATTCAAAAATGAACGGTTCAACAGGAAAAAAAATGATGGAATAAACGGCGAACGGATTTTTTTTACAAAATGAACGATTGAACGGAAAAAGGTTAAACGGGCACAAAGCTATACTCAAGTCTGTTTTCAGTGTTATCAACCATGAAATACAACATGGTTGAACAAATCAGTATGAAATTTAGCAAGTAGGCGTATAAAATAACCATGCATTTTCCTATGATATTTTTTGGGGCCTTTGGAGTCAAAAAAAGGCTAATTTTGAACAAAATAAAACTTTCTTTCCCTCCTCTATTTCTATTCATCTCTCTATCTCCTCTCTTATATTCTCCTTCTGTCTGTTTCCACATTCCTCTCTCTGTTCTCTTCACATGACACTTCTGTAGTAAAAAGCTTTTGTTTCTTTATAAATTCAGTTCAAATTATTTTGCTGGATTTCTTTGATAATTTTTTTTTTAAAACAAATCGGGAACATAAAATATATTGTTCAGTGGTCAAGTGTTATAACAACCCCTTCAAGGACAAAGCTCGTAAGATACAGATATATCCTTGACCAGATTGTCCGGAGCAGAGGTAGCAGTGGATCACTACATTTATCTGAATATATCCACATGTTTCTTTATGGCAGACTTCAAAACATTCTGGGATCACTTAGTAAATGTGAAAAAAAGACTGAGTGACGTTTTGTTCTAATCATGTTCCGTCCCGGATCTCAACGAGTCATAATAAATCGTAAAATGAGTCTGATAAGAATCTGCTTCAAGAAATGCTTATAGAAAATATATCGTTTTAAACCAGTTCAACATAAACAACAATTACTACAATTAGTGATTGATGAACCACCAGGAAGGTTTGTTGAAGAACCATTGCTAATCTTGAATGCTATTTTGTCCCATCAAGAAGCAGTGGAAAATTAAAACAAGAATTTTTTTGATCCATTAATAACAAAAGTAGGGTATCACTTAGCACAATAACAAAAGAATAGATTGTAATGAAAATTTTGCCAGCCATCTTTTGAAGGTGGGTACTAACTGACAATGAGGGGAATTAAAAAATAAATAAATAAGATAGTGTCATATATTTGAGAAGCTTGGGAATTTTCTGGCCATGTGCCACCCAATTTTCCGACTGAAACCCCCTACACACACCATTGCACCGGGCCTGGTTAGGATACATTAGAACAGTTAGCATAAAAGTTACTTCATGTGAATAATGATGGGATTCGTATGAAGAAAAAAATAAGTATAGCCATTAGAAAAGGGAAAAGGGTTGTTGCGTGTGCCATTTCTTATTTTTGTTAATTATTTAATAAGTCATGGGTGTGTTAACATCTCCCCTTAAAAGAAGAATTATTCCCTACTTTTCAATCAGATATTTTCTAAATGACTTAATGTACTAGATTCATACCCTAAGAAAACAATATTTAAAAAATCATTCAAGAACATTCTGTTTATTCATTTCCGATTAGTTAATTCTTTACTTTGTCAAAAAAAACTACCTCGTGAGAGACAAGTTTATCCCAATAAAACATATTTGAGTTATAAAGTGCTGATTTATCAGTAAGATACGGGTTTATTAATATTAGAAAGATGAAAGTTTAAAAAAGATATTATGGCGCACTCTTTTAAAAAAGAACATAAGTCATTCATTCACCTGAGTATGAGTACTCTGTCTATTCAGCATTCCCTTGTGACAAACATTAAACAACCATTTATTTTTCCATTACCTTCTTCTGTCTACTTGCATAATATAAAATATCGGAGAAGTCAATTGCAAAATTTCTAATAATTTTCTTCGATACCGATCCAAAAGCCCACGACTAGTTCCAAGAAACCTAGGAAATCCCATTAAATACTCAATTGAATCTAGAAACCTTTGATATGCATTTTTTATAAATAGCTATTAATCATGAAACTCTCAACATTTGGATATCTATTGACGTCATAGTTTTTTCTTTCCATTTTTTTTGCCCATTTGAGTCGTTGGGCATTTTTCTTACATATACTTTATACACTTATAGTTATTAAGGCATAATTTAGATATATTTTTGTAGGTAATCCTTTCGAAATAAACATATTTCACGATATTCTTGCTAAGTAATGAGTTTTTTTATTTTATATTTAAAAATTAGAATCAGAGTTAAGACATGTTAGAAAACCAGGAGCTTATTATAGAGCTCATTTTATGGCATGTCAACTTTATGCAAGTAAAGTAGTTTGTACTGTGAACAACTAAAAAACAGTAATGAAACTATCAATACTTTAGAAAGATTAGACTGATTTACAAGTGTTGTTTATTAGACTTATTGGTTTAAAAATAAATTGATTTAAAAATTACAATGAGCTATTAAACTATCAAGAATTGGATCAGGAAGTGGCTATTGCTGCAGCCAATGCATTTCTAAGTCACAAATGTTACCTTACAAAAGAGCTAGTTGTGTTAGCATTACTCAGCGTACAGCTTCTAGTAACAGATTTAACTTTACCCACAATGTACTTTAAAGTTGATATAAATAACTCAAACTAGTATGTTTATACAGAAAGAGGTCTAAATTAATATAAGGATATGAAAGAAAAATTAGTTAAAAGCACTATAAAGTAAAATATTGATTTTTAGTTGGGCCAGAATGAAAATATAGGTCAGAATTAGTCTTATTTACTAAAATATAAAGTTTTCATGTGCTGAAACCATATATGTAATTTGTATCAATTTTTCTCTTGAAGTTCGAGTTAATCTTTAAGCTTCCAGGGCTGGCTCAATTTTTAAGATGTATGTATGATTTTTGTTATGTTAGTTATATATTGAAAACCTCATAATAAAACAGCTCAGGTTTCATACTCCCATACAATTTTGCTTTTTGGAACACCTTAGTGAGCACTGATATGACTTCATTGGGAAGGAAATATATCCCCCAGCAGTTCGGATCTTAGTCTGATGGATTATTTTGTCGAGGGCTACGTTGAATCTAAAACGAATCGAACATGTAATGCCATCAACGACTCTCTGATTGCTTCCATCAAGGAGATAATGTCCAACACCTTGTGAACACCTGCTCCTCCCTCCGTTCCAACTTATGATTGATGCTGAAATGAACCCTTTTTCAATATTCATATGTACAATTAAAGAAAAAAGCGAAAAATGTGGGCTCATTGACAATTTAAAGATTTTTGAAAAATGCACTGATTGGATCTTAACACGCACTACAATCAAATAACAGATTACTTATTTGTGAAAAGGAAAGATGCCTCATTTTTTCCATATTTGGAGTTTCATGAATGAAGATACATTTTAATCCTTAACATTAAGATTACATAATTAATTAGGTGTTGATATATCTGAGGAGGAAAATCTAAATTGAAGAGGAAACCTTTGAGATATATATTTTTGAATAGGTCTTTTTTTATATGAAAGATGAGAAATTTTCTATGATGTAAGCTAAAACCATGAATATTTATATAATAAAGATAAGATAAGAGAAGAGTTTCATTTTTCCAATTCATAAATATACGAAAATTTCAAGTTTAGAACAGGTTATTGTAAAAAGTAATGTATATTCCTTTTATACAGAATACATAATTGATTATATTTATATTTTGTAATTTTTTATAAATTTGTCATTGCTGAAAGAAAGTTCATAAAAAAGTCATTTGAAAAATTGTCTTTAAAAATAATAATGTTATAATTGTTAAAAAAACAAAAACTGGAATTCTTAAGGGTAGAGATAGGGTTTTTGTAAGGGGGTGAGGAGTAGGCGGGAGAGAGATAGAGATATACTGTATTAATGAATTAAAACCTTTTAAAATATAAGTTGCCTGTTATATAATTTTGGAAGGAGGGGGGGGGAGGGGGGAGAAAATGAATTACTCCAATAAACATTCCACATTTAGAATAGTATTAGTGTAGGGAAAACCTAGTAATTATATCTAAACACACATACATATATATTATAATGTATTTTTAAACCATTTATACTTTAAGATCGGCGAGAATACTCACTCAAAGGGAAAAATTAACAGCGTGATGACTAGACTTAGGATTTTTGAGCGATTTTTTATCCAAAAAAGAGCTCTAAAATTTGAAAATTGAGCACCAAAAATATCAAAACTGAGCAATTGGTATTTTAGAAAAATATATTTTCATTTAGATAATTTAAAGTAATTAGTATTGTTTTATATTTATCTTAACTAGACATATAGCTTGTGATTGATTGCTCAATCGCTCAATAAATTGCTCCGTTTGACCGTTTCTGGAGAAATTGCTCATTTTTCAAATCTAATATGTAATGAATAGATTACGTTTGGATTCTAGTCAGATTAGACGACAGCTTTGAGGATACCTTGTAATGGAAAATCCACATGCAAAATCTCTCTTTTTTTTATTTTTTAGGCGAAAATATGTACATATATAATACAATCATGTTTAAGATTACATGATCGGATATGTGAGGAAGCCAGATTCAGACGGTATTTAGTGAGAGGAATGGGAAATTTGGAGCAAAATTACTATTGAATAATCCCCTAAAATGTTGCTAAAAAGAGGAAATACTTTTGAGCCAAATTTTTCTTTGAATTTCACTTGAATCTGTTAGGAGTCATTGGTCAAGGCTGCCATCTACTAAACAACCTATTTTAAAGAGTTAAAGAAAAGTGTATGTGAATTGAATCAACAAGATGTACTCGACATTGAAAATTGCCAGCAACTTCTTGAAGCCTTTCATCAAAATTAAATTGTTTAGCTGAGACTATTACAAATCTTAAACCAAATTCTGAAGCCAAAAAAAAAAAAGATTAAACAATTTCTGAAAAAAAGGAAAAATACTTCTGAGAAAAATAACTTCTTTCATTCGCAGAAATCCTGATCTTCCATTTATGGCAAAGGTTGAACATATAATCAGTAGTAGATACTCTTAAAGATAATATCTCTTTTCCCGAACGTTTTGACGGCAAAGGATATTCTATTCTGTTATGATATTACATATAAATTGTTATTGGGAACTTTTAAGTGATTATATGTTTTAAAAAAAATATATAAGTGACCTCTTAACTTATGCATAATTCAATTCGAATATCTGAATGTCGTTGCAATTGCCAAACATATAGAGTCAGGAATCCTATTTTAAGCAGCTTCTCAACATATTGGAATATTACTCTTGCAAAAATCTAGGATCTCCACACTAATAAATTTATTATAGATAATAACTAATTGCTTTCCATAAGAGCTAATATTATGTGTTTTATTTATGACAATAGTTAAAATGTAACAAAATAATAATACCGTGTCCACTCACTCATTTGGACGCACTTTTTTGGGCGGGGATCTTTTTAGTGAGGCTCTTTTCAGCGCGGATCATTTTAGCTTGCTTCTATTTGGCGTAGTATTATTTCGGCGCATCATATTATGCTATATTGGAATTACTTTCAACCAAAAAGTTAGGATCATGTTATCACTAGTAGTCCAATAACAATACAATAGATCCCCAATCCCCATGTTGATACTAAGCACGCACAGAGTCTTCAGATAAGGTCATGTCCTCACTAGTAGTCCAATAAGAGATCACTGTATTATCCACTTGTCGAACGCTAAGAACGCACAGAGTCTTAAGATAAGGAGTAGCACTTCCTTTACTTAGTGTATGGCATGCAGTATGCCTGCATTGAGCCTTAAAATTGACTCTCGGATGAGTCTTACCCAACGCAATGACCAAAAGAGGGGGGTTGAACCAACGTGTTGGAAAGGCGGAAAAGCTTTTGCTCTTCTAATGCACTGAGACTGTTTGAAGTTAAATCTAGCACCAAGATCTTAAGAGGAGAAATGGAGTGCAAAGTAAGATGATGAAAAGTTGACACTTCGAGGAGGAGATCCTGTTCTAGAGATTAGTCCTGGGCGAGAAGGAGTCTTTCGATCACTATTTGGCAGTTTGAAAAGTGTTGTATTTCCTAATCTATCATCCTCAGTGGAATAACTAAGCAAATATTGCATATCCTAATAACCAAGAACCCTAATTCATCAATTGAATAATATTTTATTTTTTCTATATCTCCAAATCTCCTTCTGAGGTGTTGAAGGAATAAAAGATGTGAACACATCCTATGTTGCTGTTATAGTTCCTGTTCAAAATCTGACAGGATGCTTTCAGGATAGAAGACTCGGCCATGGTAACTAAGGAAAAGTTCAGTCCAAAATCTTCTATAACTTGTTGGGAAGTAATCCATAGAGACATGGAATTACTGTCCCCATAACAATTACATGGACAGTGAAAAGTTGGTAAAATATAAAAAATGTCCCATCCACGAACCAATGCTTATATTTGGTCATTAAATCCAACATTTTTGTTGTACCAAATATTATACATAATTCGATGTTCATCATCGACACCTGAATTATACAGGAGAAATTGTTCTCCTGCGTTTGTTTTTTTAAATTCCTCAGGATTTTTTTTTGGAGGTGTACAATTTCTTGATTTCTATTTTTGATGGAACAACACTATCTTTAAACCTATGGACACATTAATGACATTAATATTCTTTATCTTCATTCAGATGGGATAGCCCTCATCTAGTAAATACATTGGACGTGCCAAATTTTGTATAACATGATCATTCTACAAAAACCTTTATTAATATGGTAGTCTACTTTTAGTTACAATGTAACTTTGATCGACCGCATCCAATTCATTTATGAATATTTTCGATATATCTTCTTTAGTTAGGAATAAACATTATTTTTTTAATACTAGGAATGTTTTTGTCATCAAAATAGTGGAGAAATAAATAATATACTAAGAATAATCGGATATTATATTTATGTAATAAACATGAAATGATCATGTCAAAAACAAACTAATAATAAGATTTTAATTTGTCATTTATGCTGAATATGATAAATATAGAGCTTAATATAATGATGTTGCTAACATAACTGAATATGATGTCTTAAGTAGCCCTTGTGATTTTGACTACTATTTCTTTAGAGATATATATTTTTGCAAATATTTAAATGATACTCATGAATTTTTTTTTTTCTAAAGAATAACATTATTCATATTGCTTGAACAGTTTGTAACATAGACCAATATAATAGTTCTACAACTGAGTTAGTAATAATTTTGATATCTCGCATATCTACAATTAAAATAATTAAATAACATTTTCCCATCGTAATAAAGTTGAAGAAATCAATAAGATATAAAAATAAAATAACAGATAATTCATAAATAGGGAATTCAAATTTGAGGAACATATTTTATGGTTTGATTTATTTGTCCAACCAAATCGTGTTATTATTTTGTCTCATTTTAACTATTGTCTTCAGTAAAACACATTATAATTAGTTTTTATGGAAAACATTTAGTTATTATCTATAATAAATTTATTAGTGTGGAGATCCTAGATCTTTGCAGGAGTAATTTTCTAATATGGTGAGAAGCTGTTTAGAAAAGGATTCCCTACTTAATAAGTTTGCGAATTGCAACGACCATCTTGTTTGTTTATTTTTCTTTCAATGTTAGGAATACAACGGCGATTTTGATAAATTCAAACGGATTATATTGCCATTTTCTAGCTAAAATCTGAACAAAATATGAAATATTTTGACTAGATTTTGGAAATTAAGTAACGTAAAATAGATATAAATATAGTTTAGGCTCTCAATATTGTATTGATATATTCATTTATGCAAGAAAGTCAACATAGATAAGGAAGATTTTAATGGCGCTAAAAAGAGCTATGCGAAAAGAAGCTGTGCTGTAAAAAGTGCGCCCAAAAGAGTCCTGTTGAAAAAAATCTTGCTGAAATGTATGACCGACAATAATACCATTTGGTTGGACTAATAAATTTAAAGAAAAGATATTCCTCAAAATTTAATTCCCTATTTATGAGTTATCTGTTATTTTATTTTTGTATCTTATTGATTCCTTCAATTTCATTTCCGCAGAGAAATAATATTTCATTATTGTGATTCCAGTAATCTGAGTTATCAAAATTCTTATTATTATCAGTTGTAGAACTACTATTGGTCTATGTTACAAACTGTTAAAGTAATATGAATATAGGGATTCTTTAAAAATTTTTATTTCCCCGAGTATCATTTAAATATTTGCAAAAATATGTATCTAAAGAAAAAATAGTCAAAATCACAAGATTTACTTAAGATTTCATATTCAACTTTGTTAGCAAGATCTTTATATTGACCTTTATATTTATTATATTCAGGATAAGTGAAAATTAAGATCCTATTATTAGTTTATGTTTCACATGATCATTTCATGTTTATTACATAATATCTGATTATTATTAATATATTACTTATTTCTCCACTATTTTGGTGACTTTTTTTATGACAAAAATATATCTAGTATTTAAAAATAATGTTTATTCCTAACTAAAGAAATATATTGAATATATTCATAAATAACGTGGACGCAGGCGATAAATGTTACATTGTAGCTAAAAGTAGACTAACGTATTATTAAACGTTTTTGCAGAATAATCACTTTATACACCATTTGGTACGTCCAAGGTATTTAGCAAGGATAAATGAGGTGTTACCTCTTCTGAATGAAGATAATGAATATAAATGCTATCACATCCCCAAGGATCCTCATACCAAAATAATGCATTATAGGTGCAAAAGGAAATCTCTGATACTTTGCAGACTTGATCTTAGTCTATAGATTTAAAGTGTGTTGTTCCATCAATTAAATTTTTTAGTCAAGCTCAAAATAGAAAATCTTAAAAAAATAAGTATGAAATATATCACAATTCAAAAAATGAAATGGTTGAAGTTGTAGTTGATAGCCAGAGACAATGCAGAAACTGTTTACAAATGGAATTGAATGCAAGAATCCATGTAATGATGTCTTAAGCTCGATTAATTTGGAATATACATAAATGAAGGGAGGTTAATATTTTATTTTAAGCAATTTTTTTTTGGAATAAAAACCTATTTTTCATTTAATTGGTCTTATACTCTAAGACTGTTTCTTTAAATGGAGATCAAATTTGATTATCGTGATTCATAACTAATGTTTCATTAGGAATAAGTCCAATGATATGTTTAATACAAATCGTTTAAAGTCAAAGTAAAGTTTTAAATATTTGTCACATATTTAATATTTTTAATTATTCTCTATATAATCCACTAGATGTTATTCATTCACAATAAATTGCAGCTAAGACGTAAAATATATATATAATTGAATTATTAATTTGTTATCCATTTCCCACGGCACATCATCAAGTCAAAATCTGTACCATAGAGTTTGTACAAAGCAGAGGGATACACGCATTTGCATTTTGAAGGATTCATTTACAGAATCTACGGAAAATCCATGGTAACCCGGAATTGGCAGTGTGTCAAAATAAATTGCAGGTCGGAATAAAGTCCACAGAGTGGCAACGTGCCCATTTCGATTTAATCGAGCCATTGTTATGTCCTATCAAAAATATAAATTATGAATTTGTACACTTATTTTTGCTCATGATGTCCAAAACTTAATTTAGATATTCTTAATTAAAAAATAAGACTATTTGTATAACATAATCAATTTTTGTTTTATTGAACTTTAATAATATAGGTCTTCTTCGACTTTAACTAATAAATGCCATTCTTAATTTATCTAATTACACAGCACATATAAAATCTAAGTCTTTTCGTTGGCAATTCTTGAAATAGTTAAATTTTATACAAAAAATAATAATTAATAAGTATATATCGGCAGATTTAGGTTGAATTTACAATACAAGAGCAAGGCTTTGTTGCATTTTTTTTCTGAGAACAAGCTTAATCTCCATGAGTCATAAATGAATTCATAAGTTCCTAAGTATCGATTTTTCGAACATATTGCATCAAGTACCAAATTCTAGAAGAGTCAGAATTAGAAAAAAATTCTTGTTGTGTTTAAGTATGATGCTAAGTGCATTTATATAGTTGATTGCAGAAAGTTAAAAGATTTTAGTGAAGGATGAGATAGTTTAAGACCAGAGATGAATAATGAAGTACGTTGATCTTTGATCCATAACATCCCTTAGAGATGGAATACAAGAAGTATACTATATAATATAGGAGTTTATTCTAATACAACATAGATCAACTAAATTAAGATAAGAGTAGAAGACGTCAGGTATCTTCTTAGTCCGCAGAGTTGACCATCTACCCTTATCTGCATCTCTCATACCTTTAATACCTCACTAGGCGATTTACCACAATTAAACGAGGAAGTTCGATATAAATATATAATATTGTTTCATTGATGAGTTAGAATTCTTGGTTATGAGGCAATATTCGCTAGGGCATTCGACTGATCCCTCCTATTTTCATGTTAAGTAAGGTTTGATCTTCGAAATCTTCATCTTGCATCCATACTCCTGCCAAATAGTGATCGAAATACTCTTCTTCACCAGTTTTTAACCTCTAGAACAAGATCTCCCCCTCGATCCAATAACTTTTCATCCTCTCATCTCGCACTCCACTTCTTCTCTTAAGCCGTTAGGTGAGAGTAAACATCAGTCTCAGCACATTGGAAGAGCCAAAGCTTCTTCTCCTTTTCCAACACGTTGGTTAGGACCAGTGATAGTAGTTCCTAACATCCTACTCCTAACCCCCTCATTTGTTATAAGATACAAGAGGGATTATTCAACAGTTAATTTTACCCACAATTTCCCCTTCTTCTCATTGGCTGTTATTAGCATATTGCTCCCTCACATATTCAATCATGTATTCATAAATCTGATTGCATCATATACATAGTATTCCTCCAAAAAGATAATTTTTTATATTGTTTTCCCGACTAATGAAAGAAAGGTTTTGCAGGTAGATTTTCTCTCCAAAAATATCATCAAAGCTGTTGTGTAATCTAATTAGAATCTAAATTTGTCTATTTATTTTATACCAGGCTAGAAAAATGAGCAATTTTTAAACAAAAGACGCAAAATGAGCGATTTTTCCCAAAAAGGTAAAAATGAGCAATTTTTTTTGAAGGATTGAGCGATCGCTCACTAATCGTAAGTCATATGAGGACTTAGTAGATAATAAAATATCTTTTTAAAACAGACATATTACTGGCATTACAACTAAAGCAGTATTTAATTGATGAACCAGTACTTTATAACTCAAATATGTTTTATTCAAATAAATTTGTCTCTCACGAGTCAGCTTTTAAGATCAAGTAAAGTATTAACCAATAAGTTTAGTTGATAATATTGTAGAGAAAAACGCGTGCGAGGAGAAGGGGGGGGGGAGAAAGACATATGGTGTCATTGTTTAAAATACTGATGCGATTCTCACTGGTAATCACATCAGTATTTATCAGTTGCCTGCTTTATTATGCTTTTTGAGGGTATAACGAAAGTATTTATTAGCAAAATGTTTAATAAAGATATACTACGTATAATTGACTTAGATGGTTTTTATCCGTTACAGTAGATTTGAAAACGTCACACTCCATGAAATTGTAATTCATTATGAACCATATTCTCAGAATAATAACTAATAAAACGATAAAGTAAGTGTATTTCGTAATATATTTGAAGTTCCAAGTTTAAAATAGAAGGCTTAAATTAAATATAATCTACATACTAAAAAATAAACCATCATACATATATGTTAAATATACAAAATTAAACAATTGTAATCATATAACTAATAATAACAATAAATTATAAATACAGAATATTGAAATAATAGATTGATCCAAATAATATTTTCTTGTTCTGACATGAATTCAGTTAAATATGTATGTCATAACTTTAAGTTGCTAAACACAAAATCATCAACCTTTTTTCCTAATGTGGAAGTTGCTATATACAATTGTGCACAGGATAGATATATCTCCACCGATGAGATCTTAATAATTATTAATAATAAAGTAAATGTCAAAATAATAAAATAATGTTAGATTTAAATCCATATGTTCTTCCAATCTTAGTACGAACAGCTTTTATAATCCCACTTTAATTTATTTCATGTTTATCTAAAAAAAGAAAAATTAATCGATGCAGTCAAATTTTAAACCTTAATTACTTATCTTAGATATAAAAATAAGACTCCTTTACAGCTGATCAGACAATTCAGGCAACCATTCTTGAATAATGTAGTTTTGTAACATCACATCGTAAATATTTAGAGCAAAAGCTAATTATGTATTAATGTCCGGTGATATTACTCCTTATTAAGAGCATCAAAAAAGATATTTTCCCCGTTATTTATGCTTATATAACAACATACTATTATCATGAAGGATTTACACAATTGCTAATTATAATGCTATAACCAATGTCACTACCCCCGTTGTTGTGACCATTTAATTAGTTGTCTTTGCCTTTTATGAGTTTTCCGAACACATTTTGTTGGAGCTTATCAACCATAGCTAATCTTTAAGTGATGTGATAAGAAAGTAATATTTATTGACTATGTAATATTAGAAAACCTAATGATCATACCCAGGTCTTTAAGTGAAGAATCTAATGTCAGACAAACTAGTTGCGAACCATCCAAAGCTACTTCTCCCGTTGTTGTGACCATTTAAGCACTTGTTTTTGCCATTGAATGAGTTGTGTATCATAATTCTTGATAATTTTAGCTAAAATAGAATCATATTTTTTTATTAGATTAAGAAAAAATAATAATACTTACCGTTAGATGGTACAAAATTCATAGTTCTATTTCGTAATTTGGTGTAGATGACTCTAAACATGCTAGAAATTATCTTAACTTCACAATTTGCAATGAGGGTATTTCTATAAATGACATCACTACCAACAACCTTATTAATTAATAATGGTTCCTCGGGAAGGGAAGAATTTACCCGTGTATTTCTCCATCAATTTTTTGAACGTAGGAGGATTAGCAATGGATAAGATTATATTACATACAATAAGCATCTTTGTGAGATCAAAGTTAAAGTCTGACTTGATGTATTCATCGTTAACTTGATTTTATAGATTAATATCCATACTCTTGTTATGAGATGAGGATAATGAGTGGCGTGTAGTTCTAGACAGGGGACTAAAGGCACATTATATCAATAAATCCGACAAGTCATCTATTTCTCATCCGGTAAGTATTTTGCAAATTCCTGAACCTCCATTTTCAGAAATCCAGAAAGAAGGCGACGATATTTAAGCATTTTATTCAGTTTTCTATCGACTATCCCCATCTAACATTATTATATTAATATTGAATAATAAAGGCGGGAATGATAACGTTCTTTATAGAAGAAGATGTATATTATTTAATCAATGATGGCATAAGTATTTCTTCTCTTCTCCTCGCACGCTTTTTATTCTAACCAAAATTATCAACCTTATCTATAAGTAGTGTTGAATAGTTCGTATTGAAAAAAGAGGGCGATGAGAAAAAGGAAAGAGAGACAAATAGTACACCTGAATTAAGACCCTTATTAATACCAACTGGCTGACATATGATTTTTGGGGGAGTGTAATAGATGTTTATTATTTAAGATGTGTCTTAAGGTTTGTGTATAGAAATATATTTGTGATACGCGCGTACCTATGTAGAAGTCTGTCGTATTTATTCCAAGATTATTCTATTTTCATTGGTGGGAAATTCACTTCTTTTAATTTATGTTTGCATGAGAACACACTTGAAAATTCATCTAATATCTGATTTTCCACTTCTTTAATTTCCCTGTGCATGATTATTCCTACTCTTTTGATGCCTATTGGCTGATCAATCCATTTTATTTCAGAGGTAGGGGATAGGTTCTCTGGTTTACTTAATGTTAAGGCAAAGTCTTTATAAATTCGTAAGCCTGCAATAGAAGCCATTACACCACTATCACATACTACAATTTTGTTTCCGGCAAACTCTCCGCTGCCGTCCAATATGTCAATTGGGAGTCAATAATTCCCAATAGTTATATTGTGTTTATGTATGTGCATAGTTTTTTTTAGGAAGACTGGAAGTATTTTAAATATGGATATAAATATGTTCAAAGGAATTTATAGGCAATCATCATTATTTTGTACACAAAGAGGCACTCGTTTGCAACTTTGTTGTAGTTGCAATTTCCATGTCATTGATAAGGTCTTTTTGGCTGTATTTTTATTATCCTTGTATGTACTTTGTAGATACAAAAAGTCAAAGATCAACATCTTCAAAAATAAACTTATTGAATATAACAATAATAACAGTCGTGCCACGTCGTAAAATTCGCTATGTACTTAAATAGTCAGTCAGACTAATGAACAGATAAATATATAATCAATCATTTAAAAAAAAAAGATCCATGATGTTGATGTTGTGTTATCAATAAGTTAAATATTGAAATTCGTCAAAATCCGCATTCATAATAATTAAAACACTTAATCATGTATTAGTAATTGATTACAAAAGCCAGTCCCATCAAGGGACTATCGTTTGTCGTGACGAAAACAAAAGGGACAAATAGTCAAAGGGAGTAAGCAAGGTTGATGATCCTTTTGTTACCAAGCAGCTTCGTTTAATAGATTATAACAGTGCTAGGTTTGTTATTTAATGTATTTAAATTTGAAATATTACAACTGACTCAGGTGCCAGGAACTCTTGAAAGTTACAAGTATAGACAACTTTTACATAGATTAATCGAGACTACTTTTGTTGATACGTATTTATTGGGTCGTCCATTGAAATATGAATATTTACAAATTCAATAGTTAATAAAGGTTGAGCGATTAAAATTAATTCATATTTCGATCTATGAAAGCATAAGCAATTACTTACAAAACGAAACAAACTTGAGCTCTCTAGCTTACGTATAAGTCGAGAAAATGACACTTGAAACAGATCGACTAGTTTCCATTGGCGCACTCCAAGCAGTTGGTCGCCTTCAAGACCACCGTCTACACCATAAGAAAGTCCAAAATATTGGAGAAGAAGAAGGGTTCTATCAAAAAGGCTAAACTGGATCCGAAGGAGTTAATTAAAACAGCCCTTTCCCTCAAGTCCATTAGGGACAATGCAAGAGATCGTTGGATTTTACACCGGAATGTCCAGAGAGCTATCAAAAAGAACGTGGAAAGAGCCATGTAATAGTTGAGAGGTCACTTTTGGCACCAGCGATGAAATAAACCCATCTCCTCCGTTGCAGGACTCTTTTGGATTAGTTGTGATTAATTTTTCGAGTTCTGTTGAACTCTTTTTTGACGTTTTTGGCCCCTTACAGCCCAGATCCCAACTCTGTTGACTATACATTTTGTGTGCATATCGGGAGGAAGGCCTGGAGTGTCTGTCATCCAAACATTGAGGCCCAAAAAGCCACTGTCAGCCAGCACTGGACAGAGAACTACATATCTAGCGGTTGTCAGGACTTCCACTCCCGTATGGAAGACATCATTGCCGCTAAGGGCGGCTATATTAATGATTAAGAGAGCTCAGATATAGTATTAATTTTGTTGAAATTCTACTAGTAGTTATATCCGTTCAAACTTTTTTGATGTAATGGACCACTCAGTATAAATACTCGGATATTAAACAAAAAAAAAAAAAAAAAAAAAAAAAAAAAAAAAAGCTGCAAGTATATACAAAGACCGGATTTAAGTTATATTTGATTAAAAAAGTTAAAAGTTTTTTTGTTTTTTTTTGAAGGTTTGTAGTTAATTTTGTATATAAAATATTTTCTACCTGTTGCTCATAAAAAAATATTTTTTAGTGTATTTGTTAAAAAATTAATTATATATTTATTTAAAAAATCAAGCAAAATGTATGCTGAAAACAACGGAATATATATTATCGAGAAAAAATAACTAAATTATGAAAAAAAAAAAAAAAAAAATGAGCAGATGTTGGTGAGTTGAAAAAATTGTTTGAATTATTTTGAAACAGCCTAGTGCTTTCAGAGTCTTGACGAAGTCGAATTTTAAAATCTATTACAGATAATTTAGCAGATGGTAAGAAGTTCACGGCACAATTTCAAATATCCTTTTAAAGACTGTGGAAACAAGAAGAACAAGAAGTTTCTTTAATTCAATTCTAGTGTATGGATTATCAAATTAAAAAGTTAATAGTCCAGAAAAGAGCAAAACAATAGAATGTGGGATTTTAAATTGTAAGGCTCTTATCCCTGAGGCACTGACACAGTTGAGATAAATAAAAGTGAGTAAATTAAGGGGGATTATCAATGGCGCAGCTGCTCGTTATAATGTTTTACGATGGAAATTCCATCTCATTACAATTCAACTTGGAAGTTTGTGCAAGAGATCTTATTCAATTTTCTCCTTCACTCTTAATAAGATACTTGATGGTTTTGTAAAAGATTATTCGCAATTTAAAAAAAATTATAAATCATAGAACAAGATAGTCCTTGTTTGAGTGAACTGTAGTATTTTATTTTTCGTCTTTTTCTATTTTAAAAAGTAATTTTAAACTAAAAATTTTATTTATATATTATCTGTAGGATGCAACTTTTCTGAATAAATGAAGAGGGGGGTCCTAGTGACAGTCCTATTAAGACCTTCTCAAACATGATTGTAACAGGGGTGTCTGTAGGATTTTATTTTAGGGCTTACTTTTTTTTTTAAGAAAAGACAAAAAAAAAAAAAAAAAAAAAAAATATTTGGGAAGATGCTTTATTTGACCGAATTACTTTTAAAATTTTTTTGAAAACCAAGAATTTTGTATAGTGTAGGCGATACCCCATAATTTTATGGAAGGGGGGAAACAGCCCCTACAACCTACACCCTGTAGATGTCCCTGTGTAAAGATTTGTACCAATTGCCTTTTGAAACAGATCCGACATGTTTTTACCAAGGCTTTGGACTCGCTTAAATTTCACGGCGAGTTATACTTGAAATTTAAGAAAGACTCCTCATTCCTACTGGAACTTCCAGATTGAGTACGACTTGAGCTTCAGAAATTCAGAATTCCAATTGAAAATTATACTTTTGCTGGCTTACACAGATTACATAGAAGTTATGAGGAACAAACAATGGGGGGGATGCAGACTCCTTTAGGGGGCTATAACCCTATATTTTGAGAATATGCATGTATTTTAATATTAGACGGGGGAAAAAGACCAGTCAAGGCCGATCCTATAATCAATAAAGAGTAATTAATAAAAACATCAACTACACCGAGAGCTTTATAAACAAATGACGTCATACCCATAATAAACTGTAATTGTACTACTCATGATGGATGGATCATTGCAGAATGACCCTACCCACAAAAATATATATTGAAAAAAAAGAAGGAAAAAAAAGCGAAAAACATTGAAAATGAGATGTTTCGAGGCGGATCACTTTATCAAATAATATGTAACTAACTAATAATAATATTAAAAGAACTAGGAATGTGATGAGTAAGTGTCTTGTCTAATGGTTAATTCCCTATCATTACTATAATCATGTTCCTGGGTTAAATAACCATGAAGAGAGAGAGAGAGATAATGTATCTATATAAAAATTATCTATTATATAAGATTTTTAAATAAGTACAGGGGAAAAATGATTATTACGTAATGTTTTAATGAAAATAAACTATGTTAAAATCAGTACTACTACTTTTTTATTTTTCAGAGTGGGTGCAAATGTGATTTTTTATAAATATTTTTGTACTTTATTTTTTTCGTCAAAAACCAAGCGGAGAATCAAAAAAATCTTACCTTCTCTACAGGATCACCGTTATGTCCCTCCGTTAACAATTATTTAATTAAAACGAACAAGTGTTGAGTTTATTAATTAACTAATACTCTTTGTGAGCAGGGGGTGTCCAAACAGTAAACAAACTGCGTTTTTTAGCATAGTTGCAATAACCACAAAAAATGGTATCTCGTAAAAACCACAGAGAGTTTTAGTATCTTTTATATTATTGATAATGATAGTCATAAATTATTGGTTGTAATTATAATAGTTGAAAAATATTTGCGTATGTTCTGCACAAATTATAACGTATATATGTAGATTGTATAAAGTCATATGTAATTTCTACGTCTTTATTTAATTACAAAATGGGGATGAATTGATTAATTGACACCTAATGGGTAATCTGCCACTTTGTGGATTAATTAATTGGTGTAAGGATAATATATTAACTTAATCTCCATTAAATGAATATAGAATATTCATAACAAACTTGTAAGAATCTCTCTTCAAGAGATTAGGGCAAGTTAAGGTTCAAGGTGGGTTCACTGGAGTGCTTACGCATCCTTTACCAAGCATAATTTCTCCCTTTTTTATTATTATTATTGCACTTCAATTCATATTTTAAAAAAAATCAACATGGACATTAGTGCAGTTCGATCTTCAACTTTTTTTCGAATTTTGATTACGAGTAGTGTGGGAAAGTTGTCATATGGTATGCAAATGACCTATGCAGAATTGTATTTTCCCAAGTGGGCATCTTAAGGTCGCACATCTCGATCAAATCATGAAAAAAGGTTGAAACTCTTTACTTATTCAATTTAGGTACTAAAAATACATTTTTAGTCATTTTGCATAAAATAACATTATTAGACATTGTTTTAACCTATAAAGTTTTTTTTCTAAAATTTTCATAAGGAATAAAAAGGAGAAAAAAAAATCATACTCGTTTAGTGCGCATCTTCTCTTTTTTTACATTTTTAGAAAGGAAAGATTTTGTGATATTCTCTCTTTTTTCTCCCATAGAGTAGCTTCACAAAAAAACTTTATGAATGTTTTTTATAGGTTAGAAGAATGTATATCATAATAAATAAATTCAAAATAATGATTAATGCTGTATTTAATCTTTATTGAATAAATATAGATTTTTTGTGCCCTTTCATACTTTGAACAGGATGTGCTATTTAAAGATGATATCGTATGAAAATGAATTTTTGCATTCGTAATATTTATACCATATGCCAGCTTTTCCACACTAGCCGTAATTGAAATTCGAAAAAAGTTTTTAGATCTAACCGGTCTAATGAACACCCTGACAATTTCCTGCTTGTTTTGGAGGAGATAACTTAGCTGTTATGACGTTTAATTAGATCAGCTACAGTACGTAGGGAAAACGGAGGAGGAGGGAAGGAAACAAACAAGGACATTGGAAAGAATTAATCCGATTTCCATCCCCAATTCTACTCGGACTCCAGTAAGGATTTACAATAATAACTCCACTACAAATCCTCAAGGTTGTTTTCCGTCAATTATAAGCAAACAAAAATGTTCAATCAGATTTTAAATAAACTGAATGTAGTAGAAAATGAAGTTAACTACCCAGGAATTAAACAATAATGGCAACTGCGAAGGAAAAGAAAATTCACTGTTCAGTCTGCCAGCTACAAAAAAATAACTGGGCAAGCTAACAATTACCCCCATTTTCATTACTCCCCATATCCTTCTGACAGTTAGAATATAACTAAGTTAGAGACTGCGCAATGCTAAGGTAATTCTGGCAGTCATATTCTACAATGTTACAAAAACTACTGGGCTTCTTTTAACTCCAGGTTTATTATTCACTAGAAAATTAATTATGTATTAATTAGCCTTTGTTAATTGGTGGATAATAATGGTTTGATTAAAACTACCGATTTATCGGTAATGGACCAAATTGCTTATTGGTACATTCCTATTTCTAATTACTTTTAAATGGAGTTGTGTTGCTTCTTAATATGGGACTTAAAATTAGTCCCGTCCCATTTTCCATCCACTCCTTAGTATTAGTCCATAAAAAAGTCCCAAATTTTAGAGCACTTTTAGGGCATCATTTTAACATATACAATATACATATTACATTAAAGTATCTCGATTTACCAATGGAGTTAGTCTAGTATTAGTGAATATTATTCTATGTAAAGGATTTTGGTTACTATTTGAACGCGTCTTCAAGATGTAAGATGACACATTTAAATTTTGGGGCTGCAGCATCCCGAGATATTAACTGATATATTTTATATTTTCATCTATTACAATTATGCATTTACCATGGTTAATAGAAATACAAGGTTATACCATAACGCGTGTACGACTGAAGTTTGACTTCCACCATGTTTTAATATTGACGTCATAGTAGATGAGTGGTTGCATGTTTTGTCAAAATCTGTTTTTCTTCACCAGCAGTTGGTACTATATATCAAATCGAAAATTATAGCAATAGTGACGTCATAGGCTATGCCTGATTGTGTGTTTGGTCAAAATCTGTCTGTCTTGCCCACGACTCGGTTAGGTACATCAGATTGAAAATTCTAGCAAGCCCAATTACATGATGGTCTAACCTTGTATTTATATTAACCTTGAGCATTTACTATGTATTTCCTTGTTTCTTAAGTAATTTTTTGTAGAACGATAATCTCGGATCGTATACTAAAATTTAATCATTTTCAGATTATGGACCAATTTTTTCATTGAAACCGAAGCAAATTGAACTTCTTTAAAGAATCAAATCGGTTTGGTCCACAGACCAAAACCCGAAACTAGTAATAAACTAATAGTTTTAATTAAAAAAATCAAGTGGAATGGGTACGCAGAAGATTGCAAACCTCTGCAGATGGTAATTTTTCCTAAATTGGATTTTTGTTATATGATGTTTCTTTACTGACCCTACATAATGCCATCAATTTGAGCTCTGTACCTCAATATGCTCCAAGGTTATGGTCCATCTATATATGTATTCTTCAACAGACAAACAAACAAACACAGGAAAAACATAACCTCCGTTCAACTTCATTGGTAGAGGTAATCCACCATGTAAAAGCAATTATTACTCTTTTATTAATCTTTGCGAAGTCCTTTGATGTGTTTTTTTTTTTTTGCACTTTCTCTTATGGAAGACATTTCTGGATGAGTTTGATGGCCAGGTAGGAATCACTGATCTATGAGGTATTAAATTAGTTCTTGGAATATCCTCATTCCAGACATGGTATAAATTCTCCATTTTTAAAAAACTGTTCATCTCATTTTTGGATTGCAAGTTGTACCCAACTTATGTAATATCTATTTAAGCCTCTTATGGAACAATTCAACACATTAACAAAAATAAACGCATTTTGAATGTAGTTGTAAGGCATTTAAATAATATCAACTCAATAATAGAATAAACTTATTCACAGGGTGGACAAACCATAAATTAATATCATATTAAATACCTACATATATACATATGTAAATATGTCTTAAGGTTGGGCAACAAAGGCAATAAACAGAGGAAGATACAATACGTCTAGGGCACCGTTCTTTTTTTTTCTTTCATCAACATAAATATACATACAAAGTACTACCCCAATATAAGTTAAAAGACTCAAAAAGGTGGTCTTTTAACTGCCAAATAAGGAAACCTCACAAAATACTCGTGGGTTTTAACTTTCAATCCATCTATCATTTATGTTCTTCGTCTATTTCCTTTTTCTTATTCTTTTTTCTTTTTTTTTCAATTCCCTTTTGATAATTCCCCGAATAAATAAACCAACTAATTGCATTCACGAATTTAAAGTGTACTTTTAATTTAAATAATGTTTAATATAGTTTTGATTTGGCATTCTGGTCAAAAAAAAGTATCTTTTTTATAAATAGAATAGTCAGGAGCGTCCGCAGGGGGTAGGCTGGAGAGTCTGTACCCCCCCCCCACAAAAAAAATAAAGGAATTTTTGGTTTTTCATGGAAAATTATATGTTGACAGCTGCTGATTTTCAAAAAAATTTCCAAAAACAATTATTTTTTCACGCACAGCTGTGGATTTTTGAAATTATAATCCTGTGGAGAGCCATGATACTGTTATTAAATCATTGGCTTATATCATGGGAGCTATTACGAGGTGAGCAGAGGGATTTTACATCTTTGTTACTTTTGAATCCTTCCCCAGCCCCCAATTGTGCCAAAGAACTCAATTGAAACCAGTGAGGAAGTATTGAAGGAATGTTGTTCAAAAGAATGAAGGAGTAAGGAGTGACAGATCCGGGATCACAAGGCTATCTTGAAAATACTTCTTGCAGGGGGCGTCTGCAGGGTGTAGGCTGGAGGGGCTGTAACCCCCAAATAAATATTTTTTTCTTTTTTGCTAGAACATTTAATATCTGATTTTTTTTTCAAAAAAATTAATTTATTTGTTCAATTTTTTCTTTAAAATTTTTTTTATTTTTTAGATTTATTTCCAAAAAAAATATTTTTTCTGAGAGTAGCTATAACTTTTTTAATTTTTTTTTAAGATAAAGTAATTTTTGAAAATTTTATATTTGAACTTTTTTGCAAAAAATGTAATTTTTTGTAAACAACTATAGATTTTTGGAAATTTTGACGTAAAAAATTTAATGTTTTGTAAAAACCTATAGATATTTGAATTAATTTTAAAGAAAATTTTAATTTTTTGAAAATAGGTATGGATTTTTTAAATTTTTTTCTACAAAAATAAATATTTTAAAATTTTTTGTGAACAGCTATATGAATTTTTAAAATTTAATATTTGAAGTTTTTCTTCAAAAAATTTAATAATGCAATTTTTTTGCAATAATTTGAATTTCGGATTTTTTTAACCAAGCCCTTCCCAAAATATACTCCTACGGACACCTCTGACTAGTGGCACCTTTCTCATAGTAATGATCCTAGTTGATGCTTGAAGAAATGTAAGAAACTTCCTCGATAGAAATAAAAGAATGTTTCAACAGTAAGGACTAAAGAAAAAGTTCGAACCTAAGAAATAAAAACATAAATAGGAGGCAAAAATGGCATGCGACAAAATCTCCAAAATTATCAATGGTAAAAATGTATGGGTAAAAATTAGTTAGAACCATTTGTTACCAATATGGGCCCTTTATATTTCTAATTTTTTAATTATGACTTTACATTTTCGCTACTTTAATTAGTGCAATTTAGATAAATCAGACTTAGGGGTCATACGTTTATGGCTTCAAGTTGATAGAGGGGGGTTACCGATTTGAAGATTGAGGGGGATATATCAGAGTCCACTACATAGAGAACTGATCACGCTTTCACTCATCAACATAACCATTCACATATAAAGTATATCACCAGGGAGATGAGGGGCTACAGGGGTTGTAGTTCCTCCCAAACGAAGAAATTTAGTTTAATAGTAAAAAAAAATAATGAGAAAATAGGGATTCAATTTTTTTTAATCCGGATTTCTGTTCTAAAAAAATTCCAAAAACAGAGACCTTCCAAATCCCTGCAAAATAATAATAATAATAATAGTCCTGCGGACGCCCCTGATCAGTGGTCTTCAAGATAACCAATGTATTTGATTTACTTATACATACAAGGGGGGTATCTAAAAATGAAGGACTATCAATGTTTGGACAAACACAGATAGGGGGGCGGGACAAAAATTGTACTTTTTCCCCGACGTCATAAATGTATGACCCTTAATTCATTCAATAAAATTGTGATATAACGTCGGAGAAAACAAAATTAAAAACCGGATGACTCAATTTGAGAAAAATCCTTCTAACTTGTTTTGATATTGACGGATCAATCATGGTTTTTTGCTTTTAAGTTAGAGATTCAAGATGAGTTGTACTCGTGAAGTGGGAATAGAAATATTTTATGTCCCTTACTTAAATAATAGTAATAACAGGAATAATGGTTATGAGGAAGGTGCGGACCCCTAACGAGGTCCCCCCCCCAGAGACGTAATATAAATCATTGTGTTTTTGTTATTCTTATTTTGACCATTTATTACATGGGTTATAAGAAAAGAAGAAGATGTTAGATTCGTAGATCGCACGGTACCATCAGCATTATCTATCTATTTATCCTTTAATTTGTGTTCCTCTATTAAAATAACAAAATAGTTCCTTAAAAAAAGGGAACTTTGAGTAATTTATTTCAACTGTTCTATAGTAGTATAATTACTATTGCATGTTTTTTTGGGGTTTTTTTTATAGGGGAAGGATAATGAATGAGGACTCACTGCAATGGATATCGCATTAATTAATCTTTTCATATACGTAATTCAATACTAATCCAATATTGATGATCTCTTCTTACCGAATTCCGATTTTTTAATTCCTTTTTTACATATTAAATTTATCTACTCTTTTGAGCTAACTATAAGATTTAGAGATATAATTGTAAAAAATATGCACTAAAACGTGTGCAATAGTTTGTCTATTTGAACTGTGTTATATTTTTTGCAAAGTTGCTCTTTTCCTATTTTCTAATCCTTAAAGAAAAAAAACATTTAAGTAAAAAGTGGATGTACTCATGAAAAACCAAGAGTTACGGCAGAGTTATAAGTGTAAGTTAAGATTATAGTATATTTAAGATTATTTTGTAAGATTGAGTAAATGTAATCCTATAATGTTTACTTATATTTAATCTGTAGTACTCCATCTCACCAATTAAAGGAACACACACAAAAGTAATCACGTGTGTGTGTACTCATGTTTGACAGAGATCAAACATGATGATTTCTTGGAGAGTAACAAGTGTAGGTCTTTTTCAAGATTTTCTTCAAATGGTCATCATTACAACGTTACATTTCGCTTCCTTTTTTTCAAGCATAAGGAAGGTCATATTTTTTACAAGTCTACTTACAAACTCAAGTTATTAGAATATGTATATTGTGGTGCGTTTTTAGAACATTCAAGGTTCCTCAAGACAGATTAGTAGGTCTTTTAGTCTTATGGTCCTAGCTATACTTTTATTTTTTTCACGCCTGGTCCGGATTGAAGATATCAAAGGAAGAAAATAATAAATGATCGGTAGAACGTATAATACTTAAATTTTAAACATTCAACCCACTTTAAACTTCAGGTATTTTGTCTCTTTGAAAGTGTGTTTTTTTTAGATCGATCCAAAACCACCTATTTGTGATCAGTAACTCCGAAACTCTATTAGATATTTCATAAATTTAAGCTTTAACCCGATGACACTTTTTCTGTTCAGCCGTTTTTTTCTTTAAAACTTCTGTAGTAGAGTGAATATTTAAAAAAAAAAAAATTTATCCAAGATAAAAATGTTAGATTTTTACTATATGAAGTACAAATTAAATGTTGTTAAATCACCAAACTCATGTTGTTATGATTATTTCAAAATAAGCATTTACTTTTTCTCAATGTATTATATTCATAAAAGTATTTTTAGCACTTTAATTGATATTGTGATTACAAAACGAAAGAAATAGTTACCAAAATTATAGAAAATTTACATTACGTAATTATAACAATAGTTCCACTGTTTATCTGACTAGTAACTAAAGACGCTTTATTTTGGAGTTTCTTTTTTTTGTGACTTCAATAAACGCGTTAAAAAACGAATATCAATTATGTGGTTGTTAATATTTTGGTTCATCAGATAAGTACCACCAATATATATTTATTGAATGGCTATATAATATTAGGGATAAGAACTTTAGACTAGACTTGAATTGATTGATTCACGCCATTAAGGATCGAGCATTAATGAGTCAATATTTTTTAGTAACTGTGAGATCGTACAGTTCATTACAAACCAGTAGTTTATGTATGTTGGGCCGTCTCAAATCTTATTATAAATTGTGATTGAATAAAAATTACGGCAAAGTGCATCAAAATTCGAAACATTACATACGGTTTAGGGATACAAATCACAATTTAACTTATCAACGCTAAGCATACCAATAATGAGGAATACGGCATTTTAGGGTCAAATTCTAAAAAAAGTATGAAGTATTAACTTAACAATATCAAAAAAAAAAAAAAATAATAATAATAATGAAAACTATCCACGACATTCACAGAAATATTTAAAAAATGGATGCAAATAATCAGTAAACGTAGAAATATTTATAATTAAATCTCCACAGCATTAACATTTTGAACACCAATGATGCTTTCTAAAAATACTAAGAAATTCCCATAACTGTCCATAGACTATGCATATTTTCATACCAAAAGCAATGTATCTTTTTGTGGTATATGTATTATAAATAGCTCTAAAACTCTCAACTCTGATCGGTTCTCTCAAAGTGAGTTTTTTTGCAATATTTGCCTTGGAATTTAGGAGTTCAATGTAAAGTTCCTTGGATTCGGAGGTGAATTCCTAATTATTGTTTTGCTCCTTTTATACTAATTAGTCTTCGGAACAACATCGATTGATTGAATGAGATCTCGTTAAAAAACTATAAACAATTCCTAGCTATAATTTTTATATACTTCATAATTTCATATTGCAGAAGAATTGGGTAACTGGCTTGCACGAAAATTTTTATCCACTAATAAGATGCAATTAAAAATTTGTAGAAAAACAGATAAAAATAATAAATACATACCTTCTTCACATGGGTGGCTAGAAGCATCTGCAGGGCTGGAGGGGTTGTAGGCCTCCCTTCAAAAAAAATTAAGGAATTCTAAATTATTATTTTTTCTGAATAGCTATGGATTTAAAAAAAAAAAAATTCCAAAAAATTTAATAGTTAAAATTTAATTTACAATTTTTTTTCCCAATAAATTTAATATTTGAAACTTTTTTTCAAAATAAATTAAAGTTTCTGTGAATACCTATGAATTTGGGACTTTTTTTCCCCAAAAAATTGTTATTTAAAATTTAATTTTTGAAAAAACAATTTTTTAAAATTTAATTTTTTCTGAATAACTGAAGATTTTTGAATCTTTTTTCAAACAAAAAATTATATTTTTTTGAATAGCTATAGATATTTGGATGTGTTTTTTTTCGAAAAAATTCAAAAAAAAAAAAAAAAAAAAAAAAATGCCCGTTCCTCAAATATTATCCTGCAATCTCCCCTTCTGGCACAGTTAGCTTCATTCCAATATGACTGATATATGATGTCATATGTCAAAACAAAGTAACTCTAGAACAAATACTAAATTGCATATTAGGGTATCTCACATTACCGAGTGGCAATATGACTCCATTTACCCTTAAATACCAACTATTGAATTGAAGCATTTCTTCTCTTTCTTTTTGGAAAAGGAGAGGCATTGAAATACAATAAATGGAATGATGTGTTATATTTATAACTCATAAAATGTATGAGATAAAATTCAACACCTTTCTCATGATAACTATTTGCTTGTATGTAAATGAATTTAATATTTATTATGCACTTTAATTCCTTTGTTGGAATGAAAGTTTATTCATAAAATCGGTCATGCATGTAAAAATAAGACACAAAAACAAAACAAGATAAAAATTAAATCATAAGAATCTGGTTTTATTAGGAAGGATTAATTAACAAAAAAAAGTTGAATTGATAAGGATAAATACTAAGACATTGTGATATTCTGCAAATACACAGCGTGGACAAAGTAAATCCGGAATAACTTGAACGGCTAATTATGAAACTTGTATAGGTTATGTGAAAAAAAAAAATTTAATACTTGCAACAATGTAAATGTGTTAGCTATCGAATTTAATAACAATTTTTTGTAGGATTACGTCGTTCAAGAATGGAAAAAAATAGGAGAAATTCTATCATCGAAACGCCCCGCGCGGTACAAACTGCTCAAGAAATAAATTCCTTCTTCAAATATCCAAACCCAACAGTTTATGACTTGATTAAAGCCTTTGATGAGGAGGGAAAGACTGAAAGAGCAGCTCATTCAACCAGATCTGATAAAATCCGGCCCAAAAGGTTCATAGCTGGCTTGAAATGATCAATTGACACTCATCCAGACACGCCAATTGCTAATCTGGCCAAGGACCGTAATGTGAGAAAAGAACCATCAAAAAAGCATCAGGATTGACCGGGGTTACTTGTTGAGAGTCAGAAGGCCAGAGCCTCAAAGCATCTGTTAACAGAGCAGAATCAGGCAGACAGAATCAGCAAAGGTGGTTACGTGCTTTTTTTCGGACGAGAAAATCCTTACCATTGACGCCAACCATAACCGTAGAAACGATAGATGGATCTGTTTGGAACCTGATGAGCTGTAGCTCCCCCAATAAAGTATTTTTTTCTTTGTACTCAAAACTTTTTTTTGTTCAGGATGAATTTTTTTATAGCAAAATAGGGCTTAAAGTTTGGAAAATTATTCAGGAGAGCAAAAAATTTAATATCGGAAATTTCTTGTGAATAGCTATGGATTATCTGTTCTAGACACCACGACATGAAATCCAATTGGTTCAAGTTCACAAGTCAGTGTATCAACTATTCTTTTGATTTTTTATCTGTTCAAAGCGTGACACTCTTGAATATAGCAAGCAAACATCAATAAAGGAACCAACAAAAGAACCACAAAATACTGTCTTTGTCACTTTATTTTCACTCAAACCGGTAACTTTTCCTCCAGAAATTTTTAACTAGAGTTCTGTAGTACGCAGAAGAAGTTGTCTTGAAAACTGGCGATAAACCTAATAAACCTGGTGAATATTTTCTGGTTCGGAGAGTAAAATTGCATTGTTCCATCGCAAATTTCAATTTCATATTTTTCTTATCAGAAAGAACAGCCACTTTGACTTTCTGTTCTAAGCTATTCAATAAATATTTAATAAGATTTTTTTTTTTTTTTCTAGTTCAATGCTTTTCAAAAGAAACAAAAACGTTGGAATTTACTAATTCTCTGTAAGTATTCCATATTTCTTAATTAAATGCTTGAGACGATGAGTAGGTACAATGGAACCTAAGAAAAAAGCTTTGAAGCTCAGATTTTCTTTTATAATGATTCCTCTTTCCACCACAGAGAGTCCATTTTCCCCTCTTCACAAAATTGAAGAATATCTATAGTTTTGGGTTTTGATTTGAAGAACCTAAAATCCACTGGGTAGATAAATGTTTCCTTCTGAAATGAAGAAAAAGAAACCGTGACTTTCAACAGGGCCTTTCTTGAATCACTAAGTGATTTTTAACAAAAGAATAAAGATGGTAACCAGATTCATGAATTTCCTTTTAATAAAGAGCTGAATGTTTCAAAGTTTTAGACGCTGAATCTATCCTTTCTTTCTCTTTCTCAAATCGAGAAGCTGAAACTTCGACTCATAAATGAAATCATCGGGCCGAAATTGAAGCGAGCATGCAACTATCACTTTTTTTAAATCTTCTTGATAATCCTAATTGTAACTTTCTTGAGGGCATGAATCCACTTTTCTCTGCGAATGGGATTGGCTAGGAACCAGTGGGTTGAAACGTGAGGCGAACTTTTTTTTCCTCGGTTGACCTACAACACAGCCAGGCACAACAGAGGGGCTTGTCATGGTTAATTAATCACCTTAATGATTAACTAAGGTATCTCTCAAAGAATCGAAATGGATGCTGCTTGAATTTTAATAGAACTCACGTTACAGTCAAGTGTTAAAGAGAATAAGGAATATTTCCTCTCCTCCTACTACACAGGAAGAGTTGGTGGAAAAAAGGAAAATAGTAGTTATTCCAGTTATATCGCCTTCCTTGGTATATCTATAAAGAAGGATTGAGTTACTCACAAGTCACAAGTCTTATATTCTGACTCTTAAAAGTGGATTTGGCGGTGGATTGGTACTCTTGAGCTGAGTTTTACCAAATAAATATATATATATAAATTTTAATTGATATGTCCAATAAACCCAATCTTGAATGAAGATCGACTGTGTGTAATTCGAGTATATATTCTTGTGCTCAGCTCTGACCAATCAAAAAAAAAATTGGAGTCCACTTCTTAAACATGGGCAAGTGTACAAAGAATTATATGGCACAGGGATCTTGTCTTTGATTCTATGTCAACAGTGGATATCGTGAGACAAAACGTGTGCAAAATATATTTTTTCAAGAGTATATAAATCCTAGGAACTTAGAAATGGAAGTTATAACTGATAATATAATTTCTGTTCATGACTTGAACCCCACTACAAACTCCCTGTTAAATAATAGAAAATATCGGTTTTTACCTTACAAAATCTGCAAGACGTGATTTAAATCCAGGCCATGGCACTTAAAGATGAGGATTTTGCCTTCATGTGCTGATATATCGTACAAAATATGTCAAAATTTCATAAGAACATTGAAACTGTCAGAGTACTGGGCTAATACGATAGGGAATTAATTCTTTATCTGGAGTTCTCGAAGCAAAAAACTATCTAATTGTGTACAAAAACAATCGATTACATCCTATATTTATTGAAGAGGGCCGGTTTTACCTTGAACAAAACCTAATGCAATTCAAATATGTACAGCCCTTGATACGGCACGTTTTTTAAATAAACAAACATGAAGTTTGTTTTCCTTTCAGCTGTTTGCATTTTTTTTTTTTCATAATTTGACTCCTGTATGATTTAACACAGCTTACTCTAGGTATTATGAACTTAAACAGCTATTACATAGGATCTGGTTTTTATATTAATTTATATAAAAGAAAGACCTTCCTTTAGAATTTCATCAACCATTCTTATAATCGGATTCACTTTTTGACAGTAGTCGAGAAGATTAAATGAGGTTTCTACTGAGGTCTTACGAAATATATTAACAAGAGTCTTATTTCAGGTGTACCATATGTTTCACTCTCGCCTTCTCATCAAGCTATTTTTCATCACAAAACTAATCTACTTTACTTATACTTAACTATCCATGCAACACGACTAATGATACATTGTACAAAAAGGAGTCATTTTGAATATTTCTAAGTACTTTTGACAGAAAATTATGAAGAAGATTTCACAAATTTTATTTTAAAATGTTTTAAAAGCAATAGATATTTTTATCAATTGTAATTAGTACTTATTACTAATAAAAGATGATGTAGGTCAGTGGTCCTGGAACTTTTGATAATTTTTGAAAGTTATAAAAATTACTAAAAAAAATTATATCAAAATTTTCATAAAAGCCCAACAACTCCCCCTCAAAAAAATATCCTTGTCATGCCAACCCCCTCTAAATTTTGCAAGCACTCTTGATGACGTGACCATTGTATAATTTGGTCCCCCACTTAGTTGCATCGTGTAGGAAATCTACAATTACAACCAATTTGCAATGAGACGAAAAACAATCTGACTATATAGCAAAATAGAATTCTTAGCTTAAGATAATTAGATCTGTATTTTTCATTTTGGAGATAACTTTCTTTAATTTACTTCCTATAAAAGTAGACTAAATCATCAAAGGGGATTGATACAAAACAATCAGTAAATATATTCTTCACTTGCACTTAAATCCCTTGCAAGTACTTGAAAATTACTTGAATATATAAAAAATAAGCCTTTTACTTCTTCTTAAAATTTCAATGAAGTACTTTTGAAAGTACATTTAAATGTACCTAGCCTATTGCTACTTTTAAGAAAAAATCTGGAGCACTTTTTTCCATCCCTTCTCTGAAACATGCACTGATATTGACACTGTAATGCCGTGAGTAAGTTATTTTCTGAGTATGTAACACATTTACCCCATTCATCAAATAACTTCTGTAGTTGCGTCAACACATATCCCATCGGGACTAGTCTTCCACTCGTATTGTAAGATAAAAAGTAAAATTACGACTCTTATATCTAGGTTCCACTGTATTTCTCGGGAGCTGTCGATTTACCTAATCTCGCCCCCAAGACGGCTTTACCTCAATAACAGGAAATTGATTTTTTGGTTCAGTTTTAAATAACTACTAGAGTATTTTTTGTTCACTAGGGGGCACTAAGGATGTTATGAGAACCTTTGTATCTCACAACACAATCCTTATAAACTCGATATTTGTATTGAATTAACGAGGTCAATTATATAAAGACAATAAATATTAAGTCACGCTATATCTAGTAATGATAAAATAAGATAATCTGTGATATCTCCAATGCGACGTCTTACGTCATAAAATGTTTTTACATAGACAAACGTGGTTGTTTTTTTAAAATTTTGTTTTATAGCTTTGTTGTCCCTTATCAAGGATCTGAACGCTGGCTTATCGAACTAAGCATTAGAGTGTTCGCTATTTTTTAAAGTTGACCAAATTCAAAATTATCATGGATCATGAGATGCTCTTAGGTGTTGGTAAATACCTCCTAATTTTTTTTTTTATTGCCATCAAAAACTGTTATCTCCATCCGCTCAAAGTTTCAGCGTTCCGTAAGTACTTCAAAATGAGGTCAAATTAAAAAAAATGGGGCATAAGACAAAAAAAAATTATTTTGTAATTTTTTTGAATTTTTTGACTTTATTACTTAGTCGGTTTTGAAAGTAAAAACTCATTGAGGAACTATTGACGTCATACAAATATAATTAAATAATAATGGATTTTCTATTTATATAGTCAATTTTTTTCAAGAACAAGATACAAATGGCGATAAATATACATATTTTTTAAATCTTTGAATAATCAGTAAATTAATTAATAAAATGAAACGTTTGAAAGTTTTTATTTAATTTTGATCGTGAATGATTTGTTATAATTAAATTTTTTGTGTTTTCCTCTTTATCATATGTTTTCTAGGATTCCTTTGTTGTTGATACTTTACATATATCTTTCAACGATTTGAGAATCACACAGAATATTTGGTACAGCAAAATCTTCACATTTTTGTCTTTTTTTAAGATAATCTAAGATGATGTCAATTTTTTTAAATCAAACGAGGCACAGGTATAGGGACATTTTCTGGATATGCAAATCAAAAATTTGTCTGAAATCAAACCGATTTTTTCATGTCTTTTTTATGAGTTGAGATGCTGGTTTGCTTGATTTATTGAAAATAAAAATTGTTCGATCACTGGTTGATATGAGGGAATCTTTATGTGGAAGAAAAGTAGGACCATAGAGATTTAAAATCATTATAACAAGTCTTTTAAGCTCCACTGATGGATTTTTTTTAAATGTATCATCTTAAAAGGGTAGAAGCAGTAATAATCCATCTCGCATCTTTCACTGTTCCAGGATGTTTTTCAAAAACAAAACAAAAAAACAGGTACTTAATGTGATCTCTTTTGTACAGTCTGATAAATCTGGACAATGTACCATTGATCTCTGCTCAAACATTAATATATTCATATATGTGTGGTACACATTCTTTGATAGCCACAAATGTTAAAGAGTACATTTAACATGAAAAATTTGACATTTGAGAGCTGTTTAAGATTTTGTCCCTTTTGTTTTTGTTTCATAGTTTTCCAATATTTTTTTAAAGTCACTTCATTCATGTGAAGTAAACAAATAAACAACATCAAAAACAAACAAATCTTAGAAAACATATGATCAAGAGAAAAGACAGAAAAATTTAATTATTACAAATCACTCAAGATCGAAATTGAATGAAAACTCTCAAAAGTCTGATTTCATTAATTAATTTACTGATTATTCACAGATTTAAAACTATATATTCTTATGAACATTTGTATTGTTTTCATGAAAAAAATTAATAATATAAATAGCTGAATAAATAAAAAACCCATAATTACTTATTTATATTGGTATGCCGTCAATAGTTACTAAATGAGTTTTTACTTAGCAACCAACTACATAATAGAGTCAAAAACATTACTAAACAGTAATTTTTTTTCTTCTTATACCTTAATTATAATAAGATCTGTTCATCTGTTTTATTTACAAATATTATGGACTGTAACCCCCCAAAAAAAAAAAAAAAGGAATTTTTCATTCTTACTAGAAAATATTATATTTGAAATTTGCTTCCAAAAAATTTAATCGTTTGAGAAAAGCTATGAATTTTTCAAATTTTTCTCCAAAAAATATAATAATTGACAATGTTTCCAAAAAGTTTTATATTTGAACTTTAATTTTAGAATTTTTTTTCCAAAAAATTGTAATTTATGGATTTTTTTTTTTTTTTTCAAAACCAAAAACTAAGCCCCAAATATAATCCTGCATCTTTGTCTAATAATTTCAAGGTTTTTATGACTTAAACTTAATTGTTGGAATGGATACGCATTCATATTACCTTGTGATTTTATTGTCTGTGAAAGAAATAATAATAACCTTTACTAGACAGCATAAAGGATATGAATTTAAATGAGCAAGGGGAAAGGTTCGGTAAAGATGCCATGGGTAAAGGACTGCAACAATAATAGGGGTAACGAATATGTGAATGTAATGGCTAAAACAGGATGCACCATATCTGAAGGATTGGAAGTCCCATATGCCACAGAAATAACACTTGATTCTGGATCAGATCGAGAGTGTAGTTAAAGGGACATCAGTCTTTATTCCTAAATAAGGATACACATAACTTCTACTCTAAAAGGCATGCCACTCCAACCCCGCTACTCTCAGTGCTAAATTGTACCAATTTTGCCTATTATTGTATGTAATTTTTATTTTAAGGCAATTAATTTATTGGATTTTAAAAACTTGGTGATCATGTTTTGAAGGGCTTTATTATTTCTACGTACATTTTGATTCAAAAGATGTCCAGTTAAAGTTAAGAAATAAATAATAAAAAATATGATATTTTTTGTTTTTTGTTTAGTCTTACTTGGAACAAGTATAAAGTCAATCATGTTAAATTCAGAAACAAGTTAAAGGATATTTTTTCTCTAATGTGCATATCTATATATGTATATAATTACTTCTACATATTATATAGCCTTTACTTAATGAGGCACGAAATGTCTTGGTGTATGCATTGACATCATCTTCTAATAGTAGATATTTGTAAATTTATTTTTGCTTTCTACTTTTTTTTCTTCATCCTTCTCATTTATCGAAATAAAAAGACTCATAAATAATTGTCAAGAATTGTGCGTTCTTTTATTTTTTGCCATTTTTTTACATTCGTATTTAAGTATAGGAAATCCCCAAGTTATATATATATTAGGACGGTTTGTTATACAGCTTTATTCAAATTTTGATTACGGATAGGGTGAGCAAGTAAGTTGTCTTCTGGTAAAAAAAATAAGCTATGTAAAAAATTAATGTTCTTAAATGTGACAGATCTTTAGTTGTTGTATAAAATATGACCAGCAGGTATACCAAAAAAATAAATAAAATAGGCATGGAAAAGCCTGACAACTTAAAGATATAATAATTAATTAATCAATGACCTCATTATTGGCTACATATAAAAAAACCTTTTAATGCCATTGGAGGAAAATCTGGCTTCAAACTATATAGAGTTGTAAATTTTAAATTTAAAAAAAGTAAAGAAACTGCTAAATGACATGGTAACTAGAAATTGTAAATTTTTTTCTAAAAAAAAATTCAAAAATCCACTACTGCTGTTCCCAAAAAATTAAATTAAAAAAAAAATTCAAACATCCAAAGTTCTTCACAAAAAAATATTTTTTTTATTTAAAAAATTGACTATGGATAAAATCGTGACCAATAATTTCCATTGATAGAAATTTCATTCTCTGTAAAATTCATCCACGAACATTTCATTTCCATTTTCAATCCGCGTCATTTCTCAACGTCATACAATTTGTGTTTCTAAAATAGAAAGTATTTTTGTAAAATGATGTACAAGAAGGGCATTGGAACCGGCAGACGGCACTGGAAATGACTAGTAATGGATAGGAGAAGGTTATGAGTTGTCGTATTTATGGCTTAGAAATGACGTCTTTAATTATCTTTAATAGTGAGTAGGAATTGATTTTATTGATACTTTTGGGAGATCAATGTATATTGCTCTTGAACTACTATCGTCTATCACTACTCCTTCACCTCAATTATAATATTTTTTTTCTTTCTTTTATCTTCTCACAATTATAATCTACGTAAGCAATAAATGAAGAAAGGATACGAATAAAGAAAAAATAACATAAAACAATTAGAAAAGGAAAAACAGGTGCGTGTTCATTATTTAATAAGTCGTGAGTGTATTAACATCTCCTTCTACAGAACAACTCTTGCCTATCTTTGGTATAAATTAATTTAAAAATGCATGATTAAATAAATATATACGAATTTGAACATAAATTTAATAAATTCGCTGTACCATTGCTATATTAGTATGTGAAAGGTTATTTTCTTTATAACAATAATTCATTTTCTCGCCCCAAAATCATATAGCTGGAAGCTAATGATAGCAAGGGTCTTAATTCAGTAATATCATATGTCTCGCTCTCACTTTCTCTCCGTACTCTTAGACTAATCCTATCTCAAGCAATAAGTAAGTTCCTCGGCCCCTCCTCTACAGGCCTACACAAAAACTACTAACTATTTAGTTAAGAAACATAAACCGTGTGACGTTGGAAAAATATAACTCTTCGAAATGGGAATGAAATTACGAGGAATGTGTTTACCTAGCACCAAAGAAAATAAATGAATATTTTTTTCAATTTTTCGAAGCTCGAAAAAAGTTGATACACAAACCACCCTAATAGATATATATATTTATTTATTTATAAGAGCATGTGACTGCATACTTCTTATTTGTAGATTTCCAAGAAATGAACTATGTAAGCCCATTTATTTCAATTTTCATATTTATTTCAACATATTATAATACCTAGTGAAATATTACGGTGACTTTATGTCAAAAGGAAATGTAAAATAAAAATGGGAAAAAAGTTTATTTTAGAAAATCTAATGTAGATAATTAAGATGGAGATAGAAAGCGAGGAAGGAAGGATTTTTGGGAGCAAAATAGTTTTCTTCTTTTAGCTAGATGTTAATACTATTTTCCACTCTACTAAAGCACAGTGATTCAAATAATATGAAATACCATTATGCTTTTAAAAAATCCGGAAATGAAAACAGTCACCCTGACAAATTGAACAATGGCTGTGAAGGAAAGAAACCAAGCTGTCAAGACGCGTTATTAGATCAGCTCTAAGAGATGAAGGAAATAAACACCCACCCAACTCCATATCTATTGACATAGGCAGGAGTTACTCCTATGTCGATCCTCAATTATGCTCCGAGTCTAACAAGGACATTGTCTTTCACGCGATAGTGATTATTTTATACTCCCTGAATAGTGATGACTTGTGATGAGAATTGTGTGTATTTTGTTATGTTAAAAATGAAAGAAACGTAAAATCAACATGGTAACCCTGACAATTTGGGGAACGTTTCCGAAGTGACCAAATAAGCTCTTTTAAGATTTGAGTCAAAGAGAGAATTGCTAGGCTCCTCATTATTTTGGCTGGCTTGGAAAAAAACTAAATGGCATGTTGGGAAACTGTGTTGGTATAGCATCCTTGTTTAATATTTTTATAGAAGTAACTTTACTTTTGAGATTTTTTCATATCCTAATATATAATTTTATAGTAGGAAGCAGGTCATATATAGCAAAATATTTTCAAGGCTCCCAATTCTTATAAGAGAAAGCTTTCACCAAAGACTTCGTCGTTCCTTATCCTGTGGAAATATATGGAAACGTCTTTCGGCAGGAGGAGGATCTTTCTTCTCATACTTGTAGCCACTGCGGCATACAGGCACGACACATAGTTTCCCCATTACTTGGATAAACTTATTCTTAAACATTTTAGTCAAATTTCCTCCGCAAAGTGAAAACGAATCTTACATGGTAGACTTGTATTAAAAGGTAACTAAAGTGTTTCCTTCCTTATCTAAGCATTCATACCTCCGATATTTACGGATTTGAACAAACACAAAGACATCACTATTATTGTCTCATATTGCGAGCCTGTGACAAGGTTATCTTAATGTCCAAATGTACCATATATTATTAGTCTTCCACCTTATTAGAATTATGAATGTTTATTTGTTGAACTCAAATTGAAAATTGTGAGCCTATGTCCATAATATTAATTAAAAAATTGTACAATACCGATTCGATTCTAGTAAAAATTCCCAATCCCAATTCCGATACTTTAATATTTTAAATGATAGTTAAAAATACCATTTTACTATCAGGGGATCCGCAGAATTATTTATATATATTTATTTTTTGTTAGGGGGGGGGGAGGGGAAATTTTGCTTTTCATCACTTAGAAAAGTAATGCATACTCGAATCCCAATAATAAATAACAATCGCAATCGTAAATTAAACATTATTTTCCAGATACATAAATCGATTCCAGGAAAAAAACATGTATTTTTGTGTGCTTCTGATGTAAAACCGTTATTTATTTAGCGGGTGTCATGATTTTTGTTACAACGGTTCTCATAGCGGTTTGAGCCGACTGTTAAAGCATTCTTAAAAAGAAATTAATCAATTTAAACGAAATAATTAACTGATAATTGATAATTAACATTTTATACTTTAAAGTTGGAGACAAATGAATGAGAATCATAATTACATTCTATTGCAACATGAACCATCCTAAAAAAATTAGAGATTTCCTCTAATTGTATTTTTTTCTCGAGGCCTTGTAAGGACTGTGGTAAGATATTCAATGCCACAGTCTATGTGTTTGTAGATTGCCCGTCTTTAACCATTCTAAAGCAATTTGTAAAATAAAATGTAAAAGGTTAGATGGGTGGAGATGAAAAATTTCAGAAAGCGATTAAGCTGTTTGGAATTTCCTGAAGGAAAAAAGAGCTTCATCCCAAACCAAAACAATTGACTTTGATCTGCTAAAGTCAAAAGCTCTTATTGCGAGCAGGCTGACGTCATATGAACCGATGGTTGTGGAAGAAGTGAGGGGTATAATTTTGGATGTATCTGCAAGATATATGGCCTTATCACTAAAATTTTTAAACATAGGAACGGATACATGGTGCAGAACATTTGAAGTTATCAAATTTACTCATTCAACAAGAGGAGAGTTGCTAAAGAATAATCGAGTTTTTTGTCATATTATCCAATTGTATCGTTTTAATCTTATGTATTAGGTTTTATTTGGAGATTTTATTTCAACTCTAGGGCATTAAATTTAAACAATAGTTTTTTTTTGTTAGGTATCTTTACATAATTGCCCTGGACATTATTATTATTATAATACCTTTTTTGTTTATATATATATTAATATGAAGGAACCGACTAAAAAAAAAAAATATATTTATCATTATTTTCGGCAAAGTGTCCCTTCAACCATGTGTCCAGGGGCATCCTTTGGGGTGGGCTGAAGGGACTGCAGCCCCTCCCAAATCAACAAATTATGCTTTTTGGTAGAAAATTTTTGGTATAGATTTTGGATTTTTTTTTTTTGAAAAAATTTAATACTTGAAATGTCATTTTTGAAATTTTGTTTTTGAATTTTTTTTTTCAAATTTAATTTGCCGTGAATAGGTATGGATTTTTGAATTTTTTTTATTTTTAAACTTAAATATTTGGAATTTTGTTTTGATATTTTTTTTTTTAAATATCAATTTTTATTTTCAAATTTTTGCGATAAAATTAAATTTTTGTGAATAACTATTGATTTTTTTTTTGAAGGTGGCTTAATATTTGAAATTTAATTTTAGGATTTTTTTTTTTAAATTCCACATATTAAGCCACTTTCCATAAAATGAAATATACATTTATAATCATACGGAAGCTCCTGGTGTCCGTTCGGCAAAGTGGTCATTCGGCAAAAAGGTTTTCAGCAATGTGTCGGTGCGGTTATTGTTCAATAACGGTAGGAAACAGTATAAAAAAATATTTTAAATTCAGATAATTATAGAATGGAATAGAAGCAGGAAAATCGTAGCTGATCACAGTATAGGGTGTATATTTTACGTTATTTAGGTTGCACATTTGGCTAAATTCTTCTTCCCTTCCATTTCGTACACATTACATATATTTTTATGAAGTCATGCTACTTACACTATCTTCCATAGTAACAAGGGGATCGATACATTAATCTATTATATCTTTTGCTTCCATTTTCTTTAATGGCTTTCTATCCATTTATTTTACACAACTTTTTCTCTAAGTTGGTGGATTTATATTTTTATTTCAAAATTATAACATATTTATATATATGCGTATTTAAATTGTAAACAGGAAAAAGTAGGTTATTCTAACATTAATGTTTTTTTTTTATAAAGTTTGATAGATACTGTATGGGGAAACAATTTTACCTAACTACTCATAGTCAGTCATCTTAAAATATCCGTCTGTTTCATAAACATAATATATTTCTTAAAAAAATTTCATTTGTAATTTAATAAACTCTTTCCTACAATTTTTAGTCTTTCCTCTAAATTTTTAAAATTTACATTCAAAAAATTTAGATTTCTGAAAAAAAATTTCAGAAAATTTTCATAATTGAACTTTTTTTCGTATTATTTTAATTTTTCAATTTAAAAAAAAATAAATCCAAAAACCAAGCTTCTCCCCCTCCGAAGGTGCCTCTGCAAGAGTGATAATTCAAGAAGCAGAAACTTCTACAGCTGACAACAAAACACAATGTACATTTTCGTCTTAGTCAGGTAAAGCCGTGAGAAAAGAAGGCTATTAACAAACCATTCTCAAAATAAATAAAACATCCTACTCTTGTAAAATGAAACAGTTCGGTAACCCTCTATTTGTACGGACCAACCAAAAAAATTAATTTTCCTCATACAAGAAGTATGTAACTATCTTAAACATGCTATAATCAAGGGTGGTCAGTGCTTTTTTGCCACCCTAGGCTAAATATAAAACTTATCCTTTAAATGTAAGAAAAAGTAATAAATTACTTAATTGACGGTGATTTTTTGCTGCTTTGTAATGTCATTTTTTTCTTCTTTTTCAAAAAAACACCCAAAACCAAATATATATATATATTATAATCCTACATATCCTCCACCTAGATATTAAACCTCTCGATAGTTACTAACTGACATATATACAATGTTGACAAGGTAATTATAGATATAAATAAAAGGGTAGTACTTTACTCATTTTAAACAATCATGATAATAATAAGAAGAAGGGTTTAAGAAGATCCGTGGGATCAAGGGAAAATAAATACATATAAAAAATATACAAAAAGTAATTACAATTCTCCATTAGTGTTAAGGGGTTGTTATTCTCTTAGATAAAATTTTGGAAAAAAAAGTTGATTAAAGTTCAATTATAAGGCAATATTTGAATATAGGAAAAAATAGAAAAACTAAAATTTTTATGAGAAAATTATACAAATGAAAATATTTCAAAAATTAAATATTTTCGTGAGAAGCTTCAAACATTTTTTCACTTTTCCAATTTTTTTATACAAATTTTAGTTTTTCAAAAGAATTCCTTAAATCAATTTAATTGAGCTGTTAAATTTTGGAAAAAAAAATTCAAATATTTTTTTTTATAATTTTAAAAATTCACATTTTTTTACAAAAATAAAAATTTTGGAAAAAAATTTCAAAAATTAAATTTATTATGAAAAAATTTTCAGAAATTAAATTTATTGGAGAAAAATTGTAAAATTCCAGAGCTATTTATAGAAAATTAATTTTTTTGAGAAAATAATTTGAAATATTACATTTTTTGGATAATATTTTCAAATATTATAATTTTTTCAAAAAATAAATTTAAAAATTTACAAATATTTACAATTATTTTTTAAACTAAATTTCCAATAATACATTATGAAAAAAACACTCAAAATCCAATGTTCTTTATAAAAATTTGGAAAAAAAAAGCTAATAAATTTTTTATAGAAAAATTTCAAAAATCCATAGCTTTTCATAGAAAATGAGATTGTTTGAGGATATTTGGTACTGCAATTTAAGGATCCGTAATATCCCTATTACTTTTCTAAATATATATGACATTTAGTCATCAATTAATGTTTGTGTCTTGTGAACAACAATAATTAACCTTTAAAAAGTGGAAAGAATAAATAAAAATATTGAATACACGAATTCTTTCCACTTTTTTTTTGTAGATAGTGTATTTAGTCGTTAATTCATTTTTTAGATCGAATATAGCTCAAATAGAGGGCGCCATGAAGTTTTTTTTACCTTCGAAGATCATTATTTATTTATTCGTTTTTGATAGATATGTATTTTTATACAAAAAGTTTTAATAAATGTATTTTTAATTCTGAGAGTTTGTGAATCATGTCAGGACCCTTGGTTAGTTGTTATTTTTAAACAGTGTGTTTACAAATAATTATGTGCCTAGTTGGGGGTGTCTGATGAGATTAAGGGACTGTAGGCTCCCACCCCCAAAAATAAAAGAAATTTTGATTTTTATTAGAAAATTTAATATTTGAATTGTTTTTTCAAAAAATTTATTTTTTCTTATATTTTATCCACAAAATTTATCATTCTAATTTCTTTCTAAAAAATTTTAATTTTTTGTAACTAATTGTATTATTTTGAAATGTTTCTCCCAAAAAATTTAAAATTTTTTTCCCAAGAAAAATTATTTTTATGCAAGCACCTGACAATTTTAGAATATTTTTTACAAAAAATTAATTTTTCATGAATAGCAAAACAAGTAGGAAATAGAATAGGCAAAAAAAATTAATATTTGAAATTTTTTTCTGGAAATTTAATTTTTTGCCAACAGCTTTGATTTTTAGGAAATGTTTTCCAAAAAAATTTATTTTTTTGTGAATAACAGTAGATTTTAGAGTTTTTCAAAATTTAATATTTGAAGTTTTTTTGCGAAAAAGTTTAATTTTTTGTGAATAGCTGTGAATTTTTGTATTTAATAAATTTAAATTTAATATTTGAAAATTTTTAAGTAAAACAATTCCATTCTTATGCTCTGCCGCATAGAGCACTTCTTGGGCCGTAAAATTGTTTTCTCATTATTATTTAATTCCTGAGTCGTGAACATCCTTTCCTAAAAAAAATGTCAATTATATTAAAAAAGTTTTTGAACATTTGTCTGTGCTCATAAAAAAACGGGGAGTAACCCTCAGGATTTGTTGTAGAGTCCTAAATTTCCTTGTTGGATTCAGAGTAGAATTTGGGATCAAAATCGGATTAATTCTAGTACATGTCCTTGTTTTTATCAGTTTCTCCTTCTTCTCTTGTCAACGGCGATTGAGGCTGATCTAATGAAACGACATAAGCATTATTATTTCTCTCCTTTAAAAAGATTCTTCGAATTGTCAGCGGTACTAAGTTAATGGTCGGTTTTTGTTTTAACATGCCCATCCTACAGTGGATTATCATCGTTGCTAGAGGTAGTACTTTGCATTACCCGGAGTAATTAGGCGTTGGTTAAAGACAAAATTTTATTTAATAATATATAAGAGAACTCCTCCAGAAATCCCCAGTCTTACATTCCGTCTTTCATCACACATAACTACACAATACAATAATACTGAAATAAATTTTACGACGTGTTCTATTCTCAAAAATAAAAGAATAATGATATGAGTTTGATTTTTTTTTTTTTTTTTTTTTTTGGATGAATGATGAGTACTTTAGTCTTCAGACCGCTTACTAATTAAAACAGACAAACTTTATTTTAACCATGGATAACTTAACATTTGTTTACAATATTCATTTATAAAATCACGCTCTATTATATCTATTTCTGTTATGATTCTATAAATTATTTTATTTTATCGTCTACTAAATATCAATAAATATATGTTTTTTAAAGTGATTATTCTTCCCAGCCGAAAAATATACCATCGACTTGTGTGGTAAATTCTTTTGTATAAATTTTCAACATCAAAATTCTTTATAAATGAAAATCAGCTATAGAAATAAAGTTTTATGCCTGGTAAAAAATATTTAATACACATTCATTTAATATCTAATGACTGCTTTAAGCCAAGCACTAATATTATATTAATGACTGAGGTGAGGTATAAACGGAAAAGTGGTGAAATAGAATTAAGCGTACAAATTTTTTGTGGGAAAATTACATTTCAAATTCGTCAGAGCTCAATCAAAAATTAAATTTCAATTGTGTACCTACGAAAAAAAGAGTAAATTGGATGGAAAATGAAGTTGTTCAATAAGATTAGTACATAACTCAATCTGCTCGAGGTATTTTGCAAAACACACTAAATTAGTAAACTTTTACTTAATTAATCATTGATAAAGTTATTGGTAATTCATTTTAGGTTGTCCAGTTACTGGGTTTAGAGTAATAATGAAAGAGACTCGAAATTTAAGATTTTAATCAATGAAATAATTCATTTGATGGTTACAGAGCGAATAAATATATGTAGCTCAGTTTTTAATTTAATTGCTTTTTTGAAGATTAAATATGAGGACGTTACCGAACAGAATGTAATTATTATAATATACAGCTTTAATCAAATCTTTATTTTAGAATGACATGCATGTCATGCTTAAACAACTGTCATCAAATACGCAAGTCTCAATGGGATATCGAAATGAACATTTAATTATTTAAATGCAAGGTAGGAACAATTAACTCAAAAGGATAAATTAGTTTCAATTACATGTGATGAAGTATATTCTACTCAAAAAAATAGAATTTATTAATGGCACAATTTATGGTTACTACGAAAATAGACCAAGAAGGGCTCTTATGTTTTATGATCAACTGCATTGCCAGGGGCGCCTTCAGGGAGGGGTTGTGAGGGGATGTAGCCCCAAATTAAAGAATTTTCGATTTTTACTAGAAAATTTAGTATTTGAAATTTTTTGAAAATAGCTATGGATTTTTGAAATTTTTATGAAAAAAATTAATTTTATGAGAATAGCTGTAGATTTTTTAAAATAAATATAAATTTATATATATTTAAATTTTTTTGTGAATCACTGAATTTTTGAAATTTTTTTATTTTGTAGATAAATGTAGATTTTTGATTATTTATTTTTTTCAAATTCGTAATATTTGAAAAAATTTAATTTTTTTTGAATAGCTATGGATTTTTAAAAAAATCCAAAAAGTTTTAATATTTCAAATTTTTTGGAAAAAAAATTTCAAAACCAAGAACCTCCCCAAAAATATAATCCTGCGGACGCCCATGGTTGCTGGAAATTATGAAGGTGTCTTGGAATGAGAAATTTCGGGATTAACCTTATGCCTTAAAAATATTAATGATGAAAAAAGGTTTATCAAGAGACACTCATTTCCAATATAAGAGAAATGTGATTTACTATGAAAGAACTGACTAATTAATAACTACTTATATCAAAAATATTCCTAAAAAAATATGTCTTCCTTCGATGAAGTTCAATAAGAAGTCTTTTCTCCCTACTCATTAATAAAAGATATATTATGTGATTCAAAGTTAGATCTGAAAGGAATAGTAATCAAGTCTACAAAGGAAACTAGCCTTTATTTAGACTAAATTTAATCATTTTGATAACGGCTAATGGAGCTCCCTTTCAAGTTTCAACTCCAAAAAATGAAATTCTCTTCCACACTTGGAAGGATTATATATTATTTATTTGCAAGACTCTAATAACGAGGTTGCGTGTGTAATTTATATCAATATGTTAAGTAATCTATGTTTTAACATCCCAGTGTATATATATTTCATTTCAATCTTAATAAATAATGAGAAAATTCACATGAATTATGATATAGATAGGAGACCAATAACTAACAGCACACTCCTGCAATATTTCATTAATAGAACTAGATTTCTTATTCTTATTTCTTATATCAAAAATATTTAAATGATGCACATCAGGGAGCACTATATAGAGAGCACTGTGTATACATGTTCGTTGCTATATGCACACACCAGCAATAGTTCATAATTACGACGTCATTGCTCTATTTCAGATCAAAATGTGTTTATGATATACATCAAGGAGCATTGCATACAGTACACCTCGTAACTTGTTGTTATATATTCATACAGACAGACTTTCCTTGATTAATATATAGATATGTATAGGTATTCCAACGTTGAGAGATTAGAAACAAAAATGTAAACAAGCTCGAAAATCACAATCGTTCAAGCTTTCAAAGCATTTCGAAGAAATCACGGAATTACTACTTCAACGACTGTTGCAAGGAATCATTGGTATTCATATGCAATCCATTTCTTCATCATAAAGCCAATCTCTACTTGCATCAAGGATTGTACCATAATTATGGAATTAAATCAAGATGGATGACTAATGGGATTTACTTGGACAAAGATGGGACATCAGACTCACCCTAATGGTTTTTGTACATGTCGGTCAGTATCTTTGATTAATAATGATGATTGGCTTAATAAATAAATCAATTAGTCTAAGGATATATTATTACTTATGTACAAAACATAAATTGCTTCTCTAACCAAATAAATAAATTAATTTAGCATTCCCCAAAAAAAAAAAAATTAATACACCGTTCTCCCAAAAAATATTTATATTTCAATATGTTTGTCTTATTTATTGTATTGTTGTTCTTATAATAATCATCATCATCATTTGTGATTGGTGAATGGACATTTGGTCTATTAATGAATATATAAAAAAAGGGAACAGCAGCTAATCCTAAATTACAGAAATAGAAGATAGGTACGTCTTCAAGTTTTGTTTATCCTACAAAGCATAGGACAAACAGTGGATTTTAATCATGAATTATAATTGTACAATACATATTAGGCTGGTTCTTACAATGAGAGTTATCTAAAATGTTGGAGTATATAGTCCACCAAATTGTCTTTAAATTACAAAAAAAAAACCTTTGAAGCTTTTCAATTTCATACCTTTAAGAAAAAAATAGCATTTTTACCAGACAATAGTCAAAATAAAACAATTAATAAGCAAAAACTATTTTTCATGAATTAACCATTTTTCAAAGGTTATTTGATTATTTCTCTTCAATAATTCAATATTTGTCATTTTTTCATGAGAAAAAATCAATTTAATGTGCATTTAACACGTACTTTTAGTCCAGCACGATGAATGAACAATTTATTCATTCTGGATTGTTTAAGGAAAGTCTCTTTTTACCACAAAACAAGATCATCCCTATGTAATTTCATTGCAATGAAAGTTCATTCCAACAAAGCAAATATTTGTAATATATTTTATTAAAAATATTACCTATGATGTAGTGATTTTCTTCGGGATGAACTTTCCTTGTGATAAAATTGCTTAGGTATGAGCTTTCATTGGAAAAAAAAGAGGGAAGTGAACTTTCCTGTTACTGTTCTGGTACAATATACTATGCTAAGTGAATATCATAAATAACTCATAAGAGGTATATTCAATCAAACTTTTTCATTTTGAAAAACAGTTTACATATTATTTACATAAATGATAATAAAGTACGTGCTATACGCGGTACAATAATAATTTATTTATCGTTATTTTATAAGAAGAAATAATCATTTTAGGGTGGGGGGGGACTTTATTATAACTTTTGAAAGATTGCTAATTCAAGTAAAATACTTATTGCTCATAAATTGATCCATTTTGACTTTTACCGACAAAAATTAAGAAAACTTCCAGGGGAATCTGCAATCTTCCCAACATTTAAAAAAAACCATTTTAAGGACCAGTCTAATGAACATACATGTCATATGGTTTTGGTTAAAATCCCGGCCCTCATTACAATGCAATAATAAATATCTATTAATAATAATCTTACAATATTCTAATGATCCTAAAGAATATTAAACATTCCTCTTTGTCAATTCTCCTTCGAGTTTTTTCCTCTTTTCAGCTCGATTTTTTTTACCAGTCCTTTTTCTTCCTTTCTATCTTACATTGTAATCCATGTTGATCCTCTCTGTGGTAAATTTAGACAATAACAATCTTGAACACAAATCAAGAGATATCCAATTTATATTTTGAAATCATATATTATTATGCAATCAGCCCAAAATTTAATAGATTTATTTCGCTCAATAAAAGGCATTGTATTCAATTTTATGGTATGAATGGAGACCCCCAATAATGTTAACTATATTTTAAGACATTCATTTGATATGTAAAATTATATTTGTCTACGATCATGGAGCAATTCATGCATTTATAATCCTTTTATTAAGTTGATGAGTTTTTGATACATTAAGAGCTGTTTGAGGATCCTCCAAAGGATTAATCATAGGAAAAATTTCTTAATAGAAATTGACAAATATTTGTGAGGAATAGAAATGCAATCCAGACTCAATTTTGAGAAAAATAATAATAGCATCCTGATGTTTTGAGGGATATAATTAGACAAACAAAAAAAATACCCCAAAATCAGTGGTAGAAGTTTGTCATTTCTTATCAACTATGGAACTTGCCTTCATTAATATATGGGAATAATTCACTGCTCTTAACAAGAGCTTCAATCCATCAACGTTGTTCAGACCATTAATAAAGTGTACAGGCAGTTTTTATTGCAAGTTTAAATCTTTTCCTCCAATATAAGAGAGATTAAAAGTCGATATTAACTTAAAGTTAGCCAATTACGTAGTACTCTTACCAACTGATGGCTACTAACTCGTAGTCACTCCAGTTAGAGTAACTATGGATGACTCACCAATTAACATACTCATAAAAACTACTACTCAGGAATTTATTGGAAGGCCCAGGACCCCTTGCTCCCCCATGATTACGTCCCAAAGCTTCGAATAATCACGAGCTTGAAATTTTTTATCGAGTGGGTAGTGACTAATTTTTCTATTGATGAGGTCATCAAGGACGTCTGTTGGATTTTTATTATTTTTTTTTTTTTTTTGGAAGCTTGGACCATTGGGCTATTTTTTAACAATTTTGACAGAAAAATGTTTTTATTTTTCATAAATACGAAAAATTGACAAATATGTTATTTAGAAATAAAGACAACTTTTGCTTTCAATTTTAAATTGTACAGAAAAGACTAAATTTGAAGAAATAATATTTAAGAAAAAAATAGAAATTGATTTTTTATTTTCAAAAATTATGATATAGGTATATATATATATATCTTCTTTTTTTTTTTTTTTTTTGATAACTTGTGCCTAAGAGAATGAAACAATATAGATTACAAATTAAGTAGTTTTTGTCTAGATATTGGGGGCGTCACCTCGCAAATTAAATGTTTTGTAAGATAGCTTACTCATATCTCATTGTCCTCAAATATGAAACGGTGCTTTATTCCATAAGTATGGAATTGTTTGTAGATGAACAAGAGATTATTCTGGCTTAACTAATCCACAAATAGTAGACAAATCAACAATCGGGATCCCAAATATTTAGGAATATCATTTTCTGTATAATATTTGAAGAAAAAGAGTGAGTTTTAAAAAAAGGAGTGAGGGAGATAAGTTTGATCAAGTTATGATAATAATTCCTCACCGGATGCTCCTTATTTGACATAAAACCTCTTTTATTTTATTTTTTCTATTTTATAAATAAGTAGGATCTAATGAGAAGAAAGAATTTTTACAAAATATTATTTAGAATAAAAATTCCATTTTTATTTTATTAAAGGAAGTTTTTTTTTTTTTTTGACTAATTATAATTATTTGTATAACAATAAAAACATGCAGAGAAGCGATGGCTTAATGCTCAAATACCCTTTAGTTTTAATTACATAATAATATATGTATACAATTATAAACAGTGTACACATTTCATTAAATATATAATTACTATTATAATTACAATTATTTATCATTTGTAAATAATTTTTGATTCCCATCAAAAGCACATGATATGATTTTTCCAAGTCATGAGGGGTTGAACGTAGTTATTGGTGCTCAGACTCGGTCCGAGACCAAACTTTTTTTTAAGTTTAATCATAAGTGATTCTTTGTTTCTGATATTTCGGTCCAGACCGAAATCTTAATAATAGACTGATTTTTTCGCTCCCAATCTACTTGCTGAGGATTTTAAATCCTGAAAATTTAGGGATAAATTGTATTACATTTCATTTGCCAAAAATAACGAAGCAATTTACAATTTTTTTGCTCTTACATGACGGAGTACATAGTGAAGTCAATCCTCAAACCAACCACATCAAGCTTCAAACATAGCCTCCAACCTGGCCCTAACCCTAGCACTCCTTGTCAGATCCAGCGAGCTAGGAGGATATATTTTATTTTTCTTCAATAACTCAATTGTGCGTTTTACGGTCTCAGAACGGCCATAAATCTTCCTTGCTGGTGATCCCGATCCATCAAACTCCTTCAAAGCCTTGGCAACATAGTAAACAGTTCATTTGGGCTACTTCGTAAACTCAATAATCTCCATGGGCGTAGACTCTGCACGGAAGCGCACAATAATGGCCGAATAGCGTTCGTATTCAGAGAATATCTCGAAAATTTTGTGTTTGTCCTTACACATTTTATCATTGAAATCTGATGAGCATACTTTCATTAATATAGATTTCAGGGTTGCCAAGATATTAAGGTGTAAACTTGTTCCAGATTTAAAATCATCATCCTGTATATAGAAGGATTTTCTGTCCTATCCTGATTTTATCCTGAGTAATAGAAATATGATAGATACCTGAGCTTATATGACGTTATTGTAGATCGATATTTACCATTTTGAAACACACGTGACGTCATCAACACTTCAATTGTAGAATTGGTCTAGATTGAATATCAAATCATCACCGATTTTTTCATCAGGACTGATCTAGACCGAATTTACCTCGGAGAGTGGTACTGAAAGAAATACGTTTTATGAAAGGATCGAATGAGTTCGGTCCACTACTAAAAGTCAGAACAGTTTCAGACCGAAGACCAACACTAATAGTTATAGATGATCATATTGATCAAGAGTACAACTTCTTCAAATTCTTTTCAACTTCATTATATTACGTGATAAAAAGATAAATTATAGACTTGACCTTGTAGTTTTCTTGAGCTACATAAAGAGAGAGAGAGAGATGCACTGCGCTTGCATGGCTTATAGTACAGAAGGATGCAATAGCTAATCCAGAATCCATCATTTTCAATCAATTTTAGAAGCCACACATTGTAATCATATAATGTGTGGTGGGTCTACTCCATTCTAATCCCATGATTCCTTATTGGCTATGAATTAGAACTAAAACTAAATACCATCTTCAATCGTTCTATGAACAATATATGTATAAAGAAGTTTAAGTGCAGTTTGGTAGTGTAGTTACTAGGTACCATGTTGTTGTTTTGTTTTATTATTTTTTTATATTGTTGTTGTTGAAGGTTGTCTCCTTCGTTGGTACTTCACAGAGTGTTTCAATTTGATATTCTATAACATCATATTCTGCAGATGTGGGAAAAATTACTATTTATCAATGTTAAAGTTGAGTCTTTGCTCACAAGTCCATGAGTCAAGTCCCAGTCTTTGAAACTTTTATTCAGTCCAGTTTGAGTTCTTGAATATTATCAGTTCGAGTCAGGGCCATAACCCGGTATGAGCTTCACTTGGACCTCACGCATTTTCTAAAAACTTTTTAACGCCAAATATGTCCAGCTGAATAAATAACTTAATGAAACGTGCATTGCAAGCATAATAAGCACCCCGTCCGCACTGGGTGGGCGGACGGGGGTTTTATTTTTTCAACAATATATTTAGAAAAAAAATTATTTTTGTCAACAGCTGGGGATTGTTGAATTTTTTCCCAAAATATAGTATACTTGAAATTATTTTCCAAAATATCAAATACTTCTTTTTTCGAATTAAATTTTATAATTTGTTTAAAAAAATTTAAGATTTTGTGAAAAAACGCGAATTTATCAAATTTTATTGGACATATTTAATTTTTGTGAATAAATGGGAATTTAAAAATAAAATTCCAAAAAATAGCGATTTTTGAAATTTTTTTCTAAAGCATTTGTTTTTTCATAAAAATTCAATTTTTCAATTTTTTTTTTTAACAACTGTGGATTTTTGAATTTTTTTTTCCATTATATTGAAGAATTTTGAATAGTTCATGTTAACAGAAAATTAAGTTAAAATTATATGTACAAAATTTAAATGTCGTAATTTCAAAAATAAACTTGACATCGACGTTTTCTGTACACCCTGTATACCAGGGGCGTCCGCAAAAAAACCATTTTAAAAAAATCCACAGCTGCTTACAACAAGTAAAAAAATTCAAAAATTAAATATCAAATATTGATTTTATTGGAAAAAATAATTAAAAAATCCATAGGTATTTACAGAAAATTAAATTATTTGAAAAAAAAAATCAAATAATAACAGCTGTTCAGACAAAATTAAATTTTTGGGAAAAAAATGATAATAATAAAATGTCTTATTTTTACTTTTTCTAGTAAAAAAACATTTTTTTTTTTGGGGGGCTACAGCCTCTCCTGCCCCCTCCCCTTCGGACGCCCCTGTATAGTATTCACAAATTGCACAAGATGCAATTTGTGCAATTGAATATATAAATTTTAGAGCTATAGCTTTTTGATGATGGAGAAAAAGGCCTAGTCTCTTTCCCCACATATCTATGTAGGATTTTCTAAAGAGGGTTTATGCAATGGGCATTGTACACATCAATCATCCTACAGACGACACAAGAACTCAGAGGTGTTGTAATAATAATTTGAAGACGTTCTACTCTGTACGTTCTTGCAACTGCTTCCTCCAAAAGAAAAACTACTTGAATGTTGTGTGTATGTAGTCATATGCATGCATAGATTTGACGGCAGGCCTTTTACTTGTTATCGTTGTTTTTGTTGTTGTTCCAAACCAAATCAAATCCGCGCTTGAACTTGATCATCCCCACTTGCGAAAAGAAAGAAAGAAAAAAGGAAGATGATTGTTTTTTATCCACGAAAAAAAGGTATATTATTTGGTTTCTGATGAAGCATTTTTGAATCAGTCGTGAAATAATATTGTATTAGTGCATTTGGATATTCTCCAGGGGATATTTGAGAATTGGAATTTACAACCTTGTTTACTCTCTTTTTTATAGATAGATAGCCACTCTGTGTATTTATGCATAAAGGCTACATAAAAATTGAAGAAGAAAATAAGGAATTCAGATTTCTCAAGTCACCGAAATAATATTGTTTGTAGATACGACAAGGAACCCTAAGGTAATTAATCAACATGCGCTTGTAACTAACAATGAGTATCATTAAGAGAGGGCCAAAGTTATAGCCTATTGTCATTACATGGCTATACATATATGTAATTAAGTCTCATGACTTGTTATCGTACATTCTTTTGCAAATCATTGACTTTGATTAACGTCAACTTTTTATGTATGTACTTATATAAATATTCGAGCCATCCTTGGTCAAATAATTAGAGCGTAGTGCTCTCATCATATACTTAGAATAAAAGTTCAATATGACTAAACGATCTTTTACCGTTGCTTTTCACATTAAAAGAATAATAAAACATTACAACACACACATATATATTATAATGTGAACCATTCTAGTTTGATTCCCAGGGGTCAAGCCCAATTTTTATCTTCTTTGAAAATATGATGATGCAATCTCCTAATGGTTACATATGTATGCCGTATTCATATTCTAAAAGTTCATAATGGATAACATACATCATTTATTTTTAGAAAGAGAAAGAAAATGACTTCATTCTTGTTGTTTGACCTTGAAATACTGACTTGGTTTTTAAAATGTCCTTTTTATGTACCTATTCCTTGTTATGGTTCTTCTTCTATCATAATGATAGGTAGAATGTACATATGTACATCAGTGGTTCTCAAACGTACTAATGGAGGCTGGCATGGCGATGTTATAAAAAAGATGAGAAAAAAAAAGAAGGACATAATTACCTCCGAATATTTTGGTCAAAATTAAAGTTCCCCTCCTAAAAAATATTCATCTTTTTCATCACGAGTGATTATCAACTTTTGTACTACAGAGACCCTATAGGCGCCATTTTATTTGAGAGGGAGTAGCTAATTTGGCCCGAATATTTGGCTCTATGATTAATTTATAAACATATAATTTTTTTGAATTTTTAAAGACTTTTTCGCGGAAAAGACGCGTTTCTTGAGGACTTTGGTAACGTTGTGCAGTCCTGATTGAGAATGAATGTCCTACGCCTATGACAGCTGTTTATGTGAACTTCTGTCAGTGGTACGTGTCAGAACTTCATAAATAGGTTAAGCCTCACTGCCGTATTCACGGTTTTTAATGAGGAGAGGGCTTAATGGAAAAGCTATGGAGGAAATACCATCAATACTATTTTTTTAAGAAATGATTGAGATGCCCTAGCCCAGAGTAATTAAGGCACTGAGCCTCTGCTATTGTATATTATTCAGTTTATCCAAATTGGATGTACAAAGTACATATCCGGAAATCTTGATATTATTTTATTAGGTGATACAGATTGCAAGAAGTTTGAGAGCACCTGGAATACTTAATTTATGTATATACAATATATATTGTATATATCTGGTGTGTCGACATAAATATAGTTTTGAACAAAAGTCAGGAAATGGTGAAAATCCCAATTTTTTTTTTTTTTTTTTTTTTTTACTTTATATGTTCTACATACAGGCCAATATTTTGCATTCCAATTATTGGAATGAATTTAAAACATCCAAAAAAATTAGCCCTTCCTTAGAACCTTCATTATAGTATGAAGATAGGACCTAACCAATTTAAATAAATAAATAAATATATAATTATTTTATTTTGACAATGGGTTTTTGCATCTCTGTGTCCAAGTTGTGGAATCCAAGTAAATCTACTAATAGAAATTGCCCATCGTCGAAGAGTACAAATGTAATCCAGTCTAAATGTAGAAAAACATAATTCCAGTTTAATTTTGCGTTGACGGGCCACATATATGGTTTGGAATGGATAGCTATAAGGCATTTGAATAATTACCACGTTTGATTATATTATATTCTTGCTCGAGAGTGAATGACACCATGTGACCAGACAATTATTCTATACTCCTCTCCAGTACTTGTTATTTAGATTTTATTCTTTTTTAAGGAGTGTCAAAATATTGTATATAGTCTGCATTTTTTTCCATCTGACTATATATCTAATATGTTGCTATTACATATCTTGATTTAATCAAAGAAAGTGGGTGGTTGTTCAATAGATATTATTACTATTTCTGACTCATTTTTCAGAAATGATTCCAAACGTGGAGCAACGTCAAGGAATTTCCTTTACACCACTCATCATAGCAGTCAGTCTCTGTTTCCAATTAGGAATCACACTAATTGAGGCACAAAGCCAATCCTTTCCCTTCAACACAAACCTTCGTAATTTAAATAATCTCAATAGCAATCCTAATAACCGAGCCTTCAATGGACGACAATCCTCGAATCTCGTCTCAAATGATGATTTACCTCTTGACATCGGAACCATTGCTGCTGCAGGGGAAGTTTGCATTGATAAAGTTGTGACAGTAGAAGAAGTGGAGTATGATAATGTGATTGAATGCAAGCACTCTTATAGTCAACGATGCCACGAAACATATAAAACAGACTACTCTCCTCAACAAGAAGAAGAGTGCGAAGAAAACTTTAAGAAAAATTGCTTCATTGAGTATAAGAAAAGAGCCTCCAAGGAAACGGTTCAGATCTGTAATACTCCCCTTGTGAAGAACTGCGACATTCAAGGCCCCCTGGAATGTAAAACAGAGTTTCAAACGCAATGTACCACGAGGTAGCTATTACTCAATACTCATTAAGAACCAGGAATTTCTCTTTCTTTCTCGCTATGAGAAAATAATTACTCATTTAAAATTTTTAATGTTACGTAACGAGAGTTTCTTTTAGGATTTCATTCCCGCTTCTTCCTGCAATTTTATTTTATTATTATGTATTAAATTTTCTTCCCCGAGGCTTCTCTCCTACAACATATACATATGTAATTGTGTTTCTTAAAGGTACCACGAACATGAAGTAATAGATGATATACCAGACTGCAAGGATGAGAATGAGGTCAAGTGTGAGGATGTTACTCAAGGTTACACCACAGAGCAAAAGTGTAGCAAATGGCCTGTGAAGAAATGTAAATTGAGTTCACAAACTGTCAAGAAATACTCTCCCGAAACACACTGCACAAAAGTTCCATTCGAACTTTGTGGACCAGCAGCATGCCCAACTGAGCCTGGACCCGACGTATGCATTAGCAAAGAAGAAACGGTGCGTACATGGAACTCTGTTCCATCCATGTTCTTTCATTTTTTATTTAAACTATTTCATTTATTTTTTTTAGTTTGTAGTGGATCAGCCCCAAGAGGAATGTAATCTTGAGCCTCAAAAGTCTTGCAAATTAGTTACAAAGCTCATTCCCCTTCTTAAAGCAGTGGAAAACTGTATCGACATTCCAAAAGAGGTCTGTGTGAGACAACGTCGTAATCCAAGAACCGTCAAAGTTCCCATCATTAAGAAATGGTGCTATACTCCTAAACTCGAGACTTCTTCAGATATCAAGCCGGGATCAAGCAATCCTCGTGGTGTAACTGTCAACCCACCCACTGAGGCTCCCCCAACTTGCTCCACATTTTGCCGACAACGAAGAAGAGACGGAGTTTGTCATCCCGAATGCAACACGCCACTCTGTGATTTCGACGGAGGTGACTGCGAGTCCTGCAATCCTTCATACCCCAAGGAATATTGTGAAGGGCTCTCCAGAAACGGAGTCTGTAATCCAGAGTGCAATACTCCAAAGTGTAATAACGATGGAGGAGATTGTATAACAACAACCACAAGGACGACAACCACAAGGGCAACAACCACTAGGACAACAACCACAAGGAGTACCACTACCACCACTCCTAACATTGGCTATTTACCTCCGTACAGTGGATAACTCTCTCACTCTTCATTAATCTTCAACAATTACTCAGATTCTTTTTTGATAAAAGATCCCTCCCTCATCCTTCTCCAGTCGTAAATAGGAGGAAGCGCAATCACTGCTCAGACTTCAATCATTTCAACCAAAATAATATTAATATTCTTCATAATATATACAATACATAGACCCCTTTATCAATACATAGTATGTAAATCTTTCTTTCCTCTTCTTTATCGAGGTCCTCTTTGGCTTCCCTCGGCCTAGTCTCTTCCTTTCCTTCTCCTACTAAAGATATTTTCTGCATTTTGTTCATACTGTATGGTCAACCACATTTTATTTTTCATTACTGCTAAGACAATATGATTATGTTCATACTTAAATTTTATGATTATATACAACCCGGGTCAGGGCGTTCTTTACTTTTAATCATTATCATTGATATTAATTACTGAATAATTTTATGCTGTATATGAAAAAAATAGTATGTAATAAAGAACTGTAAATTAAATTTATTTAAAGTAAGAAACAACTTGTAGAAATATATATGACGTATATTATACAGGTTCATTCCATATATTTTTCAATCTTTTTGCTCCATTTCTAAAGAATTTTTGAGGAGGTTTTTGCTAATAAATAGTTGAAATTTGTTTCCGCTCAATTTAGTAATCTAATCACGTATGCAATGTAATGGTCTCAAATGGCGAAAAATCACCACTCTTCCATATGAAGAGGGACTTGATTAAGAGTAACCCGCACACATGGGTTTCATAAAGCCTAAGGTACTACCATGGATCTAAAATGAGATTTTAGGAACTGCATTCAACATTGGATGGTGTATTTAACCACGATGCAAAATTATCTTATTGTGACGTGCGTCAAATGTGAGCAATTTTTGACTCTTCATTCTCCTGATTGCAACTGGAAATGAAGCACTGGTGCTGGAATGTATTTGCAAGTGGGGAGTACGATTATATAATCAAGGATGCCTTCAGGATTTTGGGGGCACTGCTAGATTTTTTTGCGGGGTGGGGAGGGCTGTTGTGTTTTTGACAAAATGTTTTGAATGTACTTACAAAGAAAAAATTTGCGCATAAAAAATCTTTTGAAAATTTTGAAGGTAATTTGAAAAAATGCCTTTTTTTCATAACAGGCAAATAATTTAAAAAAATGAATAATTTTCTTAGAAAATTTTGAAATTAAAAGTAATTTATGCAAAGACTGATTTTGTATTACTATTACTATAAAAAAATTTAAAAAGAGGAGGGATGGTGGAATAATAGCCCCTTGGCCCCTATGGTTGGAACACCAATGAGAAGAAGTCTAACACTACTTCAAGAGTCAGCATTGATCAACATATGTTAGATTATGGCACTACAAACTTAATTAGACCCGGCCATGAGTTGATCATTCGTTGAACCAATAAAAAAATTCAAAATGTAATTCAAATTTTTAAAAAGAAAAGAGCCCAGCATGTTTATATTTACTCAATGCCGGACTCACGCTAAAACTGTATCTGTCCTCAGTGATTGTCCTCATTCCTACCATGATTGATATTTATTTCGCATATTAATTAACCTACAATTGTTAAGATTGGATTTTCCAGCTGCTGCTTTTGATGATATTGAAATCATATATCAGGAAGGATTAATAATATGTGTCCTCCCAGTATTTAAAAGTCTTTCATGTGCACACAAACTAGTTATTACTTTATACTTCGATGTTTTCTCTTCCATAATTAAATAATAATGATTACCGCTTTGATTCTACTTGCAGTCCAACTAGGACCTACACTTATAACTACCGAGTAAACCTTCATGGTAACTCTCTGTCTTGTATGAGTAAAAACACTAGTTATTACTTGATACATAGATGTTCTCTCTTCAAGAAATAAATAATAATGATAACGGCCTTAGAAAATTAAAACTCTTATTCAGATGACTTCAGAACTTCTCCAACGTTCTAGAACAAGATTTATACACCTGCTTGATATATGAGTAACTGTGCCTTCTGACTGTACTAGTGCTTTTAAAGAAGTGAAAGACTGTGTTCCGTCCCAGAGAAGGAGGATGTTTGAATGAATTCTTAAATTTCAATACATATTTACTCTATCCTCGTAACGGGGAATTCTTAGGGCGAAGGCTGCGTATCTGATTGCAGAAGTAATGCAAATTTTCCTCAGAGAGTGAAAGCTTATTGGACACCCAGAAGTAAGGCAGCTAGCTTATGTACTAACTAAAGCAAAGCAGACATCCCTAGCTTCTGGACTAAAAATTTCCTTCCGTTTGTCCATTCCAAAAGAATGTAAGCAAATGAGTACTGGAAAAGTGAGTCATTCAAATTGAAAAGATCAACATTCAACTTGAAGAAGTATCGGAAAGTAAATACAGTCCGTCGAAATTTGATACTGAGTAGTAAATATCCAATCCTCCTTGACGAAAAAAATGAGGGACTCCATCAGTATATTTTCTCTTGTTTCCCATTTTTGTAACTTTTTATGTATGTAAAACTACGTGTATCCTCCTTTGAATCTATCCGTACGTCAAAATGTTAATTAAAAGACTCAATACATATATGTTTATATGTAAATATCGGGGATTTAATTTGTTTTTTTTGGCAGAGATGAAAGGATCCATTAGAGTCTATTTTTTTCTTTTAAAAACTATCAAATAAAAGAATGAATATTCATATATATATAGAATGAAATTCTGCCTAAAATATATGTACCCATGATTTGAATGCTTTTCGTTCACAAAAAAATATAGCTTATATATTTATAGCTATTACGTGATATCTAAAGATTATATGAATTTATGTCCTATACATAATAATAGTGCATTATATTATGTCATCATAACAAGATCCCTTTAGCTTTTCCCAATGGAAAGAGCACTCTTAACTATGTAATATAAAAGAGGGTCAATTCATGAATATGTTCTGTCAAACCTATTTAATATTCCATACAACGCTTTTTGATCATTTCTCCCCTCCCCTTCTTCCATAGCTCTTCAAAAGGGAGAGAAAGGGTCTTATTTTGCTCAAAGAATGGATAATAAGTACTAAGGAATCAACAGTCCCATTTATGCAAATGATAATATGTAATATTCAAGTCCATTTGGACATGATTTTGAGTAATTTATTTTTTGTGAGTCTAATTTCCCGGATTTTTTCATATAATAAACCTTTATACACTGTAGAAACAGGTAGACATTTTTTATTTGAATTTGAGCATATAGCAAATGTCTGTGATGACTCAATCTGTGTTTCTATTTGAATTTTGAAATATCATGTAAAATAATTGATTTGACATATTTTTAAATTGGCCTTAATCAAAAAGAAATAAATTTTGTGCCCACGTTATTTTTTTGCCTCTATCTGTATGTTAGTCACCAGGATTAGAGCAACAATTACGAACCGATTTTGATCAAAATCTTGGTACAAAGATTATTTATAGTCAGTGTATGAGGTCATTAAATTTTGTGATCTCAACGTCAAAGGTCAAAGATAACACAAGATGTAAAAAAAATGCAAAATCGACTATAACTTTCGAACAAATTGAGATACAAAACTCAATTCGATTTTAGAGCGAGGTTTTGCATTCTACGGAATACCCATTCTACTTTGGTATGTTTTAGTTGCTTGTTTACCTTCATATTACAGAAAGATGACTCAAACATTAGAAAATTTAAAAAGCCGTTATTAATTCTACATATTTTTACTTTATGCCATTATTATGGCGAATTTTAAAGAAAAAGTTGGTAATTCAACAATTTTCACCATTTTGTAATCAATATGTCTCCCTCCATTATGAATGATGGCTTCAAAAAGGGGACGAACAGAAACACGGCTGCCCTTGATGAAGTCCGAGGACAAGTTGTTCCACTCACCCTTGAGCACGGCCTTCAGGGCATCGACATTCAGGTGAGAAGTATTTTCTTCTTACTCTCCAGGACACACCAAACAGAAAAGTCCAGGGGATTCACGTGGAGTGAAGACAAAACCAAGAACTCTTCCAGCCAGAAAGTAGCCATATTCTCCCTGCAGAAATGCTGCACCTTTTTGGATGTGTGTGCCGGGGTGCCGTCTTGGTTGAACATATAGTTGTCCATGGAGAGCATGCACTTCAACATGGCAAGTCATGGTACCTGAGGGCATTGAAGTAGGCGTCTGTGTTGACTTTCTCGTTGGCCTTGAATAAGTAGGGAGGCGTCTTGGTGCCGTGAGACTCCACGACCCCGAGATCCTTGACCTGAGCTCGATATTTGTTCCTGAATGTTCCCCCAACGTGAGCTCTAGATTCAGTGAAGAAGCGATCATTTCAAAAAAAGTGTCCACTGTGAAGATTTTCTTGTCGGAGATAAATTGTGCGTGGAGGAGAATGCACACCCGGATGCCGTTTTGCTTGTTGCTCAGACATTTTTGATCGCACAAAAACAAATTAAACATCAAATTGTAGCTGCTTGTCAGTTCTCTCAAATGGCGTCAAGATCAAAATTGTCAGACTTTCAAAACTGAGGGTAGACGGCCTCGAAAAAGATTCTAATTTTTGAGTCCTCACCCTGTATACATATATGATTCATGATATAATAATAAGTTGAAATATATTTACACTTGGGTACAAAATGATAAATAAGGTCTTATTTAAATTATATGTATAGATTTGAGGGATATCTGAAACATTAAATACTTCCTCTAGGGCAACCAAAGATAATTTATTTTTTGGAAGTGTGAACTTAAGTGTTTGAGAACATATTTGTTCTCTTATATCAAATAAACACTTAATGTAATGTTGAAAATTAGCTCACGCGGGTTGGTATCCTAGCACAATCAATACCTTATTGGTTACTCCAAGATAACATTTTATGATACATACACTCCTTGCAAAGATTGATAACGGCATTAGGAAAGTTCAAAAGCCAAAATATGAAAAGAATGTTGCTGATCTGAAATGATCCATTGGATCGAATCCTAGAATTCTATCGGTATTCTATCCAAAAATGTAAAAAGAACCAATTCCATTATGATCTCCAAATTTAAATAGGTCAATATTTATTTAGTCGATCCTGTACATGGAGCGTGTTTTCTTTTTTATCTCCCTTTTTTTTACTCATTCAACGGTTTTTCTTTTCCATTAGTTAAATAGTCGTGCAATGAAAGTGAGATTTCAATTTAAAAAAATTTTTAATGGACGTCTTAAGAATAAATATAGAGTTATATTTAATTATTATTATTTAGATGACATAAAATAAATAGATCCACTCAAAAAATAATATTATAATTCCTTAAGTCATTCATTATATGATATTTTTAATTCAATTCCCTCTTTTTTTTTCATGACTATTAATATTATAGTGTAAAAACAACTTATTCGGTAAAAGGAAAACAACGAAAGGGAATGGAAATGCAGAGAGGCGACCGCAGGGGATGGGCTGGAGGGACTGTAGCCCAAAACAAATTAATAATTTTTTTGGTCAGGATGAAAAAATTTTACGCGAAAATAGTTCATTAGGGAAAGTTATGCAGCAAAGCAAAAAATTTAACATTTCAATTTTTTCCCCAAAATATTTATTTTTTTTGTGAATAGTTAAGGATTTTGAATTTTTTTTTTTTTTTTTTGTTTTCCTCTTATACTATTGGTTAAATATTACATGAAAAGTATTCAGTCTTATTATGATATGTATGAAGAATGATGATATTTAGTTAATTTTACACTTCCTTCGTGGATATTCTAATTTTACATTAACATTAAGTTACTTAAAAAAATAAATATGTTGTTTTTTTCTTTCCAAAAATAAAGCACTCATAATTAATTTAAGAAAGTAGACTCAACAATTCTATTGTACTTTGAATGTAATTGTGGAGAAGCTAAACCATAATAATTGGATACTGTCACGTAAACAGAGCTATAGTGTGGAGACCCAAAACAGTCAATAGCATTTAATTTTGATTTAAACTCCATTATTTTTATTCACAATGTTTTATTATGCAACCAAACGATAGGTGAAACAAATGTAAATAAGTTTTTTTTTCCATGTCTCTAAGTGTAAAAATGTCGAGCAACAACAAAAAGACAATGAGTATGGGATCTTCTTTACGCTGGTGTCAGTGCTGAGAAGGCATCTCCGTCTGGACTCCCCAGACAAAGAACCTGTCCACATTTAAGAAGTTTGCAATCTTAATATTTCCTCGTCCACAGGAATTAATTTTGAGGTTGATTTTTTTTTCTTTTAGAAAAGGCAAAAAACCTATTGTTTTTTTTTTTTTTTTTTCTATAAAGCAAAAATTTTAAAAAATGATGACCATTATTTTTTATATTTCATTGTCCCTGCAGCCAACCCCTGATTAATCTTCATGATCTATATCATATGTATTTATTATAGTGTATTTGAAAAATGTATCTCAATAGTTTGTTCGTGACTCAAAAGATGGTCCTGGATCTCTTATAAGTACACCAAGGAGATCTGATCATAAAGGTTTAGATTATATCTTATTATTCCGTCTTATTTTGACTATGACTATAACTAAACTTTCAAAAGAAAAAAAGATTACATATGATGTTTTACTTCTAAAAATATCATCCCTAAACATTGATCAATATCGCTCAAACTATATAAAGGTATTTTTTGATTTTTTATAAAAATGAACATTTGTAGTTTACGTCCTCTAAACATAAAAAAAAAAAAAATTTATGAACTATCTAATATACATATGTACAGCATGCAGGCGGTTTTTAAAAAACTAATTTTAAGTGCATGCACAGACGTTGTATGTTGTTTTGGCGGTGACATCATTTAAAAAAATAGGAGGGATCAATGAAATATTTATTCAAAAATTGTGTAACAGGCAGAGTGTTTTTGTTGCGATCCACGACAGACAAGACTCTATGCCATACTGTAAAAAAAACGTTGTCCTGGTTGTCTATATATTTTTATTTCATTTTGACATTGTTCGACGCAGTATTTGGCTTCCAAGCTTATTTATTAGCTATTTGATTTTATTATATATTAGCTGATGTTCAGAATCCGGAAAGAATTGTAATAAATACTTGCTCCCGTTTCTGAGGTTGAGTCGAGGCTGTTATTGACACCAAAGGTAATTATATAGAAAAATATACTTTTTTTTATTCAGACTTCATTTAGCATTTGTTTTTATTAAAATCGGATGATTAGTTTAAGAAAAAATCAATTTAAAAAAAAATTGAGTTTGTGCTTAAATAAAGGATGCACCCTAAGGGAAATTCCTGGTAAATATTTCTTTGTTTTTTCTTGGCCTTTATTTGTAGCATTCATGAAATTTAAAAATACATCATAACATTACTATATAAAAAAGGAAATCGATAGATAGGCATATAGGAGTTAGACTTGTATGGATAATATTAATTGTTCTTCATAGTACCTTGTTTTCCTATTCTTTTTTGTAAAAAGGAATGATCATTTTACTGAGTTGAAATAAAGATATTTAAAACTTAACATTGATGACCCCGACGTGATATCATGCCTTCTAAAAAATCTCATTCTGATGGTCAAAACCATGCAGACAATGTCCCTCAGATTGAACAAAAGTACGTGGCGGAAGAGGTCAGCAACTTAACACTAGCCGTAGCAGAACTACGTCTTCCAAAACTATCGGCGATGGATCCGGAAAGTTGGTTTCTAAGAATTGAGCTGAATTTTTTGATAAGGAAGATCAATGAAGATCATACCAAATATTGTTTAATAACTTTAGGATTACCTGGTGAAGTTTTTAGATCTATCACTATTAAAAAGAAATGTCTGATGTATGATCGTGTAAAAAAGGAAATATTACAGAAATATGGTCTCTCACCTTCAAAAGAATGAAAAAAAATTATGATATACTGTGCGATTCATTGAGATTTTCCCCTGGGGAAGTTATAGATGAAGTTGAGTGCCTCCTTGACGAGGAATACATCCATAATTTGTCTCATCATTTAAATAGGAAGGCCCTGATCAGAAATGTCCCTAAAGATTAGCAAGGATATTTTAGAGAAAATTGCCATTCGATTGAAGAGTTGAAGAAAATGTGTGTTACACCCAAAGAACTTAGTGATACACATATTTCCACTGTTGAAGACGCGTCTGCTTCGACTCTTATCAATCATGTTTTAAAAAAACCTCTTCATACACGTCAATATTTACTAAATCCAAGGAGAAAAAAGATATATGCTATTATCATTCTAGAGTTGGAATTAGCGCAACTGCCTGTTCAGGAACTAGTTGTCATTTTTATATACTTGTTTCCAAAAAAAAAAAAAAAAAAATTGCCCTTGGTTGCATGGGACTGAGGTTTTAAATAACCCTCAAACTTCTTTTTCATCAAAGAGAATTTAAATTTGATTAACTTTCTGGTAGATACAGGGGCGCAAGTGTATGTTATTTCTTTAAAAAATGTAAAAGTTTTGTTCGAGAAAAACCGTCCCCTATTATTGGATATGGAGGAGCCCTTTTTGATATCATTGGTACAACAATATTAACTCTATCTAGGAGATTTCCAATGGAAATTTATTGTGGTACAAAGTGCTCGTCCAATTTTTGGTGCATATTTTTTATATAATTTCAGATTTAGAATTGATATCTTCAATAAGAAGTTATTCCGAGATGAACCGTGCTTCATTACAGAACTATCAAAGACTACATAAATCAAATTGAAATATAATTATGTCTTTTATAACAAAAAAATTCACTGAAACTTATCCAGCTTACTGGGTTGAATACCATGTCGAGAAGAAAAGCCATCCTTGCTTTGTGAAATCACGCAAATTAGAGGGTGAAAAGTTAAATTTTGTACGAGACGAAATCAATGAATTGTTGAAGAAAGGAATCCTACGATCGTCTTCTTCTAATTTTACTTCCGCTATTCACGTCGTTCCAAAAACCCAAAGGAAGCTGGATAATGTATGGCAACTATCATCAATTAAATAGGATGATTGGTATCCCCTCCCAAATCTAAGAGATTTGTTGGCTAATCTAAAAAGTATAACTGTTTTTAGTCAAATGGATTTACACAGAGCGTATAACCAAATACCTAACACTTCTATAAATAAAACTGCAATCATTACGCCTTTTGCTTTATATGAAAATTTGAGGATGTCTTTAGTCTTAAAAATGCTGCTCAGACCTTTTAGAGACTCGTCGATTCAATTCTACGAGGAATTCCAAATGGGTTTGTGTACCTTGATTATATCCTTGTTGCTTTGGAGTCAATAAATGAGTATTGGAAACGTTGAACGTGGTTTTATGAAGACATAAAGCTGCTGGTATGATCCTCTCCCCTAAAAAATGAGAGTTTTTCAAGAAATCTGTAGACTTCCTTAGACATTATATTTCATCTAAAGGTGTGAGGCCTCCAGAATATAAGGTAAAGGCAATCCAAAAAGTACCAACTCCAAAATAAAAAGATGAACTGTATAGATTTTTGGGCATGGCATAATATTCCTCTCAGTTCAATGAAAGATTGTCTCAATGGACAGTTCTTTTGTACACCCTGCTAAAGAAAAATGTAAAGTTTAATTGGAATACAGAACATGATCACGCCTTTCAAAGTATTAAAAATATTTTTTCTAAAAGTACTCCACTTGCATTCAAAGATAGTTCATAAGCCTTTAACCCTGACGACTGATGCATCTGATACAGAGATGGGAACTGTTCTTCAGCAAAAGGTAAATGGACACTGGCAACCTCTAGCTTTTTGGTCTTGGGCTCTTTCAACGACACAATATAAATATTCTACGTCTGATAGGGAATGGTTAGGTGTTCAGAAAAACATCAAACATTTTCTATGAGCTTTGGATGGACAAGTTTTTAAAGTTTTCATGGACCAGAAACCTTTAGTCAGTACGATTGCCATTAGCAATCCCTCCCGGATACCAAAGCAGTTCCATACTTTTGCATTCATAGCAGAATTCAATATTGATATCGAACACGTTTTTGGAAAATTAAATCACACTGTAGACATTCTTTCTAGTTTTTGGAATGCTGATGTATTCCGTGTGGCTGTTCATCTCCAGATTTGTGTCAAAGAATCATGCATTCTGTACACAATGACAATTATTTTGAGAATCAAGGAAACGTTAAGGAGGTTTTCACTTTTTTATGTTTGGTCTAATTTGCGAACCAGCGTCAGAAACTTCACTAGAGAGTGTTTAGCGTGTTAGAAAACCAAACCTTTCAGGACATTAAAACCAATGTCTTCCTTCGATCCTTTATCTGAAAGACTTTCCTTCATTCACATAGATATAATTGCCCCATTCCCACTAATTAAGGGACAACGCTATACCCTAACTATTATGGATCGTTTTACAAGGTGGCCAGAAGTGATATTCCAGATATAACCTCCAAGACAATAGTTTGTTATTTTTTGACTGGTTGGATTTCGAGGTTTGGAGTTCAAAAAAACCATTGTGTCTGACGAGGAACGCAGTTCACTAGTTCATTATAGATGGGTGTTTACAGGAGACTCGATAGTGCAAGCAAGAACACAACCCCGTATCATCCAGAGTCCAACGAACTCATAGAACGTTTCCACAGATTTTTTAAGACCGGGCTTGCAGCACGAATTCTGGAAAAAAAAGAAGACTGGGTCAGTGCACTACTTGTAGGCTTAAGGAGATTGAGGAACTTAGACACATAGACCCAGGTTATAAATATTAACCTTTTCAATTACTAACAGGTCGATCGGGATCCATGGCTGTTAATTTCCTTCTCGCAACCTCGAGATAAAAAGTTTTTTAAAACAATGGAGAAAGTAACACACGTTCCTCCGAGACACTTTAATAAAGGAACCATTAACAAACAATAAAAAAACGAATTCATTTTTCTTAAATAAAAACCGATAAAAGAGTTTATTTCTTCAACTTTCTTGGGCCTTTTTAGAGGCACGATCGTTACTTTAGATTGGACTTTGGATCTAGAACTGACATTGCCACGATGGATAAACTTCGACCTGCATTTGGAGTTCCAAGTATCCTTCCAGCGTCTCCGACTATAAGATGCACAAGATTTACAGCTGGAGAAAGATCCATTTGTTTATTTATCAATGTTATTTATGATGAAGGGTTATTGTGTATTACTAATTAGACGATCTCTTTACTCAATCTGTCATCTAGGTGGAGTATTGTAGGAGTTAGACTTGTATAGATAATATTAATTGTTCTTCATAGTATCGTCTTTTCCTTTTTATTTCGTATAAAGGAATGATCATTTTAATCAGTTGAAATAAAGATATTTAAAACTTAACAGGCATGTAAAAAGCAAATCTCCAAATTTACGGCAAAAATTCGTTTTACAAATAGTTTTTAAAGTAATTTCAAATAAAATAATACGGAATGCTCAATAAAACGCGAATATAATATTTTGTAATATCAACTCAGCTGAGCTGGTAAAATAAATCTATTATTTTTCAGATAAAACGTTTTGGTAATTTGTATCTCACGTTGTATCAGTGAGATCGGTTTACACTGAGTCCTGTAAGAAAGAAAAGACTTTGTCCTAAAAATACTAAGTTTAGACAGTTTTTTTATTGTTTGAGTAAGTATTGGTTGAGTGCGTGTAAAAATGGAAACTGGCTAAGAGAAAATACGCTAAATTTTAGAGTTTCTCTTCGATATAGGCAAAGCACAAGTCAGACAGCGGAAAATGTGAATATCCTTTATGGTTCTGATACTGTAAAAGCCAATTAGCATAATTTTGGTTTCATTGATTCAGTTGTGATAATTTTGATATCAAAGATGTACTACGCTCAAGAAGTCCAATTGTCGTAAATGTGGATAAAATAATAGAAACCATTGAGTCCAACCTTCATTTAAGCAGTGCTTCCAAGAAGACAAACATTAATGGGATTTTTTTTTAATGGATTTTTTACAACACCAATTACATTCCTACTAATTTCCTTCCATGCAATATTTATCTCCAGTCATTCCATTCCCATTTTAAAGATGGACATTTCAAGACGTCATATGATTTATGTTTCGAAAATAGTTAGAATTTGGTTTGTAGTGCCGTACAGGGAGGGTTTCTAGATGTTGGCTTACTGCTTACGTAGATTGGAATTGTGAAGAGGGAAAGGAAAGAGAAGAAGAGATCATGAATGAGGTGAAGGAGTATTGATAGACAATAGTTGATAACGAGGGAAGAACAATGACGGTATAATATTCTATTTCTTCAGGTATCAATAATATGCTGGATATATCATATTAACCCTATGTAAGTTAACATCTTATTTTTTTACTTAGTTAGTGAACTTACCCCAAATATTAAACACATTATATTGGTTAATATACAGTCGATATCGACTCAAAATGAAGGGCCTTAAATTTGGAATATTTTCCTAGCTATTTCATTCATTTTGAACTCGAAAAAATTACATTAAGATTGCTGAAAGCATTTGCTTGAGATCAAGACAATGAGAAAAAGTACTTTTTTTTAAAATTAATCTCAGCAAATTAGTGTATCAAATATATATAATTTGTGATTATCTTTTTTGATAAACTTCTATGAAACATTAATTATTGATAGCCAATATTAGGTACTAAAAACGTACTTATTAATTTGGATGAATGTAATATATAGAACAATAGCTGATATTACATTAGTTTTTACGACTAGCCTTTAAATTGAAAAAAAGGGAAATAAGAAATTAACAAACCCTTATAAAAAAGTCAAATTAACGTATTATTCCATAAAAATATATTTTTTTAGCAATAAAAAATTGTATTTATTCTAAAATAGGTCTTAAATTTAAAACTTAAATTTCGGGCGCTAAAATCTAATTTAAAAATATTTTATTTTTGTAATATAAAATTTGGGGTACATATTTACTAGCAATATTTATGTTTACATTATTTATAATACATAAACACTATAAATCATGTCTTTTAATGTTAAACTTTGTTTCCTATCAAATGAGAAATACTAGTTAATACTGAATATAATTTCCCTTCTCTTGACATTCAATTACTCTTTTAGACATGGAAATTACAAGGTTTTAATTTAATACAAATATATTTAATTATATTTTGTCAAGAACTTGTCATGAAAAAAAATAGTTATATTTTTGCCTATCACAAGAAATTTGTTTGTCATTCCGGCAAACTATACAGCAGAGCAAATCATTTAAAACTTGACACTTAAATTTTTTATTTTTTTTCCGAAAATGTAATCTTTTGTTAATAACTAGGGATTTTTGAATTTTTTTTCCAATAAACATAAAAATAAGAATTTCATTTATGAAATTTTTTTCCAAGAAATTTAATTTTTCAATTGTTTATTCCAAAACAATTTACTTTCTGTGAGTAGCTTTGGACTTTTGAATTTTTTTTCTTTTGACAAAGTTTTATTTTTTATCAATAGCTGTAGATTTTTGAAATTGTTTCATTTAATATTTGAAATTTAACTTAAATTAAAATTAACTTTTACAAATTTTTTGTTGGTACCTATGGATTTTAAAATGTTTTTTCTAAAAAATTTAGTACGGAGAAGCTTAATATTTGAAATTTATTTTAACAAAAAATTAACTTTCTGTGAGTCGCTACGGATTTTTTTTTTTTTGTCAGTAACTGTAAATTTTTGAATTTTTTTCTTAAAATTTTTTATTTTCTACGAGATTTTTTTGAGAAATCCAACCAATTTATTATAAATTTAATTTCCTCACAATTTAGTTTTTAAATTTTTTTCCATAATATTCAATTTCATACAATTTTGTTCCAAAAATATTAATTTTAATTTTTTTTTTTTCCTAAACAGGCGCACCTGGACTATTAAGCACATTGTCAGGTAAATGGGATGGCAGGGACACATTTAATTAACACCTGAATGTATCAAAAGATAATCTAATATAGGACAAAAAATTACGTGCACTACAATGTACAACATACTTTATTTGTCATTATTTTTTAGGAAATAAGGATGCGGCCATTGAATTTTTCCCTTAATAATATGGAAAATAACTCCCCAACATATCTTTGTTATTACTCTCCGTCTCTTATAATAGTAACACCTTGAGAGAATTATGATTTGATGAGCTGGGGAGATTGTTGGAAATCCTCATCTAAAGTCACATTCATTTTATATATATAAAGTACTTCCTTTTTTCTTTTCTTTTTAATATAAGATTTACTAAACGCCTTGGGGATTTAATTCATTTTATACAGTGTTCCCTATGTATATTATGATTGCTTTTTTCTTTTGTTAGCCCGCTGACTTCTTTTCGAACATACATACAATATTTTTTACAGACTATATGGCTCTTAAGTTCCTTCAATATTACTTCTTCAATACTTTTTCAAGACAATTAGCAAGATTTGTTGGTAAAGAACGGATGTTACACTCAATTCAGTCAAATTTTATTAACTTACTAAATACACAAATTGTATCTCATTTCCCCAGAATGAAATGTCTTAATTCCTTTAATGGAACATCCTTTTATATTGATGGAAGCAAGAGTTGATGTTATTAAAAATACTAAGCAGTGCAACTTTGTTTTATAATTAAGGAAGAAGATTTAAGCTTAAGAAGGAACATTTATGCTAACTGTTGAAGGATTATTTCGTAATCTAAAATAGTCAATTAAAATAAATTGTTTAATTTTGACTTATATTAGCAATTTTCTGCTAAAGGTGTAATCTATAAAAATTTATCACATAGCTAAAACTTTATATACCTTCATTTCTTCAGAATAGAAATATTTTTGACTATATTCCTAATATATTAGAGTGTACCGATATGCCAAAAGTTGAGACGTTCTTGCCTTGATACGATTTCGCCTTGTAATGTTTTGCCTTGTAACTTTTTTGCCTTGGATAATATTAGAGGGAATATTATTTCTTCTTAGTTCTATAGATTTATTAGTGAAATTTTTACCATTGTATTAACAATTATTTTAACGTTAGGTATTGGGAAGGAATCACGGAATACTGTTGCTACGGTCCGTCGTGAAGAGTAATTGGCATTCATATACAGCCAATTTCTTCATCAAAATGCCATAAAGAGATATTGAAATCTCTACTTATTTCAAAGATTGTAGTAGAGGTATAGATCAACATGGGGACCTCGTCCATGAAAGTCTACGTGTATTTGTGAATATGATATATTTGATATATATATAACATATCAACATTCTTCATTAACTTATGAGTTATCACAATCATACGTTTTGCGATACTCGCTTCGTCCCTTCACCTGTGCTTCCCTCCCTGTGCCTCGGGAGTAAATTATCTTGCTATCTTGTGTATTAACTTCTTATGCGTGTTTTGTGATTATATGTGGCAATTAACCATCTTCTTGTTACTATGAGGATTTTGGATACTAACAAATGGAAGAAAAACATAGCTTCAAGACAAGTGGATGATAAAAAGTAAATACAAGAGCCCAATTGAGGTCTAGAGTTGTCCAGCTTTGAGATTTTAAAGGATTAAGAGATCTTCACAGTTTGAGATTATAGGTTGGAATATCAATTACTAATGTAAAATTAATTATCATGATTATTTCATTCTGAGTTTTAAAACTCAGAGAGTCCATGCCTAGTATGAGAAATGGAACATTGGCGACATTTATGTTCTAAGGAACTTAAGCAAATCGTGCAATCAGTTGGCCAATCTTCTTAAAAGATCAAGAAAATCTTCTCCACGGACTGTTAGAACTGCAGATATCTCTGATGGGCAAGAATTTATGGTCAGACAATATCATCCTACATCAAGGTTTCTTTCCTCAAGAGATACAGAAGAAAAAAATCATAAAGTTTTCATTTTGAAGAAATACAAATTATTTCTCAGTGAACTATTTCGAATACTCGTACGACCACAACCACTGTACTGACCTCCAAATCGCATAATATGAATATATGGAAAAGTGTACAATATATAGAACAACAGTAATTCCATTGTATAATATAAAAACGCAAATAATGCATTTAAAAAGAAAGAATTAATTATGATATATTCAACCTTTACTTCTCTATTAAAGGTAACCGTATTGAATCATTATCAGTAAATCGATCAATATTAATAATTTCAAAAATATATAACTTGGGGTATGATTCAGAATATTTTATTAGTTCCTGCTATTTTTTATTCAACTCTCGATGTATAGGAGATAGATAGTATAAAAAAAAGTTGTCTATTTTATGAGAGTTTCCATAAAAAGGACTTTGAAATTGTATTTCATGTCACTGTCCTGATAAAATCCTCATATTAGTAAGATAAATGCTAGAGCAGGGTATTTTACAATTATCTCTGAATTAATGGAAAAGTTGACTGGGAATATCTAGGAGATCTCTAAGATTTATTGTTTCATTCCTTTTAAATATTAACTCATTGTATCTAACATTCGTGAATATTTTTGTATTGATATAGTTTGAAACTAAGGAGTCGTTAGGAACCTGATATTTTATTTTTATTTTTTTAGCCTATTTCTGAGCCCAAATAAAATGTATTTATTACTTTTAGGTATTTCCTAAAAAGATTGTCGTTACGATATAAATTGTAAAGAACATGGCCTACCGTTGTGAATACAACAGTAAAAATTTCACTAACAAACTTATAGAACTAAGAAGAAATCGTATTCCCTCTATTATTCTCCAAGGCAAAAAAGGTACAAGGCGAGAACGTCTCAGGGCGAAAGCGTCTCACAAGGCAACCCCCCGTACAAGGCGAATATGTACACGGCAAAAATGTTCAAGACGAATCCACCTTGAGCCATTTTATTCTTTGCATCTTATTTATTAACATACCCGTCGAATGTCTGAAAATTGAATATTTTCTGTTGTTCCTTAAAACTTAATGAGTTGAATGGAGATACAGGATTTTATTTAACTCAACTAACTATTACTTTTTGCAGCAGCATTTTTGTATGCAGGCTTAAACCTAAATTTATTATTGTTATTTAAGACGTAGAACACGAAAATGATCATTAAACTTTTGACATCTACAGGTTTGGCCTTTAAAACCTTTAAATTTAAAGTCAAGTTTTATGGGTATAACTACAATTCAGTGCTATCTTTCGACATGAAAGAACTAAATAGAGGAAAATCAAAATAAATAAAAAATTAATACAAACATTTCAGCATTTGAAAATTAATTATTTATTAATTTATCTTTTTTTATTGTAATTAATAAAAAATGTATATAATCACCAAAAAATCGATCAAAATGAAGGACCTTAATTAGAAGCGAATATCCTTTTTATTTTTTTTTGCAAGTACTTTATATCATAGCTGGAGTTTTAGAATAGACTTTATATTTTAATTTTTTTTTAAATGCCTCTAAAAAAGGTTGATTTTTGTACAATTTAATTTTTATTATTTATTAAGAAATTTTAATGTCATAAGTAGGTTAGGCTTCGTGAATATAGATTACAATAACATTCCCAGAGAAAAGTTAATCGATTACTAGTTTATAACTATCAATTAATCAATTATTTTGAATATGAAGCATCTTTAAGCTTGTTTTAATCCCCTTATATCTAAATTATTAATAATATAGTTAATTATAAGCTCATAAGCAATTCAATTGTTTTCTTCCAGAATATTATTGATGTTTATATTCCACACTATCTAACCAGCTTTATTATTAATAGTATTTTTGCCAAAACATACCCCAAAAAAGTAAATACCTCCTTAGGTACTGTGTATTACGCGCAGTTTTCTTTGCTTCAATTTTACAACTCAATTCTTATGATTAGTGAAGGGAAAAGGAGCTTACTATGCGGTAAAATGTGTTGCATAAATCCTATAGTTCATAAATGAGGAATGGGAAGAAAGTTGCTTCATAGATTGAGACCCAAAAAAAAAACGATCCAACATTTGAACAGACTTTAATCGCGTTCTGAGATTGCGGTTTGGTCCGAAATATTGCTCGAGAAAAAACCACCTAGGACCGAACCGAGAAAAAATATCGGTCTTGGACTGAGTCTCAACATTATTATATACGTCTATGTGAATATCTAAATCAGTATTTCCTGACATTTTTTCCATTTAGGGCACCTTTCAGTAATGCATTAAATCTCAAGGCACCCAAGTCTAAAATATAATAAAAATGACACCGCATAGTCTAAAAGCAAATGTCCTAGTTATTTAGACCAAGTATTAATGAACAGAGCACTGAAACGAACTGAAAATGATAATAAATTTAGTTTGACCGGAGCAATAATCCCTTTGTTTGACAACTTCATGCCGTGTCTTTCTTCTACAAAGGGAGAGAGCATGTTACATCCCCAGAATTGCTAAAGCCACATTCGACGTAATTATCATTGTATGCACTTTTTTTAGCCTTACTTGTATCTACCCTTGTGATTTTTGGTGCAAACTCAGACCCGGTATACAAAGGATCATATGAAGTAGGCAGAGGCTCCATTTCAAAGTGGGTCAGGTCCAGTTCTTTTCTTTTCAGGAAACGATACACGATGTTCTTCTCGTTCCTTGTTTCTTTGTAAAGTCAAATGTATTTAGGCAGTTAAATAATTAAAAAATATGCTGTTTACTGCAGTCATGCTAAATCCGGTGAGTCATTAACATGACACGGCATTTATACATTGGTACTTCCGATAGATTTTTACCAGATTTTATATATTTACTAAGATGTACCCGTATTATATATTTTATTTCGAATTATTTGCTTAATGCTTTAAATAAATCCAAAATTTAGTCAAACTTGGCGTTAGACAACAACATAATTGGTATTATGTTCCTCCTTCAAGCATAACGAAGATTCATATAAAGAGACTAGGAAGGAAAGAAGAGACAATAAGGTTGAAATTAAAAGTAAACAAAAACGATGTATATGAATTAAGTTCAGGATTCACGTAACCTCGATCAAAAAATATATAGAATAAAAACTCCCATCTTAGATTAATATATATGTATGTTTGTTTGTAAATAGCTTTTATAATATTTTAGAGCATGCCTATGATTCAGATACTATGAACTATGGTTTTGATTAATGGTTTATATATCTGGTTTATTCTAAAGAAAAATATATAACCATGTCTGAAACATTGACTTGTTAAATGAATTTTAGTCGAAAGACGTGATATAACAATGAACTGCGTAAGAGAGGAAAAAGTGCATATACATAATGGGAAGGAAGCAAACTAATAAAAAAATTATACCGCTGGATGATGCGTCATACTTTGGCCTTCTTTCATATAATTGAAAGAAAGAAAAACTACGGTGAATGGCATTTACATTGGCAGTAATTACTCATGGTGCTCAGCAGCAAAAATGTCACATCATCGAAATAGTAGAGTTTGATCCTCTAATTCCAAATATGGTCATAGTTTTACTCTATCATTTTCAGGGTATTCAGAAAAAGGCTAAAAAGTGTTTTTACGTTTGGCTATTTTTAAGATTCAAAGCTTTCTTAACCGCTTGTTGTTGAAACTATGGATTAACGATATTCATATATTTCAAAGTCTAATACTGAACAATTCTAAAACAATTTTTAAAATGTATTTATTATCTTTAAAACTTAAGTTATGTTTGTTTAAAGTTGAGAACGGGTTTTTTTCAGAGGCTCATAACTCCAAAAATGATAAATCCAGAAAGTGCAAAAATATCTCCTTTGATAGCTGAAAGTCTGAGCTATAACTTAAGAAAAAATTCCATAAAAAAAACTCTCTGTATCTCTGTAATATTTCAAGGATGCAGCTCATTTTCGAATTTATCTTATATGATCAATATATTTAATCATTAAAGGGCATATAGTAAGAAAAGAAGGGAAGAAAAGGCTAAAAAAAGTGGTGGGGGGACTCAAACATTTTGTCACTTGAAATAATTAATTAAATATGGGACTTCGTCACAGGGGGCATAACCAATTTGTCACATTCAACATTTGTCTTCAATTGAGATAAAATTTCCCAATTTGGCTTCGGAATCAGATCAGGAATCTAGACTACTAAGTCTTCAAAATCATCATTTTTATCATATGATGGGAGACGCTCAATCAGAAGTAATTTTCTCCCATGGGTTCTTGCAACTCGTTTTATATGTTCTCGCTTCAGTTCCATTGTTGTCCAACTAGAATAATTTGGATCCATAATATATCAAATTATGGATAACTTCTATTTTATTTCTAATAGTAATACTTATTTATGTAATTACTATTTACTTATCCTCTTGGTTGAATAGTAGAGTTGCTCATTTTTGCCGGTGTTTTTGAAATAAGTTGAAAAGGAATATTGGCTAGATAAGAATACTTGATGTAGGGCTCCTAAAATACTATAGATACGGCCGGAGAGCATCAGACCGGAGAAAGAGTTTTCAATCCTCATGGCGGATACAAACAAACACTATCTAATTATATTTTGAGGGACTAAAATGTAAAATAGGTACGTCCTCATAGAATAATAAAAGATCAATACAGGTAAGAGTTATAGGTAAAAGGTACATTCATGATTCAAAGGATTCCCTACGTCTACTTAATTAAAGTAATTTAAAATAAGAATGACACATACCACTACATACTTGATTATTGACAAGACAGATAGTAAATTTTAGCTAAATTTAAGTATTAAAGGTTCAGTTATTCGAAAAAAAGATTAATTTTTATTTTAAACTGTCATTTGCATCGAAATTAACAATGATGCTGGCATCTATATCGATAAGGATATTAATGATATATATATTTTTTATCAAAAAATTATTTAAATTACGTTTCTTAACTAAAGATTTATTTTAGAGGTTTCACTTTTCGAAACATCTTCTAAATAGATAGGATATTCAAAATCAGTTCGAATTCTTACGCTTAAAAGTCATATCATTAAGAAGAATATTTATATTAATCTTCATGCGGCTGGAACAATGCAAATATTTTTTCTATGGTACTGAAACGTTGCAGAGCACGTTTTTTATATATATACCTAGGAACAACTTTTAAAAAGTGACAGCTATTAACAATATAAGATAAAATTTATACAATTCTACTGTATAGTAATGATTAATAAAATAGTATTTACACTCTCTTGATGAATATATTATATTTATGATATATGTAGTCAGTTTTCTAGGACCCGAGTATTAGTCGCCATCTCTTGGATTATCTTGAATCACGTTTTTTACATGATTAACCCCATTAAAGACGAATCAGAAGTAGAGGTAAGAAAAAAACATTCTTGATAGATATACATTAGGCATTTTCCCCTTATAGTCTCTTTAGATACATACTAAGACTAACTCACTAATCTTCTTCTTCATTCCCTTTTTAATTCGTATTCAATATAAGTTCTTCCTCTTAAATGTTGTCTCGTTTTTGTATTAAATGCCCTATTCCCATGCAATTTTAAGAAAGGACATATTGAATTTAAAATTTGATACTTTCATACGGGTAAAGAATGCATTTATATATGAAATGTCCGATTGGTTTATTTTTTTAAATTAGATGTCAAAATTCTAATTCTTTTTGAGCATTCTGATCTTATAGAAACACTGATACAAAGGATGGAGTTGCATAAATATGAACACGTATCTTCTACACTAGTCATTCATAAAGGAGCCCTCTAAAACAATTAACAACACTTTCCATGTTTGTTGTTTTGACTAATTGTTTTTTCAAAGGATGACACCATAATTGTATATGTAGTCCAAGGTGAATAATGATGAAGGTACATAAAGTTACTGAGTGATATATATATATTACTTCACTGACTTTCTATCGAGTTAGAGTAAATTAAATTAACAGTGTAATATTATCCATACTCTTACCTAGGGTCATTGAGCCCATTATTAGTTATTTAAATTCCAATTTAAATAAAAGCAAGTGATTAACAATTATATTAAATACTAGGATGTACCTGTAATATATATTTTATTTTATTAATATATACTAAGACAAACTCGCTAATTATCTTCCTGATTCCGTTTTTTTTAATTAGTATTCAATGTATACGTTCTCCCTTTTTCCGTTAGTACAGTAATTCGTTTTTGGATTTTTAATTCTTTTGGTGCATTTTCTCGAATCTACAAACCATACCTTAAAAAAACTTTGAGACACGGGAAATTGATCTTATTTCATGAAAAAAACCCACGTATTTGCCAAAAAATATAAAAAATTGCCCTCCAGAGTCCAGGAATCTAGTCTGGCCAGAATAAAACTTATCCTGTCGTACGTAACTCAAAACTCTGAACAACTTTTATTTAATGTCTAAGGGCTTCATCCCTCTCTGTTTTTACATACATATATATTTATATAGTCCTGCGGAGGTAACCTGCAAGGTATTTTCTCTCCCCAAATAATTCAAATTTTGTCTATACAAGAGTAAATACATATAAACGCACGATTGATCTGGCAACCCACATTGTCTGTCCTTGTCAGACTCAGAGAATTGAGGATCGACAACAGAGTAATTCGTTCCTAAAATATGTTCTTGCTAGAGGGCGATTAGAGATAGGACGGTTTTGTCGACCCAAATCCGAAGTACTCAGGCACTGTATAACCATGCTTGTATAAACTGAAAATATCTGAGACCCGAATTGGTTTTGGATACTCCAACTTTTACGGATTTAAAAAAAGATCGAACGGATTTTTGGTTCTTAAATAACATAGAGTGTTGTTAAACCCTAGTTTAACAAAAAAAATTATCGTTTTTGAACGAAGCATAGTTAATTCTTAGAGCGACATCTTCATAAGGACGTAAGAAGAGACGTTCCGTCACATAACTTCATCAGACGCCACTTCGATACCTTTATTGTATCCCACGGCCTTTCCTTCAAAAAGAAAAAGGCCAAAGATCAGTTGGTTGTTATTATTATTCAATAGCTGTTGAGAATTGTTAAAAGTTTATTAGGAGCTTATTATAATTCAACCAATCAATGTTCAGAAAGTTGATTAGTAGAAGAAAAAACAACAACAGCTGACAACAAAGTACACTGTAAACTTTCGTGTAAGCGAAGTAACGTGTGCCTGTGTTTACTCAAGACCTCAATAGCACGAAAATTTAAACTGTATTTGATTCTTAGCTGTTTCTTTTTCTCTAATCAGTGTTCTTAATATTAATTGGTTGGATTTAAATTAGTTCTTATTCGGCTGAGAACAATTATCATATTTATTAAATAAAAATTCCATAGATTTGGCAAACTGACTATAAACTGGGAGATACAGTATAGGTAACACCTTGTCCACTGTTATTATAACAATAATTTTAATTAAGTTCAATAATCTAATAAAACGTCTTGACAACTTAGCTTCTCGGCTTCATAATATTTTTCAAATCATTAGGGTTATCATGTCACTTTGTCGATTGTTTTTGTTATATTTTGTTTTTTTTTAAATACCAGATGATCATATTTAGAGACAGAAAATAAAAGTTACTTCTCAATACTTGTAAAATAGTTATACCAGTTTATTCTATATGAATGTTACGATTTATTTTTTCTTTCTTATTCGCTGGTCCTTTCATATCAATGATTATCTTAGAACCAATAAGAAAATGATATATATAAAAAGCAGGGCGCCCTATAAATACTCCCTCTTATACTTGTGAGTAGTAAAATATTTGCACTCCCCGTGTGTAAGACAAAAAAAAGGAATCGAAAAACGTAATTAACAAAAAGTGTATGACGTTTTTCACTTTTATATTTTTATAACCAATGCTTTAAACGTCTTGAGTTAGGGAGTATTGCAGATTGCCAACTGAATTATTATTTTATACGGACCGGGAGAAAGTTTTTATTGACGTATCTAGACATATTTTCAACCTCTCTAAAGATACAAGTCAAACACACTGAATGAGAGTGAAAGGGGGTATCGACACGATAAACATTTAATATATTATTTAAATACGACATGATACATATTTACATAAATATTTAATTATAATTTGTTAAAGAAAGGGTTAGTTTGCATGCTAGGAAACGATAATATGTAGTAGTGAAGGGGTTATGGAGACACGTAGCTGATCAATATCAACATGGTGGTGGCAAGTCTATGTAAATTATACATATAAATACTTTAAGGAACGGATATAAATATACATGGATTGATTCAAAAATGAATAGATTCTCCAAAGGTGGAGAGAATGAACATGAACAACAGAGTATTTAAGTATGGTATGATATAGGATATCATATCATCCCTTATTCTATATTTGTTTCCTACACATATTCCGAAACAATGTCTTGCATTCCTTTCTAAACTTGGAGCTCAAAAAGCAGTAGACGAGCATATTGAGAGCAGAATTGGCTACGAGTAGGAAATGTGAGAGTCTAATAGCTGTATAAGTCCAGGGATAGAGGCCCTCTTTACCAGCACTAGAGCAACTCGTAAGTCGCTCTAGGAAGAGTATTTCGTATATATTGAGAAGTATCCGTGGAGTGTGGCAAATGCAAAATACAAAAGTGAATCCAATAAAAATAACAGCTAAACTATCCTCAATGCGACGGGATCCGTCGGCAGAAAAGATTTTCTGAGTAGACTGAGATCCCCTTTTAGTGATATTGGTTTCCGTATTAAGGACGTGGGATGCTTGCTGGTGGAGTTGCTGTAACTGCTGCTTCTGCTGTTGTTGACGAATCTGATTGTTTTTGAGGGTGATGTGGGTGGCGTTGAGTCTCATTTGTCGTCGGCGTCTCCGCTCACGAATGTCATAGAATATTTTAAAGTTGAAATAAAACAGCATGAAGAGCGGTAGGACTCCATGCAAAATGAGACGGCTCCAGTAGTTGTAATTAATGTAAAAGACATTCTTGCGAAGCGGCGTAACTGACATGTGAGGCTTGGAAGTTGCATTACGCTGACTCACAGTGATTTCGAAAAAACTGGATGAATTGAAAAGTATAGAGAGGAAAATCACAGGAATAACGTATTTGATCCAACGGTTTCGAACTGCATTTGCCTCATTCATGGATCTGGAGTAGTCGAGTGGATAGTGTATGGCGAAATATCGCTCTCCCGAAATAGCCACTGTCATAAATATAGAACCACTCATGGAGATCTTGTAGAGAGGATAGAGGCCGTAGGCAAATATCTCCAGATACACTCCACCACAACTGGCACTCAGAGGTTCTCGAAAGGTTTTAGAGAGTGCCGTGATGAGGAATGTGGAGTCAAAAACAGCCAAAAAAATTAGTAATAAATTAAAGGAGTTACGCATTTCCTTTCGTGTAATGACATAGCTGGAAAATAGATTGATAAGAATCCCCAGGACAGCGATACAAGTTTGGAAGCGATACTCGACCCATAGACGGAAAGTATTACTGAATATCTTATCATCAAGGGTGAAAGTGGGGCAATTATTTGAGATGTTGTAGTCTCGAGAGTAGTTGTTGCTAAGTCCCATTCCGCTCTCACCACCTTTTAATGTGTGCTCGTCAGACTCTACTAAAAATAAGATTCGCCTTTTGAGATAAACAACCAACATTTCTCATAATTTCTTCTCTTCTCCTTTCGCATCATGTAGCTCTCCATCCCTTTTTGTAAGCGCACCACAAATCAATCTTTAAATCGGATCGCTCCATGGTACTTCATTAAAATTTCCTTTATTTTTTTTAAACATAGAAAAGGGGCAAAGACCGTTTCTATATAAAAAGATTTCAGGAAAATTTGAGTCTTTACTCGGGATCAATCCCTACTCTTTTAACAAAAGTTTGGTGTTATATAAATCATTCACAATGTATATACATATATATATACCTATTATAAGATCTAGGTATTCATTTTGAATATAATTGAATGTAGTGGAAAAGAAATTTCACTCCTCAGCGGTTAAAAAAACTTCAGGGAGGAATAGAAAGTTTATTCTTCAGATTACGAATTCCAAAAAAAGGCCTTCCATCTAAAAAATTTACCGTATTTTTCTCACTAATAATATTACAGGGGTGTAGAAAGTATTTTCCTATTCGGGTCGAGGAGAGGCAGATCTACATAGATATAATTATATACTTTTCCATGTGTACCCTACAGCAGAGGTCGGCAGCCCCGGGCCACGAGTGAATTTAGACCTGTCCGCCATCTTATCATGGGCATTCATCTAAATATAGGTATACTAATCCCCCATGACTCTGCAGCAATAGCTGTTTGTCCCTCTTCCATGAGAATAGATAGTTGTTTGGCCCCAACTCTCCAAAAGTTTTCTTACCCCTGCTCTACAGGGTGCCCATGTTCATGTTACAAAATATTTGAGATTAACTTTTGTATAGTTTTATCAATCTTACTGGGTCAAACTGTACCTCTATGTAATGCTGAAATTGTTTTGAAATTTTACTTATTTTTTATACATTCACAATGCATATTTTACATCAGGATGTGAATGACTCACGCAACCTCTAGAAAGTGCGTGCGGTTTTCTTTAGCTACATTCAATACATAGAGGGGAAGTGAAGTAAATATTATTCAGGTTATTTGGTAATCAATTAATAATAATTATATCTCAATACTCCGAATTGGATACTCGAACACGGGTTGTAGTTAACTCTTATTAAATCGGGACTTCAAATTCCACAAGGACTCGATTTGGACTAGAAAAAAGCAATTTCTGATTTGATTAAGACTCAATATGAAAGAATCGTCACTTGACTAAAATTCGTTGTGAGATCGACAAGGTTCAGATTTTTTGAAAAATCAAGGCTTGAAACTCATTAACTCACGTACCCAAAAACTTACGCCTTGACTTAGACTCGTACTTGGAGATATTGGACTTTATTTTTGAGATCTCGAGCTTATCTCTCAATGATTGAAATTCTACTAGTGATTGTTAAAATGAATCGTAAACAAATCCGTTTTCGAATATCCATATTTATATATACTCGTAACATTGAATTCTTATTTCATATATATGTACATATGTCGAAAGAATTCTTGAAAAGAATTATCCTCTTCACATGCAATTGTTAATATGGAACTGAACTCGGTTTGCTCTTGAATTCGACTTATACTCGTATATATATATGTTTGAATAAATTATATTAGAAGGTGAAACTAATCAACCTCTACTATTCATATTTTATCAAATTTATTTTAAATGGTTAAACTCTATCAACTTGTGTACATCATTGTATAAATAAATAAATTGTAGTAGTTTATAACGTTTTTGGTATTTTGTGACTTTTATAATTGGCCTTGCTAACTATCCTAATAAATAAAAGATTACTCTCTAAATTCTAGACATTGTTGTTAATGTAAATATTAGGCAGAGCTTGATTACAGTTTGTACAAATTCATTACGACCTTTTTAAATGCAACACTACATTATTAGAGATTAGAAGATTACCAAATGACAGTATAAGAATAAAAAAATTATCACAAAGTAAACGAAGACTTTATTAATAGCAAGGGATGCCCAAGGTTAATGGAAATACAAGTTAGACCATTATGTTATCGCGCTTGCTAGGATTTTCAATCTGATCTATCGCACCGGCTGCTGAGCAAGAAAAACAGATTTTGAGTAAACACGCAACCACTAATCTACTATGGCGTCAATATTAAAAGCGTGGTAGAAGTCAAACATCAGTCGTACACACGTTATTGTATAACCTTGTATTTCTATTAGCCTTGGGGATACCTAAACTCCAAAAATAGAACTTAGTCTTAGGTGAAGATATTAGTCGTTGGAAAAAATAACCAACACATGATATTATAATATTCTATCAATAGATTTATTTTGTTTAACTCTGGATAAATAGAATAAATATTACTAATTAATAATCTTAATTTATTTTATTTAATTAATGAGTTTCAATGTAACTGATACTACAAGTACTACACCTGGTGCCTAATTTTTTGGATTACTCTTTTCTATTTTTAAATCCTTATTTGTTCACCCAAACTTATCCATAAAAACCATCCTCAGAAAGTTTGTAAACATAATATTAATATCATACTGTTTGTTTAATTAGAGATTTCAGTTAAGTAGAAAACATAGTATAAATAAAAACAATCGTTAATGTTCAATATATAAAAAAGATGAAAGTTTGACTTTCTGCATTATTACATATAACATAATGTATTAGTATTTTAATGATTGAAAAACTTATTCTACATTTCATCAAACTATTAAAGACGAAACACATTAATAAGGACATCGACAAAAGGAAACGTCAAATAAGGGAGGAGGGAAATAAAACCCGGTAGATCTGATAGGCAAGCCACCCCGCGACTGAAGAGGAGAGAGGATCTCAACCCAGCTCTCATAAATAACTATTTATAAACACCATCGTTCAAAACGTTTGAAGCACCCTCAGTCGTCCGTAAATGAAATCTTCGAGTCCTGACGTCTTATTTATAGAGCCCATAGTTTGGGTGAAGTATAAAATACAGATAGCTTTCGTCATGACTGCGTCAGCCATTAGATGATTCTGAGTCGTTGGTGGCATAGCCACCAACACATCTACTTTTTTAGCTCAATTCGGAGTGCATCCCTAATTTTCTGTTCCACAATTTCCCTAGTTTCTATTTTTTTTTTTTTTCACTTTTATAAAATATGATTTAAAGGGTGGATAAATTAAAAACAAACACTTGGGAGACCTATTGTGTGTCAGTGGCAGGGGGGAGGGAGCACTTTTTAAAGGTTCTTATCGAACATGACAGCCTCTAGTACTCTACCTTGACTCGAAAAATTGAACTTAACCAGTTCAATTGTTCTGAATCATGGGGCTGAAGCTCATCATTTGGTCGTGAATGTAAGCAATTGGGTCACAAAAATATATTGTATCGACTGCTCTGCAGGACAGGCAGATTTTGACAAAACCTGCAACCACTCATAGTCTATGGAGTCAATATTAAAAGCGTGGCGAAAGGCAAACATCAGTCGTACACGTGTTATGGTATAAACTTGTATTTCTATTAACTTTGCTCTGACCCAACTATCTCAATGCACTGCCTAGCTAATGAAATGGAGGTCAGTGAGTGGACAATCAGGAAATATGTGAATAAAATAGTTTGCCCAAGATTTTTGTTAAATACTTCCAACACTTTATAACTTCCTCAGCAGTAAGGAAAAGGAATGAAAGATGATGAAAGATCTTGTCGTTAAATATTATTGTATTATAGTAGATTTTGACTATTTGATAATTATAAATCAAAAGTCTATGTTGAAATAAAAATAGACATTCACATACAAATAACATCCATTATGGTAATTTCTTGAGTTCCCAACAGTATTTCATTTTGAAAACTACCTCAAATGGATTATTTTTAGTAAGTACATATTCATCAGAAAAATAGTATAGTATACTCTTAATCCAATAAAGCTTAAATGAGATTTAAAGTACTTTAAAAATTAGAGACCTACTGTTATCGTTATTTATTGGATCAATTATATCAATCATCTTATATACATATATTCATGATTTTGTTCTTGGACTCATCACTCATGGAATCAAAAAGGGTAGAACAAATCAGTCTGAAATTTAGTTAGTGGGTGTATAAAATAACCTACCATCTTCTTATTATATTTTTTTGGGACTCTGAGGTCTTTAAGAGGCTATTTCTGACCAAAATAAACTCATTTCCTTTCTTTCCTTCTCTAAGTCTCTCTCTTGTACCTCCATTCTTAGTTTCTATTCCCATTTGTTCAACTCTGCAACGCAGGCAACCTCTGCTAGTTATAAAAATAAATTAAGAATTGTGTGTAAAAAAATATTTTACAAATTATTTTGAGGCCAAAAAATATTTTGGACTTTTAACATTCGAGGAACCCATGGTTCCTACACCTCTGTATTAAGTATATCACAATTAAACAATCTACCCTTTTATTGCTTAAAAGATAAGTAGGTGAATGTTTTCGGAAAGTTTTTAGTTCTATTAATATTTGTATTTTCTTTTCTAGTCGTTTCAAATATATGGGATTCCTTAGTAATACTAAATCTATTCCATCATGTTCTTTGTGAATGTGAGTTACGGATAGTAAAAAAATAAAGGGTTCCTGAGATCCAATCTCGAGTCACCACCATTTAGATGTATATAGATATATCCCTTTTTCTTCATATACTATTAAAAAAGAAACGCCTACAGAAAATTTGCATATTTTAAAGGAGTTTTTCTTAGAATTGAAAACAAAAAAAAACTAGGACGAACATAATCAGATCTCAAAGAGTGGTTATTCAAACATTATAATAATATTTTTATTTATTAAAAAAACATCAAACTAAGTATGAAATCCCAATTTCAAAGTCCGATACTTTGCGACAAATAATTATTCCAATTGTAAAAGTATTTGTTCAATGTACATAGATTATTTTATTTTTTGGATGAATTAACATTTAGATAACTATTTGACTAATTTAAGTATGTCTAATTTTTATCTTTATACTGCAAAAAGCAAAGGATATTCCAAATAATTTGTAGTGATTCAACATAAACACCAATCTCGAACAAAAAAAAAGAACAGAGGAAATGTCTTTTTTTATTTCATTTATAGTCTATACAGGCTTTATATTTTAAAAGGCTTTATATTCAAATTTCTGGTGCACCATGAGATACCCAAGAGTGTTAACTATAGCTTAGCGTGCATGGACACTTTTCCAAATTCCATTTTTTCGAACAACCACATTACCAAATGACCATATTGCCAAAAGGACACTTTCCAAAAAAAAAGGATAAATATTTTTCGTGATGATTCATGCTACAATTCTATATAATTATGATTCTCATTTATGTAAGGGCGTGTGCTACAACCCCTCCACCCCACCCCAAAAAAAATGGCTAACAATTTTTTGCTTTCTTCTTGAACATTTAATATTTGATTTAATTTTTCAACATTTGTTTTTTTCCAAATTTTTGTCAATTTGTATATTGAAATTTTTTTTGTAGACAGTTGTGTATTTCTTTAAAAGTGGAAACAATTAAACATTGGTTTAACATAACAAGGGCGTCTGTGGGATTATATTTGGTGGGGGAGGGGGGTGAATTAGCCCAAATTTTTTTTTTTTTTGTAAAAAGTTTGAAAAATCAAATTTTAAGTATTAAATTTTTTTCAAAATAATAAAAAATTTAATTTTTTGAGAATAGCTAAGAATTTTTGAAATATTTTTTTGAAAAAATTTAATATTTAAAATTTGATTTTTCAAATTTTTTACAAAAATTTCACGCCCCCCCCCCAGCAAAATATAATCTCGCAGACGCCATTGTTATGTTAAACTAATGTTTAATTATTTGCCACGAATTGCAATGATTAAGTGTTTAATAATTAATATGATTCATTTCAAAATAGGGATACTTAACTGTTTTCTCGAACCGCTATTATAACCCTTATAACAATAATCATGATAGGTTCACAATAAATAAATTTGAAAGAGTAAAAAGATTAAAGAAGAGAAGAAATTAATTATTAACATTCAATGGACAACATGAACTAATCAAATATGTGGATTGAATGTGTTGGAGCTCCTAAGTATGTACCTGGTCAATTTAATAATTGAAATTTTTTCTCAAAAAAATTTAAATATTAAATGAATTTTTCAAATTTTATTTCCCAAAAAATTAATTTTTTTGTGAACAACTGTAGGGTGAAGAATTTTTTTTCAAATACTTTGGATTTTTTTTTTTTTTAATTCCAAAAACCGGGCCCCCCCCCCCTCAAAAAAAATATATATATGTATATATATTCCTGAAGTCGCTCTTAATGAATCAAATCCTTTTGGTATGGTGTCCGTTTGTTAAAGTATTTTTTGGCTATAAGGTTTTCAGCAAAGTGTTTAAAACCGTAATTTGATTTGTAATACTTAATTTAACCTGCGGTTTGGCCTTTTGAAATGAATTTATAATTAGTAGTCATTTGAGATAATGATTTTTGCTACTTTAGGTGCTATTTGCAGCACTTAAAGGATTCACCAGAATAATTCCTTCATATAAATTGAGGAAAATTCATTAAAAATATATCTACGATTTAAAAATGGGGTTTTAGCTTTCTGTTGTGTTCACGGGCTACATCTATTATAAGCTTGGAGTTAATTTAAAAGATACAAACACTGATTCTATTGTAATATGCATGGAAATAGCGAATAACATATAAGTAATTAATTGGTTGCAGAGCGCCTTTGTGTTATAGTTTTTTTGGACGAATCATTATCAGGGAACGCTTGAGTGAATAGTCCCATCCTTTCCATGGAAACCAAACAATTCCTTAAAAAAACAAGAATATATGTAGTGACGTTACACAAAACAAAATCATGAAAAGGTGAAATATCCAATAGATTTTTATGAATCCTTAATGCATTCAGCCAAATATTTCATATGCACATTTTGCTCATTAGAAGGCTTGATATTCAGATTAATAGGATGAGATACAATATCGCATAGTTTTTCCTATATTTTAATTTTAATTTTTTTTTGGATTTATGGTACTTTATTTAACCCCGATACGGTTTTTTAAATAAAATATATATGTTTTTTAATTATGATAGGGAGTTTTTGCGACCTGTATGTGTAATTTGTAATTAACATAAACAGGTAATAATTAGTTGAAGAATAAAATTCTACTTAAGTCATACTCATTTTTAGAGCAAATCATTCTTGCTTATATTTGTATATTGACGAGTCACATATTATAATTGATCATTAAGATCCCGAAATAATTGTAAAGTTCAAATATACGGGTAGAAACAAAATGTCTCCTTGTCTAGTTTAAAACCTGAATTTTGAAAACCAACTACAAGATACAAAGTGAATCATAATTGTTGACCTTTTTCTTTCATTTTATATTGAGCAGGGGGGGGGACATACATATGTTCTTAAGCAATATGGATACAGAGATATATTGTTTTTAAATCATAACTTGCTACCTTGTTTAGCATTGAGATCTTGAGGATTTGAAAGATAAAGACCGTTTAAGCTTCGACCACAAGACTTCCACCACCAGCCCCCCTTGAGAATGGAAGCACAATTCATTGTAGAGCCATCGTTGTCCCTGATATATGTGACATATTAGAATAACATATTAATGAAGATAAGAAGTGAGGGGACGATTAATCGGAACCGGGTGTTTTTTCTGGAATCGAAATGCAATTCCGGTTCTTATTTATTACTGGTATTTAACTATTTATTACATTTCTAAGTTATACAAAAAATTGCCCCCCTTCCAAATGAAGGAATTTTTGATTTTTACTAGAAAAATTAATATTTGAAATTCAATATAAATTTTTCCTAATAAATATAACTTTCTATGAGTAACTATGTATTTTTGAAATTTTTCTTCAAAAAATTTAATATTTGAGTTATTTTTTTTAAGAAAAATTTATATTCGAAATTTAATTTGTGAAATTTTTTCCCAAAAAATTTATTTTAAAAAATAAACAGCTGCAGGTTTTTTAATTTTTTTTTTTTTAATTCCAAGACCCAAAAACGAGAAAAAAATCTTGTGAACGCCCCTGATTTCAAAATGGTAGTTTTTAACTATTATTAGAATATTAAAGAACAAGAATCGGTATTTTGAATTTTTAATAGAATTGCATGCATCGGAATCGTCATTGGGGTTTTTTTGGAATCGTCCATCACTAAACATAGTCCATTACTAATGTATTTATTACCTATCAAAAGTAGAAAAGGGTCTGAGATTGGCTCCGTACCAAGGGTCATTGAGTGCATCCCCCGCATTACCATCATATCCCTCCAACATCAATGCATAATTTTGACTCTCTGGCCCTATTTTGAAACTTGAGTAGGAAGCGAATCTAAATATAGAACAAAGGTAATAAGGGACTCTCATTAGTTCATAATCAATACTTTAATTATAACTGAATATAATTGGATCGGTTCTATTCAAAAAGACTTATTGATCTTTTATGATAATTACAAAACCTGTTACGTCATTTATGTTGTAAAAGTTTAATCATAACCTCTTTGAAAGAGACAAGATATCTAAAGTTTAAAGTTGGAGGTGTGGCTAGAACTTATTATTTTACGACCTAGTCATCCTTCACCATTTTCTTCGTTTTTATATTATTCAATCCCAACTATGAGTAAGAATAGCTATAAAGATAGCTAAAGGATTGAATCATCGGTCCTTAGGCTTTTTGAATGCTAAAAAAATCGGACTGAATAGAATGGAAGGCTTGGGGAAGACAGATAAGAATCAGTTCATGGTGATTTTATATATATGTTATCATTTATTTTGGAAACTTGGTTTCGGGATTTTTTTTTTTAAATTTCAAATATTAAATCTTTTCGAAAAAAAAAAAATCAAAAATCCAGAGCTAGCCACTTAAAATTTAACTTATTGGAAAAAAAATTCAAATATTAATTTTTATAGTAAAAAGACAAATCCTTAATTTGGAAGGGGGGCTACAGCCCTTCAGTCTACCCCTACGGACGCCCCTGGATCTTACAATTAAGAAAAAGTGTAACCTATTTCCGTGCTGTAAGGATACACAAAGTTTTACTAAACTCATTCAATTAGAAAACCTTACCAATATATTACTAAAAATTATGTAACATACAAAGCATAATGACTTTGAAGGTTCTTCAAGAACTGATAAGCAGGACGGGATGGATATGAAGTTCTATATTCAGGACCAATAGAATCCTTGTAGGTACTTACCTTTCATTGTTTTCAAAATCCTCAAGTTCTATTCGTATCTCATAATCCGTTGAATTTGTTAATTGGAATATGTTTTCATTGCCCAACCAAAACTCAAGATTTATATCTCCAAAACCCTTTTTGTAGTCCTGCCATGGACGATTAAAATTCTCTCTTGGAGTGTCAAAGTTATCTCCTCGCCTTTGAATGACCTAATTGATATAAGAAATATTTATTTATTTGTTAGTGAACAACTTTTCATTAGACAAAATATACTCACAGTCCATCCTCCTCCATTCCGTTCTCTGTTCTTCTCGGATTCCATTTCACAAAACACTTTCAGAAACCAAAAGGGAGTGTCTCCACTCTGGAGATAGTAGACATCGCTTTTTCGAAAGTCCTTCTCAAACAGATCTGCACAAGAATAACCAATGACTCCATGTTTATTCACACCACTTGACTCAATCCTAATGTGAGACTTAACTCTTTTGACGGGTTTCTTATGGATCGATGGGAACACAATGTTTGATAGGGTTGTCTTATTCTTTTTTCTTTTACTCAATATCTTTTTTGGACTCTTTAGGGGAACGCTTGAATTTTTATCTTCCTTTGATGTTTGATAAATTTCATGTTCTACCTAAGAGATTATTATTGTATTGGAGTAAGTTTCGACAAAAGAAATAACACCCACATGACTCAATTCCTGAATAATTTTATTTGTCTTGACGTTGAGATCAGAGTGAATACCGTAAATGGCTCTTTCTTGCCTAGAAGTTTGTGAAAGGAGAGCCTCTGACTTGGGTATGAGATTTTCAATTGAGTTCTTTGTGCCGAGAATCATTTCCTTTACTTCATCTACTTTCACAGAGACCTAATTAAACCATTATGAAAGGAAGTTCACAAATAAAGCTTTTAATGTATCAACATAATTCCAATGTCGGTTTTAGAATATGTAAGGGTTAGTCAGCTGGGATTTTTCTTCTAAATCAGGGTACATATTTTAGGAAGCATAATTGGAGATTTTGCATAAATACATGTTGAATTTTAAGCCAATGTTGTAAAGCAGGATTTTCCTCAACCCCACCCCCTTTTTTAAAAATTTGTCAAAGAAAAATGTCATGTCTTTTAAAAAAACGGTAATCCAAAAAATATGTGTTAGGTTATAAAAATAAGGTAGTGTTGTTTTTCGGTCTGAAAATCCTTGACCGTTATGATTTTTAATGGACCGAAATAATTCGGTCCTTCAAAACAGTTTGGTCTGGACCGGTCTCAAATGAAAATTCGGTCTAGATCGGCTCTAAAAAATATTTGGTCAGGATCGGTATCATTTAAAATTCTAGCGTCTAGACCGAATCTACTATTGAATTGTTGATGACGTCATGTGTGTCTCAAAACTGTGTAAATCAGTACACACAATAACTTCACATAAAGTTAAAGCTGTTGCATAAATCATATTTGTACAACTCATAAATCAGGAATGGGAAGAAAATCGGTATACATATATTTTGCAGTGGAAAAAGTCATTCCACGATTTGAAGACGAGTAAATTTTGCACTACGATCTGAAATTTCGGCTTGGACCACAATGTCGGTACAAGTTAGTTTAGAAAAAATCACTTAAACCAAAAAGGGGGGAGGGGGAATCGGTTTTGGACCGAGTCTCAACACTTATAAAAGATCATTCTAAATTATGTCTAAAAATTTTAAGTTTAAATAATTGCAGTTGTACGTGTAGATGATCTTGATATTATCTTAGGTGGTACACGATATATAAAGAAGAATAGTTGTTTGAGAAACACTATTCCAAAACAGAACCATTTGCTTTATTTTATATTTTAGACCAGCCCTTCGACACCTCCCTGCAATCCCTCTGAAACCGACACTGCTTATAACACTCTTACGGAAGAAAGGGGATCTTTCAGAGTACTCAGAAACTCCTCTATTTTAGAGATTTTCCTAGAGTTATCCTGCTCTAACAATAAATCCTTATGAACATCATTTATCAAACGACCCATTTTCATAAGCTGCCTTGAAAACAGAGTCATTTGAAGTCCTATTTTCTTGTCCATTGTGTTCATATGTTTTTTAAAGTCATTGAAGTATGGAATCTGAAATGAAGGGTCCGTATTTGGAAAAACTATTTTCGCATGATTGTTCCTTTTAAACTTCTCCATCTTTTTATTTCGGAATAATAACTTTAAAAGTTTTGCATTGATCACAGAGGAAGGACAATTGTCATCCAACTTTTGAATGAGGCCATGTACTGCATGATCCAAGCTCTCCACTCGCTTAAGTTTACTTTCCAGCTTACTCATCATTGCATCAAACATACTCAATACATCCACAGTTTCTGGAGTATTTGAGCTAATACAAAAAGTGAGGGAAATTATAGGATATATACAGGGTGGGTCAGAATTAGTGTCGCATTAAATTTAACAACATTAAATTAAGTATGTAAAGATTTCACTGCTCAAGTCAAAAACATTGCAGCAACGTTTTGTAAGATAAAATATTACACTCCAAATAAAATGCAAAAATGGTGGAAAGACAATTTAGAGCACTCTTGGTCTCTCTCTTCACCTAATCTTAAGACCCTTGACTTTGCAATGTAATGTTCTGGTTCACCTCCCTCTTTTCACCCCAATCCAAGTTCATCACGAAACCAGTTCTACGCGAGTAAAGTTTATCCCGAAGTCAGTTAATGGCAAGGAAGGGTCACCCCGAAGAAAAACATATTTATTTATTTCATTATATAATTATTAGAGAAGTTAAAATGAGTGTGTTGTATAATTTGCATTTAAAAGCTCAAAATGTATTTTAAAAATATTGAATTAAATTCTAGGTAATTTTTGACAATCGTCAGATGGAGTTATAATAATTTAGATTAATATCTTTATTCAATTTAGAGTAATAAAAATATCTTAAAGCAAATTTCTTGCAATCAACTAAAAAGTAGTGTTTTATTCTACTTTTAATAAAAAGATTTAATCACACATTAATTGACTCATTATCCTAATATAAATAAGAAACTTATTTACTAAGATAATGAGTAGATTGATGAGCAATTAAAACTTTGTATTAAAAAGTAGGATAAAATACAACTTTTTAGTTGATTTTTTTTTTCATTAAGATATATTTAAAATATATGAGCTTGTCTTGGGGTGAAATGAGGGAGATTAATTTTCCTGGTATAAAGCGTGTTGAACTTTTCGTACACGGAAGGGGAAGGACAAGGCAGTTTTCAGGTTCTGCAAAGACTCCCTAATTAACGATTAAAACTTTAAAGGGATCATTTATCAATATCTACAACAAGGTGCAAAAATCAGTTTGAAGAATATGGATAATTATTTGTACTATTAGACAAGTTAGGAATTAATATAACTAAGTATAAATAAATTGCAAATTTACAAATATTAATTCTGACAAATATAATATAGATTTATTTATTCAATGGAAGTTATCGGAGCGTGAAGTAATAATAATCATCATCAAAACGTTATTCATTTACAACAGATAGGACACAAGGAAATATTATTTTTTTTAAATACAAGACATATGAATGTCTACATTCAAAAATATCAAATATCATTTTTCTTTCTTTCATCATTTAATGCATTAAAAAAATATTATTGACCATTTTGGATGGGCATTTGATATTTATAATGTATGTATTATATGAAAATAGATCATATACGTAAGTTTTCATATCAAACGACATAAAAAAAGATCAATTTAAGAAGGAATTGAATTGGTGGTTCAGTGGTTCTCAAGCTGTGTTACACGAAATTTTAGTGATACTCTGAGGCAAGATGACTTTAATCCAAGGGGTAAATTGTGTTGTAGACGAGGGGCCTAAGAAATTTATGAGCCCAATGATCTGTTTGCTATTTATCCATTTGGTAGACCCTACATATCTACTCTGCCCTGTGGACTATCATTGGGCTAAGGTAGCCCTGTGGGAAAAGTGTTCTCAAACTGTGATACACGTAAGTCTTGGGAAATGCGGAATCCCATTATGTGTTACACAGAGACTTGAGTGGGCACGGGGGATATATTTTTAAAAAAAGGGTAATTTGAAAAACACCATCAAATTCTTCCTTTATAAAATTAAATCATCCCAAAACATGTTGTTGTTTTTTGTCCTAAAGTGTAATGTTTTAAAAAATGAGTGAGTGTATTGGATAATTTTCTTAAGTGCAGTATGCAATATAAAAAGTTTGAGAACCGCTGCAATAGGTAATTAATTTACATCAAAGAACTCTGCATTTTATTATACTCAACCCTCAACTATTAGTAATAATATAATTAATTATCCTTTTCAAAATGAAGATATTTTTTCCTTCTTGAAACGTTTCTTGTTCATAATAGGAACGAAAATGATTCCAATAGTTTGAAATTCTCGCTATATAATTATAATAAAAGAGTAAATTTTGAAAGCATTTTCCCTTTGTATGAAAAAGTTTATGTTTACAAGACCCCTTCATTTTAACCAGGAGAATAGTTAATGGTTCTTGTTAATTAGTTGTCAACGTATGACGACCCTTTGATGCAAGAATTCACTTTAAGAATGATGAATGATGGATTGGCCATTAATTCATCATTCGTTGAATGGATTATTACCTAAATGTGTCCTGTTTATTTTGTTGAGGGAGAGGAGGAACATGGGAGCGAGATACTTGGAGAATGATCAACATCATGACACCATAGATCACGGACCACATTGTATTATTATTGATTTTAACATCTATGAAATGATCACTAACTCTTGGTATTTAGACTGCTCCTTGTTCATTCATATGGACCATAGGTAATGAGTATTGTAGAACGAATGGTTCAAATCAAGATCTCAGCTGGTAGTCCGCACTCCAATATTTATTCGTCCACTCTATTTTTTTTAATTCATCAGCTCACTCTTCTTCTCTCTCTTTCTCTTTAGATAACTCATGCACATGATGTTGCTTGTTTTTTTGTTTTTTTTCACGATTCATTGGACTTGAATTGATTAAAGTCATAATTTTGTTTAAAAATACTTATTCTATAATAATTTAAGAGGATACTTTTGATGGTTGTTGATTTGGTCCCTTAACTACAAAAGGGGCACGTGGACCATGTTCCCAAACCCATATATAAGTATACGATACTTGACAATGGTGTTATTAAATTATTTCATGTCAGCTGTTACAATTTTATGATATACATATATACGCATTAAAAGCTTATTTCTCCCAGCAACAGCTCACATACAATTATGAGAATACAGCGCCTTAAATTAAAGCTATATATGTATAACTCAAGTAGCTATCCCCATATCTGTGTATCTACAGAGAAGAGTACAAATTACATACAATCTAATACTTTCAAATTGTAGAACTTTCATAAAATTTCCTCTCAAACAACTCAACCCGAAGAGAAAAATTATAATCACGGCTTTGCTGTTCCTAGAATTTGGACTGCACCTTCTTCGATAAAGAGCTGGCTACAGCCGATGGGGATATATTTATTCATTATTCAGAGATATATTTTCAAAGAGTTGGTAGCATTGGGTCGGTTCTAAAATTTCGTTCCTGTTCTCCAAAAAAGAGAAAGAAAATAGAGACTACTCATTTGGTAGTAGTTTGCCAATTCTACCCAACTGTGTGGACTATTCTTCATTTAACAACATTACAACTTAACAAAAATGTTTTCCAAACACTAATAAAGGCGACAACTGACCCAAAAATACAGTGTAAATACATTTTCCTATGCTGTGTTCAGTAAAAAAAAAAATAATCTCTTGGACTGACACGTTAACATTGGGAAACAAAGCTGACTCAATTTAGATTGATTATATATTTAATAGACATACTTTATATACTATCAATTGCGAACCCACCTTTGCAATGTTTAAAGTATTACAAGATTATATAAATGATAAATGTCATCTCAGTTCTGTACGACTATCGCAAAGTTAATCAAATACATGTACATGGTCCACAGAAAGTTCTGTTAAATTTTAACTTTATACAATATAAATATATGTAAGGTTGCAATATATTATGTTTAAACTCTAGTTGCGTCAAAACTGGATCATAAGAAACAGTTTCAAATAAAATAACAGTTATGTTAACCACAATGGAAGCCAAGAGACATCCTATAATCGAAGAGTAAATCTCGACCTGCCATCTTGAGAATCCTGAAGACCCTAGAGGTCAACTCCATACTCATCAAGATAACCATTGAGAGGTGCGAGGAAACTCAATCTATCAATGAAAGACCCAGATCAGGCAGACCAAAGTCAAAAAGGACGACTGGAATCGCCAAGGTAAGGATTGCAAGAAATCCCTGGAAGATCTTCATCAAGATGGGCAAGGATTTCAACATGGTTGCAAGACAATGAAAAACCCTATCCGAAATACTTTGGGATGTATCCCTAAAAATTGAAGCAAGGTCAAGACTAAAAGCTTGAGAGAAGCAATGCCATTCTTCATAAACTGAGAACTGGCACGGCTCCCAACATTGTGTTCAGTGATTAGATGATTTTCATAATTGTACAGGCTTTTAATCCTCAAAAGGATCGGATTCTTGCTAAAAAAGTGAGCTAAGTAACCATGGAGTCAACAGAGCGCAGAAGCCACAGTCTATGATTGTTTGGGCGGCCGTGACGGAGGTAGGAAAGTCTCACTTGATTTTTGTGGCAACCGGGGGAAGATCAACTCCAATGACTACTTCAGCATCATCCTGGAAGAAGGTTTTGTTCCCTGGGCCCAACAGCACTTCTAGAATGAACGATATACTTTCCAATAGAATGGTTCCCCCTCTCACACTTCCAGAGAGACGCAGTGGGAGTATGAGGCCAATTTGAGTTTCTTCTGGGAAAAGACAGTCTGGCCCTCCTCCAGCCCTGAGCTAAACGTCATGGATTACTCCATGTGGTATATTCTTCGGAGCAGAGCCGGTGTGACCCCCAGCAAGTATTGGAATACCAACTGGTTTATGACTGGGACTCCCACCCCGTGGACATGGTGCGTGTAGCATGCAAGTCTTTTCCATAGAGTTCGGGATGTGGTCAAGGATAAGGGTGACCATTTCAATTGAAAGTTATGTCCCATAGTGATCAATGGCCCTTTAGTGTATAAATTTTACTTTTTTTTTAAAGAAAAAAGCCAAGTTGATTTTAATATTATACGTATAGAGACTATTTTTTGTACAGGAATAGCAATTAGGGCTCCCTCTATCCAATGAAAACCTGACTGGATCTCAAATTTTTAACACTAAGGGGAAGTGCAATTTCTCTCAAAATTGCACATATGACTAATTTTCTTGAGATGTAAAATGAACTTTCTACTTGCATTTTTCACATTTCATAATGTATGCAGTCATCATAATCCTATTTATTTTTTCTGCAATACTTGAAACGTTCATCTGCAAAGAAGTCGTGTCGGACGTTAAACAGTCCCAGAAATATATATTATAGCTTTTTAGTTAAAATTTAGTTGAATACAATAAAAAATTAGAAATATATAAAGTTTAAATACTTGTTTCAGGTTCAGGTTTTATAACTCTAAAGATAACTCACGGTGGACCTTTTCTATGGTTTTTTGTTTTTTTTGTATTTGTTTTTTTGTAAAATTAAATATTTTTGATGAAGAATTACTTTTTTTAGCAGGACATTTCTATGAATAGCTGTTTCAATTGTCCTAGAGGATAGTCTTTATGGGAAGGATTGTCAAAGGGGTTTTTTCATGGAGTGTATACGTTAATTTCATTCAATACCTTACTTAAAAAGGTGAGTCAGGATTTTCTTTCATCAAGATAGATTAGTATTGTCGATGGATTAATATTAATTAGATGAATATTTTTGATGTGAAATTTTATTTAGGTTCAAAGACAGACATTGGCAAATTAGGTGTTGAAAGAGAAAAAAAATACAAATTTCCTTACAAAGAATATAAATTATATTTATTTATGATATACTTATTAGAGAGCCCAACATTTAACACTCGTATCCCAAGAAGAAGAGGCGATGCCAAGACCGGATGGCGCCACTGATAATTGAGTAATACGATTGTCATGACCACACAAATTCCCTAGATGAGCTTTTGAAACAAGATCCCACATGTGGATGGATGCGTCGTCTGAAGAACAAAGTAAGATTCTTCCAGAGACTGTTGTGGCAACACAAGTGAAATTGGAGTTGGGAGTGGGAGGTTTATAGACAGCAATTTCCTGATCTGAACGAATGTCCCAAAGTCTGGCAGTTTTATCCTCAGAGCAAGTTACAAAATGATTACCACAAGGATGAAAGTAGACAGAGTTGACATCCGCATCATGGCCCCAGAAAATTTGCTGGCAAGAAGATGTTCGAATATCCCAGATACGACAAGTTCTATCCACAGAGCTCGTGACAAAGACGTCGCTTTCCCCGGGCTTAAGAGAAAGCCCTGCAATGTCTCCATTATGGCCATCAATGTCTTGTGTCTTTTTTCCAGTGGTCAAGTCCCATTCCATTATTTTCATGTCTCCAGAGCCTATGTTGGATATTACAAAAAATGTAAATGAGTTGCGATTATGACACAGGAGGATTACCTGTAACGACACGATTGTCATCAATAAACTTGCAAGAGGACAAAAAACCTTCGTATCCCATAAATTCGTACAAAATTTTTGCTAATCCATTAGCATCTCTATTGTTAATATCATAGATTGTCAACATATTGTCCATTCCTCCGCAACCGACCAAATTACCAGAGGCTGCAAAACTAGATGTCATTACCCAAGCGGATCTCAATGGAATGACCTAGAAGAAGAAGAGAGGTCAAAGGCGTTGTATCTACATATGCATAAAAGCATAACTCACCATGGTCTTATTACTCGTCCAACAATCCCAAACAATGAGTTTTCCATCCAGAGATCCACTTACTAAATGCCGAGAATCTCCGGAGAAATGAATACAAGTCACTTTGTTGATATGACCCTTGAGGGATTTCTTACATCCCGGTTTGACCTTCGGAATATTAGATGCAGCCCCAAAATCTAAAGTATCTGCAAATTTCTTCTGTTCCTCTCGACATTTTGTTACTAAATCACCCAACTCCTTTTTCAGGGCTTCAGTTTCCTCGTCTGGTTTTGGCATGTTGAAGAGTAAGCTATTCCGAAAGGCTTTTAGAATCCATGTACTGGACTGGACTGTCTGTGTAATAGAGTTAGATCCCTCTTGTGAACTAACAAAGAGGAGTACAGAACTAAATTTCCATTTACTTCTCCTTATAAGAAATGTGGTTTTTAATGGCTTCTTTTGAAGATTACAACGAAGAAAGAGTGAGGAAGGAGTATGGAGAAAGGTTTATTAAATGAAGCCAACTATGAATATGGTGTAGCTTCTTTCAATCCATAGTTTGGCCTTGACAAATTTCTATCATGATCTACAAATAAGACTCAAGATATTAAAGAAAATATATTTAAAGATCAAGCCAGTTGCCCACAAATAGAGTCTAAATATGTAGCAAAATCATTTTTCAGTGGGCATTGATAAGAATAATGAATAGTCTTGTTTAGTCTACTCTCCTGTCATGATAAGGTTTCATTTGAGAAACATTTTACATATATATTATGTAGTTATTACCTCAAACTGTGCAGAAAGCTACTTTCATCTATCTGGTGACATTTTACCGTTTTCATGCGATAGAAAAGAAATATTCTTCCTAAAACCTCACTATCTCGCATTACTTCAACTATACACAAATTTTAAAACGATACGGAAAGTAACTTGTATAATTTCATAACAAAATAACCCATACATATATATATTATTTTTTTAGGGTTTAAAAACATTTTTATCAGATCAAAAACGTTTCATATTGTAATAGATAGAAGAAGGAACATTTTCTAATTACTTACTTAGCGGTTGGGTTGATACAATAACTTACTAATTTTACTCTCTCTTACCAACTGAGCTGTTACTGTGCGCGTACACTTTGCCGAACAAACACATTGCCGAATGATCACTTTGTAGAACCAACACATTGTCAAATGGACACTTTTTCAAATGGACAGTGACCCAAATGACCACTTTGCTGAAACCCGTAATAAATATATAAATTTCATTTTGTATGAATAACTGGGGATTAAAAAAAAAAATTCTCAAAATTTTAATACTAGAAATTTAATTTGAAATTTTTTTAATGTTTTATGAATAGTTGTGAATTTTTGAAGAAAAAAATTTCAAACATTGTATATATTAAATATTTTTTAAAAAACATTTATTTTTCAATTTTTTTTTCTAAAAAAATTGGATTTCTTTCACAAAAAAATCCAAGCCCCCCCCCACCCCTCCTTCAATTTATTCCTGCAGACTCCTCTGTTAAGTGTATATTAATTAATAGTTCATTGATTCATTTCATTATGAGGATATTTCAACAGTTGGCAAGAACCTTCACACAAAAATACAGAGTCCATTTTGTTGTTCGTTATTGATGTTTGGATATCTTGTGTGAATATGTTTTGTACTGTTTTTCCCGAGCACTTGTGCTCCTTGTGGTGTGTCGAATGATTAAATCTTCTTGAGAATTATAGAGTCAGGGACAATAATGAATACTTAATCATGTAATTCGTGGCAAATAATTAAAGATTTTATCTTATTAAATTGGAGTAACATGGTTGGGCATCATAATTACATAGTATTGCAGCATGACTCATCATCAAATATATATTTTTTTAAATTCAACAAGTTGTCCATTCCACAAGGGCAAGGTTCCAGAAACTGTCTATTTGGCAAAGTTTTCAAGTCCGTTTGACAAAGTGCTCTAGAGCCGGCTGTTACATGTGTAAAACGAGTTGCAAGTTAACATATTTTTGTTAAATATAATATTAAATAGGCGTTAACTTAGTATATTTTATTTTTGCAGTAAAAGGATTTAATAGTTAAGTTAAGAGATATAAATTCTTTGTAAATGATACATGAACATCTTTAAGTAATGTATTCACGTTTATTTAATTTTATTCATCTTTCATTGAAAATGATGGTAAAATAATGTTTTTAGAGGAGGATAAGGGGACTTGTAGAGCAATTTTATAGGATATTTCTCTATGATGAAGCATTCATTGTTTTTAATTGAAGCGCATGTGAATAATAACAGATCTTTCTATAAACTACATTTTTATGTACAAGGTGGCTAAGCTATGTATGCCACCCATTTGGCGTGCTCTCTTTGGCAAACATGTGCACTTAGGCAGCTGATTTTTTTTTTTTTTTTAAACCTCCACCTGTTGGAAAAAATGGAATCAATTGACGAATTCGTTGTCCGAAATATTTAAAAAAGTCAGGGATCCTTCCGATGAATCCGCACCAAGAGTTACAAAACAACAATTGCTCGCTGTCACGGACTCAGTGAGACGTTCGTACGCAATGTTAGGAGAGAATTTCAGGCTTCTAAAGGACTCGGCTCCCTGACACACCTCACAAAAAAAAGTATCGAGTGGCTTTATTACAACTTTGACGACTTCATCTTGCCGGACATTAGGTCTACAAACTTTACAGATCTGAAAGTGATGATTTTTTGTGTGTGTGTGTGTTGGGTGCGATCGTACAACAAACCAACCGAACCCAACGCATCAATAAAGACGAACTTATCAGTCGAATTAAGAAGGAGCTCCAGGATTTGCCGGAGGACCTAGTGGCGAAGTCCTGCTCAAGTTTTCGGTCCCGTATAGAGACTATAATTTATGCTGTAGATTATTTAATTAAATAAAATCAATTATAATCCATCAAACTTTCAGAAACTGATTTTATTTCTTTTAATCGGATAACTGATTGGAGAGAAAATTGCGTTTGAAAAAAAATCATTTTTCTGACATAAAAAGCTTGTGCACCATGTAAAGTAGGGCTGACTTGAAATAGTTCTTTTTTTTCCTCAAATATCTAAAATGCTACAACTATGAATTTTACATCTTAATTGAATAAAATAATGAAGATTATCGTAAAAAAAAAAATCTTAACTTTTCTTCGAGGTATTGGATGAAACTGTGAACTGAACTGAGGGGTACAAGTAGCTGGTTTTTTTCTTACACAAATGCATGTGGTAGCTTGAACTGATACCATTTAAATATAAATTTGAGAAGATACCTAAAAATCTTAGCCACATCCCATCTCGAAAGAGCCACAACTCTCTTTCGTAGGACAGAAAGAAAATCATATTTCTCAATTATCAGTTATTTAGCTCTGCTCGATGAAAATAACTTCTAGCGAGAATGCTATTATAAACAATAATTAGTGGGGAAAATATTCTGCAGCCCTCACATCACACACAAGCTAAATTTATTATTTTTAGTGGCCAATTTGCTTACATTCACACCCAAATGATAATCCTCAGCCTCATGATTTAAAATTATTGAAATGGTCAATTTCGTATATTCGAGTACTATAAACTTTCATGTTCGATGAGACCCTTCAAAAAGTGCCCTCTCCCCCTGTGGCACTGCCACAAAATAGGACTCCCAAGCGTTCGTTTTTGCTTTATCAGTGTTTTAATTCATATTTTAAAAGTAAATATATACTTTGATTTATTGAATTTTTTGCTAGTACTATTGGCACAGAACTCTATCATCTCATTTTTAGTGTTCAATATTCAGCTTTTAAAGAAAAAAATATGTCTGGGAAATTATGCAAGTGTTGTAGAAAAAAATAATTTTTCGGAAAAAAATTTGAAATATTTTATAAAAATCTACAGCTATTCACAAAAAATTAAATTAAAAAAAATCAAATATTAAATTATAGTATAATATTACACTCCTAGGGAGAAGACGTTATTTTTTTAGCCTTCTGAGATTTAATTCAAAGTTAGCAGTTTAAAATAAATTCAGTGGCCCAGAAGGGGATTTATAATTGTGTGCTTAATGTGACAAAAGATCTACTGTCTAAATGGTTGTCTAAGGAACTCCAAAGGTTTTCATACGCTCAAGTGACGAAGAAGGGTCAAGATACTTTTAAGAAAAAGATTAATCAGGAATGGAGGAGAAGACAGATTAATCAGGGAACACTTGAATGAATATGGAACGCGGTCTTTTTTTTTTTTTTTTTTTCGTAGGACAGAAAGAAAATCATATTTCTCAATTATCAGTTATTTAGCTCTCTAGAATCTCTGTAATAATTCACTTTGTAAGTGAAAAAGGACGAGGATACTGTCTGAAATTATATAGGAATTTCAATACTTTGGCACAATACAAACCCAGCTTTATATAATCAAATTAGAGAATCTAGAATTATTTACTTGCCATCTGAATCGCGTATAAGAACAATAACAAGTGTGTTTTCAGTTCATGGAGGAGTGCCAGTCTCAACAATTGATTATTTAAAATCTAGTAACTCTAGATTTAAAAAAATCAATTGTATACTTCCATAATAATTGACGAAGTCTATTCCTCAAAGAGAGTTGAATTTAGTGGTGACCATTTTTTTGGATGTAATAGGAATAGAAACGATTCTAAACCCATACTTTGTTTTATGGTGAAGAGTGTACTTGGGAAATACAGTGACATGGTAGCTATGGTACGAATCAAAAATATTAAATCTTACATTATAAAACAATATTATATGAAAGTTCTTGAAGTAGTTACCAAAGTTGGCCTAGAACCCGTTGCAACCATTACGGATACGCATTCCTCAAACAGAAAATTATATTTGGATGAAATAGAAAATAGAGAATTTCCTAGATATATTCAGAATCCTTTTTCAAATTTCGAAAAAAAAATATTTATGTTATTCGATTCAGTACATATCTTCAAAAATGATATACCAACTTTACTATAAGACGAAAATTATAATGTCCATCGTTCGAAAAAGAGGATGAAGATATTACTTTCTCAATGAATGAATTGGGAAATATCAAGAATTAGACTCCTTCGTAAATGAAATTAATAGAAGTGGTTTAAAAAAGCAGATTGATGCAATTTATCTTCTTGGAGGACATGTTTATGAACTCTTACAACATATCTTTTCAAATAAAGAAAGGTGAAATGTTATTTTATCTATGGCTACTCAAAGAAGGGTTTTCGTAAAAGGTGCATGAAGATTTTTACTTCTAATCAAACTACAGCGTGGTTTGAAAAATCTTCATGCAGTAATAAATATCTTCTTAGTAGCACTTTCTTTAATCAAATTCCCTCAAAAATGTTTAATATGTTTGCAAAAAAAAAAAATGTGTCTGAAGCAAACAGCCATTTTCATGTAAATAAAAAACGGAAAAGTGCTTGCAAAATTTTTTCAAATTTAATTTGGCATAGATTCCGAAGATATCATATTCTAAATTCTGGAACTATGGAGAAGTAGCAATAGAAGTTAAAAATGTTCATGAAACAGTAGAAAAAATTGACAAGAAAGAAAATTCTCTTCAGATCAAATGTTTTCACAAGAGAAAAAATGAAAGGGAGGGGGGGAGAGAGAGATTATTAGCTCATCAAAGCTACAACAGGATTGAACAAAAGAACGTTTATAATTACAAATGTAGCAAGGATCACTAACCCGAAAGAAGTAACTTCAGTGATGGAGTCTTTGGGTGAAGAAGTTGAGGCTTACTATCAATCACAAAGATCGGAAGAATATGAAGGTGAGTTCGCCAAAAAAATATTCGAAGAGGCACTAAGGTAAATGAATATTGTTATAAAGATGAATACTTCGATAGATATCCCTCAATTCATTCCAATTAGAGAAAGATTGGTGAAATTAGAATGTAGTCTTATTTAAAAAAAAAAACAATGCTCATTTTGCACAGACATTGGTCATAAGTACTTTGAATGACTAGTGAGAAAAAATGGATTGCCAAGGACATCCACGAGTAAAATATTTTGAAAACTGAAATTGATGTACAAAACGAAGAAAGTAAATTGGCACTTAACGTTAGAGGGTGGCCAATTATCAACATCAAAATTTTCTGAAAAAAGATGTTCAGGCACTGGAATTCGATCAAAATGACAAGCGTAAAGAGACCAATCCAGTTGTAGATAGAGTTTTATCCGAGAAAACTGTTGCTTCATTATTGTTATCTGAAACTATGGATAATAGGGAATCATATATTTCAAAGGAAGTGCCAGAATCACCTGAAGAAAAGTTAGAGGGTTTGATGACAAATAACGGAGAGATCGGAGATAACATCTTATTTACAGAGAATGATGGAAGGTCAAAAGATGAAGGCTCCAGTAGGGTTCAGATGAAGGAAGGGGCTTGAGCGAAGTCTCGCAAATGGTGCTAAGAAACAAAGCTAACGCTCCCAAAAAGCCAAAGAAGATTGATGGTCAGCATAAAAGACTTATAAGGAGTCCCGTGGGGAGGATACAAAGAGAAAGAAAGAAAACAGTAGCTAGTAATACGGGAAAACTTCAATAGAGAATTTTTCTCATATACTGAGATTTTGATGTAATATCTAACAAAGGTAGTTCTGCAAGAAAAAAAAATAACACTAAGATACCAAAACTCAAGGAAAGCAAGAGATCTTAACAGCTCACAAACAAAACAAAAATTCGGTATATTTTTCCAGAATGTCAGATCTCTCAGAAATTATTAAAGACGACATGACTACATTGATTACCTTAAAGGCAAAGATAAATATGTTTTTGTCTGCAAGACCAAAAAATAGATGATTTTTTTTTTTAATGTTTTGAAGATTGTACTAAATGTTACCCAAAAGAATTTATACACTATAAAAACTGCATTGGTAATAAAAAAGGGACGTAGACTTTGATTAGAAAAGGGCCTGGTATACAATCAAGAAGACTGTATGGTAAAAGTTTCACTTATGCCTCATTTGAGATCATAGAGGTTACATTCCATGAAGGAAAAATTGTTGTAGCAAACATTTATGGTCCAAATGAAGACAAAGCGGAATTTTACGTAGAAATACGTAACATACTGAGTAATCTAGGGAACGTAAAAATAATAATTGTCGGGGATTTGAATCTATGTATTGATAATGACTCAGACTCCATCAACTATCGAGGAGAATATAACCTAAAATCCAGGAACGTTTTGGAGATTCTAATGGAGGACTTGGGAATGCTTGATGCAATTCAATACTGGTATAAGGGCTGCTTTGTTGATACCTGGTAAACTAAAACCAAAAAAAAGGGCCATAGATCATATAATTATTAGTAGGAAGTTGACCAAAAAAATGAAAAACCTCAAAATATTGAATAACAGACGTTCGGTGCATAAACAACCCCCTTTAAGACTTCACTTAGTCCACAAAAAAAGAGATGGGTTCTTCCGAAGAAGATTTTGAAAAACACAAAATTCATAAAGAGGTCTTCCCTAGAATTGGATAGGGCTATAGTGTTGTTTTTTCTGAGATAGATTTCAAGAAGTATATCAAAAGGCATTTAAGGGAAGATAGGTCATCGGGTCTTAGTGGGATTATGGCGCCTTTTTTTTTAAACTGTTCTGTAATCAAACAGCACAGTTGGTAAAGGGAATCAGGAACACAGGAATTATGCATTCTATCTTAAATCACGGAATTATTACACTTATACCAAAACCTGATAGCTCCACTTCTAATCCAAAGAAGCTTGCGTCCAATAACTCTAATTGAAGTTTTATACAAACTAATAACTGGTACAATTAATCAAAAGATAATGCCTATTCTAACCAGCATCATTCCTGGAGAACAAATTGGGTTCATGTCCAAAATAGTACATAACGTTAAATACAGCAGAAATGATTAAAAATGCTATAAATAGAAAAACTTTCAATGCAATAATCGCAATAGATTTTTATAAAGCCTTTGATAACATAAGCCATTGACTTTTTTTTAAAAGAAATGAAAGCAAATTTTGACAATGACAGGTTGCATTTCAAAGGAAATCGCTTTCTTAGGTATGGATGGAGTCTTCTCCAAAGCAATAAAGTGCAAAAGAGGTGCTCGTCCAGGTGAACTTTATATATATATATCTTTTTCATTTGGCACTTTTACCATTGATGGATAAAGTAAATAATAATAAACTGCTAGGAATTGAATTTGGTGGCGACTAAAATTGTAGCCGATTCTACGCTGACGATAACTATATCTTCATAGAAGATGAATCAGAAGAAGAAGGATAGATATTGTTTGCGACTCTATGAGAAGTTCCGGAAGAAATCCGGCCTAGAAGTCATCAAGGAGAAGAGAAAAAATTTAATTATATTATTTTATATAATGTTTTATAGGGTTTTTTTCTCAAAATCAATGGCAGGATATGCAGTCGTAGACTCCATCAAACAATTGGGAATATTGTTCACAAAATCAGGCGCAGCCACGACTTCTTTGTATGAAAAGATGTTCAAAATTGAGATTCATGCAAGAATAATCAAAGCTTCAAACATGAACTACACCGAAAAGGGTATGTTGGTGGAATTTCTATGAGTGCTCAAAGTTCATTCATTTCTTGACGGGTGACTGGAAGGAAATTTCTAGGGTCGGAAAAGGGTTCCAGTATATTAGAAAATTTTTGTTCCCCGAAAGAAAAAAATCACCTTTTAGAAGTTCCAAGGACTATGGGCGGCTTTGGTTTGAACTCACCGGAAAATATTGTTTCCAAAATTTTCGGAAAAATGTTTGTCAGAATTTTAAAAGAAGATATTCCATTTTAGAAATACTCCTGATTTTAAGTTGATTTTTTTTGGTTTGGAAAATTTACTCTCCTCATTGATGGACGTGGATATTTTGGAAGGAACTTATTTATGGGGAAAGGATTTGAGGATGAAGTTTTTTTTTTTATTATTCGTAAAGGGGGAAGTACTACTAAAAAGTAGAAGAGTAATGAAGAACGTGAGAGCAGAAGAAAGGGCTGCTGTAGAGAGAAAGTCAATATTGAACAATATTTTTAACGATTATCACTTGATGGTGGGACTAAAGGGCGATGGCCCTAACAAATATATTACATACCAAGTGGCTAAATTACTGAATATGCTGCTAAAGATCCCCATTGATAAACGAACACAAACAACTTTTAACCTAAGCTTACCACCAGTAGTACGAAGATCTGTATTTTAAGTCAACTTTAGGAGGATTTTTTCCAAATTTAGCCCTGAGTTATGTCCTATTTTTAAATTGCATTGTGCCGGCTTGGATCATCAGGAGGGAAAGGAAAGATTTTAAACATTTAAGGTCTTAAAATGGAAGGTTGGAGATGGAGTATGTATAAATTTTCAAACTCTTCTCAACAACAAGTCTTTATTGTGCAACTATTTTATAGGAAAAACGCGGGAAGGAAAGTTGTGCTCCTTGAAATATGGAAAATAGACAGACCCTTGAATATTTTTACGGAATGTGTGAAAACAGTGAATTTAAGAAAACTTAGAACTAATATTTTAGAGATTTTTAATTTCGTGGAAAAGTCCTGGACTTTTCTTATTGGGCCCGTCGAAGGGGGTAGAAAGGCGACAATTGGAAGAAAGCTATTGAGTCGAAATAAAAAATTTATCATGATTTCCAAAATAGATGGGCAGATAAAGATTTACTGAAGAGTCGCCTTTATTTTTTTTCTATTATCTATCAATTATTTTAAAGAAGAACTGTACTTTTTAATGGACTCAACAACTTCAGAAAGCATGCCAGTAATAACTGGCATAAATAGTCTCACAGTGAGGGGATCATCCAAAACGAGGAAGTACAAACGCCTCTATGAATGTTTCCACACATTAAATTATCTATTCAATTTTCAAAAAAATTGAAATATTAAATTTTCTATTAAAAAGCAAGGGTTCTTTAATTGGGGGGAAGGGGGGCTATAGCCCATCTAGCACACCCCATGGGGGCGCCCCTTATAATTTAGTGACTCAAAGACTCCTTAGCTGGATTGTTCGATAGAATCCCTAATTTTTTAAAAATAGTCTACTAAGATGCATCACTACAAAAACGTCATAACTCAATTAAGGTGCTTAATAAAGAAATAACCTTAATTCTCCGTCTCTTCCCCAGGGTGGTTATCCACCCCAGGGACTGAAATATCCTTGTATATCTTGTGACTGTCAAACTTTTACTCCACCTTCTATGTAAATTAGTGTTGTGTCGACTTGAGTCAAGTCAATAAAATAGAAAAGGAAATGAAAGAAACATAATTAAGTAGCCACGCATACTCTGTACTGCCAATTTATTCATTTGTAGTCAATTAACTACTTTCAGTTTGTAGGAATTTGTGTATTACTTACTTACTTTTCATGTACGAACTTTGTTTGAAAAGTAAATGCAAAGTCCAACAGATGGTACCAGTAGCGTTTATTGATGTTATGTTTAGTTGGTATAATCTCTTGGAAGGAAACACACTAATTTTCAGCCAAATTTTCCTTTCTGTTTGAATCGAGGAAGTGTATTGATTTTCAAAAAATGGAGGAAAAAGAATTTCGTCTGTAGATTAAACATTACTTTATCAAAGACAAAACGTCTCTGGAGAAGCTTGATAAACATTAAAGGGGTTCTGCACCATCCATTAGGACAGTTCATAAGTAGTTTCAAAATTTTCGGAGAGGCCATATGGGCACAAGTTACACTGAACGTTCTGGACTCCCTTTTGAGGTTACTACTCCAGAAATTATTGACAAAATCCATGATATGGTGATGGATGCCAGAAGATTAAAGGTGCGTGATATTACTAGTGTTGTGGTATCTTGAGTTGGAACCCTATTTCCATTAATTTTGCGACCACAACTCCGGAGGTGTGAGCTTGTGCATTGTCTCGATGAAAAAGGACTTTTTTGTTGGCCAATCGTGGGTGTTTTTTCAAACAGTCCAATAACGGTAACCAATAATATGGACCTGTAATAGTTTTACCCTTTTCCAGATAGTCGATGAGGATTATTTCTTGCGAATGCAAAAGACGGTTGCCATAATCTTTCTCGCCGATTCCTCCATGTAAACGGCTGCTTCAACAAATTTAAAATGTATATAAATATATAATTATACTATATTTTTAGTTTACTTTCCGTTACAGTTTTGAATATTTAAAAAAACACTTTTAATTTGAAAATATAAAATCAATTAGCTCATTTTTCTTACTATTTTAATATTATTACACGTTTAAGCCAAAAGATTAACCTATTTCCTCTAACCTGGATACTAGGTTAAAAAGGCTATTTGTTCCACAAAACGAGACTCTCCACTCAAAGCACCATCTACCTACAAAAACCAAAGATTTGCCTTTTTAAGAATAGTTTCTATTACAAATCTATTTTCTTTGGAATAATATACCTCTTTGCTTTCGCCAGGGAAGTGAGGCTGACCTCAAAGGATTTTTAGAAAATTATTATGCATCACTATTATTAAGAACCATAATTTTTATAATTTATAAAACAAATCGACCTTTATAGGCTTTGTTTATCGCCGCTGGTCGATATGAATTAATGTTTTGTTTCTGGTCCGAACTTATTACTTAGTCAGATATTGATAGCATGTATTGTAATTTTGGGGCAGAATTCTATAACTATTCCAACAGAAAGCAACCATTTAATGTTTTTTATAGTAATAAACATTACACATTTTGATTAAGAAGCGTACAAAAGAAACATCAATTTAAATTAAACTAAAATAATCAGTAACAACGTATAATCCTCATTTATTTATATATTAAGACGAAATATCCTTAAGGCAAAATGGCTTTAAGACGAAATATCCTTAGACGAAGTGGTTTAAAGCAAAATGTCACGAGGCAAAATAGCTTAAGGCAAAAGTACCGGTCACGATTTATTAGTAACAGGGAATGTTAGATGCAATTTGTTAAAACACCATGATATAAATACTTATGTCTAGTCAGACTCCTCAAAGATGAGAAGAACCAGAAATTAGAAATATTGATTGAATATAAAATCATTCTGGGACAGAACAAAACTAAAAAGATATAATGAGGTTGTATGATAAAAATCAAGCCTATAAAATATGAAGTCTACTCGGTTGATTCGAATTTGAGAATTGACTCATCATTTCAGTCAAGTCGTCCAAATTTGGTAGTTATTTGAGTCAACATAGCACTAATGTAAATTATTTATTTATCCTATACTATCAGCATTCATTTTTTTGGGATGATACTTCATTATTTTCTGAATTAATGTCTAGTGAGGAGAGCGGGCAAGTTGACACTCGTTAATTAATAACTAATTTATACGACTTTGATCCAGCACTTTCGTGGAATAATCACCTATTAGTCCTACATTAACTAAGGGTCTTTAAGGACGGTGAGTAACTCTAATTTTGACTTTCGACTCAATTTCTGAATTTACAATCTCGAAATAATATTTTTTCATTCTTTAATTTTCTTCTGAAATTTAAGTATTAAATAAAATTCTAAAAACATTGTTATTTTATAAATATATAGGGTTAATTTATGAGTTTAATAGAAAAAATGTGTTAAGCATTGAGGAATGTTATTGACATTGATATTAATGTTTTCAGTCAAGGAGTATCTGAGAGCGGGGAGGGGAGGCTGTTAACTCAGGGGTAACCAAAAAAATTATAGAGAGAGAGAGTCAAGCCTTCAATTATTTGAAATTCCCTTGATCTTAAATCCCAATTTATGAATTCACTTTAAAAATGTTAAGCACGATAGTTAAATTTATCATATTTTTCTATGTAGATGTGCTTTGTTAGTATAGTACTTTCTTCAATATTTAAATAATAATTACAACAGCTTCGGAAATAAACTCACTGTTCAGGTTGCCAACCTGAAGATGCTGCCATAAGATCTATTTGAAAAGCCTCAGATGGATTTCAACATAATTAGATATAAAAACCAAAGTGACTATTGATATAAAACTTTCCATTTAGGAATCTATCTCATTTGTTCAAACATCCATTTGCCAAGAGGAATGATCCTATCCGTCTCCTACCCTAAGTATTCTTGTTTCTTCGGAAAGAGTTCCTAGATGAGTTTCGAATGGTTCTCATCCTCATTTAGATGTTAATGTCAAAGAAGTTCCGTCCTCTGAATCTGTCTTTTTTGTGACTAAAGACGGACTCACGAAGATAACGAAGAGCTCAAATCATTTTGTATCAGAATATCACTCAGTATAGAGAATTCATAAATTACTCCATGACATGAAGTAAGGGTGAGATTGTATGACAGTGATTTCGAGGAGTTTTTAGGAGTTTAGGACCAACATTTCTTCTCATGAAAGTCAAGATAATTTTTTTAAGGAATTATTTATTTTTAGTAATGATTGGACGATTAATCAAAATCGGAGAATGGATTGTTTTTTCTTAAATCAGCATGGGGAAAATAATGTTTAATTTTCTATTCCAGTTCCTATGTATGTATTATTATTATTTATAAATGGTATTTAACTATTTATTACTTTTCTAAATTATTAAAAAACAATTATTAAATATATCTGTCAAGATATAAAAAACTACTATATGAATTTGTTACTTGAGTCTCACTGTGTACTCTTAATCCCAGTTTGTTTGAAAAGTAATCTTTATTTGATTTTTTTAGACTAGCTGGAGTAATAAACATTGCTTGGAATGTTGCAGTTAATTAAGCAAACACTCAAAAGTCCTTCTCAAATCAACTTGTTTGCATTAATATAGATGAATGATAATTGGTAAATGACTCCTTCTAAATGCATGAGGGAAGGGTCGCTATTAAACATAAAATTTTGATTTCCAATCTACTAGCTACTAATTATTTTGGCATACCCCTTGAGATTTAAGCTTAAACATAATCCCCATTCCTCTAGCACTTGCATCATTTCAGTAGTATTCTCTTCGTAACTATCATTATCTTCTTTGTTTAAATAGTAGTTACAACTTAAAGTCTATTTACTGGTTAAAATGTTAATTATGTATTCGTTTCCGATATATATTTTTTTTTAAATCAATTTTCCCTCTCTCAGGATGAATATGTAAAAAATAAATATAAGCCGTTTAAAAACTTATATTTTTCTTCATATTATCATATCCATTCATATTAATAAGCATTAGTACCACTAAAAACATATTGGTTATAAGTAATAACCAGACTATAGTGAAATATTGAAGTGGAGACTATATAAACTGTTTAATTACCCTTATGGTTTTGATTCAAATAACACATTGGTGAATAAGTCCCGGGCCTTCTACCAGATGACCCCACTAACAAAATATTTTTCGGAAGTACAAACATTCAAAAGGTTACTGTCCAAATTTCATGACGTTTGGTTTATTATTTATCGAGTTACAGTTGTTTAAGTGACGCTACTTTTGTGATTCTTAAAAACGTTGGATTTAAACCAATTTCCTGTGTTGATTTGTCATTGCTTTTTGATGGGGAAAACATCTTTCAAGCCCAAGCTTGGATTGAAAAATGTTATCCAGACTCTGTCCCATCGAAAATAACCATCAAACGAAACGTGGTCGTACGGAGACCGATGATGCTGAACGCCCTGGTCGGCCAAATAAGGCGGTTATTCCAGAATACATTGACAAAACCCTGAAAATCATCATGGGCAATCGCAAAGTGAAGTTGCAAGAGATAGCTGACACTCTCAAGTTATCAAAAGATAGTGTTTACACCATCATACACGATTGGTTATGTTCACACCAGAGCAAAATAAACAACGAGAAGGTGATTCAAAGAGCTTTTTGAAGATGTTCACGCGAAATAAGAAGGAGTTTTTGCATCATCACAATGGATGAAACATGGATTCACCACTTCACTCCAGAATCAAAACAGCAGTCTGCTGAGTGGTGTTCAGAGAGAGAAAGGGGTCTAAAGACTCAAACATCGGCTGTGAAGGTCATGGCCCCTGTATTTCGGAACTCGGATGGAATTTTATTCAATGACTACTTAGAACATGGAAAAACAATTAACAGCGACTATTATATCGGTTTGTTGGATCGTTTGAAGGCCGAAATTACTCAAAAAGACCTCAATTGAAGAAGAAAAAGATGTTCTCTCGCCAAGATACTCCGTGGAAAGAGATTTGGCTCCGATGAGGAAGTGATTATCCAAATTGAAGCATATTTTGAAGGTTTTGTTAAATCGTTCTACACTCGTGGTATTTAAAAGCTAGAGAAACGTTGGAATGATTGTATTGTTCTAAAAGGAGACTATATTGATGAATAAAAATGAATTTTGACAAAATAAATGTTGTTTTCCTATCCAGACCCGGGACTTATTGACCGATGTGTTAAGTTAAACCATTTTTTAGTTAATCTTGGAAAATAAATAACGAAAACAGTTTTTAAATTACAAGTTTCAATAATTCCTTAAAATATGATTTTTTTATTTAACGAGTTTTTTTTGCGATCAAAAGTGTTAGGTGAGTAACGAATATTAAGGCAAGTATTCACGCAAATAACGAGAAAAGCTCCCAATTGCTAAAGTGTTTATTTTTAGAAATTCGAAAATACATATGCAGCAAAATTCAGCTCGCAGCACATCACTATAAATATTATTTACATTGAATAAAGGTAGTCTAATTATTTTCAATTATAATTCTTAGAAATTTATAGCAAAATGCCATTTTTTAACTATTATTAAAAATATTGAATAATCGACATTCGGATTTTCTACAAGAGTCGCATCGGAAGTGCCATCGGATTTTTTTGTTAATCGTATCATACCTACTTTTTAGCTTCTAAATAAAAGCAACGCCAATAGACAAACATCACTATTTTTATCGGAGTCATCTGATCTCTTATGCAATGGAAAGAAATGTTGCTGTTTAAGAAATGTATCGTTAATTTTGAAATCTTTTTCAGTTAGATACTCTTAATTCATACATTGTATCAATTTGATTATTATTTTTTTCTTTATGGAATGTGAATATTTAAATATACATATATATATATTGACATCCAAATACTCCTTTTAAATTTATTTTTGTGTATTGAAATCCGTTTTAAAATATAAATTTAGTCTATATATTTGTCATTAAGTTAGAATTCCAATGATTTATTTTAGAGTGCATGTGTTGTGCCTAATTTCTTATTTATTTGATCGCTTGTTTGAATATTATAATATTAGCAAAGATTAGGGAGAATGATATGGGCGTTATTTTTGATTTCCACACTATGCATACAATTTCATAATTAAGGAAGATGAATTGCATCAGTAAAGTGATAATGAGGATTCCAATAGTTTTTAAGATATTGGATTAGAAATGGATAGGACCCTTTTTGGACCTAAGATTGAGAGTGACAATGAGAATTTAAATGCTAAAAATATTTAAATAAGTATCAGTATAATATTCCATCCCAAAAATACAACAATTCATAAAGTATATTCCTGAAAATCGTACACTTTCCATACATATAATAATTTAAAGTCTTCCCAGAATGCGTAGATGGAAACTTATTTCTTCCCCTTATGTTTATGTCGTTGTTGTTGATTTTTTATCAGTCAACTCTCTCCCTTCAGTTTGTTTTAATTTTAACCACATTTGTGTATGAAGTATAAAACGAAAAAAACTTATATTATGAAACAGTTAACTGCAGGATTTCCTGGAAATTTTTCGTGGATAAAGTCACAGAAAAGGCTCTCGGAAATGATAGACAAACCCCCCTAGAACAGACAATATATCTAATCCCTTTCGATGTAAGCCCCTTATTTCAAAAATCAAGCATCCAATTTATTGAAAATATTATTCAAAAAAGTGGTATAATCAATATTTTCGACATTACTTTGATGAAGAATAATGAATAAAAAGACGTCACAATATTTATATTTATTAAAAAAAAGTTTCCTTATAATCATCTTAATTAAGTTGACTTAAAATTATTGAAAGCTAATAAAATTTTTACTATTTATTACACAAAATAATGTGCAATTTATAAAATTGAAGATGTTGAATACCTAGTTGTATTCATTTTGAAAATATATATTATTGGAATTTTGAAAAATACTTTTGAAGTAGATAAAATAGCTTGGATTGTCACAATTATTTTCAAATCACAAATCATATTTCATATTTCTGGAAATTTACTTATTTTTACAATCTATTTTAACCTTTATTCTTTTGACAATCTGTAATGAGAATATGATGATGATCCTTGCTTTTACCACTACATGCCTCTTATTAGAAGTAAAATATTTAACTGCTTGGCCAAAAAAAATAATTCCAGAGGTTAATGATAATATGCATAAAAATAAGACAAATGCAACAGCAAAATTTAATTGAAGGAATAATATACCTAGAATAAAAAAATTAAATGGGGAATCAATAGAAAATAAATAATTTATTTTTAAAGGGCAGAATATCTTTAATTTTCTTAATTGTAAATTTTTTCGCCAAAAAAAACTAGAACAATCATAGGATATACCTTATAATAAAACTTAAAAAAATATGATGGGAAACATTTATTAAATTCTTTTATCAATTTATTTTTTTGGAGATAATATGGTAACAATGGTACCATTTCAATATGCCCAATGACATAAATGGCTCAAAAGTATTAAGGAAGTTGAGAGTAAGGCTTGAAGTGTCGATGATGAATAGTAATTAATAGTCCGTACAGAGATTACAGCACGAATTCAGTCACATAATGGAACAGACCAGTGAGATAGAGATGATAAATTTCTTTGTCAAGGACACGAAATAACTCGAATCAATAAAATACTCATAATAAAAAGAGACAAAGTGGAATCGACTGTAGGAGGTCTGAGATTGAATTAAGGAACTGTGGATGGAGGATGGACTCCGAATGGAGACTGATGTTATTGAGCAATGAGCGATGTTTGACTAAGCTAAAGTTAGAAGTAAATATCACAGACCTTGATGCTAAAAATTACCTCTACAATGAATGTACCTTCCATAATTGGAGGTGAGATCCACCGAGTAAGACATGTGACCCTCTTCATAAAAGGACGATATCTCTGAACAATGAACATCAAGTTGAAGGCTGGAGGGGTGTGTCTAGGATATCCAAATGAAAATACATACATTCAAAAGAACAATGGATGGATGAAAGTCCATCTACTAGGAGATTCCTCTAATTTATCAATTAGAGGACCAAACCGCCAAGATATTAATTTACACTTCACACACTAACCATTTAAAAATAAAATACTGAATACATACTTCTATATTTTACCTCTCTTTTATCTCTCTGTGTATCTCTTTATGTAGTTACCATAGGCAGCCTTTCCCTCCTTGCTGTTTAATTATTCATTGGATTGAATTATCATTAATCAACCATTGATTTATGAATTTTATAGTCTGCCCTGTTTTGAATTTTGGATTGTATAGATACATTCAGTCGATCCATCATATTTTGGGATTTCAAATATTATCCCAAAATGGAAGGGTTGCTTAAAATACCATGTGATGGAGATATGAAATTACAACTACGATAATTACAAAGTTCATATTAGTTGAACAATATGAATTTACAATAACAAATGATCTTTTTCACAACAACAGGCGGCGCCATTTGAGGTTGTACTCCTCCAGATAGTATTAGAACTCATTGACCTTTCCTTTTTTATTATTATTACTTAATTACTTCATCATAATTTTGCTTTTTTTTTTTCTCCTAGCTATATTAGTAATCTGATCGAGATAAAACAGCAAAGTTCGAACTGGTAATATGACAACATATATCATGCAGAAAAATCTCTTCGTGGCAAATTTAATGGTGGTTCATAATTTTTTTTATTACAAAGTCTTATCGGTCTAACTCCATCCAGTGTATACCGATGGCACTTATAAAATGCGAGATACACATCACTAAAGCCATTGATCGGAAAAATAATGAATGTACTTTTACAACAACAATCATTATTCAATAATAAATTGGGAATTGTAAATTTTTCCTTGCTAAGAAATTCCGGGAGCAACCTCATTGACAGGACAAATTTTTATCCGGTATGACAGTAAAAATATGGGTTCCATTTAGTATAGTACCGTTTCAAATACGTCAGTGCACTAGTACGACTAAAGTAGGGTATATCGAATAACAAAATATCTCAAATGAACGAATGGAGTCTTCAATTCCCTTTCAGGGATTACAAATGATCCTCCCCTCATAAGTTTGAAAGCTCCTGTACTTTGTACAGAAGAATCTTCATATTTGAATCCTACTGCCAACCTCCTTTAAACGAGCACATCTAATAAAAATACATTCATTCGAAGCAGTAACTCGATATTATAAATGCACTCAACTTTTCAACACATCAAAAGTGAAGTATTTATGCAAATTTCGAACAATAAATGCGAAAAAAAAACTATTTAAAAAGAGAAATTGTTTGAAGTGCACAAAATGTGAACAAATTAGTTTATTAATTTGGAGGAAAATCATAGTTTCAAAATAAAGAATTGATTCATTTTTTTTTTTTTAGATGTAACAGCAAAATAATTTATTTTAAATATATTGTATAAAGAACAGTGGCTTAGATAATTGAATTTTGCATAATTGGCTAAACAACAAAAGATTTTTGCCCTTTTTCCCTTGTATTTTTATGGAAAAAAGTTTGCAACATACAACTATTAGTGATGTATTTCAGTCAGAAAATGCTAAACTGATCTGACATTGTTAAAAAATTTAAGTATTTTGTCCAACTCTGGTCCAGACATGTCTTGTTGTACATTTCGTCAACAAAAAAATTCGATCTTCATCAAATTTCACGTCATTTTTTTATTTTATTTTTTTTTTCAAAAAGAATTAGAATTTTGTTCTGTAGAGAAACATAGTTCTGGATGGGTCTAGCAAAATTCACATAAGACCGAACAGGGTAAAAATTCAGTCTCAACACTATTAACGACGTAGTAAATGATTTAGGTAAGATATTTTTCTTCTTAAATATCAAATATAATGAAAATACTAAATAGATTACATTTTAAGATAACGCTCAGCATGAAAGGAAATACCAATGAAAAGGATCATTGACCCAAAGGTATTATTTCCAATGATATATGATAGACATGTGCAAATACTTACTCATCCGCCTACACACATGTAAAGGAATTCGTAGAAAAAAACATAATAGGTAATTTACAATACCATTTTTGAAATAACATAAATTTAAATATACATGTAATGAAGATTAGAGCTATCTAATATTTAAAAAGGGAAAAAATCATCGTTTCTAGGAAAATATAGAGATTGTGCGATCCAACAAAAAATAAATATATTAAAAAAAACAATACTACCAAACGATTTTCCTTTTATAAACATAAAATTGTATTTTTTTTAGCAAAGTTCCATTCTTTTTTATATCAATTTTATAACAAAAGTTTCTTAAACTATAATTAGAATAAACTGGATTCGATTATTGTCGGAAAATAAATATTTTATATACCAAATGAATACCCTTTCTTTTGGATCTACAAAAAAATCAGCAATGCATCACTAAAAACCAAATTTATACTGTATTTGTTGTCAGCTGTCGATATACTTTTGACAAATTTGAAATGGTTGAATTTGAAATACCTATTGTTAAGCCGTGAATAATTCCCATCAATTACTGAACAGTAGAAGAATTCTTTGGTTCACAAACAACTAATTTTGTGACTTCTTTCATGTTTCTTTTCAGAGGGAAGATTTCAAGATGCAATAAAGGTAAAAACGTGAGGGAAAAACATAGAAATTCTTATTTATCATTATGCTAATTAGAAAAATAATAACTACTATAAATAGTTTTGTGTTTTTATAATATAACTATTTGCAATTATTTAAATAAACTGTTTTTTATTATTTGAAGCTTTGACCTATTCTAGTCTTTAAAAATTAAACGATGAAAGGGGCCACTCATCAATTACATAGTCACTTTTTCCGTGTTTCTGTCTATGAACCTCCATGTCAGCCATCACCAACTTTTCATATCCTTCGTGATCATGGCAACAAAAATATAATAAATTTTCCAAAAACCATAGGATAGAAGGACAAAAACTTATATCACGGATATACAACAACGAATTCTAAATGCAATTGATTTTTTTGTGTAACTGATCTACTTTAGAGGACCGAATTTATGAAAATATAACAGTTTCAGACTGTAACCCAACACAAATATATACATAATACCTACATGTTCACACTCAGGGGGAGGGGGCAATATTTATAACTAAAGACAAACTTTTTAGATCATGTGAGGTTCCCTATAACATATTTTTTTAGATTAGATTCTAAGACATCAATTAGTTTTGATAGTCTTAAAAAGACATTCATTTTCTTCTTCTTCTCTTATTTTGTCATTGATGAATGTTTTCATCTCTTTGTTCCACAAAAAATAATCATGTTTGAAAAATCACATAAAGTAAAGACACATATTTCGCATAGGGATATTCAATTTGTACCACTCAACCTTTCCTTTTAGATGAGGAGTTATTAAGAGAAGATATACTTTCTTGTACTTCTATTAAACTCACTTTGCATAAGCAAGGTAAAGTTTTTGAAGAGCTGCTCCATTATATTTTCATCGTGTTCGTCTCATTAACCAAAGATCTAGAAGGAACACGGATCAAGATAGGGGGATTATCCTTCTTTTGTCTAATAAGATCATTTCTAGACGTGATAGGCTAAGAAAAAGTATCTGGGTTCAATCCATATTCATAAATCGTAGAGCTCATTGGTATATTAATTCAATATTTGAATATATACAAATAACTAGAAGTGAAAATACCTGTCTTCCAGGTTCTCTTTTATCGAAAGGGATTTTCGAGCTCATTAAGTACTCCTATAACGCCAGTTAAAAGACTAGATTTGACCTTAAAATATTGGAAATCTGAAAGTTTATAAAACTCTATTCTTTGTGCACCTATATGAATGATGTTTTTTCCTTATCGCAAATCCATTTAGGTTTCTCTCTTCTTCAACTTTTCGAATAGGCAAGTTACCAGTGATAATAATTTGAAAGGAGACGCTCTATATGTCAGATTACTCATTTTAACAAGATACTAATATATATAATTGGATTTGCAAAACAGACGAGTATGTCTGTGTGCCTTCGGCTGAGGGGGAATGGATCTAGTTAATCAGGATTTTTAAGAGCTTTGGAAATTTCCTAATTGCCTTTGTACATGTGTGCAGTCATTTAAGGGAAAATCAATTTTGTATGCTTTGATTTGAATAGGTGCACTAAACGGTAAGTATATTCTGATCAAGCACCTCTAATTCTGCTTCAACTTTTTTTTAATTACAAGGAAATTTTTTCCACCTTTCTGCTCGCTATGCCATGCAAATTATGTGTCAAATTGTAGTAAATCATCAAGTTTGTGGAATAATATACATATGTATCATACAATAATTTTTGTTCATTTAATATTTAAAATTGTTATGGAATCGTTGTAGCTCATGGACAACGCGCTCCCTAGAGAGAGAAATATACTTTTTATATATGGATTTCACCAAAAAAATTCTAGGTCAGTTGGAGTAATTGTAATGTTTACTTATACTTAATCAGTGCAACTCCATCTAACCAATAAAAAAAAAACATTAAAAAAAATGTTGATATAGTAGATAATAGTGGTGATCTGTCAAATTCAGCTCTATACAAAGAACTTAATAAGGACTTATTACATCTTCCGTGTCCAAGGCCACTCCCAAATTCACCTATTTCTTGATTGCCTTTTTTCTTTATGGGAGATGTTTTTTCCCCCTCGAAATAAACCTCTTACATCCCTTTCCTTAAACAAATCTTTCGAAATCCAAATCCCTTTTCAATTAATTTATACAACAAATTGTAAAAAAATAGTTGTTTTACTAAATTTAGTAAAAATTGGAGTTACATAATGAAATCCCTTTTTTTTAACAACCTTTTAGATTGAAGGACGCAAGAGTGGATGTTATTACAAATATCCGAGAGTGTCCGTACATCAAGACAAACTTTGCTTTATTAATAAAGAAAAAGATTGTCATAGATGAAAATAATATGATCTGCATATATGGTATTATAATTGAAAATATAATTTGTGGTCACTCTGGCAATTTGAGCAGTTTAGTTGTTATGAAGTTTCATTAGATCAGCTGCAAGCAGCCGTGATATGAAGGAAATCAATACAAAGCTCTACTCCGTATCTAGTAAGGACATAGGCAGGCATTAATTCGACGTAAATCCTCAATTCTACTCCGAGTCCAACAAGTACTCACACTTATAATTAGAGAATTAAGGATCAATGTAAATAAAAACTTAGAAAAAGAAAAATGGTTTGTGCGTGTGCTCTTTCTTCTTATTCGTTCATTAGTTTATAACTCGTAGGGGCGTTAACATCTCCCTCTAAAAGAAGAGATATCGCCTATCTTTAGTATAAATTGTTTTAAAAATGCATAATAAAATAAACATTTATGAATTTAAATATATGCTATTTTAAATGTAGAAGGTTCTCCTCTTTATATCAGGAATTCATTTTCTCCCTCCCGAATCAAATAATAGGCAGCTGATATTAACAAGGGTCTTAATTCAGTAATAATATTGGTCTTTCTCCAGTCTTCTTCTCACACTGTTACAAAAAGCACATCTCTATGTATAGCTCAGTAACAAACCCTCAGTGTTTATTTTTGTCTTTCACGCACTAGTGAAAGCATCATACTTATAGGTTTTCTAATGAAAACAACTTTGGAAAACATAAAAAAGAGTAGGATTTTTTTTTTTTTTTCAATGACTAATATTATGTTATTTATGGCGTATTTGGCATTCTTTATAAAATTGTGTTCTATCGTGGGGTTGTATTATGTCACTTTAAACCAGTGGTTCATTAACAACAATTTAAAAATTCAAATGTCCATTTTTTTTTAAAGTTTCTTCATTAGTATAATCTGATTTAGAAACTTAATTCTGTCAATTAGAATGAGTGATTTAAAAGTGTTAATCCGTCTTTGAATTATTTTTGATATCCAGTTTACTAAGTATGAACCCTTTGAATTTTAACTTCCAATGAGATATAATTTATTAATTAACAATAGAATTCCTACAAAAATAATTCTATAAATATATGCGTATCTGAGCTCTCTTAATAATTAATCTAGCCGCTCTTAGTAAAAATAATGTCTTACAGCCGGCAGTGGAAGCCCTGGCACCTGCTGTGGATGTATTCCTTTGTCAAGTCGTCCCAGTGCTGGCTAACAGTGGCTATGAGGGCCTTGGTGTTTGGACAACAGAAACTGCAGGCCTTCCTCTCGACATGCACTCAAAAGGTGTAGTCGAGGAGTTGGCTTTAGGGCTGTAGAGGGTCTAAAGTGTTCAAGAAAAGATCAAAAGAACTCAAAAGACTAAGTCATAAGAGTCATGCAACGAAGGAGATGGGTTTATTTCATTGCTGGTGTGAAAAGTCGTCTCTTCAACCTCACAAGGCTCTTTCCATACACTTTTTGATAGTTCTCCGGATTGTTTGGTGTGAAACCCCGAGATCTTTTGTATGGGCCCTCATGGATTTGAGGAGATTGACATCAAGTGTTTTCTTTATCTCCTCTAGTTCCAGTTTGGCCTTTTCGACAGAACCCTTTTTCCTCTCCAACGTTTTGGACTTGCTGACGGAGTAGACGGTGGTCCTGGAGACGCCCAACTGCTTGGAGTGTGCAAATACAAATTCGTCGATTATGTTCAAGTGTTATTTACTCGACTTATACGTAAGCTAGAGAGCTCAGTATTGTTTTGTAACTTATTATTTATGCTTCAATGTATCAAAATACGAATTAATTTCAATTACTCAAGCTTCATTAATTATTGAATTAATAAATGTTCAGATTTCAAACGGTATATCCTTGTAATATACGTATTTTTGCTTCTGATACTTTTTTAAAGGATCGTCTCGTATCTTTTTCTTACATACCTAAGTTCCTTAGTATCTTTTCTCAAGTAAATTTGTCGAATATATTGATTTTTTTCAGATATTGTATGTAAACTCTTTTAGTGCATTAACAAAATTTATAGTGTTTGTTTCTATATTACCTTCATCGAATAAAAAAGTAAGAATGCCTTTATAAAAAATACTCCCAACCTTTTTTCCATTTCTTGCTTTCAAGTACATTCCAATATGTTTTATATTCTCAATTATACGGACCTTAGATCCCTGTCAAATAAAACTGCGCTTAATGGATCACATTAGCGGACATTCTCTGCCAATATCAATTTCAAATCCTCGTCAAGCTGCAAAAATTATTATCGACTCTCTTAGGATTAATGCAATTAGCTTTATGAATATTTTAGGAATGTCTAGGCTGTGGGGTTGGTGTATCGGGTGTAGAAAAAGTACAGAGACCTTCCTCCTAGTAGTCATAATTGACCAGGGTGATGTAGATTGAAAATCTTGTTTTTTAATATTTTTTTACTATAACAATGCACATTAACTATGAATCTGGCCACCATCAGCCTCAATTCAACCACCTCCGGAACTCCTTGTACACATTGGCAACGTAGTCCTTATTGATGATTATACACTGCTGGCTAACAGAAGTCTTCAGGGAATCAATATTGGGGGGGGGGGGAGGGGCCTTTGCAGGCTTTCTTCTCAATTTGCCACTAAATGGAGTAATCCAGTGGATTCAGATCTTGGCTCTTAGGGGCCCAAAGGTTCTTGGACTAGAATGTCATCTTACTAACAATCCAATCTAGTACGATATCATCAGTGTGGACCGGGCCGTCCATCTGAAATACATACGTGGCCTTGTTGGTCTTCATGGTCTTGGGGATCTATGGGACCACATTTTCCTTCAACATCATAAAGTAGTCGGCCGCGGCTAACTTGTATTAAACAAGAAATTGAAGGCATTTTTTCTCCAGTTGATGCTCACATCCTCACAAAGGCAAGTGTTTGGTCTTGTTGAATGTCCTGATGCTGTTTTCAGCCTTGCTAAAATATACCACCCAATCATTGCGCTTGTTTACTGATGGGGTCTACGGTAAAGGTATTTTCATCAGAGAAAAAAATTACCCGGTTGCTGCTGTGCTCCAAATCATTCAAGACTTGTTATTTTGACGTTGGTCTCTCAATTCTTCTAGGGGACCTTCCTCCAGCCTTTTGAATGACCTCACCACACTAAACCAATGCACCTTCTTCTTCTTCTTGGCGTACTCTGACATCTTCCTCGTTGGAAAATCCCTCCATGATGTATTTAAGCCTAACTTTGGTGTGTCTTCCACTCTTGGGTTTGTCCTTCAGGTTGAGTCCATCAGCCAAAGGATTTATGTGGCCCTGGTGACGTTTAAGGGCTTCGTGATTTCCATGGTGGTCCTCCCGTTGATCCGTTGGCTCTTACTTGTCCCATATATAATCTTTTTACTTATTTTATGAAAATCGACATAACATTTTCCGTAATCCTGTTGAGAAACAGACAAACGAACAGAGGTAAAAACAAAAACATAACCTCCTTTAAATTTTGTCGCAGATATAATAAAGATTAGATATGTGGCTGTAATACATAAGTGAACACACCTTAAGATATTACACACACATTCAAAAATGACTCTATGACCAGACAGATGGACAACCCCACTTTGCTTTATTAATAGAGACCCGCCTAAATCTAGAACAATTAGGCGTCAACTAAAGGACAAAAGTCCATTCATAACATAGAAGATAACTCCGTTAGAAATTCTTAGTGACACTCTCCCTTTGTTAATGAGTACACTGATGAGTAGTTTAGTATTTTTTATTCAAATATTAACATATTTAATTAAAACGCACATGAATTATAACATCCTTAACAGACCAATAACAAAAAAAAAGAAATACAATGTTTTTGTTATAAATGCACACGCCAGCAATATTTCATTAATACGACTACATTATTATTTCGGTTATCAAAAATATTTATATGATTTACATCAGGGAGCATTATATACAGTGCACCCTGTATACACGTTCGATGATGTATACACACGCCCGTAATAGGTATTTAATATGACTATATTGTTATTTCTTAGATCAAAATATGTTTATGATATACATAATGGAGCACTATATATCGTGCATCCAGCGACTTGTTGTCATATATACAGGCATGTTTGGTTTATTAATAGAAATGAAATAAAAGTCACTAGATGTCGTATATTTTTTTAAGTACATCTTTCCCTATACTTAATTATAGTATTAAATAAGTTTAGAAGGACACTAAGACTCTAAAGTGAGGGGGGGGGAGTAATGATGAAAGTTTTGATCATGAAAATAAAGAATACATATATTAAACTGATAATTTTCGTATGTAATGAATGATATTTAGTTTTCAAGAGATTATATAAGAGATAAAAGAAAATCCTTATGAAATAATATCCACACGGATGTTGATTGTGGGTATTAGTGTTGAGACTCGGTCCAAGGCCGAATTATTTTCCGGTTAGGTATTAAGTTATTTTTTCTAGAACGATTCAAATCATATATATCGTAGTCTGAAATTCAAATAGAGTCATCAAGGTCAGAGGCGTCCACAAGGGGGAATTTGGAGGAGCTGTAGTTCCCCCAAATTAAGATTTTTTTTTTTTTTACTGGAAAATATTCTGTGAAGAGCTATGGATTTTTGATCTTTTTTTTCCTAACATTTATAACTGAATTTTAATTTCTTGTGAACAGCTGTGAATTTAGAATTTTTTTTGGAAAATAATGGATTCTTGAATTTTTGTAAAGAGCTGTGGGTTGGGATTTTTTTTTTCTAAAAAATTAATGTTTTGAGAATAAAAATTGATTTTTGAAATTTTAAAAAAAAAATTTATATTCTGAAAATACCTATGGATTCTTGAATTTTTTGTAAAGAGCTGTGGGTTGGGATTTTTTTTTCTAAAAAATTAATGTTTTGAGAATAAAAATTGATTTTTGAAATTTTTTAGAAAAAATTTTTTTTTTTGCATCAACAGCTTTAGTTTTTGAAACTTTTTTGAAAAATATTAATATATTAAAACCTTTTTTTTTTAAATTAAAATTTTCAAAATATATATATATATAAATATACATGTGTATAATCCTACGGACGCCCCTGAACATAATCTTGGTTCATGATCTCATATACTCTTAATTAAAAGATTCAAACAAACAATTCTTTTGTTGGTTTTCCGGCAGTACAGAGTGACTTATTTAGTGTGTGCAAATATTAGTGTTGAGATTCGGTCAGAGACTAATTTTTATCAATGCTTTTTCCGTGCCGATTTGTAAGAAAATTCCAAACCGTGGACCAAAATTAATTATCATAGACCAAAATTTGTATTCATTTTAAAAAGGTTGGGAAACAATTCTCTTTTCAAAAAAAAAAAAATATATATGTATTAAATTTTGTCCATTTTTACTACGATAACACTCCATACCATAGTTGGACCTACCCAGTTAGAAAAAAATAATGAACGTCTCTGAACGAAATACAACACTACTATATTATTCATTTTTATAATAGAATAAATGATTTGCTAGTAACTAAGGTAAAAGTAATATGTTGATATAGGGGTTCCCAAACTTTTCAGCCTGCGACCCCCAAAATAACGGTGCCAGAGACTGGCGACCCCCAACAACACTGGAGGTGGATTATAATGTTGCGCACAGCCACGCGCACATGCACTATGCGTGCATGAGTGCGTGCTTGTGCGTGTCTGTTCTCCCAGACAGCGCGCGCACACACAGGCCACGGGGCCCCGCTCACTCGACCAGAGAGACGCACACAGTGAGATCAGAGCTCGTTCACGTGAAGCAGCCGATCAGTGACTGACTGCTTCTTAACAGTTGAAACAGTGAAAACACAGAGTCTCTCTGGTCACAGCTGCTCAGAGATCAGCGCCGCAGCTTCTTGAACAGAGCAGAAGCTACTGGTGGTTTGTACCGAGTTTCTGTGTCCGCCTCCAGTCCGACCTGCTCTCACGTTTAGTTTTAATATTTCGTCAACTAAAATATATCTTTTTAAGCTATTAGGCTGCAGCTATATAATATTATTTATTTCAAAATAGAGTGCTTCTTATTTTATACATTTCATACATATACACACATATATGGGTAGCAATTTATTTCAAAATAGGCCTATACTTGCAGGTGTATTTTTTTCTCCTCTTCAGACGAGTTTGGTATTTTCCTTTGTTGTCACAGGTAAAAATAGCTAAAAAAATTTCAACAGTTGTCGTTCTATACTTTAATAATTGCAACAAACTATAGTTTTAATATATATAGTATAACTATATATAAAACTTTATAAGCTGTGTTATCAAATATGATTTGCGGCTCCAGACAAATTTGATTTGGGGGAAGAGGGGGCAAAACGGCTCTTTCGATAGTAAAGGTTGCTTACCCCTGGCCTATGCAAAACGGGCATTAATACAACACAAAATAACAACAGCCTTACAGAGATGAAATTATTTTATAGTAATTTGAGAAATAAAATACAACCAGAATACAGGGAAACTTTAAACAGCAGGGCTGAGTGAACATACAATTATAAACAAGTGCGCAGGTAAGTCTTGTCTGAGAAAAACACAGGATCTGTGCGCTTATAACGTGCAACAGACACCTTATTGCTGCATGTGCAAAAACTTTACTTATTAGGGATACTTATTTTAGCCTATTATTTACATTTCTTAAACACACCTAATGAGATGGGTGGGCAATATTCTTGGAGCAGAGCAAGTCCATTCTGGGCTTTATTTTAGAGACGGCCACTCGTAGATCCTCCTCCACGTTTAGCCGCGATCTGTATTTATTTTTATGTAGGTCAGTGCTGAGAACGTTTTTTCGCACAAGTAAGTAGAGCCAAATGGAATCAGGAGATACATAGCGGCCTTGGATAGCTGTGGGTATTCCCTCTCGACCGAAATCCAAAACTCCGCCAGCGTCTTGGTGTTAAATGCTGCCTGTAAGGTTCTGTCACTTGACAGTTCAACCAATGCGTCCTCCAGGTCGGATGTGAGATGATAAGCCCTCGTAACGGTGAATGGTGATCTTATCCAGTCATATTTCTCTGGAGCAGTTTCCTCCGGAAAATACTTGTTGAAGTGTTCCAGGAGAGACTGAAGGTGCGCTGTGATGAACTTCTGCACAGTTTTGACACTCAGTGCATTTTCCTCGATGAATTCGTCCAGCTCAGAAAACATATCGAGACTCCCCATTCTCACTTGCCCTGACCAGCGCTCGAGTTTCCTCTTGAATGCGCAAATTTTGTCATTCATTGACAAGACGTTAGTGTTTTCACCTTGCAGTGCCAGATTAAGTCCATTTAATTTTTCAAATATGCAAGACAAATACGCCAGCCTTGTTATCCATGCAGGGTTATTGAGGTGGTCGGCGAGCTGGGATCCAGGCTCCATCAGAAAAAGGCGCACCTCGTCCCGCAGTTTATACAGGCGGCTGAGCACATTTCCCCGCGAGAGCCATCGGACTTCGGTATGGAACAGCAGGCCCTCATGCTCTGATCCCAGTTCGTTACACAGAGAGGCAAACAGTCTAACATTGAGTGGACGTGTTTTTATGTAGTTTACCATTTTAACCGCAGTGTCGAGAACATGTTTAAGGTCTGGTTCAAGCGTTTTGCTGGCAAGCGATTCCCTGTGAATCATGCAGTGTGTGAAATTTATGTGCGGCGCCACTTGTAATACTCTCGCTTTCAGGCCTTTCTTTTTCCCCAGCATCGCTCCAGCCCCGTCCGTACACACACCGATGCAATTTTCCCAAAATAGTCCCTCTTCTTTTAGTTTGCTGTCAAGCTTTTCAAAAATGTCCTCACCTGTGCACGTTCCCTCCAGCGGCGAGCAAAACAGCATGTCCTCATTTAGTTTTCCGTCAAAGCTGTATCTGACAAAAACAAGCAGCTGGGCAGAGTTGGATATATCTGTCGATTCATCTAGTTGTAAAGCATATTTTCCTCCTTTTATTCTGTCCACCAGCTGGCACATTATGTCCTGGGCCATGTCTGTAATGCGCCGGGCAATAGTCCCGTTTGACAGCGGCACCGATTCCAGCTCACGGGCTAATTTATCCCCATGTATGGCCCGACTCATAGCTATAGCAGCAGGTTTAATTAAGGTTTCGCCAATTGTGTGTGGCTTTTTAGCCTGTGCAATTAAATATGCCACCTCATATGAGGCCCTTTGAGCTTTGGCTGGGATTCTTGTTTGGCTGGTAAGGACTTGCTTTTGGTCTCTTACCTCTCGCTCCTTTCTGCGAAAAAGTGAGGGATGCTTGGTTTTCAAGTGTCGGAGCATTTTTGCCGGCTTGAGGCTCTCATACCTCAGTGCATATCACACATTGGGGATGTTGTCGTTCGTTGATAATGACACATGTAAATCCATACTGGATAAATTCCTCTCGATATTTTCGATCCTTGGTGTGCTGCTCAGACTGGTGATGTATATTGCCACGGAGGTCTCCACCTCTGCCGAAGATCGACGCACTTGAGGACGGGGATGCTTGTCTGCTCTCTACCTCCGCTGACCTCTCCTGCTCCGCTTGCATCTCTACCTCCGCTGGCATCTCAAGCTCCGCTGGCCTCTCCTTCTCCGCTAGCTTCTCAAGCTCAGGTAGCCTCTCCTTCTCCGCTAGCCTGTCCTGTTCCTGTGGCCTCCTCGATTTGGTTGGTATTAACCAACGTTTCATTGTGACTGTCAATAATTTTCAGCTGCTTTCCAAAAGAGTTTTGGCCAGCTACCGTGTGACTGGTGCTGCTGTAAATGTAACTGTCGCTAACCTGTGTCATAAGATAAAAAAGGAAATGTTCTTTTTGTGGAGGAAAAAAAGGGGAAAAAAAAAAAAACTGATGGGAAATGTGTAAGCTATTTTATTTAGTGACTCTTATTTTGAAGAGGGGTTTTACCGGAAGGATGTGCTGTACTAAACGGCTGCTATGTCTCCTGTGTCTTCTTTAGGCTGAGGCTTATTCAATACAACAACTAAACGCTCGGCTACAATTGCATGGTTTAACTCTAATATCAACTCATATGTATATGTTATACAAAAAAAAAAAAAATTATAATTCTTTTTTTTTTTTAAAAAAAAAAAATTGTATTTGTTTTTTGGAATGCATTTGCGACCCCGCATCTGTGTCTCGCGACCCCCCGGGGGTCGCGACACCCACTTTAGGAACCCCTGGCTTAGTACATGACTAATATATGTGATTTTGCTTAAAATTGGACCGAATAAATTGGGATCGAATACATATCTACATCTTACCTATAGATAAAAATAATATTATAATGGAAGAAAAGCCGGAACTTTGTAGTTGCTGCCTGAATATATGTTTTTTATTTCCAAATCTGTTGGCATATTTCTTGAAGAAGAGAGAACAAATAACAAATATAAGTATAAAGTAATCACCTATGCGTGAAATTCTAAGTCCTAGTTAGTCTCGGAATGGAAAACAAAGTGGGGCTGTTTGTTTATTTCCTTCATCTCATAGCTGTTTGCAGCTATGAGATGAAACGTCATGACAGATAAGCTGCTATTATCGCAAACATTTTTCAAATTGTCAGGATTCTCACGTTCATATTCGGTTTTTTAACATAGCAGATATTTTTACTTTCATGAATGAAAACTTCTTTTCCTTACCTTCAATATTCTGATTAGTTTGAAAGTGTTTGGCTGCACTCAGTGTATATCATTCGGAAAATTCAAGAGATATGCAACTAGCATTTAAAATCCACTACTAGCAACCTAGATTTAAAAAAGAAAACAAAAAAAGGACAAAAACTTAGGATTAGAGTCGTAAACTCAAGGTACTCTTTTTATATTTAAAAAACAACAACAACAAGGATTGACAGGCTAAGTGATAACTAGACTTAGGATTTGTGAGTGATCGCTCAATTGCTCAAAAACTTGCTCATTTTTCTAAACTGGTATAAAATAAATAAAGAACATTTGGATTTTATTCAGATAAACTTTTGATGATTCTTTGATGATATTTTTGGAGAGAAAATCCGCCTTCCAAATTTCCTTCATTTGGCTCTCTTTTTGGAGGTAAAACTATTTATATGATGTAATGAGGCTTATAATTACATGGTCGGATAAATGTGGGAAGCAGATTCTGACAGGAATAAATTAGAGGCAGAGGAAATCCGGGCCTAAAATGACTTTTGAATTATCTTTCTTGAATCTTGCAACAAATAAGAAATACTTTTACGCCAAATAGCGAAATCCTGATCTTTCATATGTACAAAAGGTTTGACAATAATTAGTGATGGTGATGGTGAGATGTCTCCTTCCAACAAGACTCCTGAAGATTCCGCCAACTTCAAATTTGTTTTAACTACTAATGTGGACGTCGAATGGTCTTTTAGTATGTTTAAAACTACTTATAGAGGTAGAATATAATCCTTCTAAAATCTTTATTTTTCGATGTAATATAGCAAAATTTAACAACAAATACTGATAAATATAAAACAAGACTATTTACTTGAAATTATCCTAATATAACTATTTTTTTATGGTTTAGTTTCATTATTATGGGTTTAATTTCATTATTATGGGTTTAATTTCATTATTATGGATGCTTATTTTTCTAAATTTTAGGGTTTTTTTTATCATTTTTAACAAAAATCGCTCAAAAATCCTAAGTCTAGTGATAACCCTAATAATTTGAACAATATATGGAATTAGAGCCGCTTAGCTATCATGACATTGTAAACTACCTACCAGCAGATATGGGAGGAAGGAAATAAATTCATTTTTATTTAAAACCATATTTAACCCACTAGTTAGATTTTTCATTTTGACTTTTGTGTGCTAAGTTAGAAGATTATATTTATTCATCAAAACTATTTTAGCTGTATTTTCAACTCTTGATATACCATTTTTGAGAATATTTGAATATGTTTTTTAATTAAATTAAATTAATCTAAAGATACTCAGCATATTTTATTCTTCTAAAACTTCTTAAAAGATTGATTATAATTGAATGTTTGGAATATATAAGAACATATTCAACGAAATAGAATAGCAAAATATTAAATGAATTGCTAAGAGTTGATCCAATTATATTTCCAATAATTATCTCTTGAGCCTTTGATATAATCTACATTTCATTTTTATATATAGGTATATACTTTATTCTATTACTAGAAACAAGGATTTTACTCTAAAAAGACTGTAGTACCTACAGTCCTAATAAACTATGTCAGTCCTAGGACCGGTCTATATCGGTCTATTGTCGAAACTAAAACAGCTGAATTTATGTAGTTACTACTATCTACGTCATTTGAGTCGCTGAAGTTACATCATAGTTCACAACCTCTTTCAAAGAGGCATGTAGGAGATGTATAGCTAGAACGTATTATTATGTGTTCTAGGTGTCATTCATTATTTTCTAGTTCTTATATTCATCAATCCTAGCTAGGACCGTAGGACTGAAATACCCATGTATCAGTCCTTAAGACCGGTGATTGGTAAAAATGATCGGATTGATTTAAGAAAAAAAAAGACTTAAAGAGGTAAGGGGAAAATACTGATGAGGCGATCAGCCCTAGGACTGATCCAACACTAGATTTTAGTCTAAAAAGTGGACTAAGGTAGAATGGGATCAAAAGGCTATGAGAAATTGGGTGAACTTTCAATTTTTTTTTTTTTTTGCTTGCCATTTTATTGGTTAATTTATTGTCTACAATATGGAAATAAGATTGTATAGTGATACAATAACATATTTTTAAACCATATTAGGGTCTGATATTTAATGAAACTATGCCTTAGAGGGATATATTTTTGATAGATAGTACGATTTGGGTCCATTAAGAAATCCAAATACACAGCAAATTTAATATCATTAAAGAAGGCTTTTTATTCTTACAAATTTTGGTTGTTAGGCTCACAAAATGGCCGTCATCAACGATATTGACGTCTTATGAAAACCCTCTATTCGGTCCTCATTTTCTTTCTCTTGGAAGAAAGTTTGAAAGCAATAAATGCTATGTAATTATTGAAACAGACTGTATGATGATTTCATTTTTAAAATACATTTAAAAATATTTATTTATGTATTTTCAATTACCTTTTTTTTTTATTTTTTTGTTTTTTTTTATTAGAATTGGTCATCTGTAGAAGGAGTTTTCTTTTTATAAGTTGTTGTCATTATTACTTAACTTCTGAGTACTGAACCTACTTTTCTACTACATTCAAAACCTTATATAATATTCGTGTGCGCTCATAAAAGATGGAGAGTAACCTTGAAGATATGTAACGTTTTGTAAGTTCTTTTTGGACTCAGAGTAGAATTGAGGATCGACATCGGAGACATTCTTGCCAATGCATTTGCTTATTTCCTTCCCCTCTTCTCACTCGTTACAGCTGATTGTACCTGATCTAATGAAACATCATGACTGATAAACTGCTCTCCTCAAAATATTCTTCAAATTATTAGGATTACCATGTTGATTTTCGGTTTCTTTTTTTAACATCCCAAAATACACTCAATTTTCGTCACCAACTAACATACGCAAAAATATACACTTTATTTTTTGTCAACTGTTGATCTGTATACCTCTTTTCCCCTTAGCTTGTGTTATGAACATTGATTGGTTGAATTACAATTCGTTATTGTTTAGCTGTGATCAATTCCCGACAAGCATTGAATGGAAAATCCATATTTGGGAGAATTGTCTAACTACCAACTGATTTTGTGGGGTTTTTTTTCTGTTTCTTCTTGGAGTAAAGGCTGCGATATACAATAAATGTAACGACCTGATGATACGACACTAGTAGATAATATTTTGTTGGAAATTCCTAATTTGATAATTAATGTTAAGATTTCCTTTGTTATTTAATAGTACAACATTGCCTCATTCAAAATTTAACTTTTAAGAATGAAAAATGCACACCAATAAATTACAATTGATCAATATGTATTTATAATGATTTATTGAGATACTGGCAATAAATTTAAAATTTGAAAATGGATTTTTGATTCCATTTTCTCTAAAGGTAGAGCGCTGATGCATTCAATTGATATTGATCTCACATGTAGCAATGAAAATATTAGGTACATACCTACATATTTATATGGCAATTACCTACGTTTGTTTATAAAATTTACTTACAAGGTATAAAATGTTGGTCATAAAGCTCAATTTTTTTAGTATCATTAGCTCATAGGTACCTATGTGAATCTTCTCTTCACACAACCATTTGAAGAAATATGTGAAATCCTTATCAGAAACTATACATATATAGATATAGTTGGGATGTTTAGTGTCTGGAAAATCCTTTTATGCATTAGGTTTTTTAACACTGTGTTCTTTACATTTTATGCAATCATGTTTATACATTTTATATCTCTACTCCCTTTTTACCCGTAGGTCGGGTCACTCCCTTGTGTTTAGGCTCCTCTATTATTTACCCCATTTATTTTAGTGAAAATACATAATATACTCTTTTAAACTATCCCTCGTTCTCTTTAATTCATTTTACCCGTTGGGTTGACGACGAGTCTGGATATGACTTTTAAAGGATTGTCCAGACACTACATGAAGGTCAGGGGCAGTTGCAATAGGCTCTTTTTCTCGCATAGCCAAAGCTACGGCCACAAAAGGTATAATATAAAATAGATCATTATGCAAAAAAAAAGCAATAAATTTTGTCAACTTTTCTTTGAGATATTGCATTAAAACTGTTTTTGAGAGTTGAAATTAGTTTTTGAAGAAGTAATAATAAAATCAATTTTCTCTGTAAATTGTATAATTTGAATTATAAGTTATTTTCGTATACGGAAAGTTCCCCGTGTTCCTTTCGCCCCTGGAAAATTCAACTCTTTTCACCTCAATGTAAGTTAATCCCATGACAAAATCGTTCCGAAGATAGTTCGTCACGATGAAGGTTCATCACGAAGTAAGTTTATCAAGAGGAAAGCCCATCCCAAAGCAAATTCATCACGAGAAAAGTTCATCTCTAAGTAAGCTCATCCCGGGGAAAATTCATCCTCAAGAATAAAAATATTTGTATATATTATTTTAATGCAAAAAATCAACCATTTTTTTTTTACTTTTTATTAGAAAGATTTAATTGTTCAATAATATACTCATTGTCCTAGTAAAGAAGTTTCTAATTTAAATAAGAAATTATGCTTGAAAACACTTTATTGAAGCCTTACCGTATGCATCAGTAAATTTTGACAATATTCTCAAATTATCTAGACTTTTATATTAATTTCTTAAAATACAATTTGAACTTTGCAATGCAAATTATACAACGCACAACCTGGGATTTGTTTCTTTCACAATGACCCCACGTCACATTCTGACAGAGGGCATGAAATCCAGGAGGCTCGAGAGGCGCAATAAAATCCTCAGATGGAATCAAGGAAAATGGGTCAATTGTGAAAATTTTCTCAGACAAGAAGATTTTCACGACCGCCAGAACGACTGCTGGCTTGTATTCTACAAAATAAAAGGTCCAAGGGGTTTACTAAACCAAATATCCAGCCGAAACAATGGCCCTTGCCATTGTGTCCTCTGATGGTATATAGATGCATACGTTCTTTTCAAGGCTGGACAGAAAATTGGCTACGATAACTTGTCTAAGGAGTTTGTCATCAACTCTTGCATGGCCTTAAGGCAATGTATAAAGGCTGTGATTGATAATGAAGGTGGCCATATTGAATAAAAAAGTCTTGTAAGAACCTTGTCTACATATTTTGTTAACATTACATTTTTGCCTATTATTGAAAATATAAAATTATTGATGGCTTTTTAAATCAATTTTTCGAGTCCACATTTTGCTGCCCTACCCTGTAGAAGAAAGTTAATCAAATTCCTTCAAGTATTAATAAAAAATTATCTATTGACTAGGACTTGATTCCAAAAAAAAACCAGGGATATTTGAAATAAATCAAATATTATACATTTTTTTCTTACAAAAAAATGCTTACAATATGTATCATTTTTTTTATTAATATATAAAGAGCTTTCAAATTAAATATTGTATAGGGAAAAAAATCCCACTCCTAGTTTGAAACCCCATTCAACTTATAAACAAACAGAAAATTGAACAAAACTATCCTATCAAAAGTTACACTAATATTTATATGAAAGGTTTTCATAATTTTGATATTGCTATAAATATCCCAAAATTTAATTACAATTACATTTTTTGCCTTTTGCAATAAAGAAAATATAAGTTTTTGTTTAATCTTTAATTATAATCTGTTTTTAAAAAGAAAAGAAAAGTTGTTGTTGTTGTTTGGTAGAAGAGACCTGGAACTGTTGGAAAACTTTTTTTTTTAGCCGAATTACCCAAAAATAGTTTTACATATAATGTCAACTATTGATGGAATCTATTCAGAGATTAGACATGTCTGTAGTTTTTCTATAAATTGTATTTGAATTTAACTGCCATGGTATCCCCAGAGGGTTACAACAACTAAAAAAATATTTAAGTTGAGTTTGACATTTCGTTTTTTGTTTTTTTTTAATTACAATAATCTACATTATATTATAAAATTGTAAAATAAAAATTTTGGTTTTTTTTTCTTTAATCATACCGCCAGATCAGATTATTTCTAACTATGATCATATAACTATAATTGTCAACTATGAAATCTCAGATTAGAAAAACAACAAATATATCCTTGTTGGAAAAGACATAAGGTTCAAAACATAGTTCTCATTATACTTAATATAGCTCGAATCACAAATTTGAAAATACTTTTTGTTTTAATCATTTCAGATTGTATAATAATCTGTATTTCAATTATTTGATCTTTTTCAATTTTTGTAGATTAAATTTTGTAGATTCCAACTTTAAATAAGCACAAATCGGTTTTTTATTACATAACAGACAATCACGCAAAAAGTAATGTTAAGGTCAAAAAAGATGTTATTATGGGTTATTTTAAAAGGTTTTGTTCTTTTAAATACAAGAATGAAACTCATTTCAAGCTTGATTAATTAGTTGATGTTTTGATATTAAAAAGAGCAAAGTTGTGTAAAAGGACTGTAGACATACATAGTTATGCAATTTTATTACTTTTTTTATTTTATTTAATGAACCTTATCTTGTGTTACTCGTAGATCTTTAACATATTATTTTGTTGGAATTTTATGTGAACAAATAAAGTTTTAGCCCATATTATACCAAGATCTGTTTTTGTTTTTTTCAAGACTTTTTTTGTTCTTTTTTGACAGTAACATACCCATAACATATTAGGGGTCTGAGGCTTCAGGAACAAAATTCCAGATGTCAGTTGAAATTGACACTAAGAACTATAGGGTACAGTGTTTCCTTTTTGTATCTTTATATACAGGGTGTTATTATCATATCGGTGCATTTTTCAAACATCATTAAATTGTCACTGATGCCAATTTTCGGTCAATTTACTTGAAAATTGGCTTGAATTTTACACATTAATGTCGAGAAAGAGCTCATTTGATGTATCTGCCTCCAGAAGCAATTATTGCCCGGACTGGGCCGAGAAAAAGGAGCAAGCGTTGACAAGGTAGTTCCTTGGCTTGTTGGTCATTGTCTCTTTGATGGAGGCAATCAGAGAGTCCTTGATGGCATGAGATGTTCGATTAGTTTTAGATTCAACGTAGCCCCAGACAAAATAATCCAGAGCATTAAGATCTTGATTGCTGGGGTGAGGTGAAGGGCAAATTTCCTTCCACATGAAGTCGTAGCAATGCTCATTCAGCCATGTCAATGAACTATCTGAGACATGACTGATGAGTCTTGTTGCCAGATCCAGGGGCAATCTCAAGCGATTTTCAGGATCCAAGGCAACACAATTTCCAGTATCACCTCCAGATAGGTGTATGTGATGAACCTCAAACTTTTCTTACCTTTCCTGGTGGACTTTTTTGCGGCAGATCATCAGTCTCCAAAAGAGCCTTATGAATATTTTGAAAGGTCCAAATTGGGAAGCTAGTCCCATTTGAGACTTCCCAATTTGAAACCTCTATGTTTTTGTATACAAAAATCATCGTTACGCTGCAATGTCGTTTCTCTTCTGTAAATTCAATCATCTTTATATCTGCAGCAGCTGTTGCCATGGTGCCCAAAACTTCACTAATGTTTATTGATACAGCAACGTTTGGTGAGAAGGACATAGCATTCTCAAAATTAAAAAAATCAAGTATTTTTTTGCTGGTGTGACGAGTGACTTGTATGGTTCGTCTTGCTACAAAATACAAATCGATCTTTCATGATGCTATGGATCTAGGAGAAGACTTTGGTGAGCAATACACTGATGTAGACCTTCAGACACTTTTTGAAGATGGGAAGGGGCATAACGTGACCCTTGCTACTAATAGCACCAAGAATAAAAATTTGCTCTGGCTGCTCGACGTTCATAATCTAAATGACGTTATAAGGACTTTTTAGCAAACATATATTGATCCTCGAGTTATGTTTCTGGGTTTGACAGAAACTTTTCTCATCTGAGAAGAACCAGACAAGATCTTTCATTGGGAGCTTCTGTTTTAGGTTCTCAATTTCCACAACAAAAAGCAAAGGAGAAACCGGGCATCCCTGTCGGTAACTTCTCTTCAATTCAATTGACTTACTCTCCATATCCATTTATAGATATTGTTGAAGCTCCATTAAACGGTAGAGCCCTAATCGTATTATAAAACTTCTGAGGCAAGATTCTTTTAACAGTTTCATAATAAAAACGTGCCTGGTAGAGCGAAATGCTTTTGAAAAATCAATCGATATAAAAATACACCATACATTTGACGTTCATTTACTGATTCTAGTGATTATTTATATTTTCAATTTCCAGAATATTTTATTAGATAATTTTTTAAATATTAGAAAAAATGAACGAGTTATCGAGGGTTATTTTTTTGAAGACATTATTTTCCATAATTTTTTAGTTTTTGCATATACGAAAAAATCTTGGTAGGTGTGTATTTCTCTTTATAATTACAATAAATGGTATTTATTACTTTATTTTGCATAATTTTTGCATTTTTTTTTTTCAATTTGATTCACGAATTTCGATATCACAATTTTTTGATAAAAATAAAAGATGGACTTTTCATCTAGACAATTTTTTTCACGTATATATGTTGGTATTTTATTTGAAGTTTTATAATAATACATATATTATAATGCCCGGCAGTACCGAAGGGGTCTAAACATTATGAAGAAATAATATTGCCCATGGTCAATGTGATATCCCACTCAATCATTGTGCCGAGCAATGCTGGGTAACCCTTTGCTGCTATACATTTATATTATAAAGGCAATATATTATGATGATTGCCCGGAATATAGAGGTCTAAAAGAAATAATTTTGACCATTGTCAATATAATTTTCCACTCCCTCCTTGGCCTCACCAAAACCGAGTAACCCTTTGCTAGTAATATATATATATATATATATTATAGAGGTACTATATTATAATGAAATTTAATTTTTCAAAAAATTTAATATTTTTTTTTTTTGAATCGTCACATCACTAACAAAAACACAATAGATGAGATCAATAAATCACAAAGGAGAATATATGTATGAAAAGGCTTTTGTTAAGGGAATATTACATGCTATAAATAGTGAAAAATTGGACTTTTTCTTTCTTTGGTTCATTTAAAGAACAATTAAACATACACTACTACCCTTTGGAAACATAAATAAAAAACACCTGAGGAGAGACAATGTTTTGTATGTAAAATTGAAAAAGAGATCCTGCAGTATTCTTTCTCAAAATGAACTGAATTGATAAGGAGTTGAGTGTCCGAGATATTGTATAAGGTATATATATAGAGTTACATTAAAAGCTCCTTTACCAGGTGATATATTAGATTTTTATATAAGATTTGTAGTATGTATTAAATTTACAATTCCAAGATTTTTTTTAAATTAATAATGTAGTCTAAGAAGAAAGTTTTATATTGTATAATTAAGAAAATATAATGCAGAATAAAGTTGTATCTAGGTACAAAAAAAAGGTAAACAAAAATGTTTTTCATATGTTTGATCCTCCGATATTAAAAACTATAAAAGAAAATTACCTGAATAGCTCTATTATGTATATACATTAATTTTTATTATATGTGGTTCGCCAACACAAAAACAATCCTGAATAAAGATCAAGAATAAGAAAAGTTTCTTATCAACTTCATAAATGCAAACAGCTAATATTTCGGTAAATTATGGGCGTGATATTCAAATTTTTGGGGATGAGATGAAACACCTAATAGTGCTTACCATAATTTAAAATATTCATTTATTTTATTATAAGACTTTATTTGACTCCGATATGGCCTTGCACATAGAATCTATCAATTTATTTTTCTTCAGTTATATTTCTGTGACCTATAAGTGTAATTTAGAGTGCCTCCAAAGAATTAGTTAGAATTATTTATTAAAAAGAAAGGGAAAAAAACTGTTCAAGCTTGATTTATTGTTGACGGCCCATATACGTTCAAAAGTATTCTTATTTAGAGTGATCCATAAAAATCTAAACACATCGAACAAGATATACTTGATAAATTAACAATAGAATTTGAACCAAATTAATACTATAAATAGATGCTTGCCTGAGCTCTCTTAATCATTAATGTAGCTGCCCTAAGTGGCAATGATGGCTTCCAGGTGGTGGCAAAAGGCCTGGCACCCACTGCCGATCTAGTCCTCTGCCAGGGGGGTGGCATTATGGCTGTAGGAGGGCCAAAAATGTCAAAAAAAGAGTTCTAAAGAACTCAAAAGACTAATGCAAAACTCATTCAAAAGAGTTTTGCAACGGAGGAGATAGATTTATTTCATTGCTGGTGTCAAAACCTCACCCGCAATAGACTCTTTCTACACACTGTTTTGGAAGCAGTCTGGTGTGAAACACCGACATATTTTGGCCCCTCATGGACTTGAGGCGATTGGCCTGGGCTATTTTATTTAACTCCTCTGGGTCTAGTTTGGCCTTTTTTACGGAGATTTTCTTCCTCTCCAATGTTTGAGACTTGCTGACGGCGTAGACAGTGATCTTGGAGACACTAAGTGCTTGGAGTACGCAAATGGAAATTCTTCGAACACGTTCATTTTCATTTTCTCGACTTGTACGTAATCTAGAAAGCTCAGATTAGTATTGTTTTGTATCTTATTGTTTATGATTTGAATTATCGAAATATTAATTAATTTCAATCACTCAACCTTAACTTACTATTGAATTCGTGAGTATTATGATTTCAATGGACCACCCGGTAATTATTTAGGTAGATACTAAATTGATCATTTATACAACGTTCAAAGGACATTTAGCCGTAAATAATGGTAAATAAATTTGATTAAAATATAATTAATTGAGTATTAATAATCATTTATGATTGCTTATTGAACTCAATTATAATGATGATTTATAGGGTGCTCGCTCATTGTAATCATCATTGTATCATCATAATGATGATGTTTCTATATTTTAGACAATAATATATTTTGGGTTCTTTTAAATTCTGTTCCTGGGTCCTAGATGAATTATTTCTTCTTTTTTTCAATTAAGCATTTTATATAGATTATTTATTTGTATTTTATGGTGAAACCATTGAAAAGCCCTGTTTAAGATGAATGCTTATGGTTTATTTAGGACTTAGTTTCTTATAGATTTGACGTTAATACAGTAGCTAGTTCTTTAAAAACGTTCGCAATTTTCTCTGGTCTCATCTTATTCCCCTAAAACCAGTTTTAATAATAACACATACTAACACTTCTTGATTCGTTCAAAAATTCAAAAAACATGTCCAACATGATAGTGAAGATCTGCGATGATGATTTCCTGGAAGCCATGTATCCTGGAAGTCGCCAACATATATATCCAAAGTCCTGCTTTTTTAAAGAAAATTTAAAAAAAATTGAAAAGAATCCAGGACAACCGATCAATACGATCGCTGGCAGCATCACCGTAGCGTCACGTTCAACTATCCATTGTGGCATCAATAAAAACTTACGGTACCACAGCTATACACGTCGCAAGGAACAGCTTTTAACCCCGTCAAACAGGGAAAAAAGGGGTCACCTAAAACAAGGCTTTGATCTACCTAAAACAGAAGCCTCCCGTGAAAGATCTTAGCTGGTTCATCTCAGATAAGAAAGTTTATGTCAAACTCAGAAGCATAACTCGAGGAACCCCATATGTTTGGTAAAAAGTCCTTATAACGTCCTTAAAATTATGAAGGTTAAGTACCCAGGAGCAAATTATGATTCTTGTTGCTGTTAGTAGCGAGGGTCCCGTTATGCCCCCCTCCCTATCTTTAAGCCGAGTCTGAAGGTCTACATCAGTGTTCTGCTCACCAAAGTCTTCTCCTGGATCCACAGCATCATGAAAGACCGATTTGTATCTGTGCTTTTGTAGAAAGTCTGTTTTTTGCTATTACTGAAGGAGTTTGTTGCATGGAACTTAGAAGGACATCTAAACACCCCTCAAACCCACATCTCGGACATAATTATTTTTGAGCTGCCCAAAAATGTGTTAATTCCTTCGAAGAAGGCTTAAGAAATCGGGTATGGCGTACTTAACTCTAAGTATTACGTTACAGGAAAGTTAACCTTGAAGATACATGGCACTCACAAATGACCAACAACGTTCATCATCAAATTATTTTTTATAAGGTGTCAAATCAAAGATGATGTCATCGATTAGTTGTAAAGGAATTATTTTACATTGGAAATAAATGTTGGGCGGGAAGGTTCGGGCCATCGGCTTTTTGGGCTTGGCAAAGTGAAGTTCCAGCGGTGGGTTTTTGGGATAGGGAATAGATCAAATCCACCTCCAAGTGATATCAGCTTGTCTTGATATAATTTTTGTTCCTTCGCTTGTTCGCGCTCTTGAAACAATAAATATTAGTTGATGTCTTTCTCATCCGTTGTCCATGTACGTATTTAATAGAGGTAAAGGGGGACCTTGGCTAATAAAAGATAATTAAACAATCACTCACCAAAATAGTAATATTAGTAAGGCTAGTAATAATAGCTCATTTTCTATTTCAGTTTAGAGCGAATAATAAAGCTCATCGTGTGAAGCAATATATTCATCATAATTGAAATGGAGAACAAATATTCTAGTAAAAAAACAGGGGGACTACATCCCCTCCAGCCCCCCTCCCCTGCGGACGTCCAATGGTAAGGATATTGAGATTGAAGTTCCAGATGTGACTCCATTTGGATTCCGGTATATGTTCAGATGGTTTCCCTTTCTATCTCCGTTGCAATTAGTAAATGAAGTATTTCCATCAAGAATACTTAAAGATGAAAAGACGATGGATAATATTAAATACATATCCAAGAGTGGATCAAGTGTGTCAGGTTACTTTTCCACTCAACATAGAATATGTAGCTGTGAAAGATTTAAATCAAGTTGTTATTAACTTTTAAACTACCTGAAGCACGGCATTGGATTTAGGATGGATCAACCCTTCAAGATATATGGCTTTGGAATAGAAAGCCCTTTAGAAGAAGGTTCAAAATTGATTGGAAGTAATTGCCTAGAAAGGGTTATGCTTCTGAACTATTTAGTGTAGAATATAACAAAATATACATTAAAAAAAGTATTTCCTTTAATGAACCAATAGTAATACAACCAAATACTCTTTATAGAGCAAGTTTTGAATATGACGAATCTTCATTAAATCAAAGTATTATGAGTGGAAGAAGAAGAATAAACAAAAAAATGGAGTTCAATTTGACTTAGAGGATGGTTCCAATCGTAATTATAATGTCACAACTGTTCAAAAGGGTCAAATTTCTTATATTTATTTTAGTCGACTCTCATCAAGGAAATAAAATTGGCAAATAATATTTATTTTCCACGTTCCTCTAACTCCATTGAATGTACATATGTTAAAATGCGTAACACTTATATTCCCCTATTATTAAAATAAATTATTTATTCTCGGAACGTTGTTATTTGTCAATTTATACAAATTTGCTCCCCATAAATATCGCCAATGCCAAAGCTATAAATAGTGATATAAATCGTGTGAATTTTATTAGTTGGCAAATTTTTTTTTAATTGGTGGTGATCTAAAGAACGAATTTTATTTCCCTTAGCAGTTATCATTATTATTTCATTCCTGAGTTTTGAGCTTCCTTTCCTAAATAAATTCAACTATATTCCAAACCTGATTGATCATTCGTGTGTGCTCATAAAAGATGGAGAGTAACATTGAAGATATGTAACGTTTTGTAAGTCCTTGTTGGACTCAGAGTAGAATAGAGGATCGACATAGAAGTAATTCTTGCCAATATTCTTTTTTATTTCCTTCTCCCCTTCCTCCCTTGTAGCTGATCTCCTCCAAAGCATTCTTCAAATTACCAGTAGTACCATGTTAATTTTCAGTTTCTTCTTTTAAATGCCCATTCTGAGACTATATAAAGGGGACTTACGACTTCTTTTTTATTCATTAAACCTTTGGATGCGTATAGATATGACTTTGAATTCCATTACTTAGCAGACATCAGGACAAGAGATGTAATAGAAGAGTTGGAACTGAGTGGAAAGAAAAGGGATCTCCACTCATAAGGCGAGATTCCATGAACAAGTGCTTCACTCGGTGGATCTTGTATGGAAGGATCGTTCATTGTACAGGTGCCTCTTCATATCAGTTATGTTGTAGTGACTTCTGATCTCGTTAATCATTGTCCCTATACATACATTCCTCCAGATCTTCTACGGAATCATCGTATACTTCTACAAATAAGAGCTAAAGAGCTCCATAAAAAGACAGAATAATCAACTGAAAGACCCACTGAGGAACAGAGAGTTATCATCCTTCATCCAAAGCTCCTTCTTTGAAAATCTTGAAAGTCAACTCTGCATTAGTGCTGTGTTGTTCGCAAACGATTTTTTCTTCTAAACTAAACTTTTCAGTAAACGAACTGAACTGACTCAGTTGGATGAGCGATTCGTTCGTTTGTACCGTAAGTTTCCCATATATAGAGTGCATCACTCAACCTCGATCAAATATTTGCAAAGTCACTAGCCATAGAGCTATTACCATAATAGAGTTATAATTGGCGCTGTTGTAGCAGTATATTGCGGTGAATATTGTCCCTAGGTTAGTGAGGGCAGCCTCCTATATTTAACAATAAAAACTTGTAGTAAATTAGTAATTTATAAAGGATATTCGCCAATTAAGAATCCATTGAATATCAATTGAGAAGAAGGTAAAGTTGTTGTAGCTCAATTAGTATTAATAGATTAATTAAGGGCAAACTATAAGAGCTGAATTAGAACATATCATAGGAGATGCTGAGCAAAAGGCAAAGGTCAAAATGTTTTGATCTTAGTAATTTATGCACAAAATACAATCTAAACCGTCAATTAAAAATCTTATTGCTTTGATTAATTTATCTTATACGTTTTTCTGTGAATGTTTCAATTGAAAGCAATTCTTCTTAATATTGGACCAATTTTTTAATATATATTTTACAATTTTAGGCTGTCATTTTCAAGAGAATAAGGCACATATTTTGATAATCAACTTCCGAATATATTTATATTTAGAAAATATTCTTTAATAAGTTTAAATAGATAATTTTACTATATCTTAACATTATCAAATACCTAAATAATAGTCCAGTGCTGATTATTTTATACATTGAACATTTATACATCTTAAACGGTGAATATTGTTCCCTGAACGTTTTGTAATGCTTCCAAACTCTTTCAAGAAGCTCTTTATGCGTATATTTAAATATTTTTAATGACAAAATGAGTAAGACTCTAATAATGATTATCTGCTCCTATTGCAGTTTCTGATATATGTGACTTTATAAGATTTGGAAAAGGAAACTTTTTTCAGCAGCCAACAAAATCTTTTGCAACAATTTGTCGAGAGCATTTTTGTTAAAAGCAAAATGTTGATAGGCTCGAAATATTTTACTCCAAGTGATACAGTAATTGGCACATATTTCCTGAAGGGTAACGTAGTCCTTTATCACTCATCTTGGAAAAGACGACATAACTCTTGAAAAGAATAAACGATTCCTCCTTGCAGGGATCACCCTCCCAGAGAGTAAGTCCTAACATACAAGTAGGACATTTAATTGACTGACTTATTGTGCGTGCCAAAAAATCCAGCAATGTAGCATAAAGATGCTGTACATACTTTGCGTCTCAAAGAAAAGTCACATACTCTCAAGTGTTTCCGTTCAGAGTTGTTGTTCTCATCTGTTTCTTCTTCCTCTGGATAAAATTATTCAACGGTTGGCATCACATAATTCAAAGTCGACGCAATATATAACATTGAGAGTGTTACTTTCATCCCACTTGGATCAAAGAGATTTTCGTATAAATTTTCAAAATCATTAAAAATACTTTCTGCAAAGTGTTTCTTATTCAGTGACTTTTTATACCCTGGAGCCTTCATTGAGTGATGACTGTTGAGAATATCAAACACTTTATTATGAAGAAGAATCACCTCAGCTGTAGCGAGTGTATCATATGTTTGAAATCCAGGAATTCCTTGAATGTGACACCATTTTAGAACACGACCAACACTTTGGCTTGCTACAGCTTGGAATGCTAAAGCAATTTTCATTTTATTCTTGAACATGGCGGAATAATGGTGAGATTTTCCATGACTTTCAACCATCTCCTTCACTGTCTAAAGTCTAACATCCTCAAAATGAGTCAAGGCTACTATTTCCTCTGAAGATAATAAACTATTTTTCTGCAAATCTACCATTACATCTCTCAATTCCCGATTCACTTTATTTGCAGGACTCAAACAATTGCGAATGTTTGCTTCAATCTTTCTTTTGGTAGTTAAAACAGTTTTTAAGCAATTGCATTCAAGATGTAGAGATTCTTGCGTTGTATCTGGTGGAAAGCTATAGGAGTGGTATGTATATACAATTTGGTGTAAGATATGTTGATATGAATCCTAGAGAAAAAAAAACATAAAATATGTAAGCATGATCTTTTCAAGTCTTGAATACGTATATAATGAATGTCCAGATATATATATATGTATATATAAATAGACAACTACATTACCTCAATCATTGTATTTGATTCTGGAACATCTGAATTGCATTGTATATCTTTATTCGTCCTTCTCTCATTCTGTGCATGACAAACTAGAAGCCGGCGTCTTTTCGGACTAGGAGGACATAGTCTATCCGGAATACCTGGGAATACTAACGGAATACTACCTTGTTTGAGACAATAATTTTGTACAACACCATCACGAACAAAGTCCGACTCCTTAAAATGTTCTGAACACAAATAGATGTGTAGTGATGGCTTAAAATTTTCACGGCGAATTGCCCCTAGCCATTCAACTCTTCATTAGGATCTTGTGGAATCAAATGAAATGAAATATGGTTTGATTTCACCTTGTCCGATCCATGGCGATTACTACCTTTTATTGTACAGCAACTTCGAACCATTTCGCCTTGTTCCACTAAAGTACAATAGATTATTATTTATTAAAGTGCATTGTTTCAAAATAATTCCTCTTGTCCCCACAAGTCGAGCCAGGTCAACAATTTTTCAATTATCTTTCTTTGATAGGTCAGTAAAGAGGAGAGTTGTCACTCTACTTGTGTATATTCTCTATGTCACTAACTCACCAACTGAACTGTTTTAACAAGGAGTTGTCACTTTGGTCCGTGCTAAGCACTAAAAATATTATTAAAAAGGCCGTTCGGATTTTTTTTTCTTCTAAAAAAAGGGACATAAAAATGACAAGATTTTTTTTTGTTTTTTAAATTCTAGTCACAAATATTTTGGCAAAATTTGAATCCCCCTAAAAAATTTAACTCCTTTATGCCTATGCAGAGAGTACTATATACATGGAGAGTGCACTTCTTTTTAGAAAATACATAAGTGGACATAAACAATCATCTTTAGTATATCTACGTATAATCTTTTATCCAATCAAACGCCATACTAAAGATGATTGTTTATGTCAGCCTATGTATTTTCTGAAAAGAAGTGTTCTCTCCATGTATATAGTGCTCCCTGGCCAATGGCAGCAACTAGTGTTGGATTCGGACATTAAAAATACATTTTAGGAAAATTACACAAACTCACCCCAAATATTATTTGAAAAAACTCGAATTTGAATGATCTCAATATTTGAATATAGGTTAATATTATCTACTCTTGTTGGGTCATTTTTATTTTGTTGCCATATTTCTTTCGTTTGTCTAATTGGCTTCTTTACTGTTTGTTGTAGTAAAATCAATAAATTATTGATTTTATAGCAACAAAAATATTGTCCTCATTTTTAGCTTTCATAATATTCTGTTATAGATAAGGGTTCTTCAAACTACGATGCCTGATCCAACTGTGTTCAATCCGGCCCGAAATTACACACACTATTGGATTAATAATTAATTGACTGCCTTATTGAAGTAATAAAGCTTACGCAACTGTTGAACTTGGGTATTATTAATACAATGAAAAAATATTAGTAACTAATAACAAAACCTTATTAGTAACTAATAACAAAGCCTATAGTTTGTTACTAGCTTGAAAGGGAACTATTTATAATCCATCTGAAAATCAACGCCCTTTTTCCTCAATTAGTAAGTAGTCTCTATCAACTTAAATTTATATTATTAATTAAACTACAATATGCTTTCTTTTGTTTGATTGTTTATTTTTATACATGACTTTTTAAGTTTTAATTTGAATAAGATGCTTCTCATATACTTATTAACCTAAAAGGAATTTTCACACTTTGATTTTATGAGCTATTGTGTTTCTGACATCCTAACTACTAGGTCTGAACAAAAATAAACCATTACTTTCACTTTTCTTAAAAAAAAATTTATTTGTTTATTCATAAGTATCTATTTTCTTTCGTTCAAAGTAATCCCCCTCAGATATAATACAACTGCACGAACATTTTTCCAAATCTTTCTACAATGTCATTCTTATCATGACGTGTTTTTTTTGTTTTTATCCCCCTTCATGGGTCTCTTTTGTTTTTGGAATAGGAAAAAGTTGCTGAGGCATGATCATGGTTTTGTGTTTGGCAGTACACAATGAAGTTGTGTGATTGTGCGTTAATATGGTGCAAAATCAATCTCTTGTTTCCGGTAAATTTCTTTGTATTGTTTCACACAAAGGGTACATAACTTCCAGCTAATATTTTTATTGACCGTACGTCTACTGGCAAGAACTCTTGATGAGCAACACAATTGCAATCGAAAGAAACAGTGCAAAAAACTTTCACATTCGACCAAACTCTACGTGAATTTTTCGGTCTTGTGTATCTTACTTTACTTGAAGAAGATAGCGACCTGCCTGCTCGGAGTAATTTTTTGTGATAAATAATCTGGAAGGTTGTGAATTTGGAATGGAACGACATCTTATTTCAAACAAGGGCAAACATTTTGACATCCTCTTTCTGTATTTGTTTACATTGTACATATGATCTATATGATTTTCTTTCTTTCTTCTTCCCTACATATTATCATGTATATATGGATGTCACGGGCAAGTTGGAAAATCTAAGAAATTGGATCATTAAGTATTTTTGGTTATGATACAATTTCATTGAAAGCAATTTTATACTCTAGTTTATTTTCATGGAAATTTTTATTGTCTTAAAAGACCCTTTTTTTGCAGATGGACTTATTTGCTTGGAGTCTTTGCAATTGTACAATTTATAGCATTGTTCATTTTCATCCGACTGAATTGATGCAGCAAGTTCAATATAACTTCCTTCTCTCTGGGAACTTTATCAACACTGAGGAATTACTCCTTACAAGGCTCAAACTACTTTCTTACTTTGAGCTGTTTAAAGGAATCATTTTTTGTCCAGAATCTATAATATTCATTCTCTGCTACATTGATCACAACAGACAAGACCTAGTGGGTAGCTTTTTTTTCCACGGTAGATAAAAGAAGTTGGACTATGACACAATGCCCTACCTCAGTCTCCTTAAACTGCCTTGAGGATAGTTGCATCATCCTATTTGCTTGTTCTTCTTGCTTTTGATTAGCTCCTCTCTGTTGAGCAATTACACTGCCCACAACTGCCTTGCTGAGAAGACCATCCTCGTACCGAAAAATGATAATGTGGACAGTATCAATGCAAAGGTTCTAGAATAAACCCCTGTTGACCAGAAGTCCTACAAGTCCATAGATAGAACAGTGTACCCCATACAAACTGTATATTAACCAATCGAGTTTCTGAACCCGCAGCAGTGGAAATGCCTCCCCACAACATGCTTCTCAAAGTTGGAGCACATATTATGCTACTAAGGAACCTGGACGTTCCCGTCTCTGCAACAGAATTAGGTTGGTGTCAAGACCCTGATGCTGCACGTCATCGAGGTGACCATCATGACCAGCTGAACTAAAGGAAAGGGCGTGTTCATACTGGCAATCCCGTTGATCCCAAGCGACCTGGCATGTTCAAAAGACTACAGTTCCCTACCAGGTTCTCCTTTGTCATGACGATTAACAAGTCACCGGGGCAGACACTGATAGTGGCCGGAACTTACGTGACCTCTCCCTGCTTCTCCAATGGTCAGATCTATATGGTCTGCTCAAGGGTCGGAATGAGCAAGCACCTTTATCAAGAGTAAGGTTTTTATTTATAAATATTAAATAAATAAAAATAATAAGAAACACATAAAAGTAAATTTACGTTTGTATAAAAGCATAATTTAACATAATAGATTAAAATTAATTTCCTTCTAAAGACCTAAAAACCAAAAACAATCAAACTAATAAATACAATGCTTCACATATTCACACATACATAATATATTATTTCTACAAATTAATGTAATTTAGTTTTTATTAAATGCTTTTCAAATGAAACAATTTTTTTTAGCTCGGCAATCTAATCTCTATATATAATATAGAGTTTGTGTGTATGTGTATGAAACTTTGTATAGGTGCCTCTTTTAAGCCTGGCCAGGCTAAAAAAAGCCTATTTTATACCCAAAACACAAAAATTGTTTGGTATGTTTTTTTGAGCTCGAAGAGACTAGATAAGGTATTGAGTAATAAGTCAAAAAGTGACTGACATCTCAAAAAAATGAATACGAAAAAAAGTTTCCTAAATTTATTCCAAATCAAAAAAATTATTGGCAAAAAAAGAAATATGTGAAAATTGTAGTTTTGTTTCATTTTCAGGTGCAAAAAAATGAACTTCCCATGGATTAGAAATTAAAAAAGTTTGTGGAAATTTCCTTGGAGATTCATTTGAAAATAAAATTAATGTTTAACTGTAATATCTGTCATTTTCTGAATAATGTTTTTTGTATTTTTATCCTCTCTTTTTTTATTAAACGTCAATTTTTAATAAGAAATGCCATAAAATGATGCATTTCGGTCATAATATTATAAACCGTAGAATTAAATTAAACTATTGTTAATTTCTGGAAATATTGTATAACATATATTTACAAAATAAACCATGTATCAAGGAAAGAATACCCAAACACTAACCCAAGCAACACTGGATAAACCTTTCCTATTGCTACATAATGTGTTGTATTACCTTTAACTTATTTAGAATACTATTACTATTATGTCTCGTCGCCTAGATGAGGTGGCGGTAAGGAGTAACGGAGACACAAGGCAAGGAATAAAGGTAAAAGGTGACTATATTTTCTTGAGCTCTACAAGACTCTAATTTTAACACATACACAAAAAGGTAAAACAATAAAAGGTAGATTACTAAAAGTATTGCATTAATACATCAGGTAAATACGGGTTTAGTCATTTAATTAAAATACAATACACGTAAGATACTAATAAGTGAATGTTCGTTGTTGTCGAGAAAAGTCCTGATAGTTATAATTCTCTTATATATAATAATCACTCGTTAACAATCTGGTTAAGTATGTCTCATCACTGCAAATACTCTTATTATTGGCTCTTATAACTTTAGTACTATTATTATTAATCTAAAAAAAATAATATTGTGATATAAACTTCAAAAAACATACCAAAATAAGTACATAAAAAAAGTTCTAGATTAGAAGTACATATTTTATTTTTGTTAAAAAAATGCAATATGAAAATTCACGAAGAAAATTACAAAAAACGGTTTTGTACTAATTTTTAAAGAAAAAAATAGTTAATACCTTTTATTGACATTATAAAAAGAAACACAAATCTACCAATATTTTTTTCGTACCTGCAAAACAAAAAAGTTATGGAAAATAATGTTTTCGAAAAAATAACCCACAATAACTGGTTCATTCTTGCAAATACTGCAAAAATATTTAATAATAGTTTCTGGAAATTTTAAATACTTTAGTTTATTGTAAAAAATCCAAAATTTTATGTCAAATACAACGTTTTGATGTATTTCTTCTTAAAAATTGAAAATTGACGTTTGATGGAGAAAAAAAAAGATACAAAAAATGGGAAATAAATGAAAAATTATTCAGAAAATGATAGATATTTCACTTGTACATCAATTTTTATGTGTTAGATTTATATGCAAACAAATTTCCAGAATAATTTCTACAAACTTTACTTTATTTACGACTCCAATATTTCTTTGGAAGTTCATTGTTTTGCTCTTGAAAAAAAACGAAAATGCAAAATGCAGGGATTCGGTGAGTCAGTCTCAAGGTTCGGCAGGATTTGTGACTACACACACTGCTTGAGCAATTAAGAAGTGTTTGGTAAAATTTTGTTTGTTCATATGAAACTGATGGGGCTCAGTACCTCCATCAAGGTTAAGAGCCAGTGATCTAAGGAGTAACAATTGAACGACGAGCATATGTAGCTAAAGCTTACCAACCAATAGTTATAATGAATACCTATGAATATATATATATATAAATAATTAAAAAACAAAAATACAAAATACATAAACGTATGTTATACGTTCGATTCTTAAAAGTTGATAGTGGAAAAGGGTTTATACATCTTAACACAAAATGAAAGTACTTAAAATATTATTAAAAGAAGAAGTCTGCAGAAGGGGGTGTATCCAGTCCCCCCCCAAAAAAAAAAAAAAAAAATTGTTTTGTACTAGAAAATTTGTTCGTTTAGAAGAAAAAATATTAAAAACCTTTTTTTAGGATTTCTTTCCTTAAAAAGAAAAAATCACCCCTCCAAATTATTTAGCAGAACAAAAAATTCAAAAACCCAACCCCAAAATATAATCCTGCGAACGCCCGTGAATTATATTAATTTTTATTTTTTGAAAAAATTATAATTTTAATTTTTGTAAATAATTATAATTTTTATATTTTTGTAAATAATTATAATTTTTATTTTTGTAAATAATTATAATTTTAAAATATATGCTTCAATTTAAACTTGTGCAAAAGTATTTATAGATATTAAATAAGTGAAATTTTCAAATTGACTGCACGCGACGATCAATCTGGTTAACTAAGATGTTAAAAACTTTTTTGTTTACAATTTAATAAATAACTCCAACCAATGCTGGGTACTCCCACTAGCATTGAAATAAAAGTCAATATTTAATCGTAAAATTGGATCTTTGATGAATTTGTCTTTTGAAACATCATCATGAAAAAGTTTTCCATCTCTATTTCTGGTATTGAAATTAGTGGAAGAGTCGAATCTTTAAGTTAGATATTTAGTCAATTTAAGAGTTTTCTCAAAACTCATACGATCTTTAGTTTTTTTAATGCAACCGTCAATTAGATGGACTGCAATCTCTTTCTAAGATGTCTATAAAAATAATGGATTACCCGGCGTTGCTCTGGTAAAGGAAAGAGAGGGAAATCAAATTGAAAATTGTGAAATCAGAAAATACATCTATACAGTCTTCACATCGTCAGCTATTTTCAGTTTCGCTCATCTTCGTCAGCCAATAGTCTTCTTCACCATTTCGTCAGCTTTCGTCTTCGTCATAGTTTCGTCTGCGTCATAATATTGTCTTCGCCAGACATGGTCATTGTTTCGTCATAGTTATCTTTTATTTCATCTTCGTCTGGTCTTCGACATAATTTTGTCTTCGTCACAGTTTCGTCTTCTTCTCGTCTTCGTGATAATTTTTGTCAGATTTTTGTCTTTGTCAGAGGTTTCCCTACATTGGAAACAATGTTTCTTGTTTGATTTATATTTTCTTAGTAATAAATAATGTTTGAAAAATAGGGTTTGTATGTACAAAAAAAAATGTCGATATGTCCCAGAGTAAGTTCAAACCCCACAACCAAATAATTGTAATTGGCAAAGGAACCCCTTCTTTGAGACTCTATTTACTTTTTCTCCTCCCAAGTTGTGCAATATACCAGTGGGACTCTTAGTGGACTCTTTTATTCACTGTTTTTTATATGACTTCTAAAGTATAACACAATTTTTTAATTAAATGATCCATTTGACTTCCTACTGGGTTTGCAAAGACGGTCACAGGTGCTTCCGCAAGGAGTGTAGCCCTCCCCAAATTAAGAATTTTATGTATTTTATTATAAATTTGTTTTTGTTATTCTGGTAAATTATGAAGGAGAGCAAAAAATTTAATATTTACTATTTTTCCCAAAAAATAGTAAATATCTCTGTGTAGCTATGGATTTTTGAAATTTTTCAAAAAATTTAATATTTGAAATTTTACTTTTAAAATTTTGTCCTAAAAATTAAATGTTATATGAATAGCTATGAGTTTTTGAATTTTTTTCCATAAAATTTAATTTTTTGTGAATAGCTATGGATTTTTGAAATTTTTTCAAAAAATTTTAATTTCTGGATTTTTTTTTAAATTCCAAAAACCAAGCCCCCTCAAGATATAACCCTGCTGACGCACCTGGGTCATCATCAAGAATGAGGGCTCAGGCTTTGAAATATTTAAGAGCCTAATAGCATTTGTTGAAGTTAAAAAGTAAAATACTCAAAATCCGTAAAATTTTAGTCGAGGTTGTGAATCATTCACGTATCTAATTTGTTTGGTGTTCTATAATTTATTAATGACACTGCCCAACAGCAAAAATGGTACAAAAACAGTATATGCTCAATTTAATAGAGTTTCATCCCCTGATTACAAATATGGCCTTATTTTTTCTCTCAAATCCTCGTAGCCTTCGGGAAAAAGCTGTTTTAAGCCTTCGGCGTGGTATATTAAAATATAAGTTATATTAATATATTTTAAAACCGAATGTTAAAAAATTATAAAACCATTTTTGTACCACAAATGTATGCATCATACTTATAACTCGAATTATCATTGTTCAAAGTGGAAAATAGGTTCTTTTTATTCAGAGGTTGGATAATGTTAATTAAAATTGAGTACACTATCAATGAGCTCCTATACTATCTGGAGGAGCTATTGTTAGTTTTAAACTTATTTTCTTAACTGCAGGAATAATTTTTTCACATGCCATAGAATTTTTAGTAGTTCTCCTTTTTAATAGATCATTTTTTGGAGAAATTGAAGGCCAGGCTTCAGGCTTAAGTCTTTGAGTTTTCGGTCCTTTAGGAGTATAAAAATAATCTCTTTCCTTAAAATGTAATGAGCAAACTACAGAATTAGACGAGATATCTATGAGGATTCATGACGGGTTATGTTGATCCATTTATACTTACAAATTAAGGATTTGGGAAATCGATTTTGTCCCGACACCTGAAGGAAGTTTGCTATCGGCTCCAGTTCGACACCCAACATAAACACACTTGTTTACCATAATGCATGAATTATTTTATTATTAAAAAATTAATATCCTATTAAATAAATATAATAGCATGTGTATGAAACTGATAATACATAATCTTGTACATATAAACATGAACTGAAGTTGATACTTTATCTTTGAAGGGCAAATTTATCTGTTTGAATAATTAGTTCAATTATTTTTTAATGATTTACTTTAGAAAACCTTTTAAAAAATATCTACTTTGATTTTGAACTGTAAACGTGAAGTGTGTCCATCAGTTTACCTCCAAAACAATTTCTGGGGATTTAAAATGCTAACCCAAATGGAATAGTTAAATAAAACACCACGTGATGTTGTTAAAAAACTACAACAACGACAAACTATTTATTTTTTATAACATAACATAAAACGACAAACTATTAATGTGTCATAACATAACATAAAACAACAAACATAAAAATTGAATTTTATCAGTACAAAAGGTTTCGTGATTTGAGCTTGTGCTCCTGCAGGTAGTATAAGAACTCATTGACACCAAAGTTAATAGAAATACAAGGTTAGACCACGGACGTCTCTACTCTATGGACACCTGACCGTAAAAGCGCGCTCCAGAAAGTGGCTGACAGTCTTAAAAAGGAATATGAAGTTTGTATAACTAATATGATTAAGCCAGGTAGTTGTTTTTATTAGACAATAAAAGAGAATTCAAGTAATACATTAACATGTACATAATTAAGTGGAGCCTGATTGAAGCTTAGAAATCTTTCTTGAACAGGAATTGACATTCTTAGCTGTATTCTGATTTGAAGTCCTTTTTTTGCTCCGTTGACAGACCCCATCATTTAGTTGACTCACCAAATTCTTGCCCATTACATTGAAGAGAAGTAGTGAATTCTTGCCGTGCAAATTACTACATTTGTGACCATGTCCGCAGGCAATGACATTCATAGCTTCAATAGCTGAATCAGAACTATCCAGCATTTCCACACCCGAAACGTAATTACAAAAGAAGCTCTTGGATTCGAGGTGTTAAGAAGTGAATCCTTTCTTTCCTGTATGTTGGTGATGAAACTAAATAAAGAATGAGCGTTACGACAAGTAAGAAATAGGATATTGTTTGGAGTTGAGAGCCCTCCTCTACTCATAATTTTTTTCAACTTAGCCAAGTTAACTTGTTCCTCTTCGGATTCAGCCATCAATCTTATGCAAGTGTTAAATGGAGATGAACACTTCGTTTTCTTATTGAGAGAGAATGTCATGTATCCTGCAACAATATACAATGCATTACTTTCTCAAATGCTGCTCATTTTCAATAGGTCTGAAGGCTCCCAAACAATGGGAAGTATTTCAAATTTATTCTCGTCTACATCAGCCATCACGTCCTTTATCTCAAAGATAGTCATACAATTGAATTTTACGAGACACTTTACCCTGATTTTCTTTTCTGCCTCCAATATCTGTCTAACACTAATATAATAATTAGCTCTGCTTAGTTATCTATACTATACCAGCTGAATCTTCCCTCTATAGTGTCAGACTGGGACATGGCAAGCAATATATAGTCGAAGTCCTTATTCTCACTATCCAGCAAGTACTCAGCAAGATCTGTTACAGCCAAACAAGTATGCTTAGTTGCCAAAAAAGTTTCTTTCGTGAGTCCTCTTTCACCAAAAGACAAACAAAAAGAAGGCATGCACAGTGCCTCCTCGATTTTGGGTTCTGGAAGAGTAGTGCCAACTAGTCTATTAAAAATTCAAACTTTGATGTTTGGGGTGTCTTCAAGTCTTGGGATTCTTTCAATCTATATAACTAGCTCATAATGACTTCATACGTGTCATATTGAGTCAATATTGATAGCTTCAGTCACGAATGACTATTTCAGAACTTAAAGGTCTGCTGAATGAATACCTGGTAAAAGCTGAGCTCATTTTGACTAACTGGCAAAAGGGATGACGTCCAGGAACAAGTTTCTAAGGGTGAAAGGAATGCTTTCTACATTGTTGCCGGGTATATTGGTTTTTCTTTGAAGAAGAAGATCAGTTTTACATCATGCCAAGAGTTAATGGTCATCAGAGACACACCTCCGGACTCAATAATGTTCGATAGCCAAACCAATCAGCATGTAGACCTGAAAGAGTTCATCAACATAATGAGCATAGGAGTGTTGTCGACTCCATCCGACCTCCTCTACCTTTCCTGTCTTTATGCTCGCTCCATGTTCTCTTTCATCACAGCTACTCCTGAAGAGAAAGACAGTTACTTGGCACCTCAAATCCTAGAGCTTCATTTGCTGCCACATTCATTGACAGGATACAGGACAGTTTAAACTCTGACATTATCGCCGTTGTGGGAGTAAAGTGCGAGGAAGTCAGCTTTTCTTCAAAGAATTTCATTCGCTTTGTTTAATGTATTGGGTAAAAATTTAAGTGCTAAACTGAATGATTACATCCTATTATTAACAAAAAAGAAAATGGTAGCTAAGAATTCAGAAGTTAATAGAAAAAAAGCTAAATTTCAATCAAAATCTTCTGACTTGTAGACTTGGACCAACTTTGTACTTTTGGATAGTGTATTTTCTTTCTTTATATGTTTTTAATGTTTATTTTGATTAAAGTACTAATAAAATACCACTTCTATTAGAAATATATAACTTCATTTTTATTATTTTGATGATTTTCCCTAGCCAAATACTTTTAAAACTCTTTATTGTGTAGCAAAACACTTTAAGAGATACATTCCATATAGAATAAATTAAGACCCATATTGGAAACGCGTGAGCGCAGTGTCCTGTCCTGCTTACAGGAGTCCTTGATTGTACCGACTACTGGGCAAGAGAGGGTGATTTTGATGTCATAGTGAATAGAAAGGGTACCAAATACAAATTCACAAAAGGTCAAAATTAAGAACTGGGACTACACTGTGGGCCAAGAGAGAGAAGTATGGTATCCTTGGAGTATGATATTATATATTATTTACATTTTACAATATACATATGTTATTACTAATTAGTAATTGATTATTATTATTACGATAAAATTACCTATTCGCCATTCCGAAAAAGTGTAATGTATTCGCGCAATGAAACTATTAGTTGTGCAGTTCCCATTTTTGATTCTCCTAACAACATCATCTATCATCATTTTACAAAGGATCCCTCAAAGAGGAAAAAATGCAAAAGTGCTTGTCATCGAAAGTACCCCTCAGGAAAATACCTTAGAATTTGTGATAATCATTTTGATGAAAATGCTTGGAAAGGGGATTTAAAGGTGAACTGATAGGACTACTTTTAAAAAAAAATTTGAAAGAAGATGCTATTCCTTCCAGATGTCTCATACCTGAAGAAGGATTTGAGCAAGCTCCAAGGAAAACGAAATGAATGAAGATAGTGGACCAATTTGAAGAAGATTCTAATGAAATATATTTGGAGACATTAGACAAATCATCCCAAACCAACATAAAATAAACTCAAACACTTGTATTAGAAAAGGTTAACCATCTAATCAAGTATGTGTATCCCGGATTATACAAATTAGTAGGGCTATTATCACCAGAAAAGATCCAATCATTCTAGAACTTGAGGCACTAAGGAAACAGAATGCAGATTTATACGAAAAAGTGAAAATCGTTCAATCGGAAAATAGATTATTAAAATCCAAATCTAATTTTAAGGAAGCGATGAAAGGAGAACTGGAAAAGAGATTTACTAAATCTCAATGTAAACCAATTATCAGTGGGAAGAGGTTTGGAAAATGGAATGAGGAGAATTATTCGAAAGGACTGATACTGAAGTCTCTTTCCTCAAAAGGCTACCGTTACATTCAATCCAGTGGTCTACTTCCAGTTCCTAGTGTAACAACCCTCAAACGGTGGATCCGAAATTTTAAAACAGCTCCTGGAATACAATCAAATATTATTAAAATTATCACTCAACAAATCAAATCCAACGAAACTCCAAATGGAAACTTAGCTGTCTTGTGCATTGATTAGATGAAGCTCCTACTATTATCAAAAAAGGACTTTGGATGTGCCTATGGAGTAAATTTGGATATAGAAAAGGATATTCTCAAAGCATGATAATGGTGATTGTTATAATGAAGCAAATTAAGAGAAATAAAAATGATAAAGTGGTGTTGCCTAAGTCATCTGCTTTGATGCGCTACCAAAAGGGCTTAAGTATTTCTTCAAATTCTTTGATATCATTGTATCAATACATAAATAATGAAATTGGTTTTCCTTATATATTGACATCTCGCTTAAATCAAGATTGTCTTGAAAAAAAAGTTTTCAAGAATAAGATATATTGGACGAGCCCACTCTCATACTAGTGCAATAGAGGCAATGGATCGATTTTGGATACTCATAATAAATGGCTCAGAAAAAATGGTTGTTGAGAATGCTCCCGTCATATCTGAAGGAGTTCAATGTTTTGTTAATATGTTTCAACAAATTATAAGTTGTAGTATCCCCAATGCACTTATGTATTATACTAATCCTGCACATCTTTTTAGGTCCTATTTTGAGCGAAGCAGATTCAGAAGATAACATACAATTTTATCAAGAAATGGATTATATAATTTATCCTCAAATCATTAAAGGTGAGATTGAGGAAGAATAAATAATGATGAAAATACAATAGAACAGCCATCTAATGATTTACATCTTCCGAAAATCTGTGAAGATGAAGGATTTATTTATGTTGCTGGATATATGGCCAAATCGTTACATCAAAAATTTCCCACTCTGAGGTGTAATACTTCCAGAATACAAGTTCCTCCAAGTCCGCAGCTTCACCAAAGGAATATTTTTGGAATTTTGCAAAAAAAATAGAGAAACATTTCATTAAGTTTCATGGGAATTTTTTTGATACCAAAACAAATGTGATGGATTGACTCATCAGCATAATTTTGGAAAAGTATCCTATGGAAGAATATAAAGTTATAAAAAAATTTATTCGCACTCGTACATTCATTAGTATATTCATATTGTAAACAAAAGTAGGATAAAAAGAAAAATAGCATGTAACGTGCAAAAAACTGCTCATTTCATTAGTTAAAAAATAAAGACGGAAATTATATATATATATTTTTTTTAGTCTCATTATTTAATTTTAAACAATAAGCTTTCGAAATGTGAGTACCTGTGTTTTAACTAAGTCTAAAATCCTTGTGAAGCAATTCCTCGGAAATTGGATGGCCAAGATTTTTTTCAAACACAACTGTAATGCTATTGGGAGCGAAGTTTTCTTCCAGTGTCAAATCCACAAAGAGTCAATATGGGAACTGTTTGACTGGATTAATCCGTTCTATTTCAATAAAGTATTCATTTTAAGATACTTAAGTTTAATTAAATCATTACATAACAATGCACATTATGATTATTTTTAATTCATGATCCCTAGTATATATAATTATGTTGCACTTTATCACAATGACCTATTCTTTAATGGCGGGAGTGACGAAGTAACACGATCTTTTGTTAGATTAAACTCCACACATTCTCCATTGAGTCTTCATCTAGTATCTTCTATTTGATGAAGAATGCTTATGATAATTTATAGCCATCTTAAAAAATGACAGTCAATATAAATAACTTATAAGTAAGTGTGATAATTTTGGTAAGAATAGAAAAGCGTGCGAGGAGAAATAAATAAATACGCATGGCATCATTGATTAAATAATATACATCTTCTTCTATCAAGAACGTTATCATTCCCGCCTTTATTATTAAATATTAATATAATATTAGATGCTAATATTCGATAGAGAACTGAATAAAATGCCTAAAATAACGTCGCCTTCTGTCAGGATTTATGAAAATAGAGGCCCAGGAATTTGGAAAATACTTACCGGATGAGAAACAGATGGCTTGTCGGATTCGTCGATATAAATGTGCCTTTCGTCCCCTGTCTAGAATTAAACGCCACTCATGATCCTCATCTCATATCATGAGCATAGATATTCATCTAAAAAATCATGTTAATGATGAATACATCAAGTCAGACTTTAACTCTGATCTCAAAAAGATGCTTATTGCATGTAATATAACCTTATCCATTGCTAATCATCTATGTTCAAAAAATTTGTGAAGAAATACACGGGTAAACCTATCCCTTCCAGAGGAACCATCATTAAATTAATGGAGGATGTTGGTACTGATGTCATTTATAGAAATACATATAAAAATGTTTTGAGTCATCCACACCAAATGACGATCAAGTTATCAGTAAAAAGTATAAAATATTTACTAATTTCGAAATGGATCTCTGAATTTTGTACTATTTAACAGTAAATATTCAATTTTTTTTAATGTAACCATAAAATATGATTCTATTTTAGCTAAACATATCAAGAATTATGATACACAACTCATTAAATGGCAAAAATAACTGTTTAAATGGTCACAACAACGGGGGTAGTAGCTTTGGATGGCTCGCAACTAGTTTGTCTGAAACTAGTTTCTTCGCTTAAAGACTTGGGTATGATCATTAGGCTTTCCAATATTACATAGTCAATCAATATTACTTTTTTATCACTCAAGGCTTAGCTTTTGTTGATAGTCTCCAAGAAATGTTGTTCAGAAAACTCATAAAAGGCAAAAACAACTACTTAAATGGTCACAACAACGGGGGTAGTTACATTGGGTGTAGCATTATAATTAGCAATTCTGTATATCCTTCATGATAATAGTATGTTGTTATATAAGCATAAATAAGGGGGGGGGAATCTTTTTGATGATCTTAATAAGGAGTAATATCGCCAGATATTACTACATAATTAGCTATTGCTCTAAATCTTTAAGATGGATTTATTTTTAACATTTTTTTTATTAGTATATTTATTGTCTAATTTTATGATTTTGACATTTACTTTAATAATTAGTTCAATCTCATCGGTAGAGATATATCTATCCTGTGCACAATTGTTTTTGATTAAACTCCATGTCTCGCTTGCGTTTTGCAACCTAAAGTTATGACATATTTAACTGGATTCCGATGTCAGAACAAAAAAATATTATTTGGATCAATTTATTATTTCAATATTCTGTATTTATAATTTATTGTTATTATTAGTTATATGATTCTAATTGTTTAATTTTGTATATTTAACATAAATGTATGATAAGTTTATTTTTTAGTATGTAGATTCTATTTAATTTAAGCTTTTTTTTTTTTAAACTTGGAACTTCCAATATATTTCTAAATACTCTACTTTGTCGTTTCATTAGCTATTATTCTGATAATAAGGTTCATAATGAATTACAATTTCATAGAGTGTGACGTTTTCAAATCTACTGTAACGGATAAAAAACGTCTAAGTCAATTATACGTAGTATATCTTCATTAAACATTTTGCTAATAAATACTTTCGTTATACCCTCAAAAATCATAATAAGACAGGCAGCTGATAATCACATTAGTATTTTAAACAATGATACCATATGTATCCCCCCTTTTCTCCTTGCACGCGTTTTTCTCTACAATACTATCAACTTTACTTATAAGTAATTATAATGTATATGGATTGAATATATTGTTCTTGGATTGAAAGATAGAATGATGATGACTAGGCTGAAGAGTTAAAACAGAATAAATAATAAATAATAAGCCTTCAATTTAATTTTCCTAATGGATTTGAGTGAAATCCGACAATCTTCCTCGTTCCTCGCTGTAGTCCACTATAGCAAAGTGATACTCTGTAGAAACTGAGACTTAGCTTCATATGCTCCACTACGATGTGTAAGATCCTTTATGTGTTTGAATGTCTTTTAATAAAATGAAGACATTATCAAATTGTAGAATCAACAATGTAGATAGTTTCTTTTTTTATACGATGGAAAATGTAAACAAAACACGCAACTACTTATACACTATGGCGTCACTATTAAAAGCGTGGTGGAAGTCAAACATCAGTCGTAAACACGTTACGGTATAACCTTGTATTTCTATTAACCTTGATTGACACTATCTTTTGAGACGTAATGATTTTGCAAAAAAAGCGTACTGACAATAAAAATATCGGTGCCAGTGATTGGAAAAACTTCATAAGAAATATTCAATTCATTTGTTCACCTGCAGATTATGAATTCACATGCAACTTATTCAAAAATCATTAGATACAAATTAATTTACTTTCCTAGTTCACCATCTTCATGTTCGAATCCATGAGGTGTCTAATTTGAAAAAAATACCTACAGAAAAATTTCCTTTTAATTCATAATTGTTATATTCGCGACTTTTTCTTGAGAGTCCCCCTTCCAAAATAAGAAAAACGTTAAAGAGGTATTTAGTGCCTATTTAATTAAATGAAAGATACCTGATGCAGACTGTTTACCAAATATTATCTAGTTAGTAAATCAAAATTTTATGAGGCCAAAATAACAATATTGCATAACACCTGGGCCTTCAATAAATTAATTCGAAAGATTTAAATACGTAAATATTCACATATTACGACTACGAATACAAAGAAAAGGGAACAAACACTAGGACCAAAGAATAAGAATGTCTGTAAGAAAAAAATTATTTTTTCTCACAGAATCATGAATGATTCACAAGGGACTAAAATTTATCAAATTTTGTATATTTTACTTTACAAATATAAAAAATGCTATTTTGCAATTTATAATTATTACTCTTCAACGTTTCTAAGCCTGAGTCCCCAATTCTTGATGCTGACCAACCTTTGCAAACACAGTAGGAAGTCATATAGATCATATAAATAAAATTTTTAGTTAAACTCAAGAGGTCATATCAAAAACAGTGAATTAATGTTGGGTTATGAGCCCAGTACATGTTTCGCTGGAAAAAGTAAATTGAGTCTCGCATAAGGGGTGCATTCACCAATTACAACGATTTGGCAGTGGATGATGGACCTACTCCGGGTCATACTGATATATTGCACAACTTGTAGGCTAATGAAATACATTTGTCACGAGCAATGTGGTAAATGGCCTTTAATGTGGGCAATGTGCAAAACGCCCGGGCAATCCATAAAATTTCCAATAGTATTGTCATTTTATGTTCATTAGCAGTGTCAGGTAAAATAATTGTGGGTAATTTGATTATTAAACAATTAATTGTGGGTAATTTGATTATTAAACAATTAATTGCAACCAATTTGATAATTAAGGATTTTATTAAGGTACAATTTCATTTTTCAAGAAATTGAACTTAATAGGTTCTGACGCCCATTAAAATATTTTGGTTGTAATAAGAAATTATCACAAGAGACTCAACTTTATTCTAAAAATATACCTCGCCCAACAGGTTGTGCAGATGGACAGCTGGTCCCTAAGGTGGATGAAAACCTATCGCCCCAACTATCCTGAGTATCAAGCCCCCTTTCCAATATATTATAATATACGCCGGCCTACTGGTTACACTAAGTGAACCTCTCGTCCACAAGAAGGGGGGATAAAATCTATCGCCACACTATGCTGAGTATCAAGGACTCCTTCTAATATATTATAATACACCCCAGATTGTAGAAGTGAACCACTGGTCCAAATGTTGGATCGTTACCCACCGCCCATTTCCCTGAGCATCAAGGAGCCCTTTCAATATCCATTATACATCCCAACCAATGGGTTGAGCAAGTGAACCTTTGGTTGAAAAAGTGGGTCATTTGCTACCGCCTCATTGAGCATTAAGATTCCCTTCTAATAGTCTATTATAACCCTGGGACCACGGGTTATGCATGGAAATCTCCATTTATTCCATTTTATAATCCCACATAAAATTGGAAGTTCATTTTGTTTGCACCTGAAATAAACGAAATTGAATTTTCACGGATTTTTTTTTTTTGGTTTCCGAAAGGCCAATCACTTATTGATAATTAACTTAACCCCCTATCTAGTCTCCTTGAACTGCAAAAAACAGTTTTTTGTTTTTGAATATACCATAAGCCCCCTTCTAATATGATCACCCCAAAAATCGACACACCCTTCTTATCCTGTCCCAGCTCAAAAGAGGGATCCATGCAAAATTTCAGCCTCCTGGGTCCAATCATGTGGAAACGTATAAAGGACATCTACACACACACACACAATCTCTATTTTATATATATATAGATAATAGAAGTGTATAATTTTGTATAAGCGGAAGAGAGGAATGTCCTGTTAGTTTTTGATATGATACCTAGACTTAAAACTTTTGGTTATTAATTATTATACAAACTTGCAATTAAAAAGGTTGCTGAATAAATATTGATTAAATTCCGTTTATTTAACTTTCAAAATATTGAAATGACCGTATTAAAAATCAAATACCCTATTAAGACTAAATTTAAGAATTATTTTACAAGTATCATGTCTGGCATACATTATTTTAGATAATGTTTATTATGGATAAAAATGAAAAATAGTAAAAAGTGGACTTTGAAAAATAATCTCTCCCAATTCACAGATTTTAGTACTAAAAAAGTATATGTACAACTCGGATATCACATAACGCAGGTTTTTCTTGTTCCAAAAAACCGCGATATACGGGGACCTCGTTAACATTAGTATGACTGACTTGAGATGTTTGTTTATGCAATTAATTAATAAATATTGTTTTTAAGGAAGCATATTTGAAATTATTGATACAATTGATCTATAATTTCATTGTAATATTTTTTTTTTTCTTAATTACTGTTTATAATTAATTTTTTCATATCGATTGTTACTAACAATAACTTATTGTTAATAAGTCCAACCTGCTTGCGTCTTTGTGTATATTTTACAAATAATCCATAAAAAAACTCTTGAAGCCTACAAGCACTCAATAACGTACGGATTATTATCAAAATAGGAATAATTAATGTGAATTATAGTGAACTAAAATATCCTTAGCTTATTAAATTAATTAGTTATTGGGAAAAACATTTATTAATAATATTATTGTATGATTGTGAGCCTTCTTGTTTGGACAAGAGAAGTGTTTTCCAAGGTGGGACGAACACAAGAGGTGAAAAAAGTATTTATACTGCAAGTACAAGTTGAACCTTAAGAATTTACACAAAAATTCAAGTAAATCCAACTCTTCGAATATTCTCATCGAGTCCAGTTCTAATCCTCACAAAATAAAAGATAGCATAAAAAGTACTTTATATCCAGTGAAAAAATTGAAATTACTTTCGAGTCGCGAGTTTTTGATAGTGTGATCAAGTCAAGGTGCTGTATAATAATCAACTACCTTGAATCAAGTCGAGTCGCAAGTTTTCAAAATAAGGAGTCCCTGTCTCCACCTCCGGTGTACACTCCACAGTGAGGAAATTACATTTCTCATGCAGTTTTCAATTAGAAAAATTGTTTTCTTTTTAATAAAAACTAGGGAAAAATATGAACATTAAAATATTTTTTCACGTCATTAAAGTTGAAAAAAAGGAAGGGCATCTGGTTCTTGATTTCTGGGGAAATTATGCGAGGAAGTAGCCAAAAAAAGGTTTGGAACCACTGGACTAGGGCTAAAATTGTAATTTTGTTTTACTTGTGGGATGGCAGTACATTCTAACACTACTATTTAATTGAAGATAAAGAATATTTCTTCATACAGATATCTTTTTCGCAGATGTTAATTCCATAAAACTTAATTATCGTTTTATTTTCTATATTGTAATATATATTATTACTTTTCCTTATGCTTATAGTTAACACTATTTTTTCTTCTTTTTTTTCGTGCATGAAATCATGAGATGTATGTACCTACAGAATAAAACTCAACAGATAACTCAACTCTAGGTATATAGCAAACAAATGATTATGAAGAAAAGTACACAGAGAAATAAGTAATAACAATATTAACTTACTCGTGTTTGGTTTATTATTGATTTCACATCATAGAAGACAATCGCATATATGATATTAGCCATTAGTTGTTACATCATAGAGCAGTTAAAATAAATCTTCTTCAGTATACTGAACCAAATCTCGTTTGTCTTTATGAGATCCCTTTTGACTATGGGATGCAGCAATAGAAGACCAGGGCTCATTGGATGTATCCCAGACTACTTTTTCTCCAGGTTCCTTGAAACATTGAAGCTTAATGCCCTCTACAGTAGCTTTATGAAAGTCTGAAATTGCCTTTTCAGCGAGTTCACTCTTCTCAAAAGTGATTGAGCCTCCTCTACCTTGCCCTTTATCTACGTCCACAAAGACATTGAGAACACTACCAAGATGGGAAAAAGTATTTAGAAGGAAATGAGAGGTAAGGAGTGAGTTTCCGTATACATAAATCGTGGCTCCTTCATCTAGCTTAACGTTCGAGCTCCTCTTATCAGATTTTGATCGCTGATGCTTATGGTGACTGACTTTGGATGAAGAATTATGGAGAGGGGGCTCAGGATTAAGATCATCAACTCCAGTATCAAAGCCGCCTCCAGGACCATGAGTTGCAGAGAATGGCTGATATGCACTCAATGTACGCGAATCTGCAAGTTTTCGCTCCCACCCTTGAGATCTTTTAAACCCTCGAGATTTGTCCGTTTTTTCCACAGATTTTTGAATAGCCAATAATGCTCCAGTCTTTGAGAGTCTTTTAGCAACCTCTTTGGCGTCAACAGCCTCAATGATTTTCTTACTTGATATTTTTTCACTTTCAATAGGTTTGGGAGTCTTGAGAGCCGCAACTTCCTTCTTTTTCTTTCTTAGTTTTGCATATTTGGCCTGAAGGAAACGCTCTTCCTCCGAGAGATTCGAGGAGAATTGAAGGTAACCCATGATAGACGCTCCTGGTCTATTTCATTAGAGGGAATACGTACGGTATGCCAATGGCAATAGCCTAAGTGAGTGTCTGCAATGATTTCTTTTTTGAATCACATCCGATATTCTGTCAAAAATAATTACAAGCCACGTGATCTCTTTTCTTTGTTTTTCTTTTGTATGTTTTATTTTTCGATCTAGCTTTGCTTGTACATAAGCAACTCCTACGTGTTTATGAATCAATTGTACCAGGTAAGATTCTAATGTCATATTGAGGCTGGCCAGCTAATTAGAAGTTAAAATTGTGTGTATCCGTAATATAGGATTGTATAGTCAGAATTGCCGTGTATTGCTACACGTGCAAATTTTATTAGTAACAATTAATATTACTAATATTATTAAATAATAAATATATAGTTCAATCACCTAATATAAATTATTAAATGGCACACTCTGGGGAGACTCGAACTTTGACCGAGCCAGAGCGAAATTTACTGGAGAATCAAAACTCCCGGCTTGTTTCTGACTTTAAAGCGAATAAATTTACAAATGAAGCCTCTAAACATTGGGATCTATTTTATAAGAGAAATGAGACAAAGTTTTTCAAGGATCGACATTGGACCACGAGAGAATTCAATGAACTAATTTTATCTCACAAAGAAATAGAGGAAGAGAAGAGACTCCTGCTACATGATGATTATAATCCAGTCCCCGTGAGTAAATATAAAATAAATCTGGCATTACTTTTAAATTTTATCAATATTAAAATAATTTTGTTTTTCCCAACAGAGACGAGTTCTTTTCGAAATTGGTTGTGGTGTTGGGAATTTTATATTCCCACTATTGGAGGATGAAGAAGAGGGAGGGAAAAGTGTCAATTATTTTATTCATGCCTGCGATTTTTCCCCTAGGGCAATAGATTTTGTCAAAAGTCATCCTAAACATACTGAGGAACAAATCCATGCCTTTGTACATGATGTTACGGAGGAAGGATCTTTTCAAGGAATTGATGATAGTTCTGTAGACATAGTGAGGTAGCTATTATTACTATAGAAATCTAGGTTTTACATAATTTAATGAACCTGTGATGTAATTAACATGACTTTTTCGATTTTTATTTTCCATTCTTTGAACTTTTGTACATACAAATAGTTTCATTTTTGGATGCATATTTGACGGATTTTTAAATTTCATTTCATTCAAAAAAATTATCTTTTATTATTATTATTTTGGTTTATGGGGACCATGTTCGAAAAATGGACAAAATTGTAAACTTTAGTATTCAATTTTTGCTTTTTCAGCATGGTATTTGTATTGTCCGCTATTCAACCCGATAAATTTACTCATGTCTTTCAAAAGATATATAAGATTTTAAAACCTGGTGGAGTTTTCATTTTCCGTGATTATGGTCTCTATGATATGGCCATGTTACGATTCAAACCCGGAACAAAAATAAAAGAGTCTCAGTACTTGAGACATGATGGAACACTAACATATTTCTTTTCAATTGATGAAATGGAGTACCTCTGTAAGAAAACTGGGTTTTCCATTCGTGAAAATTGTTTTGTGCATAGGAGAACTGTAAATAAGAAAGAGGACGTCGACGTTGGTCGTATATTCATTCAAGGAAAATTCATTAAGTCAATAGGATAATCAAGGAAAAAACAAGTTTCGTTTTATGGATTTCGTGAGAAGATAGCTATTTGTAATCACTGGGATCATACATATATGATGTGCAGAGAGAAGAAAAAAAAAAGGGGGATCTACTAAATTTGGTAAAATCCGATTTTTTCAATGATACAACATCCAATTTTTTTTGGATATATTTGAAATTTATAAAGTATGTGAAAAAGAAAATCGAAAATTTCTTATCTAAAGAAAAGGTCATTTTATAATATAATTTAGTTGAGAGGTGGTTAGTTTGTATTCAATGACTTTTTTACCTTTGTTTCAGTTTCTTGACAAAAAAAAAAGACTAAGGGAGATAAGGGGCTAGACTTCATATATGATAATATATGAATTTCTAAATACTTGAGAAATTTATAAATAATATCACTTTAGGACATAAATAGAGACTTAAATATCGTGTAATACTGGCCTTGAATAGGATCGAACTGTAGAGCATGCGCGTTATTACAACGTATCTTTGGAATAATATGTTATGTAACTGTTAACCTGTAATTTATGTATATATCTTATAAACAAGAAAGGTTCAAAACAAAACTAGTCCTTGTTTACTTTAGCATTTCTTATCAGTTTTCTCATTCTAAAACTGATGGACACGACTTCTTAAGATAGATTTCCATTACTTAAGCACTCATCATGGAAGAGAGCTTAGCTTCTTTCTTTAATGCTCCTGAGGCCTCTGAGACAAAGGAAGTTCCAAGTTCAAAAGGAGGAACACTTTTTGCTAGATACTGGAAAGTGAAGAACCCGAGAGCATTAGTCTTTATAAGTCATGGCTTCACAGAGCACTCTAAATATTACAACGAAATTGCATCTTTTCTTAATGCTAAGGGATTATATTGTTTTGGACATGATCACATAGGGCATGGAAAGTCCTCGGGGAATCGAACCTTCATTAATAGCATTGATGAGTTTGTGGATGATGTAATTCTTCATATCAACATTCTGCGAAAGGATAATGATTACTCTTCGATTCCATTATTTTTATTGGGACATTCCATGGGAGGTATGATCGCACTGAGAGCAACTCTTATGTATCCAGATATGTTTAAAGGAGTTGTTTTTGTTGGACCATTAATTATTCCTGGTCCTAACTTTGGAAGACTAGATTTTAGAGTGAATTCCAGACGTGCTCCAATTGTTCGATCGTTTTTAAAAGTATTAGATACCTTTAATCCCGAATTTATTATAGGAAAAATTCAATTGGAAAAGGTAATTGTGAAGCCTGTTAGTTTTACAATATCATTTATACGTTCCATTTCCTTCTCCAGGTAAGTCGGGATAAAGATCTTCGTGAGTTTATGGCAAATGATGATCTCAAGTGGAATAAAGGAGCTAAAGTTCGAACGATACTTGCTATGGTTGATTGTATAGAAGACAATTACAACTTACTTGGATCTATGAAAACTCCTTTTTTGTCCCTTCATGGGGATAAGGATGAACTTTGTAACGTTATTGGGAGCAGAAATCTCATGAGAAAGGCTTTTGTGGAGGATAAAATCCTTATTGAGTTCCCTGAAGCTGTTCATAATTTGTTTATGGATACTTCTTCTACTAGACTTAAGAGCATACAGAGTACTGTTGAGTGGTTCGATAAAAGATGTTGAATTTTTAAGTCGACATTATTTATTTTTATTTGATAATCACTTGGCTCTATAATTTTTAGTTTCTGCGTTTAGCTGTTTTTGAATTTAAAATTTAAGTTTGATCTACTTTAATTATTGTGATATTATATTATTTTTTTTTATACTTGAGTTGAATTAATTGATTGAAGTTGTACATATGTTTCCTTAATAAATTTCTTATTTTATTTTTCAAAAATGTACTGGATTGAGCTTTCAATTATCATTCAGTTCCATGTCTATGGAAAACATTATATTGTTAGAATTGAGTATATAATATTATAAAAGTAATCGTTTGTTTACATAATTAAAGAAGCATTAAAGAAATAAAAAATCCAATTGAGTTCCTCTGTTTGAATCCTATAAAATCACATTCATAGTATTAAAATAGGGAGACGGACAGTATGACCTTTTAAGGAATTTTTTTATTATAAATCCACGCAATTTCCAATTTTATGTGGTTTTTTCTAGACTCGTACATACTTTTCCTTTATATATATATTAAATATAACAAGATCCAAAATATACATTATAAAAATTTATTAATTTATATACTCTTTTGGAACTAAAACTGTTTTTGTTTTTTTAAAGGTCAAGACAAGGTCACCCTAATGAAATACCAAATTTACATTTTTGAGTAATGAATAATAATATTTATTGTAATATAATTTACTCATTGTTTGTAGCTTGTCAAATAAACAAACCTTTTCAAGTTAGTCAGATATGCCACGTTAAAATGGAAGACAAGTCTAGATAGTAGATTTAAACTAAGCCTACTGTATTAATGTCTATTTTATTGAAGGCGTAGCTATATATTTGTGAAATAAGTAAACTATTAATCAATCTTGACATTGAAAAAATGCTCGTGAAAATTATTAATTTAGTATCAAATACTGAATACATAAATATGTATAAGGTCAATTTTTCCATGAATAGCTACTTAATCCAGTTAACCTTTATAGTTAATTATAACTAGAGTACTATGGCTGCTCTCTTACATAATGTATTTTGATCATTGCGTGATAATTTGCATTACTTAAGTTTAATCATTTCAACAATTAGTAAAATAAAAGGCATATTAATAATTTTAGAAAATCATTCATTGAGCACTTGGATATATTTGTGAACAAAATTCCAAATTAACGAATAGTCTATAAGCAATTATACAGTCTATATAATAGAGGACGCAAGTTACAGCAAGTTTTGGGCTGTTTATTAGGACACATGTATTGAATGAATAAAACTATTGATTTGGAAATTGATAAATGGCTAGTGGTAAAAAGCTCATACTCACTGTTGGAAAACAATATGCAAAATTTGAGCTCTGAAAAATATTTTTTATTTGGACCAGTCAATAATTTTATAATATTAACTTCATTTAAAGTTTAACCTAGACATTTTAAGTAATCTAGGTCACGATTGTAAAGGAATAACTCGTGAAAATCGAATGATCAAAATTCTATGCAATTTTTTCGAATATCCGGTCTATCATCAAAAATCATCTTAAAAAAGAATATTTTCATGATGAGAAAATAGCGATTTTCTTGTATAACTGGTAAAACAATTTTATGAAGCCTTTCTTCTTGCCCTTTAATAGTAATAACTTGAAATATATGACTTGTTCCATCTTTAACATAAGGATTCTTATTTATGGTGAACCGCATAGGGGTATTGACAAACATTTTAAGTTAAGAATTTTTTTTATTAAAGACAGAGAAGCTGTCAAATTCAAGTCCTTCATCGACGATTGTTACACGTTGTCTGACTCAGAACTGGGTGTTCGAATAACCAACCCAGAGTTCATAAGAGTAGTAACTGGGACACAACTAGCGACTATTCATAGGACCTTCAGGTTATCATTGAGGGGCCTTATGGGAACCTAAGAGGATCAAGCCATAGTCTGGACAGTGAAGCAATTTCTCTAGTAGTTGATCTGTTAGATCAAGCAGAATGAAAAGGAATGGGGGTAATTGTAGGAAGTCTTTTATGAGAGACTTCCCTTCTCTCTGTGGGCATGTGTTTTACTCCGGATAATGCATGAGGAGTAAGACTCCTGGCAGCATTATGTGTATCTCTACAACAATTAAGATTATCCCTGATAATAAAAGTTATCTGGCGTATCTCTTTAGTTGCAGTGGTTTTACAAATTTAGTCATCGTAATAGATGCTAAAAATTATTTCGAAAGCTCAGAAATTTTTTTGGGTGCTGATGTTAAACCGAAACATAAAATTGGGGAATTTCGATAGAAAAGTAACACCAAAATCTGAAAACCACAACGATCGGGAATTTTTTTTAAAGCAGCATGCGTATGTAGGGTAGCCAACCGTCCATTGAAAAACGAGATCGTCCCGTATACATAAGAGAAAAAAAACACCCGTTCCGTATAGAAGTGAAACAGGACACATTTTGTCTTGTTCTTGGCTTCACTTAAAAAAAAAAATGACTGACATCAAAGATTTTATAGTGCCAAAAGATTGGAAAAGAAAAAGTGTTCTTGTTGAGATTCACGCCCGAAGAGACTACCAGGAAATTGCAGACTTTCTCAAGTTGGACAGGAGCTTTGTCTGCATGGTCAGAAAGGAGTTGGAGGAGACTATGAAGGGAGTGGATCAAGGTCAGCCCGAAAAATGCGTAAGGATTGCTTCAGGATCCCCCAGTTTATTGCCAGTGTTGACAAAAAGATTAATGCTGATCCAGGCAAGTCCATGAGGATAATTGCATGTGATATGGGGGTATCAGACAAGGTTGCTCGGGACTGCATGAATGAGAACTTGTGGTACAAGTCCTACAAAATGCCCAAGATCCATTTGTTGACGGCCCAGGCCAAGGAGAAGCGGTTGAACCACTGCAAGAAGCTGCTGAACAAATTGTAACTTCCAATGGATCCTGAGATGCTCTGGTTTTTCTTTGACGAGAAAAACTTCTGTCAGGATCAGATGATCCACAACCAGAACAACTGCTGGCTAGCCTACAGCCCTAAAGACGTCCCCAAGGTTATGCAGACCAAGTTCTTGGACACGGTTATGGTCTTAGGCGTCATCTCCTCCGCGGGCCATGTCATGCCGCTCTACGAGTTAAACGAGTTATACAACTTTTTCAAATATATTTATTTACAATATTTTACTATATTAAAAAAAATATATATGTAGAAAAAAACTAAAATATAGTCTACATAAGTCATTTCGCTTCTAGCTCTGTATTTGACATTAAGAGGCGTTGCTTCTCAAAGTTGTCTCTCAGCCTCTGTCTTGCCTTCTCAGGATCTGTTTGACCTTGGAGAACTACTCGGTAGGCCAAGATCATTTCCAGACCTTCAGAGTCATCAACTAGGTATATTTCTACTTCCTGCTTGGCCGTATCCATCTTTTTGGGATGTTTTGTAAAGCAATTACTCTCTCTTGAGACAGCTGGTTGGATAGATGATCTTCAAATAAGGTGGCCTCCTCAAGAAATAACGTTTTTGCTTTTTCTTGAGTCTCCTCAGTAAGAGAGGCTACTTTAAATTGAGGGAGATAAGCTGATATGTAATTTTGTACAAATTGATCGGATTGCAATTTTTTGGTTGGTTTATTACAATTGATCGCCGACCAGAAGAAACTCCAATCAACAAGCCTTTTTATTTTTAAAGTTAATTGCTGGATAATAATTTGCTTTCCATATGTTCATGTCTCTCAAAAATATGAATCTAATTCAATTCAGGGTGAAATAGTTAAAAAATCTGGAAAAATTGGTTGCCAACCGTCCCTTGAAAAACGGAATCATCCCATATTTGTAAAAAAAAACACCCATCCCGACCCTGCCAATGAGTTGTCATACATTTATTTTTCAGAGTTGGCAACACTATATGTATCAGGTAGATTTAAATAGCATAAAAAATAATATTGGTCTAGCCAAAATCTTAATGATTTAACTTATTCTAATTTATATTTAGAATAAACAATTAGGCAAAAGAATTTCTTTATTGCCGCAAATATTTTGCAATGACCAGGGAATGCGTAACTGAAGACATATATCGAAGGAGGTCCGTGAATGAAAAAAGATAGGGCATACTGGTCTATACTTATGAAATGATTATAACCGAACAAGATACCAATTAAATGGTAGACTAAATTAATATCATATTTTATCAAAAGGGGAATATTCATTAGTCAAAAAAGAATAAGGCATATATAACATTCCATCTCCCAGGAAGAATATTTACTAATATCCTTGAATTTTTCGAATTACCATGCAATATAATCTGAAAAGTGAGGTATAATTTAAGAATAGGAGGCATTGATATTTCAATCTCATGTCTGCATCTAAAAAAAAATTCCCAGAGATCTGAAATTGGGGATGTATGCTTCTTTTTCTAGAATATATTGAAATATAGGTAGCCATATTCGATTTTCTAACGTTTTAGTTCTCGGCCCACCATAGTTTTAATATATAAATTAGTTAGTAAAGGAAGTACAAAAACTAGAGGTTAAATGCTTTATTACAAACTAGGCAAGGGAGGCCTTCTCCCGACAAGGGTAAAACTCCAGTAAGTAGAATTCTTATTTTAACTACTCCTAGCTACGAATCAGCTTAATGTATAAATTGGCGCGAGTTGAATAAAAAAAACAGATGAGAAAAAGAGAGGGAAAAAGACGAAGAGAAAAGAAGAGGAAGGAGGTAAGATCGCATTGTAATAGCAGTTGTAATACAAATACGTAGTACGAATAAAATAATAAGAAATAGTATTCTGAATATTAAAGAGCGTGTGTGCGTGTGTGCACTGTACGAGGTAGTTGGCGTTGTTGAATTAGGAGGAGATCAAAGCTAGAATGAATAAATAAAAACTATGCTAAGATAAAGAAGAGAGAGAGAGAGAGAGAGCCTGGACTTAAAGCGAGCTAGGAAGAAGGAAAAGAAAAGAGGTTGAGAGGTAGTGAGAATAGAAGGGCGCAGGGCAGTTAGGGAAGGAATTAATTGGAAACTACAAAGCAGCCTAGCAGTTTTCTCTTTATTTCTTCTGCTGGTGGAGAAGTGGCTGACTTACTAGTTACTGGTGGCGAGGTGTTGTAGAGATTGAGTTGAATTGTTAGGTTTGGGGAGATAGAATCAAGGTTCCGAAATGGAGTCATCCCAACCCCCCAATCGTAAGAAAGAAGTATTTCAATGGAGCACTCCTGCGGATGAATTCGCGGACGATGTTGGTTCTGATGTGGAGGAAGAAGTGGTGGCGGAAGTGGATGTGGAGGAAGAAGGGGAGGGGGAGGAGGAGGAAGAGGAGAGATTGGCCTTGGATGCAACGTGCGGGAGTGATAGCGACGATGACCCCTTGAGGCATGAGATGCCTCACGAAGAGGACGTGGAAGAGGAGCCCATGGATGAGGAGAGCTTCAACGTGGATCAAGAGACGGGAGGGATCATCATTAACCTAGGAGTGGAAGAGGCGGATAAGTTCTCCGCCCTCGAAAATTTGGGTAAGAGGCGTGGACGGAAAGTTGGGGAAATCCTTAAGCCCAAACACAAGTATCCTTGCCCCAAATGTAACAAGGAATGGAATTGGCCTTGGGAACTTCGTCGCCATATTGTGACGCACTACCGTGAAAAAGAGCGCCAAGAAACTTCAGCCTACAAATGCGAGACTTGTGGTAAAGGCTTTCAATGGAAAAGGGATCTGGCACAGCACAGACGACTTCACACTGGAGAAAAACTTCTCATTTGCTCTGTATGCCAAAAGAAGTTCACTACGCGCCAAGCTTTGCTCCACCACGTTGTGGTTCACACGGGAGAAAAACCCTTTCAGTGTGCTTTCTGTGGAAACAAGTAATGTTCACCTCCTAGAAATCCTATCCCTACCTTACTTTTCAACTCATTCTCCTTTTCATTCACTTTTAGATTTACTCAGCCGGCTAATCTCCGTACACACATGAAAAAGAAGCATCCGGAAATGAATTGCAAGGGCAACAAGTGTCCTCATTGTGGAGAAGCCTTCACAAGTATTGTTGCAGTGCATCAGCATGTTCTCGATGATCACCAGAATCTCGTCGCTGAGGCTAGAGAAAACCTTGAGCTCGACAGAATCAAGAAGGAGGCTGAAAAAATACGCAAGGAGAAGGAGAAATTGGAGAAAAGAAAAATAAGGATAAAGGAAAAAGTAATGAATATAGCCCACGGAGATCGTCCTTATAAAAGGGTCAATGAATGGGAAATGGAATATGAGTTTCAATTGGGAGAGGGTCTGGTTCGTGGAGTTGATTGGGATCGTACACCGTCCAATGGGGAATTAAGTTGTGACCAATGTGACCGTAAGTTTGGATGGCGCTATGAGGTTATGTTCCATGGTCTTTGTCATCTTGTCGATGAGGAAGGCAACGCCAAAAATAAAGTATGTCCGGAATGTGATACTGCTTTTAAAGTACCCATTGGACTTAAACATCATCTAGTGCTGCACACTGGAGAAACCCCTTTTCTATGTCTTCATTGCTGGAAGTCCTTTGCCTCTCATATTGACCTCAAACTCCATATTCGTAAAGAACATCTTTTGCATTTATTACCAACTACAGGTCCTTCCAAATCTAAGAAGGGAGGAAGTGATAACGCCTCTGACGAAAAACATGGTATCAAAAAGGAGGACAAAAAGAGCGCCGTCCGACTAGCTAAAGCTAACTCTTCCTTGGATAGTAGCGTGACTGTTGTCGTTGAAAATGAGGAGGGAGGAAACAACGTTTCTGTATCTGGTACTGGCGATTCCCAAACTCAAGAGACTGAAACTATTGTGATTGAAGGAGAGCAAATCTCTAATGATCAGGACATGATAGTTATTGTACAATCTGGGGAATTTGAAGAATCCCAGGGTTTAATTGTTGTTGACCCCTCACAAATTCGTCAAATTAATGGATCTCGAATGGAGGTAGAGCACTCGAGCAATGCTGAAAGTGAGCGAAAAGAATCATCAAACCCTACCTCTCTTAATCAATTTGTCAAGTTGCAAGTGAGTGAGGGATGTGATGAAACAACAGTAGTCGTTTCTCAAGAAGAGACTGCTCAAGATGAGAGTGACGAAAGTACATATGTCGTTGTGGATTCCAATAATCGAATACACATTCAGTCTCAAAAGGATAGAGGAGCGCCCCCAACAGAGGAGCAAATTCTCTCCTCGACTGAGGATTCAAAAATTGTGCTAGAAAGGGAAGAGATGATGTCTCAAGAGTCGAATGAGAAAAATACCTCCTCCAGTGAGGCAGGTGGAGATGCAGAGCCGTCAGTGGCAGCAGATGATTCGGACAACGTTCCTTCTTCTGAACAGCATTCCAATAGCGACTCAGATGTTCACACGGAGACTATAATTGAAGACACAAAAGTTGTTGTGCTTGATAAGGACAATGCATGATACAACTAAATATTCGTCTCTTTATTGGAGACAGAGATTTTTTTCCAAAGAGGGGGGTATGTCTATGTATGTATGTATACCTAAATGACATGTACCCATTGCAAGCGTGCATATTCATTCAATATTATTATTATATCTAAGACGTGTGTGACCTTTTATATATTATATTTTAATATTATGTATATAGGTATATATAATGATTCGTTTACAATTTCCTTTGATCATTTCTAAGTTGTTTAATAACTATGTGAATTTATTTCTATTAATATATGCGCTTATTACTATTATTATATTCTTGTATATAGTGGTTGATATTTTTCTATAAAATGAAACTAAATATAATAGTATTAATGAGCCTCTGGATTTAAATCATCATCTTTATATTTAGAGTTTGAACATTTGCACAGGTGGGAGTACATGTTACTACATACATGTTTTATGTACAGATGTAATTCAGGGAATTATGAGTTAGTTATTTTTCTATGGTTTGTTGTGTGAAGTGGGCTCAGAATGAAAATCTCACAGGTGTAATACTATTGTTATAGGATATCTACGGTTTAATTTATCGACATCCAGATATTTATTCATAACTCAGGGCCTTAATCACCAAGGAGAAGTCTTCATTTTTTCCAATAGTAATTATAGGCCAATTATTGATGGGTCATCCATATAGAAAAATTATGATTAGGGTGCTATAATATAGTTAATTATATATGTCTTAATGTGAGATAAAATAAAATCTCATTTTTGACTTGTGGCTCCTTCACTCTGAGCCCAGAAACTATGTATTTCTCCTGTTTCAAGTTACGTATAATATACAGTGCCGTAATCATGGTTTTGTCATTAATATGACGAGATGTACTACTAGTGAAATAGTTATGGAGGTCCCTGGCCCCACCCCTTCCGGTGAATATGGCTATGATCAATAAATAGTATATAATGAGGCAAAAAGTTCTCACAAGTCTTTTAATAATATCCAGTTACAGTCCTCAAATTTCATTCTTGTTCATTTCAAGTCTATAATTAGTAAACATTTACCAAGTCAATTGCATTAATGTCATATTTTATTTAAAGCGTAGATATACCTTTGTAATTCCGTTCGCCCTTAAGTGTTGAAGTTATTGTTGAGTCAAGTATAAACTGTATTGAAAAATGAATCATTATAGGGAGCAAGTTTTTTTAGAATAAATTGACTTGATTGTTATTTTAATAAAAGACAATTTCGACTATTGCTTTTATAAAAAAATATAGAGGGAACAGTTTTGCTAGGGGGAAGGGGATGTATTGCTAAAAAAAATTATAAATGTTGGAATAAAATTTGCTCAATATAATGAGCTTGACAATCTCACCGTTGAGAAAATTGAATTAAGAATAATAATTATCAATATTTCTTAGGTATTACTCTGTTATTATAGAGAAAAATAGATATATCAAATAATTAATATACTTTGAAATTAATAGAAAATTGTCTTATTTGATTGTTCTGGTCACCAATCAACATAAGTTATCAAAAAAAAATTCCTTCTTCGGATAAGAGTAACATTGTTGTTGGAGTTGCTCCTCTCCGGATTTGACTGTATTTGGAGCCGAGGAGTTGCTCCTCTCCGGATTTGACTGTATTTGGAATTCTGAAAACTATTAAGAGTAATTTGTATATACTTCTTTAAAAATATTGAAAAGATTGTCAGATGTTATTTGTTAAAAAAGGCTCTGAAATGCAATCTTGAGTCCAAGTTAAGTTACGATTCTTCAAAATATGGAGTCAAATTCAAGTAAAGTCACAAATTTGCAATTCTGGTAGATTAAAATACATAATTAGGTGGCAAAATGTACCCATGGTTTAAAATAAGTCAACATAGCCACATTTATTAAAATTTTATATAATTTTTTTTTATAAATTTATTTAGCTAACATTAAGCAATGAATAATGATGTTAACATTCTAAAATAAAGACAAACTTGACTCCCTTCGACAACTACTAAGCACATTATTTGAACTACAAGAAAAATAATGTAAAATAGAGTAAAAAAAGGATGATTCAATTATTATAATTTAGAAAGCAGAAGGATAAACTAGATTTCGCATTATATTCCTTCCTCAAGAAAGGCTGCATCGGGCTCGAGAGTGCAGATAAAAAAATTGCATAATTGTATAGAGTGAAAGTGCAGTTTTTGAGGAGAGGAAAGAAGGAGCGATAGTTAAAAAAAGATATTTTTGCATAGCTGTGTTCCACAGAGTGCCATAAATAATAACAAAAAAAATGCAAGCACATACTATGTGCAATAAAATTAAATTAAAGAAAAAAATGAAATAGTTGTAACTTGTATCAGTATGTATTAGGTACTGATATTCGTTGTGGTATAATAATATAAAGTATTATAAATAAAATATGTATTAGTTAGTAGATAGACTTAGACTGTGCCATTTATACACATATCATTTTCGCCTCCCTGGATCCTATTTTAAGATTAAGCTGTCTCACGTACAGAGTGGATGGATCCATTTCTCAACATGAATACGACTCCCAGCTGCAGCTGTGATATAGTTTCTTCTCATATTAATAAACAAGGAACTAGTGCTATAATCCCTACTTTATCCTGTAGCAATGAACGCTTTAAAATATCGGATCTCTCTCGCAGAAATACTAGAGAGTACTCTTCTTCTCCTCAATGTGATCAAGGACTCATTCTTTTAAAACGTCTTCGAATAGCAGATAAAGAGCTCAAAGCCCATGAATGGATGAGTGTGTGTGGGAATCATAAAAAATATTTGCTTCAGGATTTTCCTCTCAAAAACCACCAATGCGGTATTTGTTTTAATAGTGATCAAATACGGCTTAGAAGAGTTTCTACAAAGTCGCAGGATTTGTACAAAGGAGAAGTCGTGGTTGGGGAATTCGTATGTTCGGAGTGTGATGATTTGATATTAGATGGAGAAGGGGATGAGAGTCAGCATAAAAAAATAACCATTGGGCAGATTTGGGTTACATTGGATAATTCATTTTGTCTTATTAATAGCTCTGTACCTTCGCTCAGGTCAGTACTTATATACATTTAATTATAGGCTATAATATTGGGAGGAGGAAGAAACTCCTGTTAAAAAATATGTGAAAGATTTTTCCACTTTTAATTATATATATATATATATGTGTGTGCTATTTTCTCTCTCCAGATCTGAAAGGGACACTTAATTATCAATTATCGTCATCAAAATAACTAATAAAAATATCAAATAATATTATGTAGTTAGTTTTTCTTTTCATCTGATTCCTTCGCTCGTTCGGCCTCTACTTCTTCTCAAATTACACTTTTTGGAAATTTCTTTAATTCATAACAAGAAAGTTAAATTGAATGTAAAATGCACATATTCTATACGTATATAGAATATCAAATGTGATGTAAATCCAGTTTTATTTGTCTCTACATTTTTCTGCTCCCTTTTATACTAACAATACCACAGATATTTATTCATTAAACGAAGATTTTTTTAGTACTGCCGTAACCACAAACCAACTACTACTAGAGTACCTTAATATTATAGCCAGATACTCTACACATAATTTTACTATGTATGTATTACTATTTCAGATTATTATGTAGAGGCTTAACCAACAAAGAGCCCCTTCTCAATCCACCTGAATTGCTCATAAAAGATGCTATTGAAATCCGACGTTCCTTAGATAATGCAAATCAAGCCAATAAGGAATTTATAACTGATAGAATGATAGCCCTCGGTATTATTCCCCACTTTTCTGAATTTCGCTCAACTGCAGACGCTTGCATTCGAATGCTACACAACCTACTGTCCGATGGGGATCGCAAATTAAACAAAGCATTTTGGTTTTTGAAACTTAAACTCAGTGCTTTTGCTTTCCTCCCCGATGAAAACAAAAGTGGATCCTCTAAAATGGATCAGTATGCTTTTCTACGAAAGGATAGGATTTGTAAAGTACTCTGTCTTGCCTGCGATGAAAATGAGTGCACAGGGTGTCAGAGGCCTGCCTATCCATCGCCAATCTCTTTGGGGGACTCCAAGGGAAGACATTTACATTACTTACAAACGACGTGTCGATGTTGTAAAAAACGGACAAGTACTTTTCATAGTCACCCTCGGGGTAATACCTTACGTTGCTCCTCTAACAATTGTAAACTCAACTATACGGATGGGTTTAAGCGACTATGTGATGTGGATATAGTCTTTGAAGATGACTATGATGTTCATCCTCAAGCTGTATGTGGAGGATGTCGAACGTATCTAACCTCTGCCACGTCTCCTGTCATGAGTGGTTTTCCAAACTTTTACCCTCACAATGAATTATTTTGTGATTGCGATTTAAATTTCTTTTACGCGAATGCCAGTGTTCAAGAATCGGGTTCATGTTTAAGTGTAGTGATGAACTTTTCTAGAATTCCAAGTTTGACTTTTTTGGCTGGAAGTATTCTTGCTTCCCCTGCAAAAAATAATTGGATAAACACCAATTATCTTACTGTTAAAATGGCACTAGAGATTTATCAAACTTTTATGTATGTTCACAATAAGAAAAGTCCCGACACCTATGAATATTTCAAGACACTTGCACTGGCAGGGGTTCTTCGCTACCCCATTAAAGTAGCCTTCCATAACAAGGCAAATGCATTTCAAACTGTGCTAACTATCTTATGTGATTCCATGTCACATTCATCCAGGGAAAATCGTACAAAATTTCGCCGTAAAGTAGAAACAATTCTCAATGCGGATTTCTACGGAACAGAGCCATCATTGAGACTTACGAAAAAAACTGTTAAATTTAGAAGAAATTTCTGTGTTATTGTTATGTGTGTGATATGCTCAAATCTACTATGTGAGGGAATTTGTGGACGGATTCCATCCGATCCCTCTGGCTCAACTCATAAACGTGCCAAAAAAAGTTCCAATAATTCAAATCATAAGTTATTCCGTTCCTATGATAAAAAGTTAGGTCTTCGTGGGGGTTTGACCTATAAGGAATTCCAAAATTATCGACTCTCAGGAACCTTTGTTGCAAATGATGAAATTAATAATTATTGTGTAAACTGTTTAAACTTGAAATGTAAAGGTTGTCAAAATTCTTCAAGTGACTCACAAAAAGAAAATCTCAAATTGAAGCTTAAACTTGAGGAGCTACCCACGAAGAAAGAGCTATCCAACTATAATACCACCGGTAGGTTTGTTTTTGAAGATGATCTGCCCCTTATAAATAAATCAAAAAAGCAATCTAAGAGCAATGGGAACTTTTCATCTTCCTCACCAAAAACAAATGATAATTATTCTACTAAATCCATCGGAGGCTCAAAACACGGTGAATTTTTTAGTCACTGCACGGACTGTAAATTTTATTTCCGCCGCGAACACATTTATCTTAAGCACTTGGAAACATGCTGCCCAGGAATGAATTCGCTTATTTGTTCAACATGTCAACGACATTTTAAGTCCGAAGTCGGAATGCTCAAACATAATTGTGAGGGGATATATAATTTGGAGAACCATCAATTCAAAAATATCGCATTGGATTTAGGGTCCATAGAATACGATCATTTTATATATATATTGCTAAATCATTCTCTCCCTCATCATTGGAGAGCCTCGTCCGGTCCTAAAGAGGAAACACTCGTGATGGAAAAGGAATCAGTTCGCTTCCGCTTTGTTATATCTAGATATAAAAAAATTAGCAATAAAGCTCGTCTCAAGGGCGAAGGGGTCAAGGCATTTAAGGAAGAAATATGGCCAATTGTAGCTAAACTTGCGATTCCTGGAGAAGAAGAAGAAGACGGAGATGATGATGATTTAGAAGAAGAGGAAGATGAGTATGAGCTCAAATGTGCTGGTTGTCATTTGGATAACTTTTCCACGTTGTCAGAACTAGATAAACATCAGGTTGAATGCCAGGACTATCAAAATGTGGCAGATCTATGGGAGTGTGATGGCTGTGACAAGGTATTTTCCTATGAAACAGAGTACATTAAGCACATCAAGACTTGTGAAGTGATAGAGATTCCAGAAGATATCCGTTCTTTTTATCCAGATGATAAAGGAAGAATTTTTTGTCCAGGATGTTCTCAAGTATTTATTGATGACGAATTGGAGTACTTTAGACATTTAAAAATGTGTAGATTTGTGGAGTTTGAAAATTACCCCTGCAAAAAATGCAAATTAAAGTTTTCTACTCAAAAAACACTTTTGGCACACGATTGTTCGAACTCATATCATATCAATAGCTCTCCCCCTGCAGTAGCAACCATCACTTCCAACTCAAAGAGACATTCAACATCACCAATCCCTCAAAATTTTGGAATTAAAAAATCCAGGATAGAGGAGCTAAATTTGTTCAATGATAATAATACATCAACAACTCCATATCAGCCAATCTGTAAAATGGGGGATTATAAGTGCCCCATTTGTGGACTAAAATTTACATTGAACCAACCTTACGGTAATCATGTGAAAAATACAATGTGTGTTTCCCTCAATTCCTCCGTTGTTCCCTATGAGTATAAACATATCAAGACCCTTAGATTAAAATTCGCATCCATCAGCTTCAATTCAAATTATGGTAATGATGGTTCCTCCATTATCATGAAGATAACGTATAGTCGGGTAAGTATTGGACGTAAAAAAAATTCTAGAGACATATATCTAAATATCTTGATAAATATATACCTAACTATTTTTTATATATGATCAAAAGCAATGTTTTTTATTTACATTTTTCTTATATAGGTTCCTAGTCTAATGTTGCTTTGCTGTGGACTACTGTCTCCTAAGAAACTAATTAAGAACTGCAAAGTACCTCCTTTAAGTATCAAAGATGCTCTCGAACTTTATCAAAGCCTCAACAAGTCATTTTTAGATCCAGAAAGTAAGGTAGGAGCACTGGAAAGAGATCGTTTTTGGGAGCGAATACGTCTTTCATTCTATCATGGTTTTGGAGATTTTGAGTCCTTTGAAAAATGTTTGGAAAAGCAGAAAAGGATTCTAGGGTTTCTAATTACTCGAATAAGATCATCTTCTCCCACAAAGATTGTTTGGAATCACTGGCTATCAAAAATCAAAATGTTCATTCTTGCACCTCTTCACGACCAATTTATGGAGGAAGCAGGAAGTTTTTCTGATCATGAGGAACGTTCATTCAAAGTGATTGAGTACCCATTCATGAGTGAGTCAAATTGTAAGTCAATTATTCAACATTTATGTCTACAATGCTGGGATAGTGTTTGTGTGGGCTGTTCAGGAGAAATTCATCAAGAGGACTATTATGAAAAAGAGCTCTGTACTATTTCTCAGACACTTTTCTTCAAGGAATTCGGAGTGATTTGTACGAGTGAGAAGTTGTTCAATGAATGCATGCAATTGGGGATGAGCCTAGACTTACAAAGAAGGGCTTCTATTCATGAGCTGATTCAGCATAAAAAGGGACATAAAATAATTAATGGAACGCAATTTGAGAAAGGAGGGATTAAGAAATTGCAAGCTACTACTACTACTCTGCCCCTTCAAAATAACCATTACAATTTAGAGAAAATTAAAAAGGAGAAGAACCGCATATCTGTATTGTCCAAGGCCACTGTTTCTTCAATGCCTTGGCTAATTGATGAAGAATGTATACTTCCAGATTGACAATTACTTTATTAGTTTTTATTCCATTGTAATTGTATGTATGCTTAAATGTTGGCCATGATGAGTATTGTCATTTTATTAAAATCTATTTGTCCACGTACATAAATGTTAGAATATGAATTAAGATTTATATATATGTATGTCAATTTTTTTTTCTTTTAGTCAAATTCATAATTTAGTTGTCTAACGTTCGTAACTCATCGGTAGAATCTATAATATTTTTTTAATAAATATTTTTGTATGTACTTCACGTAATAAGTTTTGTTAAACTCTCCATAGTCTATGATAGATCAATATTTTTTAAATATAAAATATATATTATTATATGTAATAACTAGAACCTAAGTTATACAAACAGGACTCCCCAGTCTCTATTTTGATTATCTCACATGATAAGCATGACCAGAAGCTGCAAGTCATTGATCAGATTCTTTTAAATTTTTGGACTCTGCGTGAACAATGTGTGTGTTTCTTCTGGATCCCAAAAAATTATTTCCTTTAATTGACTCAAGTACTTATAATAAAGTATTACAACTTCACATTACATAGCCCAAACATACACTAACAAAATGACTTCCTTCTTTCTCTCTGAGAGAGATAAGAAATACAAATATTAATTAATAATAATATATATTTAAGTAAAATTTTTGGATTTATTATTACTCTTAGTATTCAATAAAGCATAATTAGTTAAGGCAATCGTAATGATAACAACATACAATCATTCAAATAGAAATAAGTCTTATACTGCAATAAAAAAATATAGTTTTTCTTAAAATTTCCTTAGCTACCTGTTAGGACAAAGGCCTCGTATTAAAAAATATGCAAATTGCAATGAGGCGGTTATATAGACAGTTATGGCACAAGTATATAATATTTAATATTAGAAGCAACACTATTATACATAAAAAAAATATAATGAACAATTAATAGATCCATAAAATATTTGTTTTGAAATGCACGAAGTCATAAATAAAGGTACAGTTGATGCATATCAAGAGGGGGGGGCAACCACAGATAATGATAATAATTTATTTTATTCCATATCCAATGAGAATACAATTTATCAAGCAAATGCTGAGCTTGTGGTTCGTCCATTGATAGCCTTTTCCAATTTATCTATAAACTCTTTATAGATAAGAGGATCGATATTCTTCCCAAGCTGATATAAAACGAACCAATCTCCAAGAGAAAAGAAATCTCCCAGGTGTTGAATCTTTTCAGCAGAGGACAGACGTGCTGTTGCTCTCAGAAGAATTACTCGGAGTTGAGGCACAACAATAGTCAAAATTCGGTATATGACATGCATACCCGTTATGACGCTCACAATAATGAACCAAAACCAAAGGAACACGTAAATTTTTTCATTAATGATGTTTAGGGGAAGAACACAGAGGCCATCGAATTTTTCAATTGTTCCAGAGGGACCAAATTTGTGAAAGGTACATTTTGTCATCTTTGGGAAAACCCGAGAGAGTGGATCAGATCTTTGATCAGGCTCCAGTTCTGTCATGGATAAGACCTCAGAACCATATGTTGTAAATTGACCACCCAAGAAAAAGTCTGTAAAGAATATTTGTGAGATGACGTTTATGAAATTAAGGAGCTCACAGAAAAAGAATTTCAGGGTGTAGAATTGATGATTAAACCGATTGACTGAGAAATAATCAACAAGAAGCCGAATCCTATCTGCCTTGACATCATTATCCAAAATGGGAATATTCATTTCCTGTACCAGTACGGACATTTTTCCACCCTCCCAAATCTTCCACAAATATCTCGGTAAGTAGAATAGAATGGCTTGGAAGAAAAGAGTAAAGCAGACCCATTGGTAGTATTTATGATACTGATAGGGCTCCTTTGATGATTCTGGTCCTATTCCACGATGAGGAATATCCTTTCCATTCACTCCCTTATTATGTTCAGGTACAGAAAAAGTGGAGTGAATCCAACAATAGGTGTCCATTACATTAGGAGGGATTTCCTCGACAATGCAGTCGATAGGATCTCCAATGTACTGACGACAGGTGACGAGAAGAGAGCAGATAATGAGAAGAATGACTGTAGCCTTGTAGTGAAGGCGAAAGATGTTGTTGTCAATACATATTGTATCGATTTTAATAAGGATCTTGACGGATCCGAAAACGTCAAACATGTTGCACCCCTGCTAATATGTTAATTTCCTAGAAAAGAAAAGAAAATGTCGCTTTAGTCTCCTTGCTTCAGATTACTGATTAGATATCATTTAATCAAATAAATAATAGTTATTAGATTTTAATTTTTAGTATTGAATCATTCAATAAAGAAGATAATTTAAATTCTTGATTTAACTGAAAAGAGATAAGGTATTGAATGAGTATTATTAATTATTATAATATAAAACGTGGAGTGAATTGAGAAGATTTGAAAGAGAAACATAATTTATACAAAGTTCTGTGTTAGATAATTAATTATTAAATTGCTACTTACTAGTTACTACTTATTAATTATTCTTATAAAATAATGAACAATTGAATGCTTAAAATAAATGAATAATGAGATGGAAGGGCCATACACTTCTAGGTCAGGGATAGAACTATGAGTGTAAGTAATAAAACAACGTCCAAACTCCTAACGTAAACACAAAGAACTTGTTTCCTTCCAAACGCAAAAATCATGAAGAATATAAAAATTGTGAATTTGTATTAAATAGTTGTAATATTTATTATTGTACCAGATGGGCTGCTCAGTCCCTCTCACCTTTTTATTACTTTACTAGAGTTCCTCCTTCATACTCGAGGAGTGCGTTCTTTCCCTTTCATCATCTTACCTAGGTGGCACAGAGCTCAGGCTACGTATTTCTTCACTAAAATATTTTTTTAATTTACCAACTACATTGATTAAATCTTATCGGCATTTTACCTTCCTCCTCATACATATTTACTCAACTTGCAAAATGTTTTCCTCTCTAGCTCCTCAGACATAATTACGTTCTTCATTTATTTATTTTCAACGCCATCTTTCGTTGAAGGCTTAAATCATTGTAGTATAATTTATAACTGATCGAATGGCAATCCTTATTAAATATGTTATTACATCGATATACAATCTTATTTCCGTGTTGTAGATAATTATTTACTATTACAATGGAAAAAATAAGATATTTTCCCCTAATTATCCTACTTTTCTAATCGATGACCAACAACAAATGGTACATATCTAGCGATTTTTATGGCTTTTGAGTACACATTACTTAGATTTAATCCAAATATAGATAGTATCAAGTGGAATTCAATGCAGATGTTAAGTCTTTTTTTATTCTCAAAGCCATTTGATGAAGTTTCAACAAGATTTATTGGAAATTTGTCTATTTTATCTAGTAAAAATATGAACTTTGAGCCCCCAAGATGGCGTCTCCTTCAATTATGATGAAATTTATGATATAAGTAGAAATGATCTTAAAGAGCAAGAAATAGCTGACCTCAGATGAGATATATTGATGTTGCGCTAACACAGTCTACCCGGCAGGCACATAGATGGGTAACCCCAAAATTATTATATTAATTATGTTATAATAACAACGAGTAACCCAGCGTATCCGAGAGCAAAACACCATGCTCCCTGTCCCAGATAGAGTTGCCAACTCTCTGAAAAATAAATAAGGGGCGCCTCATTGACAGGGTAGGCAACAAATTGATCTAGGGTCCCTCTAGTTTTGTTGTCCCATATGCTTCGCAAGTGTCCACCAGCCTACCATGGGCTACAGAAATCGTTCGAAGACACGCTGTGCTGTGCGTTTTTTAGATGTTTTCACGCACATCTTCTACCTAGGTGTTCGTAATTTAGGCGTTAGAATTATCCTATTCATACCGGTATTTTTGCATCCTTTCATTTTTTTTTTTTTCGGAAGAGGGCAAGTTGAATTGTTATTTGAAACCTTACCCTTGTAGAGCAGTTTCGGCGTCTGAATCACTGTCAGCCATTTTTAAACAAAGTTTTAAAGCTATAATCTAAGTCAAAGTTTGCCTAAGTAGGCCGACTACTTAAAAAATAGAAAGCGAGCTGAATAGGGCATGAGAAAACCAAAAAATATATATTATCTGCAAGGTGGTATGCAATTTTAACGCAATATGTGAATATATGAGTATATAGCCTACTAATGAATAAACATAATTAATGAAAGAATTTAAAAAAAAGATAAGATTTGATAGGAAATTCCACCCTGCCTTGAAATAGTTATTAATAATTAACTATGGTTTATAGGGTATAAAGCAAAAACATACATTAAACTGTCATTTTATTGTTAAGTACGTATGGTATGGATGTTTTGAGTTCAGATACTCTGGTCATATACATTAATCAAGAGACTGCATATATGGCAATCACACCCTAATTTGAGTCTTTGAAACTAACACCAGCTCAAGATATAGCGAAATTCGCTAGTTTACTCGTGCAGGTCTTCCATCACTGTTGTTTTTTTATTTTTACATAAATGTGTTTTACATGTTGATAAATGTTAGACAAAGTGTTAATATAGATTCATTGTTTAAATTACAAAAATGATGGTGAAGGGATGCATGTTGTAGAGGGGTACCCCCTCCCTCATCCCCCTACAACTCGAGCACTGGTTATAGCTTGATTGAGGGTCTTATTATATAAATTGTTAAATTACTATTCTAATTTTGTCAGTCAATCTGCGGAACATGAATTACAAAAACAATATTTAAATGACAAGTTTTAAATTTTTTTTTTAATATTATTTTTTGATATACGAGTTTGTTAGCGAGCAGAAAGTGTTAGCACGAGTAATTAATATTTTTATATAGGGATAAACTAGTATAATTTATAATTACTCAAGGTTTACTGGGAAATACCTGGGAAGCAAAATTTAGCTTAGAGCACATCTCTATTTTTGACAGAAATCAAAAGATTTTTGTCACCCCCTTTTCAGACTTTACAAAAAAGGTAACGAATATAACTCGTAATTACTCTAAAAAATTTATTGGAAATACTCAAACAGAAAAATTTAGCTCGTGACACATCACTACTCGTCCCGGACTTATACAAATAAATGTCCCAGACTTAATCCTCTAAAATCACAATTTTATAGTGGATCAAGAAAAACTGCCTACGAAAAATTTTTAAGGGGAAAGTTTGTACTGGGATTACATGAAAAGATACCTTCATTTGTAATAGTAAACTTCAGTTATATTTATCAAACAATATGTATAATACAACTTTATATATTCATTCATTCCAATTCAGAATGAGAATTCGGCTCCCCCTTTATTAATGATTACAACCGGATAAAAGATAGATTAAAGATGATAATATTATGTAAAATATAAATACAATGGAATATTAAAATATTATACACACATATAAACATTAATTAATTTCTTTACAATTACACGACGAAGGCATTGCATGTCATCTCGTCTCAATATAAACAACTATATTTATAATTTATAAACAACGCCACACGTGATCACCCCCCGTTCTCCTCCTCCCACACACCGTTATTTTTGTAGCTAAAATTTTCGCCCCCTACATTTTTTCCCCTCGTAATTTTTCCTCGATTAGATTTTGTCGCATGACATCTTCGCCGCGTTTTTATGTTTTTCTATTATCGGTTCGAACTTTACAGTTGTATCTAGATCAGATTAATTATATAGCTAAGAGCAGAGCCGTATAAGAATAGTTACGTCACGAGATTTCAGCGCCCTTTGTGATATATATCAAATGGCCCAAAAGAACTTAATACAATAAATAAATACTAAAAAAATAATTTTATTGAGCTTAATTATTATGAAAAAATGGAAAAATTACTTTACAAATAATTTCTTTTACTTACTTAATTTCGCATACACATTCTTCGTCTTCCGAAAGTAGAAGAAGTTATTATATTTTCTTTGATAATCGCAGTTTGCATTCGTAAATGTATGGGCATTCTTATACTAAGATACTTAGACACAGTAAAAAATAAAATTTTATGGCATTTGACGACATTTATAGTTTGATATGGTTTGAATTCGGTTAAATACCGAGGAGAGGGACATTTTTAAAGACTTAAACTTTGATTCTGCGTCCCAAATTTTGACATCTTTCTCCTTCAACTTCTTCTTTAATTCTTTTATTTCTATTTCATAGACTCCAAGGTGGATTTGTATGTTGGTATTTATTTCCTTTAGATGTTTTACCTGAGGAGAAATATCTGTAATACATACAAATATTATTTTCTAAGGATAAAGTAACTAATGCAAAATATATGTCATTATAAGAAGTTTCATCTTCTATTATTGATGAAATTACATTCATGTCCACTAAGTCTATTTCTCTATTTTTGAAAGTAGGAGGTTCCAAATAAGGAGTAAAGTATGTATGCCCCTGAAATTGTGGAGATTTTTTTAAACCTAAAATTCGAAATAAAAAAGTTGATTGAGATTTTCTTAGCATCAGCATTGTTTTCCCGAATTAAAATGGGTTTGTTGGAGTTTTTGGTGAGCCATAAAACAATGTTGGAATGGCTTGAGAGTTGGAATTCCTTATTTCTTCAAAATGTTAAGAGCACAATCGAGAATTATATTATGGTTTCCAAAAATTTCGATAGTCGATAGAGAACTGAATAAAATGCCTAAAATAACGTCGCCTCCTGTCTGGATTTCTGAGAATGAAGGCCCAGGAATTTGGAAAATACTTATAACTTATAAGGCTCTGAACAGTACCAGATTAAAGACTACTTCTTTATTATTATTCCTTTTTTTTCTTCTCCTATATAATTAATCAGTAAAGTTCGAAACTATAATAGAAAAAACATAAAAAGGCGGCAAAGATGTCATACGACAAAATCTACCCGACGGCGAAAATGTTAGTGATAAAATTACCGAGAAACCCACAACACTAGTGGTGTGGAGGTTTGGAGAATCCTCTTCAATAACTAATATCAATATCCATATCTTTTCTATATTTAATTCCATTACTTAATTTATTTGTCATATTAAATGTTATATATACTACGCAATTACTCAAGAGACTTGAATCACCGGAGTTATACATCTATTCTCTCTCTATTTCAATTCTAAGTTGCTCCAAATGTACTGAGCTGTACATTTTTCCTCCCTGACATTTCTCATTTCCTCGTGCTCTCCTACGATCCGACCTTTGAGTGCATCCTCTTAGTGATTTGCTTCACCACAATCAACCACCTCTTCTACTGATACATCCTGGCTCATAACGAAGAGGAAATCACTGCTCTTGTCTAATCTGATGTTATGCTTGTTCGTCCCACCACGAGTCTTTTCCAATATGTCTAAAGATAAATAAGTGAATAGCACTTCTTCCATTCGAATCGCAATTACTGTCGTGTTTGTTTATTTTTCTTTAGTCATATATATATTAATATTACTTATTTTGTCTCTGGTTCGAACACATTAGTCATTACTTATGTGAGATTATTAGTTACATTAAATAAAAGAAGGCGAGTCTTCCTACGGGCGAGCTAAAGCGAATACGAATTTTCCCTGTACAAACTTTCCCTTTACCAAGGTTAATAGAAATACAAGGTTAGACCATCTTGTAATCGGGCTTGCTAGAATTTTCAATCTGATTTATTGTACCGACTGCTGAGGAAGACAGGCATATTTTGACAAAACACGCAACCACTCATCTACTATGACGTCAATATTAAAAGCGTGGTGAAAGTCAAAATTAGTCATAGACACCTTTGTAGTGATGTATCACGAGCATAAATTTTGGACTCAACTTTTATAACTAGTAACTAGATAAAAACTTCTAACTCGAAGGAAACTCAATTACTAATATGTATAACGTGTCATTTGTTAGGATGACACGTTATACATATTACGTATAATTTGTTAGGATGACCATCAATTATCATAAGCCTTCTTCATCAATTAAAATATATTATATAGACTCCTTGGCGAATGTGTTGAATTGAATCTAACAAAAGATATAAAGTATAGTATAGTCTGAGTCCTCATGCTTCGGGTCCTTCTGGTTTTGAGTCCAAGCTATGATGATCCGGGTACATGGGAAAATAAATATTATCTGGATCTACCTGTAGTCTCGTCTAAGGAAAGAAAAATATTTAACTTAAATATATACTGATGAATGAGACCACCACAATTTTCGTCGAGGTTATCATCAATAAAACCTAGATAGTACAATAAATATAAGAAACCAAATATTAAGATATATATTTAATATTATTCTCGTATCCAAGTGTAGACCATCATGTAGTCGAGCTTGCTATAATTTTCAATCTGATTTATTTTACCATCTGCTAGGCAAGACAGGCATATTTTGACAAAACACGCAACCACTTATAGTCAATGACGTCACTATTGCTAGAATTTTCAATTTAATATATCGTACCGGCTGCTGGGGAAGAAAAACAGATTTTGACAAAACACACAACCCCTCATCTACTATGACGTCAATATTAAAAGTGTGATGGAAGTCAAACATTAGTCGTACACGCGTTATGGTATAACCTTATATTTCTAATAAACTTGCTCGTATCTACCTATATTCTTAATTCCCATTAATTATTTTGCATCTTCATCTAGATCCTCTTCATACATATTCCATAGAAAAATATAATTACTCATTCTAAATATATCTAAAGATCCCATTCTCAGAGTTGTATTTGAATCCCCCTATTCAGTGTACAGATCAAGCCCGAGTCCTCCTGCTCCTGGGTTTTCTGGTTCCGCGTACAATTTCTCATACTTAGAGAAATAAGTAATGTCGGGATCTAGTTGTAGTCTCGACTAAGATACGATATTCTTTTCCAAAAGATATTTCATAATCTTTGACACCACTAATTTACTTTTGTGATCGCGAGGCCATCCTAAAAAAAAGGAATAAAATAGAATTATGACAGCTTTGGTAAAGAAAATATATATTAAGGCAGGGAGCACTATCTCTGAGTAAGGTGACAACTTCAAAAATCCGAGCCCTCTTTTATGATAGCTTTTTGAACATCTCTGCTCATAATTCATTGTCAGTGCGTTAGTCCGCTCAAGAAATCCTAAGCACGCTCCCGCTCAATGAAAAATGAGCGGAGCTCATGTTTTCGCTCGTATTTGAACTTAACAATTCTTTATGTAGGTATTTTACAAAAAATTTCAAATTCAATTTTATTCCTTTTAAACCTGTTTTATCTAATAGATAATGCTAAAAAAACATTTTGATACCAAAATCATGTCACTAGCTTCAATATTAAGGATGACCAATTTATCATCGAAATTTCAGGCCATTTTTTTGGTAGTGTTTATGTTACCTATAGCCTAGACTAAAATCTGTGGTCTAATAAAATATGATATTTCAATAAAACATCACAACTTTCTTAAACATCAAGAGAATTGAATGACATTTTCATGAATTACAGATTACAGTATTGTGCAAAAGATGATATTTTTAAATACCTGTGATTGAATTGTATAATATTAAATTCGAGTATATGAATATATTCACATACTCTCCAGACAATTAAGGATAGTTATTGAAAAAAAAATTTAAAAATTAAGACCAAATACTTTCATATCAATTATCATGCAGTAAGAACGATTGAAAGTGCTAATGTTGGGTTAAAATTTGTTTACGTCGCATGAACAGATTTTTGGAAACTTTACAAGATTCTACAAAAATATATTTTTTGAAGTCCATTATAACTTTTATTTGATCCGTTACATTCTATTTGTGATTTTGAAGCCTATCTTGAGATTACTTATTTTCTAGCGAATGTTAGGATGTGTATGGAAAATACGTCTAAAAACCACAAGGGAAAACGAATTAGATTTTATTCTGATATTAGTTTTTGTAAAATATTTTCTACCTTTAAAATGATAATGAATAAATAAAGTTAATTATTATATATTATTCAGACGAATGTATGTATAAATCAGACAGGACCATTCGTGCTTGCTTAGATCTAACAGCAATTCTACCAAATATTCAAATTACTATTAAGAACAATTATCAAATTGATATAATTAACATTACCACTGATCATTAACAAGTGCTAATGAGCAGTGGTTCCCAAATGGTGTATCTTGAGGCAAGTTCAAGTTTGCCGTACGATTTATGCAACCATACATTACTTGCAATAGCTTATACTAATCAATATGATTGTTTAATTAAAATAAGCGTGTCAAGAAATATTTATTTGTCTTTAGGTGTGCATTGGGAACCATTGTCTTAGGGGACATGTATTTACGAGGTGTAGAGCAATTTCCTCCAGTTAAGCCTAATAATTAGTTTGAGATTAAAACTAGGGTTCTCAAGTTTTTTAACTTAGGCTTGCGTGAAATTTTGAGAGGAGGGAGCAATAAAATCCATAGAAATGCATGTGGTCAAGGCAGTTTTTTTATGCAAAGGCTAACAGAGTTTAGGGGCCACAGATAAGGGGAAAATTTGTACTGTTACTATTGATCAGATCTTGCAAATCTTATCAGCTCCGCGTCCTTTCACAAGGCTTAGGTGACCCTGCAGACTGTGCTATTTATCACTCCTCATGTATGTTTTTATAATGTTCCTTTAGGACGATTGATCATCGATTTTCAGCCTTCAAAATAGAGTGATGTCCTTTACGTTGATAAAATTATTATAGGTATATAAAAAAGAAGTTGAAGTATATAATTTACCAATGCATGTGTATATTGTTATTTTTTCTATCAAATTATATCCCACTACGAAATAAAAATTAAGGAGAATAGTTGGAGCATCTTTAAAAACAAAACTTAATTCATAAATACTAACATTTATAGAGCGACAAATCGACTTAGTATTTATTTAATGACTTGGAAGATCATTTTATTTAGAGTTAGAGTATTAAATAAATATATGTATATACATTTATTCATAAAATAATTAAGAATATATTTGCTTAAATTCCTAGAAGGAAATAAGAAGTATTTTTAATGATACATACATATATGAGAGACATAAGGCTCGATATTATATTTCTTCGTGGGACATCAACTAAAAAAAACAACCTGGATGAATTAATATCTTTAATTCAATAAGGGATGAAATAGAGTAAAGAGGAAGAGGGATAGGATCTATGTTTAATTTAATCATTGTCCTCATCAGGACCAAATACAAAGTCTGTCACTCTATCAAGAATGGATGGGGCATGTAATCTCCTGTATTTATACATGTGTTTGGTAATGCTTTGAGTGATTTGCTCAGCAGTTTTACTTTGTCCATAGTAATCCACGAATTCTCCATCAGGATTAATTAAATAAATAATTATGGTATGGTCCACAATGTAGTCGTTTTCATATTCTGCAGGACCAGCCGAAAAATAGACGCGAAATGTTTTGGCCGCCGTTGTCACTGCGTCCATTGTTCCAGTAAGACCAATCATGGCTGGATGGAATTCTTTAATATACTCTGATACTTCTTTAACTCCATCACGAGCAGGATCCACTGTGATGAACAACGGAACAATTTGTCCGTCAATAGCACCATCCGATTGAGACTTGGTCACTAGCTTATCTTTGACGAGAGCCATTTTTTCCATTTCATCAGGGCAAATATCAGGACAGTGCGTAAAACCGAAATAAAGCATGATCCAATGGCCTTTGAAATCTTTATTTGTGACAGTCTTCCCAGTGTGATCGATAAGCTCGAAATCCCCTCCAATAGCCGCTTTTCCAACAGATCTCTGACGTGCCTTTGCGATTTCCTTATCCTTTTTATTTTTCAAAATGATGTACATGCCTCCAAGGGCTACGAGAATAATTCCAGAGGACCGAAGTGTCTTCCAAGAAACGGGACCCTTCCCCTGTCCCGGGGTTTTAGGTCCCCAGTTAGGCATCCCGCTAGGCTTGGCTGCATAGGATCTGATAGGTACTTGACTTGGCCTAATCTGAGCAACTTTCCTTGTTGGAGCGACCCAAATTCGGCCAAATGTGCTTATTAACCCTCGGGATAACATTTGTCTGATATAAATAAAATATTAAATAAGAATCGCACAATGTCAGAGTAAATAATAGCTAGCTATATAATCTAATAGACTTATGTTTATGGTGACGTCACGCTCTGAGCGGTTTATTTACTGCATGAAATCATATTGTCATTGTGAACTCAATCTAACTCCATTCCCCATATTAAAAACATATGGGAAGATGCCGAATATAATTAAAATCAAAAGGAGTAATCTACTCTAATTATTAACTTTTGGACTAAAAAAACCATCATAATATATAAAAATAATTTAAAAGATTACATAAGGAAAAATTAGTGGTTTTGTATGACGTAATTATGTAGTAAGATTTTGATTAGACGACTTAAATGAGGGAGAAAAAATTCAAACGAATCAAGGCTCTGATTTAAATAAAATATTATTTGTGAGTGTACCTAGTCTTTGATATTTATTGCTTGTTTAAACATTAAGATATATTAATTATTATTATTGTTCCTGGTCGCTCGAGAATCCCTCTGTAGAAAAAATGACCTCCGTTTCAAAGGATTTCGAAGAGTACTTGTCTTATATGGAAAATGAGATGAATATTAGAGAAGTATACTATGATGCTATTGAGCTGTAGCTCCTTGACCCCTTTTTTCACTCACTCAATTTAATTATTTTAATTTCATTTGAATAATAAAGCAAATACGACAACGGGTTCGTGAGCTTGATCAGATATCTAGAGAAATCACAGCCATCCTTGAAAAAATACACCAACTCGGACACTCTGATGATGGTAAGTCATGGATGTAATGAAAATACACTCAATTACCTCATATTTTAAATATTAGTTCCGTCGATTTGCAATCAAACTGACGAGTTATTCAAGACGAAGGTAGTTACTAAGTACAAAGAACTCTCTGAAGTAATTCCAGAGGAACAGTACTACAAATACTCTAATATGTGGCAGTTTACAACCCAGAAACTCGTCTTTGCAGCGGCAGTTACTCATTATTTGATGAAAGAGTCTCTCATGACACGAGATGAAGCTTCTGCTAAGCTGGGTGTTGATTCCTGCTCCAAAAATGAATCGAAGCATTTTCACTTGGACCTGGAGGACTATTTTGGGGGTGTCATTCAGATGAGCAATGAGCTTGTAAGTTATTACCTACGTTCTAATGCGATACTATCGCTATATTTAATGTTTTCTTATTATGCCCTAGGCTCGTTTCACGATTACGAGCGTGACAAGAAGAGACTACAAACGCCCTATTCTCATTGCTACTTTCCTAAACGAATTAAACGCTGGATTTCGACTTTTGAATCTCAAAAATGATGGTCTCCGAAAAAAGTTTGATTCCTTGAAGTATGATATCAAGAAAGTTGAGGGTGTCGTGTATGACCTAAGTATACGGAACTTCTATTCTCAGGAGGCATAACTCGATTTACTACACATATGAATAACCTTTAATATGTTGCTAGATTGTTCTTTATTTAGTAAATGTGTGATTTTTGATGTTGGATACCTTCAGAAATTAATTGTTATGATGCATATGAAATAAAGCGTATTCACAAGAGAGAGTGTAAGAATTTAACTCTGAAAGCCTCTCATTACTCTATCTTGAGAATGTGCAAGCCCCAATATCAGGTGGAGGATCATTCAAGGAGATGAAAAGAGTCCGTACATGATAAACTATTTTTTATTTTTGTCCTCGTTATTTTTTGATTTAAAAAATGACTCTGGATCTGCAGGAGTAATGTCCTCTTCCATTGCCCAATCAACAAGGTTTCGTTTCATGGCGTAGGCATCTTCTCCGTCCGCGTAATATTTGGGTTCGATCTCGTTCATTTGAAATTTGAGTGCTGTCTTGTAGAGATTGAGTGCCGCACGATTACTTTTACGAACATGCAGACTAACATATTTGGCGTTGAAAGTCTCAACCATGGCACGAGCTGTTTGGTCCATTAATTTCTGCGCTAATCCCAGACGCCTGTTAATTGTAAAAAGAAAAATGAGTAATTCCCCTACACATAATGACTAATGAGTCTTACCGATGAGATCGCTTGACTGCCAAAGATGTAATGTGTCCGTGCTGATAGTCTTCCATTTCATCCTCCATTTTGGCCAAGACATAGCCAATGATTTCTCCGCGATCATCCTCTGCTACGAAACTAAGTTGAGGCCAACTGAGTCCATGGTACATGTAATACTTCATTTGGTAGTTCTCAGGGAGGCACAGCAAATTGCAATGCTGCATGTTAACAAAATCATCCGTCTGAAACAGACAGGTTTAAATTTATAAGAATATACATATCAATACAAATAAAATAGGATTACATACTCTTGCACATCGAATATTCATGATGGATTTGAAGAGGCAAAGTAGATCAGGGAACAGAGATCGAGAAGATTACCTTTCCGATGGAATAAATAAGCAGGGGACTGGCAATTTGCCGTTTACTGAAAGGCAAAATACTCTACAAAACCTCGAACAACATTCAGATCGTTACTCCAGGCAGCTGGGTGTTAAGCTGAATGTTTATTCCGAGGCACAACAAACAACCAATGGGAGTTAATTCGTTATAATAAGGAAAGTTAGTGCAACCTCGTCATCGACGCCACCAAGTGATGGCAAAGAAGAAAAGAGATCCTCATAGTTCCGACACTTCCTTCATCTTTGACAAGCAAAAACGATCCACTTTAGCTGCTCTTGAAGAGGACAAGAGTCGAAAAGGCTCAGTGGATCAACCCATTGCGGATTTCGTATCCGCCATTAATCAACATCCGGATTTAGTTACCCTAAGCTCCTGCTCGGGTCGTATTTTGGTCTCTTCCGGTTCGAAAAATAAAAACGTATCATGGATTTATTCGACTCACGAACTTGGCTTAAAGGAGGAGCTTATAACAAACATCCAATGTTCCTTATCATCCAACTCAGAAATACAATCTCTGACATTCAAAGTATGGGTTTGTTGAGTGTAATACTAATGTGTAATGCTTGATCATGATTTCTTTCTTTAGATGGAGGCCTTTATACTTCATGTACAATGTAGAACCCCAGAAGTGGCTCGTCAGTTTCATCAAATAGCGGTTCAATCTGGATTTAGAAACTCTGGTATCTCCATTTCTAAATCAGGAAAAGTTGTTCTTGCAATTCGAGCTTCTCATGGTCTTGAAGTACCTCTATTCATAAATGGAGAAAATAATTCACTCTTAGTTGATAATGAATACCTCTCCTGTCTATTAGAGCATGCTAATGAAAAACTCACTGAGAATGAAAAGCGTCACAAATTACTCTTTGAAAATTTTAAAGCGATGAAATGGGAAGAAGCCACGACAGTTCAAGAAGAGAATAAAGAGGGAAAAGTCAAGCCTATTCAAAAGGTCCATCTTGTGGCATCCCCCAAAGTTCGAGAGACTAAACCCAAAGAAGTTATTACTTCCGATCTATTGCTAGACCTTGAAGGCTCTTTCCTAAATTTGCTTGAGGACGCTTAAAAAAATGGATCGTAAACTAATCAAATACATTAAATACAATAGACCTAGTAAAATAAAAAAGCTTGAGTTCAGAGATCCATATTCGATCCTTGATCGTCGAGGACGTACTGCTTTACACATCGCTGCTAAATATGGAAGCGCTGAAGTTATAGAATACCTCATTTATAAACTCGAATGTAACCCATGGAGAATAAAAGACTCCAAGGGGAATTTTCCACTACACTACTCCATAAAATATTGTTTAAAACATTATTCTAGGGGTAACGTCAAGGAGCTTGTGAATATTTTATTGACAAGCATCCCAAGTGATGGCCATATTTTAAACAGCTTTAATAATAAAGGAACATCTCTCAAAAAACTCTTGAATGCTTTAAATATAAAGTCCAACTTAGAAGACGAAAAATTGATCAAACCCTCTCTAGATTCTTCTTCATCATCTGATGGAGAGGAATGGACTAACAAACTTAAAAATGAATACGAACAGGAATACTTTGAAGAAACAGACAAATTTGATTTCTATGAAAGTCACCTCACCAATGAAAATTTCGATCAAATGGCGGATAGAATATACAATGAATATATTCGCAAAAAGACTAAAATAATTAAACACGATTCAGTTCAGGAACAGAAACCCTTACCAGTTAAGCCTCAGCCCCTCCCCTTAATTGTTAAGAAAGACAGGAGCTTTTACTCTAAAAAATGTGTCAAACTATTTGACTCAAGCGAAATTATTGGTGTCTCTGATATTCCGTTTTTTGTTCACACTCCGTCGTCAGAAATTATGGATACTATTTTTAGTGACCAAGTGACTAGAGTTATGATTCGCAAGGAATTAGTTAGATGGCATCCAGATAAATTTCTTAGTAAGCATGGAAATCGAATTAAGGATACTGAATTGGACAACGTCAAAAAAGTTATTGATCATATATCCCAGTCTTTGATTCAGTTTGGAAATCGTTAACCTTGTATCTTGTGATAATAATATGATTAATAAAAAAAATATTTTTATATTTGAATACTATATAAATTTATTTTGGACATCACCTACCTACACTTAAGTAAAGAGAAAATCGTATAATCCACATAATAAAATATATAAAAGACTAGACTTCAACCATATACAAATATTTTGTAATACACTTTATAGTCAACATTGATTTGATAATAATAGTTTTCTTTGTTGTAGATCTTTGGTTTTTTACCTCTTTTTCGAATCTATTTGCTCGGAACATTTTTGATCTTTTTTATAAAAAATACAATATTTCATTCGTGTATATATGTTGCAGTTAAAGTAAGAAATCCGTTAATATGCAAAATAACTAGTTAATGTGTAAAATAACTGAACCAGACCGTTAATGTGCAAAAAAAAAATTTAAAAAAACTAGGTTATGTGCATATTGATCAAAAAGATCGTAAATATACGAAGTCATTGAAATCATAAATTTCACATTATCTTTCTAGACCCTTTCTATAGACACAAATTGATGTTCGGACCATGGGAAATGCAAAATGTCCACAGGGTTTGATTTAGAGTGAGCACCCTTCAATTCATATATTACAATTAGGTACACCATGCACTGTAACCGCATACCAACGCATCTAAAAAACGGGCTAGAACCTACCGCCAATATATGTAATATGATATTATCATTCATCAGAGACGGCATCCACTATAGCCCGGGTTGATATCCTAGTCCACGGGTTGTGTTGCGTATCAACACTTCTTCTGAAGTTTTTCTTTTCAATGGACGCCGACATACAAAAAAGAAGTTTAATTGCACGATATTCCAAATTTAGCCATTGATATCGGCAGATACCGATATTTATTATTTAAGAATGTTTAGTCATTTTGGTTTTCAGTTATAAACATATTTGGACTTGGCGATGGGTTACAACCCGGTTGTTAATTGTTTTGTCACGCAAAAAACCCAAGCCTTGTGATATCAAACGGGATATAGTGGATACATTTCTCTGATAATATTACATGAATTGGTGGTGGGTTCTAGCGCATTTTTGAGATGCAATTTATTTAAAATACTTATAGTCCTGCGGACGCCCCTAACATGGCACATAGTTTAACGATTCCATGATATATCCGAAGATCGATAAAACTGTAACTTTTTAGAAGAAAGAGGAACATAAAAAGATTTAAGGGCATATGCGACACGAGGACTTAAGTATTTACACCGCTGAAGTGAATGAAAAATACAAAAAGAATTGTGATACATTATTATTATTGATCAAGTTTTATAAAAATACTTGATAATTGAAATATTATTTGACATGTTTCAGTTTTCTCGGTGGTATTTTCGCAATCGTATTACTATATCAATGAATGGTTATTACTTTTTTTTAAATTGCTACAATAGGGAGGCTCTTCGCCTAGCTTGGCAAAAGTTTAATTGCGAATAGCAATTCAATCAGTTCATCAGAAAACTTACTATTAATATATGATTCATATTTGATAGATTAGCGAGAAATTAAGCATCTAGGTATATAATATTATTGTATTTCCCTGTTTTCCAAGCTCAACTAGGCTCACTATGAATAAAGTAATATTTTTTGTAGCTATTAATTGAGTCACGTGACCTTATCTTCAACAGCAAAGCTAGAAAAACAACATTTGCCATTTGACATCTTTTCTCTGGTTGGGAATACATGCACTCGTTGTGACCGAGGCGCTCCACGCCATTTTGGTTATTTCCTTTCTTTTCTCATTGGCGTATATTTAGTTTTGATATTTAGGACGGTGCCAGTATAGCCTTTCTTCTTGATTTTACATCCCCATATTTCATACTTGGAGAAAAGGGATTCATTTGTTCGTGTGGAACTTGAGAGAATCTTGAGATATCTGGAGCATCTTTAGGTAAGGATGATAAACTAGTAACTAGAATCGTATCTTCAGAAACCCAATCCTCAATTTCTTTCCCTTTTACAAGTCTTTTTTTTCTCTTCTTTTTCATTGTAGATTTGTCCCGATGATATATTAAAAAAATAATCTTTTTATTCCTTATTAAAAAAAGAGTTGAAATTTTTGTTTATAATTATGTTGATTAAAGTGAAGACTCTGACGGGGAAAGAGATTGAAATAGATATCGAGCCGACTGATAGGGTGGAACGTATCAAGGAAAGAGTAGAAGAAAAAGAAGGGATCCCTCCACCTCAACAGAGACTCATTTTCTCTGGGAAACAGATGAATGACGAAAAAACTGCTCAGGATTACAAAGTTCAAGGTGGTTCTGTCCTTCATCTGGTCCTTGCCCTGCGTGGAGGACAATAATCAAAAAATAAAGTAAACTATTCTTCACAACACACACGTATGTTCCAAGGTGACTTTTCAATTCAATTCCTCTTTCCGGCTTTTCTTTGTTTCTCTTTTTATCAATCAAATCTTCGTTTTTTATTCAAGTCAATTTCATTTCAATTTGTGTTTCTTCTTTATATGCAAAGATAACTGCGCATTTGAATTTATGTGTCATCAAATTTAGAAAGTCATCAGTAATCAATCTCTGTATTAATTATTTTATAAGTAACTCAAGATTCTAAATGTTTATAAGTTGTAATCTCTAAATGCAGCAAATGAATTGAACTCTCACCTTCATGCCCTTTTGACATATCTATCAGGATAAATCTAAATCAAATCATCAAACCAACTCCTTCACAGACAACTTTCTAGGCGAATGATTCAAAATTGTTAACTGTGTGTGCTGTCATACATTTTTCCCTGATTTTTTTACAAATATTTGCCGAAGAAGTTTCTCAATTCTGTTGTTTCAAATAATCATGTCGTACCAACTTTATCGTAATACAACTCTGGGGCATACACTTCAAGAAACTCTTGATGAACTCATGCAAATGCAAATGCTCTCACCTGCTTTAGCGTTAAAAGTACTTCTGCAATTCGATCGATCCATCAATAATGCTCTCAACACACGAGTTAAAACACGTCTCAATTTTAAAGCCGAAAAATTAAACACCTATCGCTTTTGCGATAACGTTTGGACTTTTATGCTAAATGAAGTTGAATTCAAGGAAGTATCAGAACTTGCAAAAGTAGACCGTGTCAAAATCGTTGCATGTGATGCTAAATCGGCTCTACCAATTCGTTTCGACGACTAAGTCCTATATCAATGATTAATAACTTTTTTTTTTTTTTTTTTTTTTTTTTTTTTGACTTGCTTGCTTTGCTGTTATATTTTTCTCCAGTCTGAAGATACGGTTTTATATTGAATTTAATTTACAAATTCTAAAAATTAAAAATAAGAAAGTATATATATATTTTTTTTCATTTATGTCTCCCCCAATATTTTATTTTTGAAGACAAAAAGACAAAAGGAGTTCTAGCGTTCCAATTGAAATAAACTAATAAAACTCAAGAATGCCCAAGAATAAAGGAAAGGGAGGTAAGAATCGCCGCCGAGGGAAGAATGAAAACGAAGGTCTCAAAAGAGAATTAGTCTTCCGAGAAGACGGACAAGAGTATGCACAAGTAACTAAAATGTTGGGAAACGGTCGTCTCGAAGCTATGTGCTTTGACGGTGTGAAAAGGTTATGTCACATTCGTGGAAAACTAAGGAAAAAAGTATGGATCAATCAATCAGATATCATTCTTGTTGGTTTAAGAGACTATCAAGATGCAAAGGCAGATGTCATTCTCAAGTATTCAGCAGACGAGGCTCGCAACTTAAAATCCTACGGCGAATTCCCTGAAACAGTTAAAATCAATGAAACAGTCACTTTTGGCGAAGAGGGCATCGACGATGAAATTGAATTTGATGTTGTCGGTAGTTCTGAGGAAGAGACCAACGAAATTGACGGCATTTGAGGAGAAAAACACAATATAATTCATTTTGTACACATTTATTTCTTTATACCCGTTCATCTTTGTTATTTTTCCTATATATATTAAGCCACTTAATTTATTTCCTTAAGAAGTGATAAGTTGGAGAAAACAATAATAAAACATTTAATATTAATTTTTTTCGGCAAACTCACAATCTTATGTCTTAATTGATTTTAATAAGGTTTTGGGTGAACCAGTGCTAAGGATGACCTCTACAGTCATTTTAGGGATTGTTTCACCCTGATGTCATCTTATACCGAAATTAAAATGATGTTACTACAGTTGTTGCTGCACGAAATAATAATATATCATTATTTTCCCGTATTTTCCCAATGAAAAAATTAACAAGCAATGGCTTAGTAGGGATAGTTAGTAATACAATTTGTTAGGTGCCGATTTATGTATAAAAACAATATTTCTTTTGACATTTTCACAATAGTGTAATAATTTACATCATTTCTAAATAAATTTAAGCCTTGCATAATTTATATAAGCGTATTGACAAAAATAAAATTCGATGAATAATTTAGTAGTTTTTCTTTTGGCACTCTTCATAGGGGAACAGTGCCGTGTAACTGAGGTTATTATGTACTAAAGCATATTTTTCTTTATATTAATTTGGACTAATACTTTTTAGTAAATGTGATATGATCAAATACGTCTGCTTAGTATAAGTAGAGCATGATAACTAAAGATACTATTTTTTAGTGAATTGTAGAAATAAATAAAAAATTTCAAATAAATTTAAGTGGTGGATTATTTTTGTACTTATGATATTAAGTTAAAAGTCATTTAATTTGGGGTTGTTTTTATATCTTATCTGCATGAAAGTAAGGATGTATCGGTTCAAAAATTCTCAAATACGGAAGTACGGGTTCTAAACGGAAACAAAAGTAGGAGGCCTTGCCTTAGAATAGTATTTACTAAATGACGTCCTCATGAATCAGTCTTCACTAATTTTTATAAAATAATACTTTAATTTCCCTAAATTAAAATCAATAGCAAACTCTTGTGCAAGAACAAACTTAAGGAATACAGTCTTATTATATTTGTAAAAATGATACCAAATTGTTAAGGTCACTTTTTAAAGGACTGTGATCTAAGACCAATTTGAAGTCCATACAAAACAAGTGAATAGTATTAATGTCTATCTTTTCTAAATAGTAATCGAAAATACGTGTGTACTTATATAGTAAGGATTGAGATAATTGCAAAATGAAATAAATAATTAACTGTCACGAATATAGCAGACTGATCATTTATGCTAAATAACTAATAAGGTTGAATTCAAGGAAGTCTCAGAACTTGCAAAAGTAGGTCGTGTCAAAATCGTTGCATGTAATGCTATAATAATATATGGGCTCAACTAATTCGATCAAATAATGTATCCAGTATCAGTTATCACATCTACAAAATAAATAAGTTTGCCAGGTGCTAAATAGAGGAATTACTGGATCTAAGAAAGCTCGCATACGGAAAATTTATATATGGAAAGTTTGTACTGGGATTACTCGCATTGGGAAAATTTGTATAGGATATAACTCGCCGGAGGAATACTTTCCTTCTTTTATTTAATATAAATAATAATCTCACGAACTTATGTAACTAATGACTAATGTGTTCGAACCAGAGACAAAATAAGTAATATTAATAAATATATGATTAAAGAATAATAAACAAACGACAATAATTGGAATGGAAGAAGTGCTATTCACTTAATTATTAATTATCATTAGATTTTAGATATGAGGAATTATTCATATTGGAAAAGACTCATACATTGCGTTTTAATATTTAAGAGGCTTAAAATACGTTAAATGATTTGCAATTTCCCAGTTTTATTAAAAATAATGCTTGTTTTTTATTTCAACAACTATCAGTTCAACTAGAGCTACATTTTGATATTTTATGTTTGATAAAACAGAAAAACAGCAATGATGGGACAGTGTAGCGTAATGAACAACGCACTCGGGAGAAATTATTCTCTTCAACTCTAGGGGCGATCGTTTACACCTTGGTTGTTCCTAGAGAAGGTAATATATATTATGTATATGGACTTCAAAGAAGATTCCTAGGTCAGATGGAGTAAATGTATTACTATAATGTTTACTTATATACTTAATCAGTACAATCTATCTGAACAATTAAAAGAACATAAAAAAAGTGATTTATGTGCACCTGTTAAAAAATATAAATTTTTGAATTTTGATATGTTTCCGCATTTTTCGATTCTTAAAGATGTGAGAAGCTTGAAAATCATTTTTAGGGATCTAAATGTATTTTATACTCTGCCTCATTGGCCTTGAAGTCTTTCCAAAATGCCTTTTTTGATCATTTTGCATAGTTTTTGAAGAAAAAGTATACTCCCATCTATCAATGCTATTCTCTTTTATATTTAGCCATTTTTTAGGAAAAATATATTAACATTTGCGAAAGAGTATACAATTACCTCAATTTCTTATTTTTAAAGAATTTTTCTAATACCAATATGAAAATCAGAATGATATATATTTTATATTATTTACATATTTTTTTAGACTTCTATTACTCTAAAAACGTAAAATTACAAAAAATTATGAAATGAAAAATAAAATGCAATACTATCAGACAACAAATTAACAACCGTTGTTTTTTGACACGTACGGTATGGCTGACTTAGATATTTTCATTGTATCTACATCAATTACTCGTCGAAACAGGATGATCTGAAGATATAAGATTAATTAAACATACATTTATTGGAGATCCTCCTTCAAATGCTGCACTACATAGGGATATCAAAATGTTAAAAGATTTTCATGGATCCATCCCAGACATCCTGTCGAAAAACTGTTGGGAGTGCTAGTATTTTACAGCTCAACAGGAGAATGCCAAGCCAATGCACAAATAGATTTATTAGATACATAATAATTCACGGATAGGATTACTGCTCTGGTTTTCGACACCACCTCTAGTAATAGCGGAATTCACAAAGGAGTTTTTAAGCCTATATAAAAATAATTAGACATGAAGTTATTTTATCTAGCATGTAGACAACATATACTAAAGGTAGGCTCTGTTTGGGAAAAGTTGCATCTGAAAGTTCAGCAACTTGTAATAAACAACATAAGAAAATCCTCTCTATTAAAAGCCTGAAAGGAAAAAGAGCAAATTACTTAAAGAAGATGAATAACATTTTGAATTAAGACAAATCTTCAAGAGTTGATTATCAAAAAATGGCAGAACTCACTATAATTTAACTTCTCCTCTAGGTATTCATTGTAAGAAACCAGGAGCAATTCATCAAGCACTATGGATGGCCATAAATATAATACTCCCAAAAGATATTTTTATTTATTAAGGAAAGGAAAAATGATACAGGTGCAATGAAAAAGATAGATAGGATGAACCAATTCCTAGATTTTTTTTATACACCAATGTGGATTACTTCAGTATTTGCAGCAGATGTTCCTGGAAATGACTTGAAATTTTCCCAGATATGTTATTGTTTAAAAGAATTGACAATGATTTAGCAGAGGTCGTTATAAGGAACCTTCATAATCACATGTGGTATTTGACACAGGATTTGGTTCCTCATGTGCGATTGTTCTTATTATTATTTATGTATTCATAGTACCTTGTATGTATTACAAACGAGTGAAGGAGTATAGACTCATTCTTATATATAATATCAAAGTAACAAATCGTGTTTTATTTTATAATCTTTAAGGATTATTTAGTGCTACGTATTTGTAATTATAATTATCAACAAGTTCAATTATATTCGACTAAAATACCTGACAGGTTTAGTAAAAGCAAACCTATATACTGAAAAATACTAAATTAGATAATTTTATAGCCCCAGACTTGCATCTTTTTTAGCTATACTGAATATAGGGCCAGATTGGCTCCAAGGGCATGTTGCATCATGGCCAGGAAATGAAAACTACATGAAGGCAAAAAATTATATACATAATATTCGGGTATTGCAGAGAGAGGAATAAAAATGATGACTGATTATACTAAAATAATAACTAAAAATCCCAAGCAGCGAGATTATCTCCTTCAAACCGTAGAATATAATAGGTAATTAATTACTTGATTGTTTGAAAAATAATGTCTTCAACAAATAAATAAATAATAAAAATAATCACTTTTTTGTGATTTTCACGTTTTTATTTATGGAGGTTTAAGAAAATATTTAAAATAATATAGAATGTAATTCATTCGGATTTTTGAATTGGCAATAGAAAAATTGTTAAAAAATACGAAATTGAGATAAGTGCTAATCTTTCGAAATTATTAATATTTTTTTCCTAAAAAATGACTAAATAGAAGAGAAAAAAATATTGATAGATAGGGAGTATACAATTTTAGTACTGCGGTCCACACAACTAGATGTTTCTTTTTACCTTCATTTCACTGGATAATCTGGATACTTAAATAATAATAATAAAAAGTATTATTCAACAATGGTTATATTTTAGTTTAATGCCTTTTTTGGCATTCAATTGTGTTTTTTATCTATACTTTTTCTCAAAAACTACGCAAAATCATCAAAAAAAGGATTTCGGTAAAACTTCAAGGCTAATGAGAGCAGAGTATAGGACATACTTTGATCTCTAATAAATTTTTTTTAGAGCTTCTGACATCTTGAAGCACGGAAAAAATGTGGAAACATATCAAAATTCAAAAAAAAATCTTTGAATATGTATAATCTGCACTTTACAACAAAATTCAGGTCTTGTATTGCTGCTGGCTAAAACTCATATTTATTATTGTTGGATATGCCATAAAACACAAAAATAACAACTAAACCCTTTAACAGAAAAAGGTTAAGCTTTAAAGTATGTTTTACATACCGTTTTTAGATTAATTACGATTCAGAGCCATATTTCGATGTAAAATAACTATAAAGATGAAAAGTAAACGTTGAGTAAAAAAATTACAACATTCGAAAGATAAATTATGTATTAAATTATCTCGAATAAAGTTCCTAAAAAATGTATATAATTCTACAAAAATGTTAATATGTTTTTCAATTTATTTTTATTATATCTAAAACTAAAAACTAAATCTTATATTACAGTTTCAAAATATTAGCTGTAAGAAAAAGATCTATTTTAATTGATTTTTTCATGTTTAACTCATAATTTTCTGATGGGATATTGAATAAATTAGCAAAAAAAAAAAAAAGAAGAGAGATTGCGTGAAAATGTCCTAAATTAATTATAAAGATTATGTGTATGATATCTGTTTTTTTAATTGTTTTCATTTAAAAAAGTTGAGTCGTGTTCATAAAAATGGCTAAACATTCTCAAAAATATATGTTTATTTTTCACTTTAAATTAAATTTCATAAGAGTGTATATAGAATATGCAAACATATTTAGATCCATCATTATGGATTGCACTAAATAATTTTTTTTGTATATATTATTAATTTTTTGGATATATTAAATGTGCAATCATTTCTATAAAAATACTCGAATATATATCTTTTCTTTTTTACGTTTCAATAAATTTTTCACAGGTCGTACTAAACTTATACTCCTGTTGAACAATGACTGTTCATATTCTGAAAGAACATGAATAAATATTTTTTGCACTCTGTATATGTTTTTTGATATCAACAAAAGTTCGTAGTTTTATACTTTAAATGGTTCAAATTATTGATATATTATGTTATATAATATTCAAGATACAAAAAAGCCTATTCTTCAATTTATATGGTCCATTCCGAAAATGATTGAATAACAATTATAATAGATATAATGAAGAAAAGCTCAGAATGATGAATGTTAACATTTCAAGTATGCAAGAATGTAACTTCCAAAAACGAAGAAGTTCTTCTCGAGGAGAGCAACGAAGTTGATGAATGTACGGTCATTTCAGACAAGTTTATAACTAATCATTTTAGCTAACAAAATCTCAAAAGTTATGAAGAGAGTACTTGGGGTTATGTAATATAAGTACGTTAAATTATGTGTGACATCCAACTTGAATTCAGAAAAAACAAACAAACATAATCCCGCGAACTGAATAGTAATTAATTAAGTTACAAATTTATTGAAAAATCAACCGAGGGTTTACAAAAAGAAAAAGAAAAAGAAACTATTTGGCTCATGTGACATTTGGTTCTCGCCATAAAATCAAACTGTAAACTCTCCACCCTCACAAGGCTCTTTCCACCCACTTTTTTGACAGCTCTCTCGATAGTGTGGTGTGAAACCTCAAGATCTCTTGCATGGGTACTCATAAATATTAGGGATTGGCCAGTGCTGTTTTCTATAACGCCTCCGGATCCAGTTAGCCCTTATTGACAAATCCTGTCTTCCTCTTCAGCCTATTGAACTTGCTGAAGGCTACTTGGAGTGCACAAATGGAAATTCGCCGATCACGTTCCAGTGCCATTATCTCGCCTTGAACGCAAGCTCAGGTTTTGTTTTTGTCAACTAATTGTTTATGCATTAATATATAGAAATATAAATTAATTTCAATCACTTCACTTTCATTAATTACTGAATTAGTAAATATTCAGATTTCAATGGACCACCCGGCATTTACATTTCAATAAGAAATTGTATTTCTGTCCTTTTGGAAACGGATAATATGTAATTGTATAACTTATTATTTCGTTTATTTATCAAAATAATAAATTATGGAAGAGCCATGACGTATCAAGTCTGACATGGGAATCAACAGCTGACAACAAAGTACATTAGGTATTTTTGTGTTAGCGAGGTAACACCGTGTTGGATATAGGCTTAGCGTTTTAATTTTTTTAAATCTTGAATTATTAGAATATGTAGATATAATGAATACAAAAAGATTATATGAAGATTTTTTTTAATAACTTATTTCGCTTTAAAAAGAATTGTGCAACAAAAGCTCAATTCTGAGTCTTTTTGATAAATGTTTATTTGTTTTATTATTACTTAAATAATACTTATCGACCCTTTCCTTGGTGTTTCTTTAATTTAGAGAGCTTTCTGTTATCTACATTAGATAGAATAATAAATTAGATTAATTGTACATATCCGTTTCACATAAATACTCGTATTTCAAAATGTACAAAAAGAGTTTACTTCTAAAGACCATCATTCAATTACATAAATTATTCTGAACGTGTCCAGTTACAAAAAATATCATTTTATTCTCACATGACTCATTAGTGCCCCTTACGAGAAGATGAGAAAGGTTTGCTATGTAGCACAAGCTAAAAAAAAAATGCTTTCTAATCAAAGACAACATTTTTTATTTATTCTAATCCTTCGTTACTTCCATTTCTGATCCTAATGCGAGTACTTCCCAGGGGTGTTTAGCCACCTAACGTTAGAAGCGATATTTCACCATATTATAACTTCATTTTTCCTTCGAAGTTGCAAAATATAATAGTTAAAAAAAACATCAGTGAAGTTATAAAAATACTATTTCCCATTATATTTTATTGACGGTAGTACATGGCATTGGTCAGAGTTATAAGGCGTCCACGAAAATACAGATTTTAATTTAATAGTATATAAAAAAATCCTGAGTTTTACTCTCCGTAGCTTCTCATTTAATACTTAGACAGTCTGGAAACTACTTTTCATGTACCTGAGACAATTAAAAGAAAATAACATACTACATTTTTTAAGATAAAGTTAGTTTACTATTCTTAGCCTAATGTTCTACAATTTTTATAAGATAAATATTTTAATTAACCCTCTCTAGAGATCATAAATTAGGGTTAATTATTATCAAAATATTCCGATAAAAAATAATTTAGCTATAATTGTTGGTACAGCTAAACATAATGAGAGATGTCTTTATTATAAATACGAGGAATAACAACAAGTCTTGTAAGATTTGAGCTGAATTGAACTGTTAAAAATCTTAAAATTTACCAAAATTGTTCAAATTCGTCAATTAAATTTGTCCCAAGTAATTTTGTTTTGAATTAATATAATATATACAAAGAGTATATGTACTCTGTTATCCTGTCCAAAATTTATTTCCAACTTGTGCAGAGATACTTCATATGGATAATAGCTTTTGCTTCTAAGTATTTTTATATTACAGTTTCTTCTAGGATCATATGTTTTTACTAAAAATAATTAGTTCCCCGAACTGCAAAGATCTCGTGTAAATTGTCGTCTGAGCCTCCTCTCTCCCATTATGATTATATGTTTTTTATAGCTTTAGAGAAATTTATAAGAATAATTGAATTCCTATAAATATATCAAAGGGATATGATCTAAACTTTGTAACTACTATTATTGAATTTAAAATCTTTAATTTTTTAATTATATCATTTCATGTATTTCAAGGGAAATATATAGCATTAGCTCTCTGAGTTCAATTATTTGACATTATTAATGTTATATTTTCATTCAATATTTAAATTTAATAAAAGAGTTAGCAACCAGGTATGAACGCTGCCTAATGGATAATTTGAAGGTTCAGAATGTGAATTCCTCCTCCAACTATATCTTAAAGATGAAGATGAGTAGCCATATTTTATGGTATACTGCTTTAGTTTTTAAAATAAAAATTTACTGACCTTGTAAAGTCATATTATTACTTTAACATGCATTATGAAGTCAGAAATATTTTATTTGAAACTTTTGGAGTATAGTGAATAAATGGTTTCATACTTTATAAAAAATAATAATACAATATATTCTGATCTACTTTTAGTGAAGTTATATTGTAATCCAGTATTAATTAATCCTTATTTTTGTTTATGATCATAGTTATTACTCATAAGGTAGCAATGAATTTCAGAAAATTAGACCCTACTTTAAGATGACCCATCATATTAATTAAATAGTTGGCATGTTAGGCTTAAATTTACAAAATTATATCTTGTAAACTATTATATATGTTTGAAATGATTATCTTTATTTGCATATATTTTTTAGTATGACAATATAATTGAAATTTAACCAAACTTTAGGTATAAAACTAAACTGACCTAGATTAAATATCCAATAAGCTTTGTTTATTCATATCTTTACATAGGTATATTATTAGATAATAGAAATTATAATTAAATTTAAAAATAAAAGGAACATAAACAATAAAAATAAATTAATGTTTGGTTCAATAATAATAACAACTAAATATAATATTTTAAATGATAATTAACATACATAAATATGTTGGAATTATATTTTTTGTTTTGAAAAGAACATTGCTTACGAACGCCTTCTTTATAAGACTTGTTGCAGATTTCCTTGTATCTTTTCTTTTTGTATTTTGGATCTGCTTAATTTATTATTTGTGATGGGACTTTTAATCGGAATCGGAGAATCGGGTGTTTTATCTGGAATTGGGATCCGTATTGACAAATAATGTTTAATTTAAAATTCCAATTATTCTTTATTTCTGTGAATAACTATGTATTTTTGAAAAAAAAAAATCCAGAAAATTAATTTGTGTAATTTATTTTTTGTAATTTTTTTGAGAACAACTTAGGATTTTTGATATTTTTTGTGTTCAAAATTAAAAATATACAATTTTTTTCCGAAGGAAAATTATTTTTTGTGAACAACTGTGGATTTTGGAATTTTTTTTTTTTTTTTTTTTTAATTTCTTGTGATTAACTTTGGATTTCGGAAACTATATAAAAAAAATTAATTTTTGTAGTATAGTTCTGGATTTTTGAAATATCATATTATCTGAATTTTTTTTTGTAAGAAATTAAATTTTTGGAATTTTTTTCCAAAAAATTTAATTTTTGAAATTTTTGAAAGTTTTAGATTTTTTTGAAAAATAAATCCGTTAAACATCCCTCAATAAAAAAATATAATCCTGTGGACTCCACTGATAGCAATATTGTATTTTCAGCTATTATTTGAAATATTCAAGAATCGGAAACGGCATCAGGATTTTTTCGGAATTGTACGATCACTATTTATTATGTAACTTCTTGACATAGTGGTATGTCGTTTCCTATTTATTTGGATCCGTCCTATCGGTCTTTAGGATCGCTTTTTATGAATGTCAGTACAAGAACGGATTAAAATAAGAATTTATACATTTGAGGGACGTCATAAAAGATCAACAACTTGAACTGAACCGGACCAAGACTGAACTAGACAAAACTGCAGTCATTACTAACACTTTACACAACACTAATCTCCTCCTGGTGTCTTATTGTTTGTCTTTTCATAGTTGGACTATTGTTAAAATTAAGATTATTATCGAGCAAATATGAACACCATTTAGTATTGACATTTGCATTATTTTTAATTTTTCTAAGTCTGTTGAAAGAAAAAAATATATTTTATTGAAAAAAAAAAAAAAAATTGTATTAGTATTATGAATTGTATAATATAATTTTAATTAAATCAAATTAAAATTTGTTACAATATATCTTTTAGATATATCTTTTTAGAGTACTGGCGATAAGGATAATGCAATAGTTTAACATTCCATGGATGATCAAAATATAAGTATCAAATTTTGAACTTTTTGATTGAAAATAATTAATAATTTATAAGTAATTTGAATAGATCAAAATAAAATGTTAGTATCAATGTATTAAGGTTGGGAATTAAAGTGCCTAATGATGTTCTTAAATAAAGTGTAGAAATTACAACTTGTACATTATTTTGTACAAGTTATAAATTGTACAAAATTGTCATTATGTACACAAAAAATATACAATATATATATTTCTCTGTTTTTTGCTAACGATTTTTTTTTTCAATTTCCTCAACGTTTAGGTAGCTAAGTCCACTATGCTGAAAATTTTTCTTTCAAAACTATAATAGAATAAACAAATTAAATAAGAAAGGAAAGACCGTGCGAATTCGAAAAATATTTGTAACTCTCTATATGTGATTTTTCTTGAATTGTCGACGTACAAATTATGTCAAAATTTGAAGTTACACGAATTTATGAGCAGTATGTTGATTTACATGGTGGAAATTTACTTAATGAGCCTACTGGACAATACCGCGCGGATAAGTGCTCCTATACTAATACCCTTCTCCTACGGTGTGCTCATTTTTCTTAGCAATTGACAACTCTGTTTTACAACATTGCTCATAGGAAAATTGTAAAAAAAAGGAAGAAGATTTTAATAAATGCCGTTAATTCCTTTGGATAAAGGGTTAGGACTTTAATTTGTTTAAATCTTGAATCTTCTCACTTTGTATATTTAATAAATTAATCTTCTTTTTTTTATACTGCATTGATGTATGTTATATATCTGAGAACACTTTATACAGTGAATCTGGTAACTTATTTTCATATATACTAATATAGATTATTTGTTAATCGCTATATCGCTCTTGAGTTGAATCAATGTTACTTTTTAAAGACTTTTACAAGACAATTAGCAAGATTTTTTGCAAAAAAAGAGACGCTTCACTCAATTCAGTCAAATTGTATCTCAAAGCCACATAATGAAATCCCCTAATTTCCTTAATGAAATATTGTTTTAGATTGAAGGAAGCAGGAGTTGAGGTTATTAAAAATACTCAGGAGTGCAACTCTGTTTTAATAAAAATAATATATGATTAACTGTGAAATAATGATTTGACATAGAAGTTGGGAAAATGCATATTGTAGAATGTAGAGAATAAAAGTATAAATAATGTTAAATAAGGTATTTTCTTTTCTACTCCATCTCAATTTTTATATTCATCGTTTGGTGTGGATAAATAATGAGAATACATTAAAAACAATCTTTGAAACCTCAATAATTCATTAAAGAGCTCAGAAAGTAATAAAGCACCATCCCTAAAAAAATAAATTCAGAAAAGCATATAATAAATAAAAAATTTACAAAGAAGATAGCTCCAAAATTTTGAAACATACAAGTTATAACAAAGATATTTCCGTCGTTGGGGTGGATAAACACCCCATAGAAGTACCAGAGTTTTCAAAACAGGACTACACCTGCTGCTTGTGATGACACATCCAGTGCTGCCTGAGTGTATTAGAGAGACCTCATTATGTGGATGACGGATACTATAGGAACTCCCCTTTACATGCACCCAAATGATTGAGTTTAGGGGATAGGCATCAAGTGTCAAAAAAGAGTTCAAAAGAACTTAAAAGACTTATTCAAAAAAGTTTTGAAACGGAGGAGATGGGTTTCTTTTATTGGTAGTGTCAAAGAGACTTCACAAGGGTCATTCTCCTACTTTTTTATAGCTCTCTGGACAGTCTGGTGTGAAACCCCTAGATCTCTTTCATGGAACCTGATGGACTTTACGAGATACCTGGGCTTTTTCTTCAACTCCCCCGGATCCATTTTGGTCTTTTTGACAGAGCCCTTCTTCCTTTCAATGCTTTGGAGTTACTGCCAGATAGACAGGGTTCTGTAGACCCCCAACTGCTTCAAGTGTAAGAGTGGAAATTCGTCAATCAAGTTTCAGTGCCATTTTCTCCATTTGGAAAGTTTTTTTCTTTTTTTTTGAAACTGATTGTTTCTGCTTTAATATATTTAAATATAAATTAATTTCAATCACTGAACCTTTATTAATTATTAAATTAGTAAGTGTACATATTTCAGTGTACCATCCAGTAGGACAGACCGGGGCACATTTCAAATTTCAAGCAAGTATCTACGAGTTCTGCACGACCATTTTTGTGGAATAATCACATATTAGAGTAATCTTAGCTATGAATTTTGAAAGTGGTAAGCACACTTGATCCTAAGATGGGAATATTTTTTTGAATTTATCCGTGGGAGTATTTAAAAAAAAAAAAATTCTTTAATCTGCATCTGAAAGTCAAATATTAATCTTTGAAATACTTTTTTTTTTAAATAATAGCTTGTGGTTGATTTAAAATTTTAATGGAGTTAAAAGGTTAAGTATTAAGTAAGATATTAGTATATTGAAGTCAAAAAGTAGCTGAAGGAAAAATGTGAGTTACTTTGAACTTAAAAAATAAGGAAGAAAAAAGAATGAATATATTTATTTTTCTAATTTGCTATGAGTGGATAACCAGATTTAAATCTTTTATTCTAAAATGGTTGGAATTATAAGATGATCAGGAATTAAATATATATTAGGTTAATTTCAATTTTTTTCAGCTATTCCAATGCCCCTTCGTGAATTACAGATTCTACTAAGTGTCCAATTTTACAAAAAAAATCTACACGCACATCGAAAAAATTAAGGCTTGCGACATAAATATCCTTCCTAAAGTTGTTCACATTATGAGATATGACCCATATTCTCTGGTGTTGTATAAAATGGCTGTGTATCATGGCTCAAAAGATTAAGAAAATCCGACAGTTTCTTGGCTGAGATAATTCGATATGTATTTCACCTTACTACAGAATACGATTTTAATGAGAGGATCTTTGCAGGCCCACTAGAAGCCTTCAAAGCCATGAATAGACGTGAACAGTACTGGAGAGAGATGCGTTCATTATGGGGATCAATTATAGATTATTTTATGAACTTTTGGGGCCCTTTAATACTCGTCTGAGAAGTCGTGATAAGTATTAACATAACAAAAGGGATAACGTCTGTCGGTCCGTTTCACTTGCACGGTCACTTTCGATAAGACCAAAACACTGTTCCGGATCTAAAAAGCGGATAAGAATCGTTCAGGCCCTCCAACTTTGGCATGTAGTGCAATAGAAACTGTAAGTAATAAAATAATAAGAGAATCCTTCTCGAACGGCTATGCTGTGAAACTCCCCTCCACTTTATTTCAGAGAAGAATAAATTGACTGGACTTGGATTTTTTTCCTATCTTTTTTATGTACAGTCTATTCATTCTTCTCTGAACTAAAGTGGTTAACATGAATGAAGACTTTTTATCCTTTCAGCGATTCTCACCAGAAGTGGCTTAGGTATAAGTTAGCAACGTCCTTACTTTTTACCAATGAATCGAGAGCGAGTCCGGAGGATAGAATGTGTTCATTCTCTAAGAAGGAGACAGAAACATCATTTCATGTTTTTTACTTTTGCCAAATGTTTGCACTCATGTTGAGAGTGGCGGAGGACATAGTATAGCGCCACTTCCCTCAATTGGCTTGTTGTCACGTCATCTTCATATTATGTGTTTCTCAAAATAAATAAATTATTTTAAGGTCCAGGAATTGCTCTACGCATCAAAGTACACAAACGGGATTATTCCCCCTGGAATCCAAGGCTTTGTATATACCTTGACTAAACTCATTGACTCCTTCTCAACTGTAGGCACACAACTAGTAACATAGAAGTTTTTAATGATACTCTACTGAATATTAATAAATTTTATATTTATATATAAAAAAAAATAATGCTTTTTTGTATGTTTAAATATCAATATAGTTTATGAAATTGTCATTTTAAAATTAAATAATTGTATGTCCAATAAGATTTAATACATGCATCCGATCTTTAAAAAAAAAAAAAATTATATGTATAAATATATTCCAATTAACCTTTTTATTTTCTATTTAACGTATACTATTATATCGTCAACTTGTACCATTTAGTTCAGTTTATGTAGTCTTGTCTAAAGAGAATATATGGGGGAAAAAGGTGTCATGTATATCAATCAAAAATTAAAAAAATGATTCAATTTATCTTATTATAATGGTGATGTATTTTGCTTTTAATTACATGGATGATAGTGAAACCAACAAATTCGGCGACAGTTGTGGATTAGCGCTACTAGACATCCCAAATGTATTCCTAGGGATCATTCAAGAGAAAAAAGAGAAGACTTTCTTATTAACAAAATCTCTCGAAATCATGTAAAAATTATTAATATTCATTAGGTATGAGTAAAGTTGTATCTACTCTAGGATAATTATTGTTTATCCTTTTATTTAAATATTATGTAACTACCGCTTATTCTTTTCTATGAAGTTTTAAGATATTTTGTGGCATGGTTTTGTTCAAAGTGCCCCCATACAGCAAAGTCCAAACGGGCTCAAATCCAGCGAAGATGACGGCCACATGTCCTTGGCCCAAAAATCAGCTATGTTGTCGGCGCAGAACTTCCGGCATTTGGTCGATGTGTGTGAAAGTGCGCCATCTTGGGTCCACATATAGTTATCCTCTGGGGAGGTGGTCTTGAGCCATGGCAGTATGGTGAACCTCAGCACCTTGTAGTTTCTCCCAAGCCTTAAAATAGAAGGGAGGCATCTTCTTGCTGTTGGACGCCACGTTCCCCAAGACCATTTTTTGGGCCAGATGTTTTGTACGGACCCCCTGGACCTCCTTTGGTGATCCTCCAATCCAATGGTAGTTCTGACGGCTGTAGACCTGGTCCATGTTGAAATTCTCTCGCCATATAATTTTTTTACTGTGGGTCCATTTTCCTTGATCCAAGCACGAACTTTCTTGCACCTCTACAGTCTACTTTCCTTCAGAGTGTCCGTCAACAGGTTGGGTGGGGTCCTTGTGTAAGAGAACAACCTCAAGTCTTCCTTCACAGCCTTCCTGATTCTCCCTTCGTCCATCGAACTCGTTAGAGAGGCGATTCATGGATTATCTGGGGTCCTCCTTGATGTTCTTATTCAGATCCCCGAGAAACTCAGAATCCCTTTTCAAGTTGTGTCCCCACTTCCTTATTTCCTTGAGAGGTCTTTTGAATCCTTTTTCTTCTTGACCACCATGAAAATGAGGCTCCTGGAGTACTTCACAATGTCCATAATCTCTGCCACCTCAATTTTGTCATCCAAAAGCTCTGACATCCTCTGCCTCTTTGCTTCTTGCTCAATCATGATGAAAGATTTGAGATAGGCTTATTATTGTTTGCTTATGCAAAAAGTACAGGAAATTCGGAATAAGCAGATAAAAATTACAAAACCTCTCTATTTTAATTACATAATTAGTATTTATTAACAGTCACCGTTTTGTTTTCGAACCCTGTATACATATTTATTTATATATGTAACTTCACTAAATAAATTAAGTACTCTACGTAATTATGAGCAGAAACACTAATTGTTACTTTATACATGGATGTTTCTTTTTCAAGATTTAGATAATAGCCTTAGAAAATAAAAAAACCCTGTTCAAGTTCCAACTAAAAAATGTCGTTCCACATTCTGCAACATATTTTCTACACCTCTAGATATCAGAAGCGAAGACCCATAAGAAGTGAAATTTGAAGACCTTGTCCATTGACAACACAAGAAAAAAGTTGACTTTTATTACTTCTTCGAACGTGTCAAGAGTAATCAATGTCAAAATCACGTGATATTGTAAGTAAAGCAGACAGAAAAAAACTATCTTCTTCGATATTTCGGCGATTTTATATTTGTGATTGCTAGAAATCTAATGCTGACTCTCTTGTATTCTAGGCTACAGTCTGATGTAAAGACTTTATACTTACACCTACAACAAGGCGTCTTTTTTTATATTAACATAAGTACAGGAAAGAAATTCTTGCTCTCCTTACAAGAAATTACTTTCTATTATTAGTTATCGATAACTACCAATGATGAAAATAATTCCAGGTGGAAACTTGAAGCTTAGATACTTGAAAAGAAAAAAGAAAGTAGAATGTCATTCTTTAATTATACATTTAACAATAACCTTTATTAATATTTTTCTGATACTTAGGCAATGTCTGAATAATTTATTCTATTTCGCCACCATTGCCTCATAGATGGTAGCCGATTTTTTGAAAAAAGAGATGCAAGTATTGCAAATGAAGTTTGGGTCTATGGTAGCCCACTCATCTTCGACGGGGCCTTCGTGATTTCAACGTTCAGGTGACGGATGATACAGGCCTACCTCTGTATGTGCGATCAAAAAGAAAAGTCGATGGGATTGACGTCCGGACTGCATGGTGGCCAAATTATGTTGTCCCAGAAAGTAATATTGTTAACTAAGAAGATCTGAGTAATTTTTGTAGCGTAAGCAGGGTGGCCATCTTGTTGAAAGATAAAGTTGACGACCGGGAATTTTTTTTGCACCCAATGGAGCAGGTTGGCATTGAAAACGCTATACCGAGACTTGGTTGGGTCCTTTTTGATGGTATCCTTGAGGGCATCCGCATTAATGATTGCCTTTTTTCTGGAGCCTTCCTTCCTCTCTAAGGTTTCGTTGTGGTTTATCCTCTTCCTAATATTGTAGGTTGTATTACAAGCCATTCCCGTCAGGTCTGTTCGAGTGTGAGCCGCACAAAAAAGAGTTGAAGCCCTAAACCTGGAATCTCGCTGAGAGGACATTTCTCGTCCGATTTAAAAAATTCAAATGGCAGCAGGTGCTTGAGATACATGGCTACGTATTTAATTACTGAAAGTTCTAATTTCCTTTCTAAGAACATCTCAAATCATTATAATACAAGTGTGTAAATTTCATGTTTTTACCCAGTATTATCTGCTGGTATGCTTAAAAAAAAGAAACCTAATATTACCTTGACAATTTAAAGAATGTAGAAATATAATATATAGTAATTGAAAAAATATTAGCTTTCAAATAAGACTTTATTTTTGTATGAATGGACCATCATTGTATAAAACGGTATTGAATATAACTTAATAAATATTTTTTATTTCGACTTGCTGGAATGTTTTTATCAACTGTTAGTATCTTTATTTTTCATCTACATTGATCTTATATATGGGTAGACATTTTATTATTTTCAAATATAAACGAGAGGTTTTATGAAAACATATATTTAATGCAGTCCTCATAAAGTAGTGCTCAGCACAACTTTTATTCAATATGTGAGCCATCAGCTCTAATAATTGCCTCCATACTAGGCCTAAATTATGTGCAGAACCTTACTTCTTCCCCATTTCTCAATCCTTTTAGGTTTATGGATACAAAATATTTACGTATATAGATTGTAGGAAAGTCTACAAATTCATGAAGTGTGTTATAGAGTTTTTCACAGTCCTTCCAGGGCCTAACTATTTAAAATAATATGTGGAGATGTGTAACTGCACGGTGAACTTTTTACCATTATTTCAATTCATATAGAGGTCCAAATGTAGATGCCAAAGAAATATTTTTTTAAATAGGATAACTCAAAGATGAGATATGTCCTTCTAAAGTTACGGGATCTTTTGAAAGGGGGAAACTCTGAGGGACTCCCAAACGGGCCTACGTACTCCAAAAGTCTAGAACTTCACAACATTTTTTTTTGTTGAGAGTGGACAAGGAATGACTCTATATTCTTTAATGACTTATAAATAAAACTAAACATTATTTGATTTTTTATCCTAAATATATTAATGACAACATTTATCCTTTCAATAGCAATATAAACTTCTTCAAAGAAATTTAAATCTTTTGAAAGGGAAAATTAAAAAAAACAAAACTCATTAGTAGATTAATAAAAAGTTTCCTTATTTACCATCAACTTTTTACGGGATAACAAAGAAAATAATGATAAGCAAATTATTTGTTCAAATAAACAACAAGGTCGTTCAGGTATATTCGGACTATCTTTAACTACATTCTGAGCCATAAGGAAATCATTTAAATCGACTTTTTCAATTTTAAAGTGAGAGATTGAGCCTTAGCTTTAAGTTAGTTTAATTCAAAACAAGTATTTACGATGGAGTAGACCCGGAGGAACACCATCATTGATTTGGCTTGCACAAAACACAGCCAAGTGTAGATCAAGAAGATTCTTAGGTTTCCAACGAGCACAATCTAGGACGTCTACAACCACTGGAAGGAGAAGGGACGGGGTATATAAGAAAAATTCCTGGGTTTATAATAAAATCACTCCAAGAGTCCACGTATGCCTGAAACATTCCGTGAAGCCATCTCCTGGAACTCCGATAAACATTTTTGACAAAAAGATATAAGTAATCCATGCAACAATCTCCAGGGACATAAACGCGGACCTAAGGATGAAATCATACCACCTCTACATATGACACATCCTTACAGACAAACTGAAGGCACCCTCGGTCCCAAGGAAGAAAATTGCTGAACAATTTGAATTATCATGGTAACCGAATCATTTTTATGCCGATTAGAAGCCATGAAATGTTGAAAGAGCTCATAACATCTAGAACGACAGACCCCCCACGTCTTTGAAACAAAGTTCCAGCCAGCATCATGACCCTTTGGGTCATTAAGAACAACGCCAGTGCCATGCCACCCATCTTCTTTGACCGAAAAGAGAGGGTGGGTGTTGAAAAGTACTGTGAAATCCTGTCTGACCAAGTGATAACTTGGATGAAAGCTGAGGGCAATGGTCTCAAGTTCCAACAAGAGTCACAATCCCTGGGAGACCCAAAAGGTATTGAAAGAAAAGAAGCTGCCATTTTGGGACCCCCAGACCTGGCCCTATAACTCCCCCGATATGAATCCCATAGATAGAGAGGAAGGTCTCTACTTATTCACACAACAGCATCGACTCATCGAAGTCCTCCAATATCAAGTACTGGGACAAAGTATCCTTCGCAGACGTGGTCAAGGCCTGCAAATCCTTTAGTTCTTGGATAGAGCGAATGATTGACGAAGATGGGGGATACACTGAATGAATTTTTTCAATTGTATTATTAAAACTTGTAAATAAAATTGCAATCCTCTACTTCTTCTATTATTGATCAGAATGAAATTAAAGGTGGTCTGGATTTATCTGGATGACCCTGTATGTAAAGTTTCTATTTTCCCTACAAGTACTTTTCAAATTTATTAAATCGAAGACAATTTTTCTGTATATATGTGAGACTAATTACTAGGGGTCGAAAATTTCTACCAAATTTTCTACCAAAATATATTTTTGAAATGCCTAAATATGGCTAAATTTATTTCACTTATTAAATTTTGAATTCATATCACTTGGAAAATAAGGATTTTTTGTTTATGTTCTTTCGTCATCAACCTCCTAAAATCTGATATATATATTTAGAGAACAACCTCTGCAGATCTACAGTTACAATGGAGCAGAACTTGAATATAGTAACCAGACTCAATTAATTGACTCACAGTATTTTCCTGCATGTATGGCTAACATTTTTTTCAAGGTTGTCTGAAAAAACAGCTCACCAATATTTTTTCAGCTGCTGACTATATTTAACCGGGAAATTTCTAGTTTCTCGCTCATGTTGTGGATAATTTGCATTAATAGTTCGAATGACAAAACTATTTTCTTTATATTTTTTTTTTTTAGAAATCAGAGATGAGTTCTTAAAGACCCGAATTGACTTGTGACTCAGTCAGATGTATTGTATCAAGTACTTAAGGTACCCATAAGACGTCAACAGAATTCACAATTGGACATTTTCTACAAGTGGAAAATATTTTGCTTTATTTTTGAAAAATGAGAAAATATGTTGTGAAATATGGGATAACATATTTTTCCAGGTCCTACTAATTACTTATCCATCTTCAAATCTTCTTTACGAGAAGGCCTACAACGACATAATATTTAATTGACGCATGGAGATTTTAAAGTGATTCAAAAGTTGAAAACGATTCTTACGCAAAGATTCGTTAAAGTTTATAGGCGCTGGGATGAAGTGATCAAATATTACAGACTTAGTTGTAATTTGAGCTCATGACGTAATTTTAAATTGAAAATATTCAAGGTAAAAACATGTCGTTATAAGGTATCAAAATATAAAAAAAAAGTGACATACATTTTGCAGTATATTTTTGAATTTGTTAGGATCTCGATATTCATAATATTTGTCACTCATGATCTCAATATTTATAATATTTGTTTTTCAGGATCTTGATATTCATTATAAATTTCTTTCTCAGGTTCTTGCAGAATCACTATTTACTGGGGAATGAGAGGCCCTATACTTGAAGGACTATAAAATAATATTTTATAGTCCTTCATTACCGAATTGTTACAGCTTAAATGGTTTTGATAAGTGCAATGCGATTAGTACATAACATATTCTATTTTTTTCTTCAAAAAAATGCTCTTAAGTCTACTGAATTAAAAAATTAATAATAAATATACAAAAACTTGTTGACCATGACTCTAAATTAAAATGAATCTCCCGGAATCCAGTTTTCTATGATTTTTTCTGGGTTTTACAACTAAAGGAATTTTTTGGAAAGTACCGCAGTTAGTTATTTCATATTAACTTGAGGATTATTAAATGATTATAAAATTAATTAAGCTAACCGTTAATTGCCACATAATGATGAATCACTGGGTTATATTTTTTACGATATATGCTTTGAAAATTATGCAGTATATCATATACTGCATTGTGTATCAATAAAGCAAAAAAATGTATCGGATCATAAAATTTAACTACAATAATAGTACGGAATGTCTCCTGTCCTTTTTTCTTTTATACCCTATACATAATATTGATAAATAAAGGTCTATAAGACTTTGTAACAACATTTTTGTCTATGTATACCACCGAAAAGCCATAACCATTATTGTTATTTAACCTATAACACACAGAAATGGATATTATATTTTTCAATCGCAGTATTTTCAGTCTTTAAAGCTTTTTTTATAAAATCACTTTTTAAAGGAAAACATAATATGTAATAACAATTGATAAAATATTAACACATTCCTAAAATAAATAATTTATTAGGTTATATTGAATACATCTCCTAAAAATGTGTCTAATTTTACAAAAATCAAGTGTAATGAAGGATCGATCCTATTTGGAAGTTAATTTAATTTTGATTTTTAATGGGTTTAATTGATAAGCTACAAATAAAAATAAACCTTACATTACAACTTTATCTATGGTATAATAAATAACCAATGTAAAGATGTTTAAAAAAAGTTTCGGAATTAACTGTAATTAAGTCAATCATTAATCCCAGCCTCAAACGCATTGAAAATGGCAAAATCTCAGGGGTTCGACAGTGGCTTTAATGGCAATACGAAAACAGTATTGAGGAATCCTTTGACTACTTATAAACAAAAGTGGTTCCAAATCGAATAACTACTTCCTCACTCTACACAAATAAATCAGCTGTGGGGAATAAGTACTGCACTTTCTGTGGCTTGGTAATTGAAAATTCAGAACACTTCTTCTTCTTATGCCCATTCGTGTGGCAAATAATTAAAAGACTGGGGGAGATAGTACAGAAGAAATGGAACTACAGAATCACAGAGGGTGATTGGCAAGTGTCAACGGCGTCAAGTCACTCAGAAAAATTCAAAATAGAAGCTTTGATGGCAAAAATATAGTCAGTTATATAAACGGTAAGGACTAGTATAAATGCAATACCTCAAGGGATGTAGAAGATGGTCAATGGATTAATATCAATGATGGAAAGTTTTGGTTGAATATATATAAAGCAATAGAGTGTCGAAATTTGTGTATTAACTTTTTTTTTTAGCTATAGTTTTTTAAATAGTGATCTTTTAAACATTTTTATCAGTTGAAGTAGTGTAAGATTATTTAAGTATTACTTTTCCAGGGGTGTCCACAGGAAGAAAGATTGAGGGGCTCTAACCCCCTCTTAAATTAATGAATTTTTGCTTGTTAATTTAATATTTAAACTTTTTTTGTAAAAATTTAATATTTGAAATAATTTTTCCATTTTTTTTGTATTATTTGAAATGATTTTTCAAAAATTTAATACGTCAACTTTAATTTTTGAAATTTTTACTAAAAAATTTAACTTTTTGTGCTATTTCTTTTTATAAAATAATTTGTTGAAATACATGGAAAAATGGGTAGTATGGAAGAAAATGTATTATTTTGGGCGGATAAGTTCATAAATTTAGACTGAAAAAAAAACATGATTGCTGTTTTTCATATTTATGAAAAGGTCTAAATTAGATATTGAATTTGGATAAATATTTTTTGTGGATATGTATTCCCAAGTTGCGTCAAAAATAACATCGGAATAAAAACAAGTATACAAATAATAATCTATCAATTAGCTTGCTTTTAACCTCGCAATACTTCAATTTCTTGTACATATATATTTTTTAATGCTATAAACAAGTTTGATAGTAGCTCATATAAGATTACTCCCTGCCAAGCCCCCAAACACACAGCATCACTTTACTGGTAACTTTACATCGCCAGTCATAATCCACTTCAGAAATGGATCGATTTTATTTTGATTCAGCAGCATTTCGCAAATATAAATTCAGTCCAAGAGGTTTTTAAAATATGGTGAATTCTTTCCTAAGAGATTCATCATCCACACGATGATTCAGGACTAAAGTGGCCGAGCACAGTAGTATCCAAAAAGCGAATGTAGTATACAATACTCAATTAATTACAGTATCGTATCGTATGATCCGATGTGTCCAATAATGAACAAGTCATACTTAGCTAAAAATTACTTTTTACCCAACCTAATAGTTATGATTAATATGTACACACAAGGTTGATCTAATTTTGGAATCTAGAATACTCATGGAGAGGTATTTATCAAAAGGAAAGTGTTGTTGTTGTTATGTTACTATAATTACCATGATTATGGTAGTATCATGATGGTATAAGATTAATAAAGGAGTCGATAGAGCGTTTTCAATGAGATCATGGAATTAACAATAAACTAAAAGCAAGGCTATGCTCAAGGTGTTGTTGTTACTATAGTTTTTTTATCTTTATGTTCCTTTATTTACTCAGATGGAGTTGCACTGATTAAGTATGTGTAAGTTAACATTATAGTGATTCCATTTGACCTAGGAATTGTGTTTGAAGTCAATATTGTACATTAAGCATATTTCCCTTCTCTAGGAATGCCCATGTATTGAACATAGTTCAACAGAATATTTCCTCCCAAGCGCATTGTCCATTGTGCTATGTCGTTCAATTGCACATATAGTTATTAAACAAAATGGTCAATTGTCGAACACTCATAAAAAACTTTATTTATTGATTTTCAAAAAGCAAATATAACTAATTTGTTGTGTTACAGGAGCAGAGGTTTTGATTCTCATAAAATTTGCTTTACCTACTGAATAATGACGTCACGCAATTAAACTTCTTATAAATATACTAGAGTGGAATTTATTCATTTCAAAATATGTGTACTTATAAAGATATAGTGACATAGTGATGTGGCTTTCGAGATCAATTTTTCAAGATCTAGGTCTCGTATCTTTCTCAGCACTTTTAAGTCTTGATCTTGTCAAGGCCTATAACTTGTAAAGTCTTGTTCTCTTTGTCAAGAATAGTTACAATACTGAAACTGCATTCTTTAAAATATGTGTTACTTTGGATTCGTGCTGTCAACAAATCTTAAGTTTAAGTGAGCTAAAATTCAGTAATATCACAAGTTACTAGTTAGCTATTGGTGTAATCAAACACAAAAAGTATTTTAATAATTGCTCTCCTATAAAATGATTACTTAATGACTGCAGTACTTTTTGTACAAACCTCTATAATTAAGAAAAGTCATTTAACAGTTCAACAAAAGCCATTCCACCTTTAAGCTCATTTATGCGGATGGATAAGTCTCTTGATGCAATAATATGAAATAAGATTAAGAGAAGTACATTTTCCTAGAACTTTTTTTTGCAGATAAAAAAATGCAAAATCAATCTACCTAAAAGCTTTTTTCCAAGAAGTTTCTTAAATAATGTATGCTTTAGTTCTTTGGTTGTTCATTTATTACTCTACAAGGTCAAATATAAAAAAGAAGGCCCTCTAGAAAATGCATTTAATTACGCCTTGCCTTATAATTGAACGATTTCGTTATATAACATTTTGCATGGCGTTCATGTGGTATTGGAGGAGGGTTATAAAAATACATTGGAGCTTTCTTTAATAATAGTCATGAGAATTTTCCTCTGCATTTATTTGAATTAAAACACATATGTATATTTTTAGATTGCTACTACTACAACATGCTTCCTCTTTGGGCTTTTATAGAAAATAGTCCTTTCCTCATTGCCAATACAATAACGAATGTTTGTATGCACAATATTTTTATTTTGCAGAAGACGAGGGGTAAGGGTAAGCCTTCTCTTCCCCGATATCTCACACACTACTCAAGGAAGGAAGGAAAAAAGCGAGCAAGATATATCAGAATCATACATTTCCAAAAGTTCCTTTCTCGTGAGTCAAGTGAACTTTATTCAACAACGTTTATTTTATTCAACGTTCTAATGAATTCTTTTCAAGTATTATTTTTGTAATGCCATTCAACGATTCACTAGACCTACGGTAAGCATTTTTTCAATTAACTCCAAATAGGGGTAGAAACTTAATTAATTACTCCTTATTAGTTTGTGAAGGAAACTATTTTACCATCAATAATTTTATTATTTAATAGTTAAAATTATTTTTTAAGATGTTATAGACAAATTAATTATTTACATTTATCCCTTCAATTAAAATCTATTTATTTCTGATTTTTAGAATTAAACATACTAATTTCTTTAAAAACTTGATGATAATTCGTCAAAAAGTACAAATGTAATCCTGACTTAATTTTGACAAAAATCAGTCATACTTGCTTTTGTGTCGACCGATCACAAAATAGGTTAGGGAAAAAGTAGTTTCCTATTTTTGCTTTTATTTCAATGCTTTACAATCATTCAACTTAAGCCAATTATGTCCCGTTCTGTTTGATAACTTGTTGCCAACGAGAATTCAACTCCCTTGTCCCTATTGGCTAAAAATTCAGACAACCAATTTGCACATGCCTCTATTCAAGGCAAATTTGTATGCCAGAGTGCGTTGGCCATAGAAAAGGAACAAGTAATATATACTTGTTGCCAGGTCCAGACTGTAGGGCGGATGCTTAAGAACTTCCCATCTGAACTACAGGAGCTTTTGGCGCGCCATCAAAGGTGTGTACGGCCTGGCGTTGTCTTGATGATGTTTTGTTGTCTCTCGTTTCTCCAATGCTGGACGCTTCTGTTCAATCGCTAGCTTAAAACAGTTGAGTTGTTCACAGTAGAGAATTGAACAGGGGAAGAAATCGCTCGAAGCACTGTTGTGCAACACGAACAAAAAGAGTATCGCCCCTCTATACATTGCAAACTTTCTCGGTCTCTTTCCAAGCGATTTCCACTTTAAGGTAGTAAAAATGCTAAATATTGTGAATTTCTTTCTTCGAGACCTGTATACTCGACGCACGATAATTATCGACTGAACCAGACAAGCGCAATTCTGTCCAAAAACGTTTGTAGTATACAATCAAACCTTTACAAAACTTAATCATAATCCAATGTTATGAATAATGAACAAGATATTCGTAGCTAAAAAAAGGGGCAGGAAATACGAATTACTTTTTACTCAACCTAATAATATAAATTTGGCCCCACATAGTCACAATCAAGGATAAATTAAAATATTCGAAAGGCACTTTAATGAATAAATATATAAATTAATTATAATGCATGTGCTCAAATTATACCGCCAGTTTACGAGATACCAAATGTTTGAATTTTAAAAAGCAGAAAAACAATTTTGATAGTAATAAATACTTTGATAGACATGCGTATTCGTATATATAACAAAAATTTCATTTAATTCCGACTGAAAATGGAATAGTTTATATCTTGAAAAAAGCAATATTATTTAGAAATCAAAAGTTTAATTATAAATATAAATTAAATTTTACATGTTACATGCAAGTAAAATAAATATATTTTATTCTTAGTTTTTCGATTGAAATTCATTTATATATAACTAATAAAAATATGTTATTCATTGATTAGGAAAAAAAGGATCACTGTTCTTGGAATTTAATGTTTATTAAATTTAGGTACTTATTTAACAATATTTTACTTTCAATATCATTAGCTTTGTTGCTAAAACTTACTCTAAAGTCAATTAACAATCTAATATAGGTATTCTTAACCAAATTTATAGGAACGAATCTTCATCTTGAGGAATCAAAATTTAATTACGTATCATAGAGTTTTATTAATATTTTGACTAGTACAAGGCTAAGCCACTCAAAATCATGTAGGATAAATGTATTTTCACTGCTGCTTAAAACCCAAATGGCAAAAACCAAGTGAGTTTGTACATCATTCCTCTCGTATCAATTAATCAGTATCAGAGATTCTAGTTGAAGTCACATGCTTTTCTAACTTAATTTTATATTAAAAAGGCAAAATAAAAGTTTTAGAATAAAAAAAATTGCTTTAAATAAATGTTTAGGCCTATTGGTCAGGTATAAATATTTTTTTCAATTTTTTCTACATGGTCATTACAAAAAAGTTACCAAAAATTATATTCCTAAAAATTAGGTGTCATATTTTCGGTAAAATGCAATATGACATACAATGAATAGAGTATGAGTTTTTGTTATCAGCTGTCCATTCCTTCCTCTTTCATCATGACTCTTTCACAATTTATTCTTTTTGATAAATAAATAGAGGAATAAGTTATATTCAACTTATGCTCCGATTTCAAAAGTACATTGCTACAAGTTTTTGATGACTCTTCGTCATAATAATAAATATGTATTCGTGGTCTTATTAATTATAAAAATCATTTCGCCTATAATTCCTAATTTTAAATTACACAGATATACACTTTGTTTTTCAGTTTGAATGTCATCAGGTCTTAGTACTTAGAATATATAATTGATATTGTCTATTAATTGAAAAGTAGCTCAAGTTCTTTTTTAGTTCATTAGTATGATGAAGGGTTTTTCATTAGGGACCCTTCAATTTTTTTTCCGTTATGTAAAAGAAAAACGCCATATTTCTTTTCTTCCTTTGACATTTATAAACTTTATTAGTTTTTGTCGTGGAGGAATATACACTTGATCAGCAATTGCAGATTATTCAAATTGATTATCAAAATAACCGTTTTTCTGATAACTGATTTTCATCGAAAAATCTTTCTGAGTGATGAAGCTCATTTTTGAATAAATCGCTTTGTTTTAGCAAAATATGCGTTATTGTTTAGGTAGCAATCCCCAAGTGCTTCACGATACATCATTGCATCTCGAAAAAAATACTATTTGGTGTGGACTTCATACTGGAAGGATCATTGGCCCATTTTTTTTCGTTGATGATGATAAGCGTCATGTAACAGTGAAAGGAAGTCGCAAGACTGTGCCACTTATCACAGAGCAAATTACAATTGATTTATTGCAAAGCATATTTGGTAATTCTATTATTTCGAGAAATGGACCTGTTGATTCGCCACCTTGATTGTGCGATTTAATACCTTTAGATTATTTTCTTTGGGGTCTCGTAAAATCATTGATCTACACTCTACATCAATAAGATGGCGACGATAGAAGAGCTCAGAGAAAATATGAAAGAAAAAATTCCTGCAATATCGGTAAATTTATTGGAAAAAGTAGTACAAAATTAAGGTTCAGCGATTGGACTTCTCTAAACATGCTCGTGGCTTATAATTTGTACTGAAAAAATAAATGTGGCAAAAATTTAACTATTTGTGTTTTACTTATAAAAAAAAAGTTGAAGCGCTCTTAATGAAAATCCCTTTACTTAAGATACAAAAAGCAGCTGGTGTGATCAAATTATTTGGCTAGCTTTTATGGTCTTTTTCTTGTTCATTTAGAAGATTGGTTGCAATTTACCATAGAGACAATGATGTCATAGATGCATACAAGAGAGGAGACCCCTCAATTATTTTTTCATTAGTAGTATATATTTGTGAGTTATCCATTGTTTAGAGTGACAATGTCTCACAATTAATTCATAATTTTATAATTATATAACCTAATCACGGTTTTTTATCCCCAACAAAAAACCGTGATTAGGTTATATAATTATACACTTAAGACAAATATTGTTCTTCATAAAATATTTTTGGCAATTCAAAAATACATTTGTATATTTTTATGAGTTTTTTTTTGTTTGCATTGCAAATCTTTCAAAGATCTTTTGGTAAACTAGAAATCATTGCAACTTTTTTGTCAATATTTGAATTTTGAAATCTCTGAACGGCAAAAATAAACAAAGTAAGGAAGTATGATTGTCTACTAAATTTAATTACATACACATCCTACATCGAATAAATTTATTCAAAACTACTTTTTTCAAATTTCAAAGTAATATTACAAGTATTTTCAATACCCATTTTTAGAGTCTTGAAAAAAAAAAATACAATTTGCTATAAAAAGTACTTAAAATATCATTTATTTAGAATAAAATATTCATTTGAGTTTATATTAGATGGGACAATTTTATTACTAAATGCTGGGTGCTCAATTAAAATCCGAGTACTTACTAATTTTATAGTTAATGAAGGTTAAGTAATTGAAATTAATTCATATTTTGATATATTAAAGCATAAGCAATTATTATTATATTATCATGATATAACACGCAGCTGATGCTAAGAAAATCTTTTGCGATTAGTATAATATGTCTTACTCTCACCTTCTTCTTTTTACGCTATCCGAAATGCCCAACTCTTCTAATCCACCAGTCCTACTTATTGGTCTTAGAGAAGATAAAATCTATCCTTTGTGATGCCATTTTTCCGATAATTCTATTAAATAGAATTATTTTAAATAACTAAGTAAATATAAAACAGATTCGTTTAATCTTGCATTTTAATGAAAATATGCATTCATAAGATAACTCTAAGGTCCGACAGTATAGGACCAGTTCCAAGGAGGACGGACAGTTCTAAGGGCCCATAAAACCAGCCCTAAGATTAGACTGGACGGAATTATTTCACCCCCCTCCCCCGCCAAACGCAATTTCTTCAGTTAACTAATTCGTTTAGTTCTTTCAAGCTGAGTTAAAGTAGCTATTTAAAAAGGAATCGAGAAAAAGTAATTATAATTATAAATCTTAACAATTACAAATAAATAAATTAATTAATTCAAACAGCATACATATATTAGTAAATTCTTGGATGCCAAAAAGTATTTAATTTCTCTCAAAATCCGCAATTAAGCATTTTTTAAAATAATATTGTGGTTTTTAATGTTCTATTTCCTATATTATACATAAATAATAGTTATCTCACATTAAAAAAAAAAATAATTAAAAGTTGCTATCTGAGTCTAAACTTATGGAATAAGTAAGACCTTTATAATATAATGTAATAATAAAGTAATGCCTTTATATTTTAAATATTTACAAACATAGTACAAAGTGGTTAAAGTTGGTTACTACTATTCAGCTTTTTATAGATTCAAAAACCGCCTTTGGTTCTAGATTGTCTTTTGATTTAGGATTGTAGAGTAGTTTTCCTGGGAGTAGGTGTCTTGTTACCCGAAAAGTGAGCTTCTTAAGCTCTGGGTCATAATTATCAGGAAAAAGTCTATAGGAGTTGATTTTTTTCAACATAAAAATCCATTTTGTTAGAATGAAAGGAGGTTAAATTGTGATAAATAATAAATATTATTAAATTAATTAATCATTTTTATAACTGGAGCGTTGAAGATTAAATAATACAAAGAGATGAAAGAGAATGAAATAATCTTCATGGTTCCAACTTCTAAGTTATAATGCATTTATTAATTATATTAATCTATTATCACAACTCGCTTTAATAAAAACAATTAACTAAATATAGTATAATAACAACGATAGTTATTATATGTCACAATAGGTACAAATGTTATATGAAAGGTGTCACAAATAAAAAAAGTTGAGAAGCACAGGCCAAAGGTAAGACTAATGATCTACATATACCCGTCACAAGTATTAATTTACTAGAATTATTTTAATTAAATAAGGGCTTCATAAATTCAATTTTATTATCATTTTTGGAAGATGAAAATATACTCAAAGAGATTAATAATTGTTTGCCTTATCTTATGATTTAAGTTATTATTAAGTCAAAAAACTGTACAGAAAATTAGAAGAAACATTTTTTTGTTAAGTATTAGCATCTTCCCTGGAGATTTTTGGTTCTACAAACAGGATAGGGTAGAGATAGTTAGATGCATATTAATACACTTTTTTTTAAAGCCTAATGAGGACTACTTCACTTGTCCTCAAATACAAAGATACCATGGGTTTTGGACCACCAACTTCTTTTTTCATAGCTCCGGAGTCAATTAAAAAACAACAAATAAGGATGGAACTACTAGGTCGGGAGAAACTTCATCGGAAAAACTAATATCTTAGCGGTTGGACAAATTAAGTCTCCCGAAGTCTGACATCGATTCAAAACACTTTTTAAAAACCCTTTTACTTAATCTAAGCAAAATGCCTCCTTACTGATTCACGACCTAATTAATTTATACAAATAGGTCGAATAAACCGGATGACAGTTTCAATTGTACATTCTGTAGGGGGAAAAAAAAACAATGTTAGTCACACTTTTTGATTCTTAATTCATATTTTCTTTGATTTATTAGTCAATGTCAGAATAAAACCAGAAAATACGAATGCTCTGGCTCTGGGGGTGAAAATTTATAGACTATTCTCAATGGGTAGAGTTGTATAAAATATGATCTGCCGCTATGTAAAAATAAAAGATACCGAAAATGACTTGGCAATCAAAACAAATCAAAGAATGCTTGAGAGGAAAGCAGTTGAGCTGGAACAACATTTTATTAGATTAGCTGGAAAAGGAAATAAACACATATGCCACTCCGTATCTAGCAAAGACATAGGCAAGAATTACAGCGATTTTGATCTTCAATTCTACTCTCAGAGCCCAACAAGGATTTACCCTTATATATCCACAATTAATCTTCAGTGTTGCTCTCCTTCTTTCATGTGTACATGATTAGAGATGACTTTATTCTTAGATGCCCTGTCTTCTATAATCAAAGAATAATGATAACTACCTAGGAAAATTATAAAACACTCTTATGATCTAGCAAGCGTTTATGTCATATTTTCTACAACTTCGTCTACTAGGTGGTATATTGAAATCTGAACACTTACATTTCATTAATAAATGAAGGTAGACTTATTAAAATTAATTCATATTTGAATATATTAAAACATAAACAATTATTTACAAAACTAAACAAACTTGAGCTCTCTAGCTTAACTACAAGTAGAGAAAGTTAGACTTAAACGTAATCGACGAATTTTCATTCGCGCACTCTATGCAGTTGGTCATCTCCAGGACCACCGTCTACATGTCCTGCAAGTCTGAAATGTTGGTGAGGAAGAAAAGTTCTGTCAAAAAGGCTAAACTGGATTTGGAAGAGTTAAAGGTCCATTCCCTCAAGAACATTCACCTCGGAGTTTCACATTAAATTATCGAGATATTTATAAAAAAAAAGTGGATGGAAAAAGCTCTGTGGGGGGGGAGAAGTCACTTTTCACACCAGCAATGAAAGAAACCCATCTCCTCTGTTCCAAGACTCCTTTGAGTTCTTTTAAATTCCTTTTTGACACTTTTGTCTCCCAATTTATAGCCTTGACGCCAATCCCCTTAAATTTAACTTTTTTTGTGGATTTCGACGAGAAGGCCAGCTGTGTCCGTCATCATAACACTGAGACCCTCAAAGCCACTGTCATCCAGTACTGGGACGCAAGGACAGAGGAATATATCCACAGAGAGTACCAGCCCTTTTGCTGCCGCTGCATTGAAGCAATCATTGCCGCTAAGGGCAGCTACATTAATGATTAAGAGAGTTGAGACACACATCTATTTATACTATTTGTTTTGTTGAAATTCTATTGTTACTTAATAAATTATATCTTGTTGAAACTTAAAATTCAAATTGTTGAGATTTTATTGGACCACTCGGTATGGTAATATATAAATATATTGGGCAACTATTTATTGTTTATATTTATCTGTGTCTCTTTTTTTTGTGAAAAGAGTTCGCAAACAATGTCAGACTATTTTTATTGATCATATAGAAAATAATATTTCCATAGTTTGGAGCAATCAATGCACAATGTCTATATATCATCTATATTAATATCATTTGGTTTTATCTACACAAATACATATTTTTTTTATGTCTGTGCTTCAAACGTATTTGTATGTGCAATATTAATTGAATATGTACAGTAAAACTATTCATACTTTGAAAATTGCGATTTCATCAATCTAATAAATATTTTGAACTTAAAAAAATGTTACGTAATTTTACCCTTACCTATGGACTTGTACATGGAACTTCTTTATAATAGTCGTAAAAATTAGTACTGGTAATTCTCGTTGGCCGCTAATATTTTGGAAAGGATTCGGATCTTTGTCTTCTTGTATGATTACTTATGTACAACTTAGAAAGTAAGAAGTTCATTTATCATATTTCTTAAAAAAGGCTTATTATAACGTCACATATAATCATAAATTGTTTCCTTAAGGTCACTAGCAATAATTAATAATTGTGAAAAATGACTTCATGCATTGATCATAATATAATCATGCAACTTATCATTGTTATTGCCTTTCCCTAAATGAGGGCCCATAATCCTTCTTTCTGTCGTAGCGCCAATGCTTATCACTAGGTATGTAAAAGTGGTCTTAATCTTCGTGAGTGTAAATTAAAAGAGTTATTTTAATGCAATTAATTAAATACAAACCATAGCCAATATTTTGATATGTTTAAATACTATGTATTTATATTTAGCTATATATTTAATTCATTATGGCCTTCTTTACAAACAATAACAACCTCGAACCGCCTTCGAACAGATTTGCAGTTCTTGGCGCTGAAAGCTGTGTCTATGGTATACCACGATGGCAGGATGGAATTGCAAAGCGAATCCAAATTTGGATGAGGGGTGTGGTAGACATTCATCTCCGAGACACCTTAAACTGCAAAGTTGAGGTCAGGACTGGAGAAGGACTAAGTGGAGAAGGGCTAGAAGTAAGTGATCTTGTTGATCCATAGGTTTGATTTCTTTTTGGCTGTATGGGTATGTAATAAACTTCTTCATGTTGTAGACAGTACGAATGGAGGTACTAACGGTCTCTGCAGCCTTCTAGTCACGGGTGCAGAGGAAACTGCATACGCGTTGCCTTTCTGTGTTGTTGCTCCGATATTTTTACACATAGAGACATGGGATAAAAACAAAACTTGTTTATTATTGTTTAGTCTGTTGTTTGGTTGCGTAATGAAAGCTCGTAATGAAAAAAGACCGGAATAAAATTGTAATTCAACGCTACTTCAAGTTATCATTCTTCACTAACTTAGGGGCATTACGTATTTGTATTCACGCATTATTCTGTACTTAGATTTCCATAGATTTATGTTTAAGTAGATTGGATTTAACACAATATAATAATATATGGATAGACACAAATAAAATATTCAAGTACCTAAAAGGGGAAAAAAAAAAAAAAACTTAATAGAATGATGAATCCCAAAGTTTTAATAACTACTTTAATTTTATAATTCGTATATTGATACCTTATTGTTTCCCTCAATCTCCGTATCTGAATATCAATGATAATATTTAGTATACCTTTAATAACACTTTGTGATATCACGTTCGTTATAATAAATTTTGATACGTTTAATTAATCATTTGTTTTCTATATGTTGGGATCAGTTTATTTGAGATATATTTGATAAATTTAAAATATTCTGTATTTTAAAGGTTCTTCGTAATTAAGGCTATATAGTCTTAATATATTCGTGGGATTAAAATATTAAATTCTACCCGATTCCAATGCAAGATTTTTCAAGACCGGGGCGTGGCGTGGTCCCAACATATTATTCTATGCCGCCTTGGCAACATTTCTTTTTTTGGCTGCCACACTGGTCGACACTCTAAGAAAAAGAAGGAAAAAAAAAAAAAAAAAAGATGAAGTAGGGGTAATAGAGAGAGAGAGAAAGACCTAATGCAAGAATGATCTATTATTCAGCATGATTGTATGGTCTACTGGACACCTTTCCCGTAACATAAAAGTAGAAAAAGTTAAAAAAAAGTGCTTATAGAAGCTCCATTCAATACATGGCTTTCGTTTTCACTTCCAAGATGGTGATCTTAGTACTAGTGATGATGGTGATAGGTTTGAGAAGTTGTATAAAATTTTGCCACAACTTTTGTTGAATTTTTTATATTTTTAACCTTTCCTTCTTTTCTTTTGCACAAAAAAAAACAACAAGAAATAGGTATGATACATACAACTGACGGCTAATTGAGACAGTGTACCGGAACCAATTCTGGCATGACGGTTTCCGTCACATAATCATGCTAAATTGAGCCGGAAAGAGACGTTAAAAGTTCATGTTTGATCGAATACTGGATTGAAATAAAATTTGCATCCAGAATTCCTTGATCCTAAGTTCAATTATCCATGTCTATCCAGTTAAAAAAAAAAAAACAAAAAAAACTGGAACACATTTCCCTCATTCTAAAAAAATAATGATGTGAAGATCATTTCTGTAGTTTCTTTTCTCCTCACACTTTAAAAAATTGTACAATTTACTTTACAGAACGTTTTAAAAAAGTAAAATATTTCGTACTTTAATCATTTAAGTATTTTTTTTAAATTTCCATTTGAATTGAAGTTAAAGTGATTTGTTAAATGCATAACTCTAAATGTTTGCAAGTTTATTTGATTAAAAAAAGATTAATGATTAATTTGCTTGAAACAGAAAAACAATATGTATTTAATTAATTGAAATCAGTATATAGTCCATACATATTATATAAAAACGAGGTATAACGTCATCCATATTACATTTATACCATTAATTATGGAATCCTTGATTTAAGTAGTGTGACAATATGTTTCATTCATTACGAATGGAATTGCAAATAAATAACCAATGGATCAACAGGGAAAAATACAATTTTTTTGTTCTAAATGTATTGCAACATCGAAAGAGGGTTTAAGCCACGTGTTTTTTGCCATTTTTCTTTTGAAAAATTATATATATAATCTTAAAAGTGTTATATTAGGATGGTAATAAGATTTTCTAAAATAAACATGAGCAAAAATAGTCAGTCTTTGATTAATAAGAGTTCCCAATTTTAAACAAAAACTCATACATCTCGATCAAAATCATACAACTTTGAATTTTACTGATTTAAAAAAAAACGAAAACATTTTGTTTTTAGTAGTGGTCAAGGATGCTAATTTCAAAAAAATAAAAAAATGACTTTGCAACAACCTAGTTGGAGTCTTTAAAGCTCTAAATCTAGTTCTAACAGTATTTGTCTTGGCAAATAAAGTTGAAAGGAGGTAACATATTTTCGTCTTGGTTTGTTTATTAGTTATTCTGTTTAAAATTATGGAGAAATTTACTGATTGATTATGGCTAAGCTTTATTAAAAGGTTATATATGTTGTGTACAAATTGCAATTTATGTATACAAGTTGTAAAACACATATGTTGAAAAATACCTACCATAACAATTAAAACAGGTTAATTTTTGCTTTCATAATTGGCTTTTTTAAAATTATTATTATTATTTCATTCCTTTATGTAGCAAAATACAAACCTGTTTTTGATCCATTGTTTTGGAAATAACAAAGTAACGTCATACTTATCACTTGTGATATCCAAATAATGCATATAAATGGGGTTAAATATGCAAATAAAAAAACTCATTATGCAAATAAAAATGTAGAAAAAGGTCGAAAATGCATATATATATGGTAAAATAGGATGTATTCTTGTAAAAAATAAATATATAATTAAAATTTCGCAATAAAGCAGTTTTTTGTTTAATTGAATTATCATCTGGTCCCTCAGATGGTCCTCAACCCCCTATTCCTCTTGGTAGTGAGGCGATCTTTAAAAAAAGGCCCTCTCACAGTTCAAAGATGTCATGAGGGCAGAGTTAAAACTTTCTGGGGTGTTGGGATCCTTCTCCATGCTAGGCACATTCTTGCCAGAGAGCAATGAGCAAATTAGGCTCATCTTCTCATATGGTGGATTTTTTTTCCGTATCCCCTCAAGTTTGTGGGCAAATTTGGGGATGTTCAGCCACTCGCGGATATTTTCACTCTTGGACAAACCTGTACAAGAGTTAGCCTTTCTTCGAGCTGAGTGATGCTCTCATTTAGTACCTTGAATTTTGCTTTGAATGAAGAGAGGTCTTGTGCAAGAAAGGCATATTCAAAAAGCTTCTTAGACTCATCAATATTCCTGCTCTTATCGTGAGGCATTTGCTGGACAAACTCTTTGATAACACGGAAGTTTTCGCAGTAGTAGAAGGTTGCCTCGAGCCATGCTCCCTACCTTGTAAAAACTGGCTCTGGAAAGAGGGGGAACATTGTAAGAGGTAGAAAACTCTAACTTACGGTGAGCAGACTTATTGAAAATCTTCTTCACTTCAACATTGAGTTTGTCCACTTTGGAAAACTGTACCTAACTAATTTGGGAACCATGTGGGTGAGAAAAAGGCAGTGGATGAGGTCAGGGTACATCTCTTTCATACCTTTGCCAGCCTTGACACAGTAGGGAGCACTGTCTGTGAGAAGCAGTAGCACCTTATTGTAGGTTAAGTCGATTCCAAGGAGCTCGAACAGAGAAGAGTTGATGCACTGCTGCACCGTACGGTTGTTAGTGGTTCCTAGATTGACCACGTTGATCAAGTATGACCTCTCTAGGTATGCCCGGTCCAAAGGTCCTGTTGGTACTACACACATGGTCATACCAAGGCTGTCTATAGTTTCATCAATTGAGATACACAATAACTTATCCTTAAGTTTCTCTTTGTATAGAAGACGCCATCGCTGTTATCGTCGGAGGGGATGACGATAAGCACCTTCTATGTGCTTTGTCCCAATGTTATTTAAATCGACATTCTTTTTGTGCCTAGCGCCCTGCTCATGATGTTCTACAACATACTTTCTGTTGGCTTTAGCGCTAAAGTTGCAGAGCTTGCATTGTAGATACTTTGTTTCAGGCAAATAAGTCCAAATCCTGGTGCCACCGAGCTCCTTAACTAGCACTGCACTATCTCAGGCATTGTCAATTTAAAAATATGTTCATTCACTTCGAATGAATGTAAATATATTGAAAATAAATTTTTCTGGATCCACATTTATATTCAAAGAGAAAAAACAGATTAAAAAAAATCTAAATAACTTTGATGAGACTATGAATATAATATATATTTTGATATCCATGTAGTTTTCCCTTTATAATCATGGCACCAATGTTCTTATTCTTTTCTTCCACCTCCAATTCTCCCTTTACTCTAATGGCTGACTATTTTTTTACCTAAAAATGGCGGGGGAAAATGCAAATAAAGGTAAAAAATGCAAATATGAACCCAAAATATAAATAAATCTTATTTGTATAATTTGGACATCAATACTCAATAACACACAAACTAAAAATCAGATTGCCATGAATTTTGGACAGTTGCCTTTTGAAAATTAATATTAACTGAAAATGAGGCGAATTAAAAAAACAACCCTCCATTTATGTGTAAAGCTTGGGACTTTTCAGCCTTCGTATCTCTTGTATGGCCCCTCATGGACTTGAGGGGATTTACATTTGCTGTTTTCTATAGCTCATCCAGGTCCAGTTTGACCTTTTTGACTGAAAACTTGTTCCTCTTCAATGTTTCGGAAGTGTTGACGACTCAGTCCAATAGGCATCAGAAAATGTTTTGAAATTAATTTTATAAAAAAATACAAAATTATCCTGCAAAAAATAGACTTATGTGAATTTGTATCGTAGGAACGTTAAAATTTACACATTACATGTGAAAATCGAGCTACTCAACCACTGTAACAGACACCTGTCCCAAAAAGGTTAAGATTATTAAAGAGAATATTCGGTTTTGAAAGTGGATCCTAAACTTGTTTTAGTTCCATTGTTTTGAGCATTTCATTTTTACCAATATAAGAAGTTCAGGAAAAGAAATTTTGCATTTCCTGCTTCTTTTTTTATATACTAAGCATGTCTTGTTCATTATTGGGTACATCAAATCATACTATAGTGTGTTGTAAAGGTGTGAGTGTATACTACAAATGCTAAAAACACATCAGTATTGCTCTTTGCCGGTTCAATCGTTAATTATCGTGCAATGAGTATGGGTGTCTCAAAGGAAGAAACTTGTCATATTATACGTTTTTACTACCAGGAAGAGAAAAAAAGCGTTCAAAGTGACCAAAAAGATTTAAAATATAAACGAGGCCGATAATTTTTCGCTTGTGTTACACAAAAGTGGTTCGAGCAATTTCGTACTGGTGAAGTGGGGGTGCCACACACTGACAGGGCTGTCCATGAAAATGCCGATAAAATCATGGAAAATATCGAGATAGACCGTCAGGTTAATAGTCATAGCATCGCCCAGGAGTTGAACATTGATCATAAAATCGTTTAAACCAATTTGTAGAAGGCTGAATACAAAATGAAACTCAAGAAGGAGATGAATCGAGTTTCATCAAGACAACAGAAGGCCACAAAAATCTTTGATGATACGCCAGAAGCTCCGGGAGCTCGGATAGTACTCCCTTATAAATGCATTCTACATTCCGGACGTAGTACCTGTTCTTGTCTATGGCCAACGCACTTAGGGGTTCAAATTTGGCCTCATTAGAGGCTTGTGAAAATTGATTGTCCAAGTTTTAGCCCATATACAGAAGAGGGCATCAACGAAAAGGGGATTATGCTAACAGATTCTTGTTGAAAACAAGTTATCGAACAAATTGGGGCATATTTGTCTTAAATTGCTTGATTGTAACACTTCTTATAAAGTATTGAAATGATGTGAAAAATACGAAATTACTTTTTCCTTAACCTAATATTAGGTGTAGTAAAAATAAATCCCTTAAATAAAATGGATTGTTTACTTTTTTACCATTTTTGTTTATATTCTTGGCAATCAAAACAGTGCTTACATTGCGGCCGGACTCTACGATTTCCATCATTTTATCCACATTTTCGATAATTGGCTTTCTAGGGGGTGGTGTATCTTTGACTTCAAAATTATCAAACAGAATCAACCAAACCAAAATTGCACGTGATTGGCTTTTACAGTATCTGGACCCAAAATACAAAACATATTTTATGCTGCCTGGCTTGTGTTTTTGCCTTTATCGAAGAAAAACAATAAAATATGGCGTATTTTTCTCTTTGCTGGTTACCATCTTTGACGTGCACTCAGACAATTCTGAGTGTAAGTGCTCAGAGTGTAAAATCAAATGATCTTTTTAATTGATTTTAACTATAATTTGAGAATTTACGCTTTAAAACAGAAAACTATGAGTGAATTAAACAAAAAACAATTCACATTAATTATAATGGAATTTTATAAGAACAAGCCGCAAAATTTATTTTTTCCAAAAAAAATAAGCTCATTAATTCCTATTCTATGATATAATTTATTACTTCTAAGAATGAAAAAGTTGGAGTTAGAATAAAAAATGAAAATCCCATCGGATTATAAGCATATTTGGCTTATAATTAAAGTCAGATTTTTTTCAGAGAAATTATTATATCACAATATAATAATTAACATTCAGATTAATTAGTTTTGTATAATAAAAGCTCCATAGAAATTATAGTCTAAGAGAATATTAGGAACATAATAATAGTTTGGGGAAAAAAATAATTTCGTATTTTCTTTCTTTATTTCAATGCTTTATATGAAGTATTACAATCATCCGATTTAAGTCAAGTATACTCTTTTCTGTTTTATAACTTGTTGCCAACGAGAATCCAACTTCATAATACCCTTCTCGAAGAAGCCCTTATTCAAAGGCCTCAATTTTACGCCAAACGCCTTGCCAATAGACAGGAATAGGTGTTAGTTACTTGGTGATAGGTACGGGCTTTAGGGTGGATGCATAAGATCTTCCATTGCTGTGCTCCCGGAGCTTCTGTCTCGTCATCAAAGACTTATGCGGCCTGGTGTTGTCTTGAGGATATCTTGTTGTCTCGTATTCACCTATACTGGCTGCTTCACTGCTACACTCACACCTTGACAACGCTTTATCGTATGAGCTGATTTAATTAATAATGAACTAGATATACTTGGTTAAATAAAAGAGGCGGGAAAATAAACTAAAATTTGAATTTGAAGTCACACAAATAACATATGTTAGTGGTTTTCTCTTGGAGAAATAAAACTTTGAATGTAATATGAAGGAAAATAGGCAAAGTGAGGCACGCTATACGTGGTACATAAATTGTCTTTTTCTCCGACTATTTTTCCTTTTATGCGTACTGAGAAGCCTGCAAATACAATTAACTAATTTATCTAAATGTGTCATTAATTAATAGTACATTTAAGAGATATGTGAGCATACATTTTTAGAGGAGGCATGAGCTTGCAAATCGAAGAATAAGGCCTCGGATCACCAAACATCGAGGCTTTGTGGAAATTGCTAATTGGTTTACATGATTGAGGAAAAGCAATGATTTCTGGGTGATGAAGATTAAGGGGGAGGTTCAAGAAAAAACTGGGCATGATCTTATTGGCAGAATATTTATGGGACTATTGGAGTTATTTGTCGTGATGAAATATTTTTGTTGATATTGGAGACAGATGGGTAGGTTGTGGGAGTCCATTATGAATAACATTTTACATACCATGAACTCTAACGAAGCTCTGAACCTTGAGCCAAGTTTAAGAAGTGGGAGTGAGTTTTTAAGGGAAGGAGGAATAACTTCTATTAGTCAATATTTATTTCTTGAAGATACGGAACTAATTAACTTCTTTCTATTAATCGGAACTAAAAGATAAGTCTCAAGCAACTTTTGAATAAGATCTTCAATAAATGGTGATAACAACGGAGTGTCGTCTCTTATCGTCAAGACAGACTGGACCTGAAAGAATTGGTAAAGGTATTATACGCAAAAACAATATTGAAAACTAGTGTACAAATTCCCATCAAAAATGGATAAGATACCAGATGGCCACCTTTTTTTTATTTACTAATAAGTCAAAACAAATTGTTGAGTCTAGAATATTATCTTTTTGTAAAGAAAACATCAAGACCTCATTCCATTTGTTTTATTTTTGTTCAAAAGTGGCTCCCGTTGTTAAAATGGTGAATTGTCTTATCCGTGAAGAGCACGGCCAGAATCAGCGCTATAGATTGGCCAATAGCAACGTAATCGAAATACAAAGAGAACCTGAAAATTGAATATATTATCTCTAAAGTCCAAGGGATAATGTATGGGTTAAAAATAATATCTTGCCTATTCCACCAAGGCTGGAAGAATATGTTCTCCATTCAATGAGATCCTAGAAGCCGTATCAACCCAGTTAGAGATTACAGGAGAATGATGAAGTATTACCGTTAATAAAGCTTAACGATGGACCAGGGAATTCTCTAGACCAGAGGGATTCGGATGGATCTTCTTTGTTATTATTGAATTAAATAAATCTAAAGGATTCCTGCGTCGTGACATCAACAGACAGTTGATCGATACTACATCATACATGTAATATATATATACTGAATGATATATTGGAGATAAGGAAAAGAGCGAGTGAGAGGTTTAGAAAGGAATGAATAAATACGCCTTCAAAAAATAAGTTTACCTGTTTTTATCTTGACACATGTGCAATGTTTGTTTTTTTCGTTTTAAAAATACTGTGAACGCATATTAATACCATTGGGGTACATATAAGTTCTATCTTTTGTAATCGAATATAGTTTATAAAATACCAGAATTGGAAAACAAATCTATAGACAAAGAATATTTGATTATGGTCATATCAATTAACAAGAAATGCTTATATCGATGTAGATGAGCAATGCGTTATTTTTAAAAGTCACCTTCTTCAAAAATTTTATACAAAGTTTTAATTATTTTATTTTATATTCGATAAGAAAATAATAAGTATGTATATATTTATTTTCTTCGTCTTTTCTATTATTTATATATATAAATGACCCATTTAATATGTGTACCTTTAAAAATATATTTTAATAACCCTGACTAATAATTTGAAAATGTGCTATTTAAATTTAAAAAAAAAAAAAACCATACATTTTTAATTTTGCACATATATCAAGTGAGATTAAAAGTGGGGTCACTGAAGTGCTTACACACAATTTACCATGAATTTCTTCTTCTTTTTTATTATTATTATTATGTTGTAACTTTTTAATTTTTCAAGAAAAAGAAAGAAATATGAAGTGAAGTATCATAATAACGATAAAAATGAAGAAATTATGCGTGTTAAATGAGTGTGTAACCCCTTAAGTGAACCCACTTTAGAAAACTAACATAACTGATAATACTATACAACAAAATTCAAGTCTAGAAACCCCTTCTGGCTAGAAATTACATTTACAAAACACTATGTACAATTTTTAATTTTTTTCATCCGTGGCAAAAGAGCTATGTTAAATAAATTAGGTGATAATGGTTCTTCTTTTTTAGCGCCACCCCTACCGATAATTTCTTTAAATACTTTCCATTCACGCAAATAAATGACACAGTGCCTGTAATGCATGTTTAACCAAATTAAGGAAACCTCAAGGGGAGGGTAGGGAAAAGTGGGACTTGAAGTCGATTTATGGACTGAGGAAGCAGGCCGTAGGAGATCAGATCGTAGAAATAGTTGTAGTACTTTACATAATGAGATATGATCTCCTCCGGCCTCATCCTCACTCCACGAATCCACTCTTAGTCACTTTTCTCCTACTCCAATATTATATTTTTACGTCCTTTCATTTAGCGAAGTTATTTCTTTATTATGAAAAAGTTTCCATAATTGAATTTCAACTTTCCACTGACACTGTCCAAATTTTGAGATAGAAAAAGAAAGTATGCTGTGCGAGCAAACTTATACAGTGTATTCAAATATATAATATATGCAGTGAAACACAAGAACCAAGAGCTCCCTTCGTGGATCCATGATCATGTCTCTCAGGCGATTACATATAACCCTCACTCCCTCTCTAATGATGAGAAATACTAATATAAAATGTTTACTTATAATTATTTGTCAGAAATAGTTCAAGATCCTCCCTTCATGATATGATTTACTAATCCAATCTCCTTAACCTTATTTTAATTAACATGCAACTGTCGAGAAATTTAATCTTTAAACTAGTTTAAATGCTGAGTTGTTTAAACACGTCATCGGTACTAATGGTCTACGCGTTTTATAAACTTAATTTTTTTTATTAAAAAACATACGTATCTCTTGCACCGCAATGTGAAATATATTTACAAGATTAATTTTTAATCTTTTTGTTATTTCTCCATTAATATCTCTTGTTATATATGGTTATAAACTAGACTTAGGATTTGTGAGAGATGGTTCAATCTCACAAAAATTGTTCATTTTGACATTTTCTGTAGAAATCCCTCATTTTGCCAATAAATAAAGAAAATTTGAAATATAATTAGATAATACAACCGCTCTGCTGATTTTTGATGATACTTTTGGAGGGAACATCCACTTACAAAAATCCTCTCTCTTTTCGGAGGAAAAACTATATATATGATGCAATTAGGTTTATGATTACATAATATATGTGATGAAGCCATATTCTGATAAACATCTAATCAGAGGAATGGGAAATTTGGTACAAAATTAGTAATGAATCATCCCCCTTCAATTTTTCAAAAAAGGAGAAATGCTTTTGCCCCAAAAATTTAATTTGAATCTGTTATAAGTCTACCATCTACTACCAATCTACTTTATCGAGTTAAAGAAAATTGTATGTGTATTGAATCAAAAAGATACACTTGCCATTGAAAATTGCCAGCAAAATTTTGAAGATCTTGGAAGCCTTTCAAAAAGCTAATTTGTCATTTTTAATGGAAACTATTACAAATCTTAAAACAGAAAGAAAACTCAAGTATGACTTTGAAGCCGAAAATAGGATTAAAACAATTTCTGAAAAAAGGGAAAATACTATAAAGAAAAATGACTTTTTTCATTCACCAAAATCATGATCTTCCATTTATGCAAAAGGTTGGACGTATAATCAGTGGTGTTGAAGATGAGATGCCACCGTCTAACAAAACTCCTGAAGATCTTGCCAATTTCAAATTTGATCCAACTACTAATATGGACGGTGAATGGTCTTTAGGTATATGACTGATCAAATGCAAACATTAACAGAATAAAATCTACTTAAAATCTTGATTGGTCAATATTATGGAGCAAAATTTATGAATTAATTATGGAAAATGTAAAACAACACAAATTACTTTAAATTGTCCTTATAGAACTGTCTTTTTCTTTAAAACAAATTGCTCAATTTTGATATTTTCGGTACTCAATTTTTCAAAATTTTAGCACTCTTTTTTTGTCTAATTTGGTCAAAAAAAATCGTTCAAAAATACCCTTTCAAATGTCTAATTATATTTGATTTTATGTTCAAATTTATTTATTTATAGCTTGATTTTAATTTGCTCTCATCAGCGAAACTATTTCTATCAACATCCTTAGATAAAATTTCATCAGGGATTTGGCTTATTTGATCTAGCTTTCCTTACAATATCTGACACAAGGGATTCAGGAATGGAAACGCATCGCCTCTTTTTATTTGGGTTAGTTTCTATTTCAAATAAGTCCTTAATTGATCGATTATTCTTCCGTATATTTTCTTCATAGACCCTTTTATCTGCAGGTAATTTATTCTTAGTTGACCCTTTTCCTCCCACATTTTTCCTCTAAATGAAATGAGAAGTAACATCTAACATTGTAACTCTTAACAATAATAGACCTGAATTATGATAATCTCAAAATTTAGATAAGTATAAGAAAAACATAAGTTATTTTAAATTCTGCACTCAAAAGTGAACCCCATCCTTGGCTTAAATTCATTTATAGAAATTTATAGCTTGTATTGTTTTATTTATGCATCAAATAAGTTCCTTCCTTGTAAACACTCAAAAACTTAAGCCTTCATTATTATTTTTTTTTCAAGCAATAATTCAAATATGGTGATTTTAAATCGTTAAATTGTATTTTCTCAAGATTGTATGATTGCATATTATATATAAGTACATGCTTGAAATTAGCATGATCAATTATTGACTTTTTTGTACTCAAATGTTGGTTCGAACCTATATAAAGGGTAAAATACTCTAAAATTTTAAATCAAAAATTCTCTACGAATAACGAAAAAACTAATGACAGATTCGTGATCAGCTTGTTCAATACTACTATCAATAAATATAACATTTAAAATATTTTTTTGTTGAATTGTATTACTAGCCAACAAACAGAGTAGCTTAATTATTCATATATTTTTTACATAGATGCCATCTTCTAAATCTAACTCGTGTACAAAACTTTATTAAGGGCTGTCAGGGCGTCAACAATATTTAATTCAAATTTAATTCATGTTTTTTTAAAATATTATACAGGGTTGATCTTATCGTTATTACAGATGTATTATTTTTAATTTTTCACAATTGACGATAAATTATCGAAAAGTTTAAAAAAAATGTTGTTCTAACCCCATGACATAAATAAATAGTTAAAGTTCAACCTAGTTTTATATGTATCCTCAATATGTAGTTCATATATGAATAAGTAATAAATTACACTTAGTACATGCATTCCATTATAACAATTAGACGAATATTTATTACACAGATTATATTTAAAATTAGGAAAGGTATTCAGCTATATCTACATAGGTATATTACAAAGAATTTCAAATTCAATATTTACCTTTTAAACCTGTTTTATCTAATAGATAATGGTAAAAAATACATGTTGATACTAAAATCATATCTATAGCTTTAATATTAAGGAAGTTTTGACCAATTTTATCCATTTTTATCGTACAATAACCTAATAATATAACCTACACCAAAATCTGTCATCTGTTATTTTCATTAAAAATAAAAATAGAACTTTCTTAAACATCAATAGAATTGAATGAAATTTGTAGGAATTACAGACTACAGTATTTTCAAAAAGATATTACTTTTAAATATTTGCAATTGAAAAAAAATGATAATAAGACAAACTACTTTCATATTGTGCAGTAATAAAAATTGAAGGTGCTAATGTCAGGTTAATATTTATGTACTTCTCATCGAAAGATTGTTTGAAAACTTTACGAGATAAAAAAATGTATTAACTCCCATTGTACTTTTTATTTGAGCCATTATACCCCATCCGTGATTAGCAATTTAAGGAGACTTATTTTCCAGTGAATGGGGGATTAAACAAAGCAACGTTTAAAAAAATTAAACTGGGTTAAAAATTATCACTTAAATATTTCATAGATTTTCTCCATTTATTAAATGAAAATCCAGCATTTCTATAGGGATCCCTAAAACACTTCTAGACTTTTGCACACGCCTCCTACAAGTTTTTTTGCATCTTAAATCGGCATTTTGTAGCACACCTATTGTATCTAGATACCAGGTGGTCCAATGAAATCTAAGAACTTACTAATTCAATCATTAATAAAGATTGAGTGATGGAAATTAGTTCATAATTCGACATATTAAAGAATGAACAATTTGTTACAAAATAAAAACAAATTTGAGCTCTCTAACTTACGTACAAGTCGAGAAAATGACACTTAAACGTGATCGACGAATTTCTATTTTTGCACTCCTAGCAGTTGGGAATCTGCAGGACCACCTCCTACGCAATCCAAAACATTGGATAGGAAGAAGAGGCCAATCAATTCATGTCCATGAGGGGTCATGCAAGAGATCTCGTGGTTTTACAAGAGTCTTTCCAGAGAACTATCAAGAAAGTGGGTGGAAAGAACTTTCTGAGGATTGAGAGTCCACTTTTGATACCAGCAATAAAAGAAACCTATCTTCTCCGCTGCAAGATTAATTTGAATGAGACTCTTTAGTTCTTTTGAAGTCGTTTCCGTTACTTTGCCCCTCCTCCTACAGCCATGATGCAAACCCCCTCGACAAACACCCAAAAGGCCTGCAGTGTCCATCTTCCAAATATCGAAGACAACAGAATACTACATGTGCAAAGGGTGCCAGACCTTCCACCACCACCGGGAAGCCATCATTTTCACTAGGTGCGGCTACATTAATGATTAAGAGAGATCAGATACACATTTATTTATTGTATTAATTTTGTTGAAATTCTATATTTAATCAATTAATTATTTCTTATTAAATTTTAATATTCAAAGTGTTCAGATTTTAACGGACACTCGGTATAATGTAAATTACTTGTTGTTAAATGTTTTATGTACATATTATAAACTTAATATATAAATATGTATTCCAACTAACAAAAGTACTTTGGTTAGCCAATAAAACATCACGAACAGAGTGTTAAAAAAAAATCATTGAAACTAGTCAACTTAACCAGATACTATAATTATAGGAAATAAAACATCGTTAAATTATATTTGTTACTTGATCATTAATAGTATTATTATTTATTCTGTTTGACCTAAAAAAAAGTTTTTACTTAAATGCAACAAGGCCTTACATTACAAACACAAAAAATGTACACTTTATTTTAATGTCAGCTGTCGATTTTTCTTCTTTTTTCTCTGTTATCAATGTTTTGAACACAAATTGAAATTATCTTATTTAATACAAACTCCACTGTTGAAAATATTTAACTAACTAACATCTGATTGGGTGCCCTTTTTTTTATTTTATGAAAAGATTGCAAAATAAAATAAAGGAAAAGACTAGACAGATGTTGTTTCAGCGGATTCTTTCAATAGACCTTACGACAAAATAGAGCTTCCCTATAATTAATTTGTATCAACCAGGATTTCTTATTTTTTCGAGAAATTGTCTTTCCCCGAGATCCTTGGTAACAATCTGAGATGAGATAGTAAATAACAATTTATGAATAAAGAAAAATTGTTGTTTTTTAAAAAGAGAAAATATATTGGTTTCTTATAGATATCTTTGGTGACTTCATTTTTTGTTGATGCATTTAGCACATTATTTCAAAAAGTCACAACTATTTTTTCTTGGTAATTTCTTGTGCCTGGAAAACCATGGAAAACCCTAATATCAATTTTTCACAAGACAAACACATTTTTCCTCACATAAACAGTCATTTTTAGAGTTGCATAAATTATGAAATCTTGGGAGATGAGCAGCTTAGTTTTCATAACATTTTATTAGACTACCTACGAATAGCTCTGAGAGGAAGGAAATACACATTAATCCAACTTCGTATTAGAAAGGACATACGTAGACAAAAGTTACTACTATGTCGATCCTCCGTTCTACTATTTTATTCTTCTCTCTATCTTATTCTCTCCTCTCGGTCATATTTGTCCAGATAAACTCGTTTAGAACAGCCAAAGCAAAACTCCTTGTGGGATAAACATTAGGATATTGTTCTACTGATAGTACACACTGCAATTTAATAACATGATATGCTTATATTTTATGATGTAAAATTCAATTAATAACAAAAGATGAATAAGGTGAGTATTTCGCCACATAATAGGAGCGGGGATCAAATTGTCGCAAAAATATTTTTCTACAAAAAACAACACAAAACATTTTTTAACTTTTTTATTGAAAATCAAAACTATGACGAGCATATAGGTATAGAGTAGCCATTCATTCGATATAATCACCGGTGGCCTCAATACCGGCCTCAATACGGCCTCTGAACCGGCCGCAGGCTCTTCTGACCATCTCATTGTCCATGTTGCCCAATACCTCCTTGATGGAGTCCATCAGGCTGGCCTTGGTGCTATGGGGATGTCTGTTGGTATGCCTCTTGACATAGCCCCAGGCAAAATAGTCCAAAGGATTAAGGTCGGGAGAGTTAGGAGGCCACAAATCATTGGTTACGACGTCATAACAGTTCTCGGTTAACCACTGCATGGAGATTTTGGACACATGGCAGGGTGCTGAGTCCTGTTGCCACACCCACGGCCTGTCTCCGGCCACCCCTTGGATCCAAGGCAGAACCACCTTCTCCATAACATCCAGGTAGACCTCTGTATTGACCTTTAGACCCGTTTCAAACATGTGGGGAGGCATAACATGACCTTCACTGCAGACAACCCCGAACACCATGACCATTGTAGAGAACTTGGTCTTCATTACCCTCCCCACATGGCTCATGCAGGTGGCTATCCACCTGTTGTTCTGCTTGTTGACCTTCTGATCTTGACAGAAATTATTTTCATCAGAGAAAAACCACGCATCCCGGGCTGCTTTGGGTGCTTGAGCTTGATGAGCACTTTTGTTGACTTCATCAGCCTGTTGTCCTTTGCCTTCTGGGTCAAGATCTGGCCCACCTGCATCTTGTAGCTCCTGCACCTTAAATCCTCAGATACACAGTCCCTTATTGTTTTCTCATGGAAGCCCAGATCCCTCGCCATGGCCTTCATGGACCTGGTAGGGTCATCCTCAACCATCTTCTTCACCTTGTCGACAAAGTCGGTGCCCCTGACCTTCCTGTCGGCGCCCTCCTCCTTGGGTGCCCTCTTGATGGTGGCATCAACATCCCAGGTGTCCTCTAGGTTCTTATGGATACGCTGAACAGTCCGTAAATTCACTCCTAAGGTTGAAGCAATCGTTGAATTGGAGATTTCAATTCCATAATTAACCAATGCCATGACAACGGCGGACCTCGAAAGCTCCTCGTTCCACTTAAAGCTCTTTATCTCCTCATATGATGACGGCATGATGCTAACTGAACTACGTATCGTCAGCTGATAGCTTTCCTATTTGGTAACCAGTTTTTATTTGATAATTTCGTCTTCAAGTTATCAAGGTTTTAAGTAAGCGACAATTTGATCCCCGCTCCTTGTATATATTTCACTTTGTAAATAATTTGATAAAATCTATGTTATTGCTAAAAAGAAGGAGAAAAATTTCAAAAATCTTTTCTATTAACATAAAATTATTTTCTATTAAAAACAAAAGAATTCTTTAATTTAGGGGAAAGGGAGGCTACACCCCCTCCAGCCAACCCTGGGGATACCCCTAGACTCTCAATTTCTCAGTGCCACACTCCGTCTTTCATGAGCACATCACAGACTATTGATTACTTTATACTTATACCTTATCTTTTTAATAAGGAAGTTATAATGGTCAGAGCTTTGTCAAATAATAAAAACTCTTCAGATTACCATCTAGAAAAAAATACACGTCTTTGGATATATTTTATACCAATCTGTGTTAAAAGTATTCTTACTTTTTAATCTAAAATCAAGACATAACAATATAAATAAACATAAATCATGTGTTGTGTAATGGATATGAACATTGAATAGCATTGTATAATGTTTTATATATACTCGTATACCATTTTGATACAAACGCATATCTTAAAAAACATATGTTTCCAGTATTACCATACGTCTAAATACCTATTTTTAGACAAAAAAAAGGTAAACGAGTATTACAAATATAGAATTATGGGCATAAGTTGAGTTTCACTTTGTAAATAACTTTTTTGTTTACATATTACTTCCAATGAAGGTGATACAAATATATTTTTCTTTGCTTCTAATGGCAATTTAAAAAAAAATATATTAATGTACTCAGTTTAGTAGAATTATGAAGTCTTTTCAAGTAATTAATATCTAGCACAGTTTATAATTCAATGGGCTCGGCGAGTGATAATAGCACTAGTCAACAAACTTTTATCCTTGGATTAAAATGGTGTGTTCCTAATTGATTTTATCTCGAGAAACATAAAAATAACCTTTCTAACACAAAATATTGTTTTTTTTCGGCTACAGGGATCAGCAATTTATTTAATATATATATAAAACTTGATAACTCGATAAATACGGAGTGGTCCATTGAAATCTGAACATTTACAAATTCAACAATTAATGAAATTAATTCATATTTAGATATATTAAAGCATTAACAATGAGTTACAAAAAAAACCAAAAAAACCCTAAACTCTCTAGCTAACGTACAAGTCGAGAAAATTACACTTGAACGTAATCAACGAATTTCCATATGCGCATTCCAAGTTGTTGGACGTCTCCAAGACCACCGTCTAACCCGTCATCAAATTCAAAATGTTAGAGAAGATGAATTGTACTGTGAAAAAAGACCAAACTGTACTCAGGAGTGAAAGAAAACAGCCCGATCCTATGACCTTAAGTCCAAGATCTCCGGGTTTCACTCTAGACTGTACAGAGTTCTGTCAAAAAATGGGGATGGAAAGAACCTTTTGAGGGTAGAGAGGCCACTTTGACACCAGCAATGAAAGGTGCCTTTAATATAATTAATTAAGGTTTAAAGAATTGTTATTTTCTATCTTGTTTACATTTTTGTTTCTAATCTCTCAAAGCTGAAATACCACGGTAAAAATTTAAAACAAATATATAACTAAGAAGAAGTTGTATCCAAGGTAAAAAAGTCTGAAAGGAAAAACGTCGCAAGGCGAAAACTCCTCAAGGCGAAAACATCTTAAGGCGAAAGCGTCGCAAGTCAAATACGTGCAAAGCAAAAAAGCAAGAGGCAAAATTGTTCAAGGAGAATCCTCCTAAAACCTTTTATCATGAAGTTGTATGTCTTCATTTTGCGACGCACTATGATTTGTGATCAATTTATTATACTCCTAAAGAAAGGGTCAATTTTTTATGCATACAAGGTATATTCTCCCATTGTAAAAATAATATCCAAATAAGTTAAATATTTTTGAACCTAAAAAACATGTACATCTAAGCTATATTTACATATATACGTTAAAGTGATAGAACTCCATCTCAATTTAAGGAAGAAAGAGATGAAATTTTGTACACTATTTTTATAAAAAAAACTCGTATATTGTTTTCCTTAAGAATAGGCTAGAAAATTTTGATATACTTTTTAGTTGTTTGGATATAAATCATAGAAAAAACGATTATTTAGTTTAAAAAAATAAACTAGGGCCGTTCCAGCTTTTTGACTTTCTAAGCTCATGAAATACAGGGTAAGGCAGCAAAATGCGGACTGTTAATTAATTAATATTAATTTTACTATGAAAAGGTTTAGTGATTATTTTTTGATATCCTGTTTCTGCCGTCTTTTTTACATAAACAAACTAAACTAATCATTTAGTCATTCCATTATCATGAGCAAGCATGGGATTAGTTTCTTTCACAAGGACCCCACGTCACCATTTGACAGAGGGCATAAAAGCCAGGAGGCTCGAGAGGTACAAGAAAATCCACACATGGAAATGTAAAATGTAAATGGGTCAATTATTAAAAATTTCCCGGACGCGAAGATTTTCACAATTGATCGATTCCACAAAATTATTTATGTATTTCTAAATCCATCACTCGAGTCCACGTTTTGCTGCCCTACCCTGTATATGAATTTGATTAAAAGATTCCATTATTAAATTTATGTAATAAGAACATAGAAACAAACAATAACAATATTCAACATCACATTTCAGAACCCATCCCCCCTAAAGCCCACATTTATTATTGTTATTTAAGCCATAAAACACAAAAATGACCATAAGAATTTTCAATAGCTCTAAACCCTTTTTTTAATAAAACACGTTTTTAGAGTATTATTACGGTTCAAAGGCACATTTTGAAATAGTTGCGTGAAAATGTTAGATATTAAACATAATTAAGTGAGTAATTAATATTTCAGAGGCAGGAAGATTAGCATAAACTTAAACCTGTTTCATATCCAGTGTACATATTTTATTATTATTTATTGATTAGATGTAAGTAATCTGATTTAATTATTTATATTTAATTTCTGAACTTTTTTGCCTCTAAAATATTCATTACTTCTTACAATTAATCAAATAATCGATTTAATTATATTTAATTTCAAAACAGTTTTTTGTTACCTTACCTTACATTGCATATTAATTAATATATTAAATAATAAAATTAAAAGTGAAACCAAAAAATCAATCAAAATCAAACATTTTTTATAAGCCAAATCTTTTTAAGTTGTAATATAAAGTTTATTCTTCAGTTTTTCCTATAATATAATAACATTTGAAATGAATTTAACTTCCATATGTTTTTTGTATGATTTACCCCATTTTGTTGGAACTATACTCAATGTAACTTAATAAATATTTTATCCTTGGAACGTTAGAATGTTTTTTATCAAATTTTATTAACTTTAATTTTCATATATATAGTTTTTTATCAAGAAATATGCTCTGAATCGAATATATATTCCAAAAGTAACCTTTTTTATTACTATTTTTTAACATCCTTTTTGTAGATGTAGCAAAAAGGTTAATTTAAAGGATACTTAATATTTCATACTTTTGAAACATAACTTTTCAAGGAGATTTTAAGTTTCACATATCCCTTAGGATTACCTTCTTTTTTTTTTAATCTCAGCTAAGCAAAAATAGATGTTGATTTTTTTATGATCATTCTATGTAGAGTGTTGTTGGGTATGGGTATTGTTTCTTTCGATTGAAATATGCGTCAGTAGAACTAGTCTGGTAGAACTTTTATACTATATATTATTGAAATAAAAATCTAACAATAACACAAATATTTTTTAAGATAATGTAAAGGTCCATTCTGTGTAAAAGCTCATAATTCTAAGTTACTTTCCTAGGGTCATTGGGGGTTTATAGTTCTACTTTGCCTCTTTGCCCCATACTCCATTATAAAATTACCAAAAGAGTCAACAACAAATGATACCCGCAATTACGAATAGTCCATAGGACAATGAGGCATAGTTCTACTTTGACCGTTGTTCCATCAAAAATCGACCTATTATCAATTACAGGCATAGGAGAAAGTATCGAAACCATTTCCAATCCCAATTTTTCATAAATCTAGTGAGTTAAATTAAAAAGCTCCAATAATTAACTAAAATATTAGGTTTTCAAACCTAATATTTGATATAAATAAAATAAACGAAACAATCAAAATTGAAGAAAAAAGAGCTTACATTGGCGTTTAAGTATGTGCTAGCAAGACCACGTCCGGCTTCATGATGACCTCGTTTGGTCATTGGGACAACCTTAAGGTAGATCATCCCAGTTGAACCCCAAGGAGGTAAGGAAGATCTTTGATACAAACTCGGCTATGAAGCTCACCGATGACGCCAAGAAGAAGGTGGTGGATCAATCCACAATTGGCAAATCCATTAGAAAGGCCAGTGGAAAGTTACTTAAGAGGATTGAGCAATTGAGGACTGAACCACAATACAAATCGAATAATTTTTTCACTGATTAAAAGACATTCACTGTGTAACATGTCTAAAACAAGAAAAATGATCTGGTTGTTTGTTTTGGTAATACTAGCAGCAACTTTAGGACTTTCGGGAAGTCCAAGCACCTGAATCTGTGTTTGATGATATGGTTTAACGTCTTTATGGGTCAAAAAATCTTATTTTTGTTGGCCCCAACTTGAATGGAAACTTCTAAGCTGTATGTTTGACTGTAAGTCTTAAAAGACACTTACTAAATTTATAAAAGTAATGTTGACTATTTGCTAGTGCATCCCAATAAAAAATGGTGTCACTTCAAAATGTAACCAAAATCCTTGGAGATACATATTTTCATGATATGATAACTGATATGTTGACGAAACGTTACTCATATCACAGGGTAACTACCAATTCAGATAAAAAAGTCTTCCAATTTACTTGGTTAAATAAACATAAGTCTACATTATATTAGTATGTAAATTCAGACATATAATATTTTCGAAAAGTGTCAAATAGTAGTACTTATACCTATATATTAGGTTAAAATAATGATGCAATTTGTTCCAATTTGTCACAATATTTAATTCTGAAAATACGTAAATACAAAATCCTTTATAAAAGCCAAAACCAGAATTTATTTAATCCACTTAAATGAAGAGTAAGCATTTTTTTATCCTCTAATTAAATTTTCTAATACCCGGGAAATATATACCTTTGACGTCCTCTTTAGAAAAAAAATTAAATAATATATATTATCCTTGCATCTCATTATAATAATACATTATTTATTTTTAAACTGATGATCGGGTTGTATACAAGACCAACTTTTTCGTGAGCTAGACCTGAGCCAAAGATAAATGTGTGGCACATTTTTTTAAATTTAGATTTTAAAATATATTTTTATAACTTTAAGTATATTTAAATTATTTTCTTTGGAGAAAAACACTTGTTCATAATTGGAATTGGAAGGGAAAAAATAGGGCGGGGGAAAGAAAATATTATATATTAAAAAATAAACGTTGTTTACTGGCCGTCTATATAAAACTAATTTCGGCTTCGCTGTATATTTTCTTTTTGGATCGGATAGTTAAATATTTTATTTATTATCTATATATTCTGTATAGTGCTGTATTGGTCCTCATTTTTTCGGTCTGGTTCAGTCAAATCCAGTCTTAAGACCAGTCCTACGGGTCTTTCGGACCTTTTTTTTATTGCCAAGACTACATAGAACTGATTAAACAAAGAAAATGTAAAGGTGAGTAGCGTCATCAAGGACCGAAATTTATAAGTTTTTACGATTGACATCAAGTTCATGAGGGCCTATGCAAAAGATCTTGGAGTTTCACACCAGACTGTTCTGAGAGCTATCACACCTCTTTTTGACACTAGCAATGAAATAAACCCATTTACTCCGTTGCAAGACTCTTTTGAACCTTTTTTGACACTTTGGCCCTCCCACTACAGCCTTCATGTCAACCCCTTCGCCATGCACCCAAAAGGTGTCTGGAGTGTCCGTAATATAAACACCAAGGTCCTCAAAGCCATTGTCAGCCAGCACTGGTACGCCATGACAGAGAACTACATCCGCAGCTATCATTAATACTCAGGGCAGCTACATTAACGATTAATAGAGCTCATACACACATACATATATTTATTGTGTTAATTTTTTTGATAATCTATTGTTAATTAATAAATTATATCTTATTGAAGTTTAAAATTCATATTCTTCAGATTTCAATGGACCACTAGATACCCTATATTTAGTGTTTCCAATGGTCAAATATCAAATAATTGTATACTTTTCTAATGGCAATAATATGAACTATTAAAAAATTATATTTAAATTAAAAAAACAAACAAGCAACAACAACAACTAATAGTACAAATTGACCAAAATATGTTCAAAAATATGTACAATTTGTTCCATTTGTATTAAGATTCAATTGTTGTTGGTCGTACAAAGTGATAAACATCACTATGTAATGCAATGAAGTATGAAATCTACTTGTATTTTTCGAATTTGAAAATAATCTCACCGTTTGAGTCGAGTTGTACTAAGTTGACACAAAACTACACTAAAATAAAATTCAACTGGGAAAAAGCTTTTACCTTATTAAATGTTTTTCATGAATACGTTTTTTTGTACATTTTGTAGGTACTTCATTCAGTGATTTTTTGGGATTTTAGACTTACGGGAAAGCCCCCGTTATATTATTTATTTAATTGTTATAAATATATATGTGGAATCGATTTAAGTTAGATGGTGTTAGAAAGAATACAGGGTTACCAAGTGATACTCATTTTGTCATTTTTAATTTTTCAAGGGCAACAAACAAACTTTATTTAATATGTGAGCCCTCAGCTATCCTCATTGCTTCAATATGAGGCCACCTAAATCCCTTTACTATGTAGTCAGACTTGAGCTTTGTCCACTTTTTCTCGATAGAAGCCCCTGGAGACGGGACCCTCCTGTTAAGTTTAGCACACAACCTCTCCTCCAGACGCCCAAGTAGTCCAAGAGGCTCACGTCTGGAAGGGAGGGCGGTTTTAAATGTGAAGAAAGTATTAGAAAAAATAAATGATTAACTCATCAAATATAATCTATTCAAAATTCTAAATTTTCAAGGAGATATTCTTCCTGTTTACTTGTCAGTTAAAAGTTATGGTAAAACTGCTCTCCTAACTTTTATAAACGGACACTAAATGAAAAACTTTTGACATTACCCTCATTAAGGTATCACAAATTCTCAGCGTGAAAGTTCCAAGAAATGAAGAGACAGTAACATACCTTCAGGCAAGGTCTCCAGATTGAATGTGCGCGCAAGAACTGTGCTCTTCATATTTGATAACTTGTATTTAAAGAAAAGTATTGAATATCACGCAGGAAATTTTTATCTGTGTCAAAATGGAGTACCGACCAAAGCTATATTGGTTAAATCTAGCAGTGGTTCTTATGAGAACGTATTATCATTGACTCTAGTGGAAAAAAAAAAAAAAAAAAAGATCTGATAGTGATAGAATTCTTAACAATTTATAAGAAATGTAACTTCTCTGCAGTGGAGCTTATGTGTGAGAATCTTGGAGTTAATCGAAATTGTTATTCAGCCCTTTGTAGTGGTTTATTTCAAATGGAAGAATACCTTATCCTTCAGATGTTGAACAGCCTTTGTTTTTACTCTTCGATCCAGTCCATAATTTTAAAAATATATTCGATAAATTTTGAAAAAAAAAAGAAGTTTGATATTCCTATTTATCGGAGATTAATTTATTGGGTAGCTACAATTTGAACATATGCTTAGTTGAAATTTACTAACTTAAACATGGAAAATATTCTAAATATGCTCATAAACTTAAGTGAAGTTTAAATAACCCATCTAATAACGAAAAGATCAACGTGTTTCAGTATTTCATTTACTATTGAGGGGCTTCTTTTTTATGCTAATAATGGGCATATTCACTTACAGAATACCATTCCTTTTCTTATGGAAATTTTTGAAATTTTGGGAAATAATAAATGTTACGACTCCAAATCTGAGTCAAGTAAAGATAAATTTGGATCTGTTCCAAATCACCCTTCAAAATACAAATAATTTACATTGTTAACACCCTTTGGCAATAGGTTAGATAAGTGGCATATGTATTTTAAAGGCTCACAGAGCTAGGATTATCTAATGATACTTTCTTGTTTCTTAAACATACAACTGAGGGTTTAGCAGAAATATCATTTTATTTGTTACAGGAATTTAAAAAAAAAAATATGTGTTACTTGAAATAATTTATCCACACCTCCTCTAAATAAAAGATTTGCACACTTCCGAAGTTTATGTGGTTCAAATTATTTTATGAGTGTAAGAGATATTTTAAATCGTTACCGGTCATTTCATTCCTAGTAAATTAATTCCTTGTCTTTTCATTCCTAGTAATTTCATTCCCAGTAAATTATTTCCCTGCAAAATTCATTCCCGGACATTTCATTCCCACTTTCAAGAGGTATATTCAGTGACATCATATGGGTTATGTTTCTAAACTACTTAGTAGTTTTTGTGAAGGGCTGTACAGGGAGGCCTGGGGAGGGGGAAATCTGCACTGGAGACTAGTAATGACTAGTGATAGATGGAAGATGGATATGAATGATATATGGTGTTGATGGATTAGAATTGCCGTATGATAAATCTTAATAGTGAGTAGGAATGGAATTTCTGATCTGGGGATAATATTTATCCCTTGGTAAATAGAAGTAAATTGCTGGATTATTCTTTTTCTTTTATTTCCCATGATAAAAATACCATAAATCATTCATATCTGTAACATATTCATCACTAGTCATCACTCATTTCCAGTGCTCAGCTCTTTCTCTACAGCCCTACACAACAACTAAGAAGTAGTTTGTTGTGTAGTATAACGTTGTGTCGTATGACGTCACTAACTATCCCTCTTCAAAGTGAGAATGAAATGTCTGGGGATTAATTTTTACAGGGAATTAATTTACAAGGAATGAAATATCTAGGAACGAAAAGACAGGTATGAATTTACTAGGAATGAAATTCATTTTAAATGTAGAGAAACATATTAGACTCAAAGTCTTGTATAATTTTCAAAACTCAATTTCAATAATTAAAAGCAAATCTTTCGTGTGTATTAAAAGAAGAAGAAGAAGAAATATATAAATCTATATTTGAATTGTCGGAATTCCTTAAGTGGCATTATCATAGATTGGGATTATTATATGGATAAAGGGAATTTGTTGTGTCCTAGTGCTGGATATATGCATATCCTAGCGTCTAAAAAACGAGAAAAATTGAAAAAATTATCATAATATACGTAATAAAGTGAGTTGTCTTTTTTATTTGACTCCAAGTCTGAGGAACTGATTATTATTGAAACAAAATAACAAAATCCAGATTCATTTATCATAGAGAAAGCCTATTTCCTCTCAGTAATATAATTTATTATATTCTGGGATATTTGTATAGAAAGTTTTTAGTTAGGTAATGTCAAATAAAGAGACATCTTCTTTAATAATAAAATCATCGAATCCCTGAAAGTTATTTGATCTAGTTATACTGTTTTAAATCAGCCTTTTGATTTAGATGTTACCTACTCGTAAGGTCATTTATTTTGTAAATATTTTCATTTGGTTATTCAAATTATGCAATATATTGTTTAAAAAAAAAAGAAGACTTAAATTTGAATAGCCAAATACAAAAATCAAAAAATAGGCCTATGAAAGTCAAAAATCATAGTTCTGATAATTCTTTGAATTACAATCATAACACCTTCAAATGTCATACATGTAAAAATTTCATAATTACAGATTAATGTTAAAATTATTTGTTATTTATCTATAAAAAGAAAAGTTATTATTTATATAAACTATTTACAACATCAATATAATTCAGAAAGAGTATTCTATTATTTACATCAATTTATCTCTTTTTGTTGCGGGCACACTTGAGTCTTCGCTTACAGGTTTCTGGTATTGTATGTACTGTTATGACGTTTCATTAAATTAGCTACAAGTAGTAATGCCGGGCAGAGAGGATAAGGAAATACACAATGACATAAGGAAGAAATACTCTGATGTCGATCTGATGTCAATTTTACTCTGAATCAGGGAAGCACTTACACTAATAACTCCGAAATAAATCATTAATGTTAACCAAATGTAGTTATTTATTTAATATATGTGTTCACTCCTCCAAAATTTAAGAATTGATCCCACAGGCTTCGAAAATAATAAATACACTTCAGATTATCCCTCACACGGATTGGATAATATTTTATACCACTCTAAACATATGTATACATTATATAAATATAATTTAGTGTTTCATATTCTTAACTGTAAGGAATATAAAATATGGCTACGTAATCTACCTTCATAAATAGATTTCATTTATGCATTTTTAAAATACATATTTCATAATTGCATGGTTTTTATATTCTTAATATACAACATATATAATGAATATATGACGGTTATGATGAGATATATGTATCTTAATATTATGTACTATACAAGTACAAACCTATTTACTAATGAAATTTTGTTATTGCAACATAATATTAATTGCACTCAACTTTACTATGATGTAAATATACATATTTGTATACACAATAGTACGGGAATAACAAAATTAGATATCCCATGTTGAGGCATCTCAAAACTGTCACTTGTAAATATAAATCCTAACATTAAACTGAATTTGACTGGGCCACTATTTGATTCCTATTTTTTCCTTCAAATTGCTCAAATTGTTTACCAATGCATACATATAATTTGAATTGGTGCCCTAGCTACTTCTTTACTTCGAATATTAGTATATCACTGAATGCTTAAAAGATGAACTCTATTTAACTCTTTAATATATTTTATTTTTTATATTTCAGAATGACGAATCAAAAAGCTATTCTTCAGTATGATGAAGATGCTCGAATCCTGTCCACCAATGAAAATCAAGTCTTTTTTGTTCAAAACTTTTCATCACTTACATTTACTGACATCTTACGCATCGTCTCTAAATTCAATGGTTCATCTTTCGAATATACAAAACAAGACTCCGAAGAAGAAGTTTTGAATCATGAATTTACATTTTGGGTTGAGGGCGTTGCTCTAACACTCATAAGTCTTTTTGGTATCATTGGTACAAGTATGAGTATTCGTGTGCTTCTAAAGCCAGATATAAGGGAGTCCTTTTCGGGATTATTGACTGGACTAGCTTTCTGTGATGTCCTTTTTTTAATTTTCTCCATGTGTTTGTTTGGCTTACCAAAATTGTGGCCCTGGTAAGTTATTTGGCTTTAAGCCAATGCTGGAATTTCTATATTAAAAATAAACTCCTGATAGGTTTGGCACAAGAATATCAAATGGTCTTATGCCAATCGGAATTGGAGTTGTTCACATTTGGCGAGTGGGTTCGACAGCCATCACTGTATCAATTACGATTGAGCGATATTTTGCTATAGTTCGACCATTAAAACGATTTACCTACCAAAGACTCCTTTTAGTTGGATCTCTTCTTTTTGCTGCAATTTATAACATTCCAAGGTTTTTTGAAGTAAAATCCGTACGAATGAGTACGGGGGAAATTGCTCTAATGGCTTCGGATCTGCGCAATAATCCTCTATACGTACAAATCTATGTGTTTTGGTCAAAGTTTCTATTAGTGGAACTCGTACCTTGGTTTACAATTGTCATCCTTAACACCCTTATTCTTTTAACCATCATGAGATCCGTGCAGTTCAGAGGTGCTTTTGTGCACTCTCATGGGGGACAACAACAATCCCAACATCTACAACCACCACAAAGGAGAATGCGATCTTTTCGGCAGCATACTCGAGTATCCATAAAAAATGATTTTAATCGGAATGAAACTACAACTCTAATTATGGAGAATCATAGGTAAAATATTGCTTGTAATTTTCTATTTTAACGATTAAAAACTTATCTTGTTCACAACACATTTATAACAAGCTTTTTAATTGTGACTTTTAGCTAGGTATCATACGTATTTAACGTTTTTTTAATTTGCTTGTATGTTTGAAATTTCAAAATTTATACGTAATTAAGTATTATACAAATTCAATGCAATTTGATCGTTAATCAAACAAGCTGTTGAGAAAATACAATGGGAAACTTTTCAATGATTTTAGAGATTGTTGGACATTCCCATTTTTTTTTTTTCGAAGATAAGATTTCAGAGCATTTACTTCTTATTCATATTCAAATATCAAATCATCAATAAATTAATGTAAAAGGAAAATTACTAAATATTGCAAAATTGATTGATTGAACACGAGATGGACTTATCCTCTCTCAAAAAGAGTTACTCTCAAAAAATATAGGAAACATGGTAAATATTTATAAATTCCATAAATTTAGTTTCAAAGAAAACTAAAAAATGTTATGTATGTTCAAAAAGCAAGGTGACTTTGTATTTTAGGGAAAATATTAATTTATTAGTCAAAATTTGTGTTGTTCCCCATCAAAGTAATCCCCCTCAGATACAATACACTTGTGCCAACTCTTTTTTACAATCCTCGAAGGACTTATGATAGGCACTTTTCGGCATAGCCTTGACATCTTCAAGTGATGCAGTCTTTATCTCATCAATATCCGTTCTTTAATAGCTTTCTTCAGTTTTGAGAAAAATAAAAAGTCACTTGGGGGCAAATCTGGTAAATATGGTGGCTGATGGATGATTGTAGTGTTGTTTTTGACAAAAAATGCAATGATTCTTTTGGTAAAAGTTAAGCAGTTTCAAGAAAAAACTTTGCTGACACTCGTAAGATGCCCAAACGTTAGAAAAAAAATTATGGGAAGGGCCAATCGATATTTAAATATTTTCTGATCGTGATTCAAAAGTTTTCAAAAACAATTTTCTTAACTACTTCAATGTTTTCATCTGTTTTTAACGTGCTTGGGAGTCCAAAGCGAGGCTCGTTATTGGCATCTTCCTGGCCGTCTTGGAAGAGTTTTTACTACTTGTTAACATTTTTTTTACTCAGAAAAGTTTCATTCTATGTCATTGTCAGCATTTTAAGTCTTTTGGACTACTTAATTTCATTTTTTACCCAAAGTTTGATCCAAATTCTTTGATCCATGTTTTTCAATAGCAAAAAATTGCCGAATTGCAAAATAATTATAACTGTTATGCCTTTTACAAACAAACTAAACATATTTTATTCATCAAACAGTAAATACATGTTCGTGACAAGTGTACTAACATAAAAAAAAAAAAAAAAATCGTACATACTAAATGTACCTTGCACACCTCATACATCATATAAACCTAATTTTTGATAGTATGCAAAATGTGAATAGATTCTACATAATATGTACGTACCTCTTTTATTCCTCCACTGCTTTCATGTTGACATATACAATTATCAGATTATAATCTAAGCATGTACTATATTATTATTTACAAAATCAGAAATAACCATGATGCTATATAAGTCAAGTTTACAAATTTTATTATGAAAAATTCTTGATTTACGTACAAAAAAAAAAGTATATATAAAAGTCATTTTGATTCAATTAATATTCAACTTGGCTTGATCTATAAAAACTTTTGTTTTGAATCCTATATTTTGCCTTCATTTTAGAATTAATTGTAACTCTAGTCATTGGAAATGCGATGTATTTGATTAATTTAAAATGCATAAATTTATCTTCAATTTGCGAAACTCAAAACAAAACTATTTCAATAATCATATAACTGGTTCCAAGAATGAAAAAATAGTTAGCAATTTTACTAAAACTAGACTTAGGTTGTTGTCCAATGAGAGTGCAGATGGATTACTTGACTCTATTATTCGGCGTACCAATTGGAAAATTTTAAATATCCTTATAAAATGACCTGTAAAAAAGGTAATTTGATATTTAATTAGAAAAAAAAATGAACACTTGCCCAAGAAAAATTCTGATGAAGTGAAAGCCCAAGTTCAAATAGGCTGATTCTATTTATGAAGAATTTGATTTAATTTGCATTTATATTTTTTAAATTATAAAAAATTATAGCACTTTTTTCAATTTAATATCCTTATTTAAACAGGCTTTGTTTCGAGTACTGACCTTATTATTTTGATTTTGACTTTATATAAATTAATTTATAATGTACTTTATGTATTTAAAATATGTAAATTTTGATGTCATTCTTTGGATTTTTTATATATATTTTACTTTCATTTTTTGCTCCAAAAGAGTATTTGCGAATTTAGACAATTCTCCCCAGAAGGTCAATAGGAGAATTGTTTTGAAGAGATTAAAAAAAGCCCATTCTTTAGTACTATAATTAATTTTATTTTTCAAATGTGAAACAATTAAGATCATTTATTTAAATATTTAAAAATACATCTTACGTCATCAAATTGATCACGAAGGGTGTTTATAAGGGTATCCTCATTTTTTTCATTGCCATCATTTGAAATTTTTAAAACCATTACCCTGCATTCGGTCAAAGGTTCAGTATAACAGAAATGCTTGAAAATTATCTAATAATTTTTTTATGTACGTAATACCAAACTATCTTATATTTATGTGCTAGTTAAAAATAAAAATAAGTACGTCAACTTTTTTATTTCGTTTCTCAAAAAACACTTTCGAAAAGTCTAAAGCAGTGATATTTTGATCTTAATTTGTATAAATTACCAATGCAAATTTTATCAATTTTACTTTTTCTTACAGATCTAGAGGTTCTTCAATGAAAATAGTGATCCGAAAGAGCAAAAGCCTCCCATCGTTTCAAAAAATAGAAGATCGTGCAAAGACAACAACTAGCTTTCGACGCCAACGTCAACAAAGACGTAAATCAATGCCGATTGCTATAGAGCGACGATTATCACGTCGCCAAAAATTTAAGTCACTTCATGATATCATCCCTCCAAAACCCACACGATGTATTATGAATCCCTGTCATAGGCTTAACTCCCCACCCGTTATATCAACATCCTCCACATCAATGAATCTGGGTAAAACCCTCATAGGTGTCTCTGTTTTATTTCTTTTTTGTCAATCTTTCAAAATAATTCCGGATGTTTATGAGGGGATATGGTGCAATATTCGATCCAAAGATCCAAATGCTCCTCTTGCCTCCTGTCCTACCAATACTGTCATAGACATTCTTATAAGTCTCTCTAACCTTCTCATGTGTATTAACTCTGCTATGAATTTTGTTATGTACATGCTTAGAGGCTCCAAATTCCGGCAAGCGTTTTATAATACCTATAAGCTACATCGTATACAACAATTATATTATTTCATTTGCAAAAAAGAGCCGGATTTTCGACGTCGTCAAAGAAGTATTGGATCAGATCCTACAACAACCACATTGTATCTTGGCAGCTTTCGTGTAAATAATTCCATCAGAGTAAATAATATTGAAACTTGAGCTCATCCAATTACATACAAAATGACTGACATTGCAAAAATACCCTCCTCTAGCTTAATGCATGGTCAAACTCTTTTTTTTAATAGATTAAAAATCTTGTCCATTTTTCAGAATAAAAATGTTTTAGTTTTTTGAAAATCCAAATCCAAAACTCTGGTATTAAAAATATGATATGTATTGAGTTACATTGTTAAAAATGATTATTTGCATCCAATGATTAATTGAATTAAATATTTATTAGTTTATGTTATTAAGTCGTTCAAATACACATTAAACATACATTAAAAACATCCTATTATAATTTAATTTTATAATTGTTATACCAAAGTTAAAGAAAAAATAATGAATAACAAATATGTGTTAAAATCACCAACTCATTTGATAATTTAAGTACTACTTAATTTAATATAGGGTGAAAATGAGTGAGCTAAATTTTAGGCCAACTTTTTGGATGCAAAAATATACTTTAAGCACCCTAGAAAAAAATATCCAGCCAAACTGTTGAATGCTTAAAAGATGCTCTTGCATCCCAATAGTAGGTTTAAAATTGAATTTGATTTTAACACTTCGAAATAACACTTAGACACCATTGAAGTAGCTGGAGGGCGGGTTTCTATTTTCTTCAATTTCAATGGCTCTGTCATAGTCTTAGTATAGTTCCCAAGTTGCTTTGAACAATATCAATGACAAGACTAAGTTTGAGGATAACAATGAATTATTTATAGTATATTATGTAGAACTGAATTGTATGATATAATTTTTTTAAATTATAATTTTATTTATTTAATTAAAGTAAAATATTAGGTCGATTTTTGGTGGAGCACTGGGTAAAGTAGAACTATTTTCACTGCTCTATAGATAGGGAAGGGTCTATGAAGCAATGATATATAGTCTACAAGGGCGTCCACAGGATTATATTATTAAGGGGGAGCTTGGTATTTGGATTTTTCTCAAAAAAAAATTAAAAATTAAATTTTTTTTGATAAAAATGTCAAAAATCCACACATATTCACAAATTATTACATTTTTTGGAAAAATCCACAGCTGTTCACAAATAATTTCAAATATAAAATTTTTTGGGGAAGGGGGGCACAACCCCTCCAACCACCCCTACAGATGCTTTCGAGTTATAATTTCCCCGCTGCTTCAACAAATACATACCTACTATCTCAAAATTTATAATTTAACTAAATTTTTAATCATTAATTATGTTAGAATTACTTATTAAAATTTTAGGGGAAACGAGAACAACTGCTAGACTCAGAGAGGATCTCGTGCTATTTCTAAAACAAGATGCTCATAATGATTATATTGTCCCCATCTGCCCTTCCTTTATTCCAGCAAATTTATCGTTGATGCCCTTTCGTTAAAATCATAAATAATTCTGATGAACAGCTTCACTAGCTCTTCCAGACCTCCAGACATGGCTGATCGGAAGTCTTTGATCCATATATTTCAGGGAACACCTTTGAATATAATTGAAAATATGTTATTTTCCATCTTTGGTTGAGATAAAGGTTGTGTTCATATGAATGCACCTAGTGTGTTCATATGAACACAACTTCGGTTTTAGGTTCTAATTGCATCCAGTTAAATAAAATTAATAAGTTTCATTCACAAATCAGTTGAAAATATTTCTTGTCTTTAAAAGGTTTACATAAATAATAAAATAGTCGTGAGATTTGCTTGTTACACTATAGTTATTTTAATAGCTTGTATGTTTCTTTTAATTTCTTAAAAGCTTATTTATAGCAAAAATTGCTACTTATTATTTTCCTTGCTAATGATGGTACAATAATCGAATACCATATGTTTGTATTATTCTATGAGGGATAATTGCTACCATTTGAGAATTACTTATAGTTAGATTTTTTTATGTACTTTTAAGACGTTCAATATCTTTTTAGCTTTAAACTTTTTTTCATACGACTATCATACCAGGTCTAACAAACTAATTGCAATTATAAGCGCTTATAGGGGTAGATTTTGTGATTTTTAAAATAAAAGTTTAAACATAAGCAGAAAGCTTAAGCTTAGCGTACAAGCAAAACATAGCTTTTTACATTAAAATGGACAGCGAAAGAGACAGTTGTGTAGTAAAATTAATTGCTTTAACTGACGAGTTGTTGACACCATCAGCAATTGCCAAGCAGCTTGAGATTGCAACGTCGACGGTCTACAGGATCAAAAAGTATGGTGATTCCGGTGACAGCCTTGGCAGAGGTAACAAGTCCAAGGTTGACTCCAAGGACATTCAAAGGGTGGTTGAGGTCGGTCCCAAGAAGCCCATGCACCACCATGCTGAATACTTCAGCATTTCAGCCATGTTAGTTACTAGGGCCGTCAAGAAGGAGGGTGGGAAGATCCCCATGATGAAGGAGAAGCCATAATTCACCCTTCGAATAAAGCAGGACCATCTTTATTGTTGAAAGGCCCTCCTGAACGACGGCGCGTACTGGTTGCGTCGTCATCTTCAGAGATGAAAAAACATGGAACGTGGATCCAGTCTTTAATTGCCATAATGACTGCGGCACTTCGTTTGGAAACTACGAGGAAGGAGCTGACATCATCACAGCAGCCTCAGTGATAAGTCTTGGCTTTGTGGCCTCCTCTGAAATTTCCATACCTCTCATCTTGTTCCTTGGATCGCAAGGGAACCTACCCGAAAGAAATGTGTTACTCCAGTAGGATGGAGCATCTATCCATACTGCCAATTCAACAAAAATCTTCCTTCAGGAAATCTCCCCTTTTGGGCCCCATATAGCCACCACCACAATTCCTCAGACTTTCGATATGTAGCCATAGGTAGAGTATAAGGCCTGCTGCATTCGCCACTTAAATATCGCCTCCTTGAAGGCTTCTTTTGAAAAACACCGGGCCACAATTACGTCGAGTTATCATCGAGGTTGAAGGAGGCCAATTGATAATTAGGATGGAGGATGCACACGGAAAGATTTTAGGAAATTTTCACCAGAAAATTACACAAATAAGCCGAAATATAATTTTTTTAAATCCAACATGGCTAAGTGTTGCAATTATTTCGTTAGACCCGTCATAACAACAGTCAATAAAAAATGTGCTCTTCGTACAGATTTGAGACAACTTTTAAAAATGAAGAAAAAAAATGAGTATCCAACATATAAAATAACTTTATTTTTTGGAAAATATAATACTGATTTTTAATATGTGCTTATATTCTATAAGGGATCATTCAATCTTGAAAAATACAAATTATTGGTTTGGAAATCATTATTGTTGATAATCATATATTTAATAATGAAAACATAGATTTATTAACTGTTTTAACACAAAAATAGTTATTTAAAGTGATAGTCCGAGTTTAATGTAAAGAAGAATATATTTGATTAATTCTTTTTGAAGAATAAATTTATCAAAGTTATGTGCTAAAATTTTTATGTATGACTTATTTTTTATTCTTTTTATGATAAAATTGAAAACAAATAAATTTTATAGCAGAGCTAGATCTTGTAGAACCAAACACATTTTTGTACATGTTATTATTTACGCTTAAAATAAAATTAATATTTCATATAAAAAATCAATATCATTGTCATTAATTTTTATACAAATGAAATACTTTTCAAAAAAAAAAATTGATTGCAAAATGAACAACAAAACATTTACTTGTTTAAGTATTTTTATATCCATAAAAAAAAATAAAAAATCACAGAATGATCAATATTTTGGGCGGAACAATTTTCTGATTAATTCACGGAACCTCTTTTGAAACTAAATTTAATATGAAATAAGTAGATTTGCATCGATTTTTAAAACGGGACTTAAAATCAGTCTCATCACATACTTTTCATCGGTCATTAAAAAAAGTTTATATACAAGAAAACACTCTTGGCGTCAGTATCTTAAATGTACCATAATAGTTGGCTACTGTTCTTAATTAAAGTATGTATTTATCAACATCATTCTTATAAACATTGTAACTCCAAGATAGTCAAAGGTGATTGTTGATGACATCATTAGCTTATATCTATGATGACACCATTTAGTAACGAGTGTTCCATGGAACGTCTTTTACATCCAATTTGGATGTACTTTTAAAAATTACTAGAAGACTGAACAGGCAAGTTATTTGTATTATTATAAGAAAGAGAAAAAAACCACAAAATCACTTGGTAATTCTTTCTCTTATATGAAATTATTAATCCACATTTGTTGGGAATTGTTCACAGCTTAACAAAAACTAATTATAATTCAACCAATCAACGTTCATAACACTGATGAGTGTGAAAAGAACAGAAAAATTGATTGCAGATAATAAAATAAAGTGTAACTTTTTTGATAAGTTAGGTAATGCCGTACAAGGTCTTTATAATTTGGAACCAATTTATCCCTAAAAATAAATATATGCTCAATTTTTTAAAACATTATATGTTATACTGGGGTGAACGACTTTGAAACAAAACAAACGCAGCACGCATTATATTTTAGGAAGTTTGGCTCATTCCAACTCAATAGCCCCACGAATGTCTTCATAATTTGATTATTGTCGAGTTTTGAAATTCCATTCGAGATCACTCAACACGAAGTTTCGAAGGACTTAGATCGGGACCGACATTGACTTATCCCAAAATGGAATTCATGCTCCGGGCCACTATTGGCATTCAATGCAGGTGTGTCGGAGGTTCTTTTTCTTAGAAGGTGACTTTCATTTTATTGGTAGAGTTGGGCTAAACCCAACAAAGGACATTGGGCTCCATAATAGGAAATATAATCACCCTTTTTCATATATTGTCCCCCTGGGATACAAACCAAGAGGATCTTTTCTCATATTTTTGAAACCACTATTTAAACTATTAGGAACCGATTAATATCCTGTATTGGAATAGTCTGTTCATTCAATGAAACATCTTTTGATGATGAGTCCTAGATTTGGTAGTTATTTCGTTTGAATTTGTGGCCCTGATTCCATTTTTTCTTAATCGAATAAAAATCTAACTTTTCTCTGTACAAATTCCAATAAATTTGACATCTTTCAAAACCCTTGATGTGTGCATCATCGATGATATTATAACAATAATGAAATTTGAGGGATGCAATCTCTAAGTCCTTGTGGGTGATTCGACTCATCAAAAGCCTGGACGCATCGATCTCCTTGGTCATTTTTTCAATCGATCTGTTGGGGTTTCTGTGAATTTTATCTTTAACTTTACAGACGTTTCCCAGATTATAAACTGAGCTTGAACGTTCAATTTTCGACTTGATATCAATGCTTCCAGTCTCTTAAGTCTATTTAATATTTTACTTTACGATACTGAGGCTTATTTTATGGCAAAGAATCGGGAATATATGATGGGGTGATTTACCAGCATAATATAGATTTTGGACTATATTTCATAGGCAGTACATTTCGTTTGATAAAGATCAGAACAAGTGAATTGGATTCAGATTGCTTTACATGTAATGCAATTGAAGATTGGAAGTTTATGCGTCAAAATATGGAGGTTTAAGACTTTTGGAGACCTCTTTGTAGTTCCTTTTGAGGACTCAAAAGTAAGAAAATTTTAAAAGCTTACGCCTACTCTGATGTAAGTTGATGATACATTTGCCAATTTTTATATTATTGAAAAAATAGAAAAAATAAGAATGAATATCATTTATATTCATAAGTCCATTTTGTTAGGTAACCCTTTTGGCTACTTGGTTGACAAATATAAGCTAAAATAGATGGTGTTGAACTTTTTGCAGACATAAAAACAAAAACGCGTATTGACTTATCTCACCTTCCCCTACATAAATGTATTTATGCATAATAAAAAAAATTGAGTTTACATAATAGTAGCTTTTAAAAAAAGTCATTTTTATTGTATTATAAATAAATTATTGAAAAGATTGTAAACATATTGATGTTTGAAGATATTTTCCCCTTATTTAATTCATACAAATATTAGGATTATCATTTTGTTATTTTATTAGGACACAATAAATACAGAATCATATACATTTTTGATTTGCTCTATATATCAAATATTTTAATCGATATTTCATCGATGAAAATATCATTATGCCATTGGTTCATAAACACTCTAAGAAGATGGGGAAAGAATATATTTGTTTAACAAATTTATTTTAATTATAACCATCTTAGCAAATGATTAAAAATAATGTTATAAAGTCACGAAGGTTTGAAAAACTTAATGGCCTCTTTAATATAACTTTATTTATGAGATTAAAGAATATTATATTACATCAAAAACATATTTTTAAATGAAAGTAATTAAAACATGAGGTATGCTAAGCTTTTAATGGTTTTTTTTTCGATACTTATTGCTCTGTATAAGAGTTTTTTCCTTAGGTATTGGGATTTCTTGGGTTCATATACCTATGGGATATTCCTGGAAAATCTCGAGTTTAAAATTTAAATAGTTTGAGCTTCATTTATTTATATAGTTCCTTTAAATATACCTTAAATGTATATTGAAGAATGACTAATTTCAAAGTTTTATGATTTAGGTTTTGCAATTGTTGTGGTACCGGCTGCAATGCTGAAATATGATAGGTATGTTATTGGAGCTTATGGTGAGATTTTCAGAGATGTCCATTAATATAGTTAGGGACTTCGACAATTTCATAACACTGTGTATAAATTTAATTTGCATAACTTTTTAGAAAGTTATCAAGGAAGTGGTGTCTGAACGGGGCACTCGAGTGAAGATATGTGTACTTCTTAACGCAGGAAATAAAATCGGAAGGCTCACTTTCTCCTGTGAGTTTAGTCTCCCTTCAGAGACGATGATGTGGTCCTGCGACAAGACAGCCCTCCTTCCCATACTGCAAAAGCTGCTCAAAGATAGTTAATCAATAAAATCAATTTTATCAAAAGAAAGATGGGCCCCCTTGTTCACTCCATGCTACCCTTTGGACTATACCTTCTGGTCACGGTTAGAGTCCAGACCCATTGCCTTCCGAGAAGAAAATATCATATGTGCAAAGATTATTCAAAAAATTTATAGAAATCATTCCAAACAATACAGGAGTATAATGTTGTACAAAATTCCATATCCTAATCAATATCTAAATGTATTTTCAATTAAAAAAATCAGGGGCATTTCATTATATGAACATTAGATACAATTTGAGTATTCAGTGAGTTGTCAGACTTTTACTGAATTGAGAAAAATATCGATTGTTTCGCACAAAAAGCCTGCCAATTGTCCTAAAAAAGACTTTCAAAAGTAACATTGATTCAAATTAATAATCATTTACTGAGTAAAAAATAGGATATGTTATTTGAAGTTAATAAATATGTACGTAGATAAAAATGAAAATATAAAAATTGATAAAATCATTCCAGTGTTCAAAAAATTAATTATTTATTAAGTTATCTTGAATACAGTTCCCACAAATTGGGACTATTTAGACATAAATCCAGTAAAATGTATGATCATAATTGGAAGCAAATATATATTTTTTTAAATTTTCAATTGTATTATATTATTGCTATAACTAGAAATAAACCTAATTTTACAACTTTAAAAGAATAAGACGAATTTTTTTTTTGATAGATATTTTCCATTTCATTTTTTATTTTCTTATGAAATACTCGTAATTAATAAATGAATATTGTACAGTTGCACAAAAACATTCCAAAATTCAATAAAAAGAGATTGATTATTTGACTAATTATAGTAAGAAATTAATATTGTAGATAAGGAAAGATTGACGCTAATTTATATTTGTTTCATATCAATATATTTGAATACTATTCATTAAATAGATGTAAGCAATTTCTTCAACTTAGTTGTATTTATTTTTACACAAACTTTTTTAATGCTTATTTATTAAATATCCCAAAAGAAAATTCGAAATAAATTTCCAAAATAAATGTCAAATTGTTAAAGTAGTTTTTTTTCTTTTTTTAACAAAAATTTAATTTGGATATATACATAAAAAAATATTTTAATTTTGTAAGAAATTTAGTCAACTTTTTTGCACAATTCTGTCAAAAAAGATCAAATCTTGTATTAAAGCAAAAATATCATTCAAAATCCTTTGTGGAAATAAAATGTCACTACGATAAAAAAAAACATTGCCGCTATTATACAAATTAAAGATGGATACTCGGTGTCCAAAACACTTGCAAACCTAGTAATTGATGATCTGAACTATAACTGCAGTATACATGTGGAAAATAAACATAAAAGTTCAACACATTTGAAAGTTATATTTGCATCTTAAGTAGATTGTTTTGGTTCGTATTTCACTTAAGGCTAGTTTTGTGTTCTGCACATTAAGTATTAGGTCTGTAACTGTTATATACACCAAATAATCTTCCCTGTGTACAGTATGCACATATCTCAGAAAGGTGTTTCTTTTATAGGGCAATAAGTTTAATCATAATGATAAAATATGATAATTTCACCTTTCTGTATTATCTTATATTAATAAATGATGAAACGTTAGGTCTGTCAGCTAAAATTAGGAAAACATTTTATTTATCATTTCCACAGGGTATAGAGGGTCAATTGAAATCCGAACACTTACTAATTCAATAATTAATGATGGTTGATTAATTAAAATTAATTCATATTTCCATATACTAAAGCATAAACAATTATTTACAAAATAAAGAACAAATCTGAGCTCTCTAGCTTACGATCAAGTCGAGAAAATGATACTTGAACGTGATTGACGAATTTCCATTCGCACACTACAAGCAGCTGGGTGTCTCCAAGACCACTGTATCCGCTGTGAGCAAGTCCGAAACGTCGGACTCTGTCAAAAACGCTACACTTCACACGGAGGAGTTAAAGAAAACACCCTCAAATCGATGAGGGCCTATGCAACTGATCTTGGGATTTCACAGCAGACAGTCCATAGAGCTATCAAAATGTGGCTGCTAAGAGGCTTGTGAGGGTGAAGAGGCCACTTTTGACAACAGCAATGAAGGAAACCTCCGTTGCAAAACTCTTTGAGTTCTTTTGAATCTTTTTTGAAACTTTCCCCTCCCCCACTACAGTTCATCCCATCTCCCTCGACTACACCTTTTGGGTGCATATGGAGGAGAAGGCCTGCAATGTCAAACACCGAGCCTTTCAAACCCACTGTCATCTAGCACTGGGACGTTATAACAGAGGACTACATCTGCAGTGGGTGCTAAGCCTTCCGCCGCCGCCTGGAAGTAATCATTGCCACTAAGGGTGGCTACATTAATGATTAAAAGAGCTCAGACACAGATATATTTATATTATTAACTTTGTTGAAATTCTATAGTTAATTAATAAATTATATCTTGTTGAAGT